>NC_045607.1:7403214-8047142 GCF_009762305.2 Zalophus californianus
TGGCACAAGGTGACTTCCCCACCCAGTTCCCGCTGCTGGAAGGGCTGGTCAAGCAGGCCCTCAGGTGCCAGACCGTCCTTCCCCCAGACACAAGGTTTCCTGGCAGGAAGGGCACTGGCTGGGGTTTGGGCAGTGGGGCAGGGAAAGATGCGGGTGAAGGTGTCTCCTAAGGGCTTGTCCGTAGCCCCTAAACCCACCTTCTCTCTGGATGCTGTGGGCCAGGGGTCCAGGAAGCCAGGAGAGGGCTGATCCGGGAGAGGCTGAGATGAGCCCAGGCCCCTGCCCCATCCTGCCGGCCCCCTCCCACCCCCCAAACAGGGCCAGCAGGGCCCAGGCTGAGGTGTTTGCTTTTCCTGTCTCTACACTGACTCCATTCAGAGCGGACTTTCTCCACCCCCGGCCAGCAGCCAGCAAGCCAGGGCACCAGGGAGAGAGATCACCGCCCCCACCCTCCCTCCTTTGCAACCTCCCCAAATGCCATCTTCACTTAAGGGAAATGGCATCTCCCAGGACTTGCTAGTTTTCGAAGGGGGGCACTACAGAAGTAGGGGGGCTGGGGAAGAAGGGGCCCACCCCAAAGGAAAAGAGGGAAAGAGGGAAACCGAATGGAGAAGTGGATGGTGGGAAAAGAGGGACATGAAGTGAGGCCGGGAAAGAGAAGACGAACAGAGGGCCGCGGAAGGGACTGGCAGAGAACCAGAGAAAGGGGCTCCTAAGGGAGGAGGCCCCAGGCATAGGTGGGGTGGGGAGGGGCACAGTATGGGAAGCCACAGGCAGAGACTGACCCAGGAGGCAGGGAGCGCCTTTGCAGGCTGAGCCAGGGCCTCATGCCTGGCGCTCTGCCACCAAGGCGGGACAGGGCCTGAGGCCGCCCCTGGGGCTGGGTGCTCCTGACTCCCACCTGAAATCCCTGGAACAGGGGCCCTGGGGCGGGCGAGGCTGTGACCTGGTCTGGGGCCAGGGGAAGGAGGAGGGTGAAAAGTTTCCCCAAGTCAGAAGGCCAGGGGGGAGGCCTCTCAGGGGGTCCTGCTCTTTGCTCTCTCTGACTGTCACTTTGGTACATAAAGGGGGTAGAAAGGTCAGCTGTGGCCTTTCAGGTCTGTGGGAAAAACTCTGCCCACTTCCCTAATGCATATTTATTGGTGTGAGCCGCTGGGGTGGGAGAAAGCCCCCACTCCACCCGCCTCGCGGCCAGGCCAGGTTAGCACTAAGAACCGGCTCCATGTCACCGAAATCCTCCTCTTTGTCTCCAGATTGGCTCCAGAGTCCTCCCCCTTCCCTCCTCCCCTTGGCTCCCCCCATCCCCCTTTGGGGTTGCCAAGCAACTGTGGAAGGGTAGCTGAGATATTTTCTTTATTACAAGCAAAAGCAAGACAGCATCATGGCCCCAGGAGGGGAGCAGGGTGGGGGCTGGGGGGAGGGCATCCCATGCTCTGGGGGGAACCTCACTACCTTGGTGTGCTCTGGGCTTGGACAGTGGGGAGACTCAGAGCCCCAGAGAAGGTGGAGAATGGAAGGGAGTGGTGGGGTGGGTGGGTGCACAGACATTGATCCAGTCTACATAATGCTGAAAGAAGCAGCGCCAAGGGACCCCTGGCGAGTCCCTCACCTGTCACCCACCAGCTCTATTTTCAGGCCAAGTCATTTGCTTCCTCTGGGTCTAAGTTTCCTCCTCAACAAAACGGGGATAATGACGTGTACTATTATCTCATTTAATGCTCGCGTCAAGCCCAAGAGACATTTATTTTTCCCGTTTTACTGGTTAGGAAACTGACACTCAGAGACAGGAAGTGACTTGCCAAGCATGCAGGTAAATGACGATGAGACACTTCAGCCCTGACTCCTTTTCTATTTATTTTATTTTTTCAAGTAAGCTCTATGCCCAGCGTGGGGCTCCAACTCATGACCCCAAGACCAAGAGTTGCATGTTCTACCGACTGAGCCAGTCAGGCGCCCCTCCCCACCCAACTCTTTTTATAAAAAACATTTTGTATTTGGGTGTGGTTACACACTGCGACATTGGTTTCAGGTGTACAACACGGTGATTCAACGTCTCCGTAGTTAGGTTATACCCACAAGTGCAGCCACCATCTGTCACCATACAACAGTATTACAGTATCATAAACTGTGTCCCTTATGCTGCGCCTTTCATTCCCATGACTTACTCATTCGTAACTGGAAGCTCGTACCTCCCACACCCCTTCACCCATTTTGCCCATCCCCACCTCCCTCCCCTCTACCCAACTCTTTATTTTTACTTATTTGTTTAAAGATTTATTTATTGGGCGCTTGGGTGGCTCAGTTGGTTAAGCGACTGCCTTCGGCTCAGGTCATGATCCCAGGGTCCTGGGATCGAGTCCCGCATCGGGCTCCCAGCTCAGCGGGGAGCCTGCTTCTCCCTCTGACCCTCTCCCCTCTCATGCTGTTTCTCTCTCTCTCTCAAATAAAATAAATAAAATCTTTAAAAAAAAAAAAAAAAAAAAATAAAGATTTATTTATTTTTATTTTAGAAAGAAAAAGAGAGTGCGCGAGTGCAAGTGGGGGAAGGAACAGAGGGAGGGGGGAGGGAGAATCTCAAGCAGACTCCCCTCTGAGTGTGGAGCCTCACATGGGGCTCAATCTCAGGATCGATGAAATCACGACCTGAGCCGAAACCAAGAGTCAGACCCTTGAATGACTGAGTCACCCAGGCGCACCTACCCAACTCTTTTTTTTAAGTTTTTATTTATTTGACAGAGAGAGAGAGAGAGAGAGAGAGAGAGAGAGCGCATGAGTGGGGAGGAGAGGGAAAGGGAGAACCAGACTCCCCGCTGAACAGGGAGCCCAACACAGGGCTCGGGGCTCGATCCCAGAGCCCTGGGATCATGACCTGAGCCAAAGGCAACCGAGTAATCGAGTAATCGAGTAACCAACCACGCCACCCAGGCGCCCCTACCCAACTCCTTTATAGCAGCTTTACTAGGGGGGCCTTGGTGGCTAGGTGGTTAGGCGTCTGCCTTCGGCTCAGGTCATGATCCCAGGGTCCTGGGATCGAGCCCCGTGTCAGGCTCCCTGCTCAGCGGGAAGCCGGCTTCTCCCTCTCCCTCTGCTACTCTGTCTGTCTCTTTCTGTTAAATAAATAAAGTCTTTAAAAAGAAAATAGTATCGGGCGCCTGGGTGGCTCAGTTGGTTAAACGACTGCCTTCAGCTCAGGTCATGATCCTGGAGTCCTGGGATCGAGTCCCACATCGGGCTTCCTGCTCAGCAGGGAGTCTGCTTCTCCCTCTGACCCTCTTCCCTCTCGTGCTTTCTATCTCTCATTCTCTCTCTCTCTCAAATAAATAAATAAAATCTTAAAAAAAAAAAAAAAAAAAAAAAAAGAAAATAGTAGCTTTACTGAGGTATAAATCACACACCATGCGATCGCCCATTTAAAATGTACAATTTAATGGTTTTTAGTATGTTCACAGAGTTGTGCAATCACCACAATCAATTTCGAACCCTTTCATCATCTCCAAAAGAATCACTGTGCCCATTAGCCTTCACTCCCCCTTCCCTCCCAACTCGCCCTGCCTCCCATCCTAGGCAACCACTAATCTGCTTTCTGTCTCTACAGATTTGCCTATTCTGGATATTTCTATAAATGGAATCAGACAATATGTCTCCGTCCGAACTCTTTACTTCCAATGGCTTTAAGCTCACTGGGTGCTGGGGTGACAGAGTATCAGGTATCATGGTTAACAACGTGAGCTTTGCTGTTAGACAGACTCAGGTCTAAAACCTGGCTCTGCCACTCAGTTGCTCTGTACCTGGGGGAAGTGGCTTCCTCTCTCCAGGCCTCAGGTTTCTGATCTGTAAAATGGGGTGAGTGGTGGCATTTCTCACAAATCTGTAGGGATCATGAAAAGTGTTCAGCCCAGCGCCAGTGCTAATAAATGGTGGCTGTTGACTGGATTACAATGATCCATGCACCCATCTATTTATCCCTTTACTGGGGCATTTAATCAAATTCAGGACCATCTAAGACTCAGGCCTTGTTCTAGGTGCCGGGGATAGAACAGCGGGCAGGACGTGATCGCTGCCTGCATAGGGCTCACATTCTAGTGGACAAATAAGACAGCCAGTGAGGACAGGCTTTCAGAGCGATGTGTGTGATGAAGACAAGAGCACGGGGGATGGGATGAAGCAACCCAGGGGGTGGAGGCGGCTTTCGTTGGGAAAGCTTCCTTGCCTTGACATCTCCTGCAGAGGAACTTTTTCTAAGTAAGCTCTACACCCAACGTGGAGTTTGAACTCAAGACCGTGAGATCAAGAGTCGCATGCTCCACCGACTGAGACATCCAGGAACATCATCTTTTATAAACTGGAACATGCTATGCAGGGCGCAGGGGTTCTTAGGGTCCCCTCTGGGTGGGGACGGTGGCCTGGCTTGGTTATCTTCTGAGAATGGGGACATTCTCAGGTTGACAATTCATTTATGAAGGCAAGCCACTTGGTCATCAGCGTGTAAGAACCCCGGCTGCTCTTAGAGAACTCTGTACAGGCAGGGCCTGGCCTGGGGAGGCACGACGAGTCGGGGCAGGGCTCTTTGCTCCAACCAGGCCACCCTGAAACGGGGATTGATAGCAGTATTTGGGGACAGGATTCCAGGGTTGGAAATATCCTGCCCGGAGGTACAACCTGACTGACGGGTACCCAGGCCGCTCCCTGGGCGTTCGTCTGCCCTGCTGCACATCTTGGACAGGGTTCTGAACCACAGAGACCAGGCTGCTTCGTGAAGCCTCTTAGAGCCTCCTTCACTGAGCCCTCACACAGCAACGTGTCCTGATCTGCATCTAGAACCTCAGCTGATTGGCTACATTCATGCATCCAGGCGCTCAAGTCATCTTCCATCCAAGTGTCCCAACAACTGTTTTTTCATCATCTGTCTGTCCATCCACCTATTCATTTAATTATTCCTCCAATAAAGCACCCATTCAGTCATTCATTCAACAGGCGTTTACTGAGCGTGTCCTTTGTGCTGGGCAGTGTTTGGTAAAATGACAGTCCTGGAGGATAGGGCATGCTTAATAGGCAGTGTGGACAACTTTGTCACCTCCTTCCTGATGTGTTGGTCTTTTTTTTTTTTTTAGATTTTATTTATTTATTAGAGAGAGAGAGAGAAAGCGAGCACACAGAGGGAGAGGGAGATAGAGGGAGAAGCAGACTCCCTGCTGAGCGGGGAGCCCAACGCGGGGCGGGGGGGGGGATTGATCCCAGGCCCCTGGGATCATGACCTAAGCCGAAGGCAGAGGCCCAACCGACTGAGCCACCCAGGCGCCCCTGTGTTGGTCTTAATAAAGGAGAAGGTAGAGCAGAAATTACAATAGCTGAATGCATGCATGAGCCTGAACATGTATCCGTGTGTGTGTGTGTGTGTGTGAGTGTCTGTGTTAGGAGGCAATGATAAAATCTTATTGCAAGCAAATGCAAGGTGTGTGTTTGGACTCTCCCAACACCACAACCATCTCTAAGGAGGCAGGGCAGGCATAACGGCCCCATTTCACAGAGGCAATAACTAGATTTCAGTTTAGTCTATTGGAATTCACTTGCCCAAAATAATGCTGCCTCTCCCAGAAGATTCCTCAGGTCCTGTTGGAATGAATTGCTTGGTCTTCTATAATCCCCCATAGCTCTGCTAATATTTCACTTAGAGAGATTTCCTGCCCCTTTCACGGGGGCTGGCTGGCTATTTGTGTGTCTGTCCACTTGTCCAGTGAATGGATACTTCTGGAGAGGTAACAGCAGAGGGTCCATCTTTCTCTTCGCCCTCCCCCCAGCCTCCAGCACACAAAGTACACCTCAGATATTCACTAAATGTTATTCACTGCCAGGCAACCTGAGGTCACCTGCCTGTCGAGGACACAGTTTGGGACCCTGCTCGGCCATCCCCTAATCCCAGGCCAACACCAGCTGTCACCTGCAAACCAGCAATAGTAGCTCAATGGGTCTCCTGTCGTCCAGCTTGCCCCCTCCCCAGCCCCACCCCCATTCTCTACACAACAGCCCCAGCAAACCTTTAAAAATGTAAATCTGAATGTGTCAGACCCTCCAGGACTCCCACTGTGTTTAGGATAAAATCACAAATCCTCCCAAAGTCCTACAGGGCCCGGCAGGGTCAACCTCGGCTTTATCTGGCACTTCCTCTCCGCACTTCCCTTCCCACTCTCCCAGTTCTTCCTTGCTCCTTAGCTTTGGGGCGTGCCATGCCCCCTGCCTGGAACAGTGCCCAACTCCCCACTCCCAGGGGACTGGGGTCTCCTCCTCCGCTGGTCTGCCTCTGGGGGACACTGCCCATTGTTGAATCCCGCGCCAGCACACAGTAGGCATTCCAGAAATATCTTTTCAATGACTCGCGAGCGATAAGACCCTTCTTGGCTCCTCAGTTTCCCTGAGGATGAGGATGAGGCCAATTGACCCTTCTCTGCCCAGGACTGGTGGCTTTAAATAGCTCGGACATACCCCGGAGGTGGAAAATGTAGATTAGATTGTAGAATGTGGCTTTCCGACGAGGCCTGGGAGTTCGGCACCGGTGCAGAGACCACACTGGCCAGCTCCAGTCAAGGTTGTGTTCCTGTCAGACTGGGCCGGGGCTGGGCCCGGGTCTGGATTTATAAGAAGACGCGGGTGTCTTTTGGGTCTTGCCACTTTGCATATGCATTTCCACAAGTTCCCTCAGTATCTCTGCTGTGGTGAGTAAAGGCTGGAAACCAGTGGGCAGTGAGTTCCCCAGCCCTGAGCTCCGGCTCTGGCTCCATCGCCTGCCGGCTAACGGCTACCAACATCACTGCCACAGGTCTCAGTTTCTTCATCTGTAAAGTGGGGCTGCTAATAGTACCCACTTCTCAGGGTTGTTGTGAGCAGTCCACAGGCTACTACCTTAAAAGTGTTTAGTGCTTGGCACATCAAGCATTTTGTTGTGGCTATTATTATTAGCAGATGGCACATTCCCAAGAGTTGGGACCTGGTTAGCAGGGCTCTCTTGCTACGAAACCCCGACTTCAAGTACTACTACCCAGAAGGCGTATTTTTTTTCAACTTTTTGTAAGAAACTCCAAGAAGTGTATGTGATTCATGTTTAAGCCACCGGTGGATATTCATGGACATTCAACGATGGGTGGTGTGTGTGTGTGTGTGTGTGTGTGTGTGTGTGGAGGCACTGTTACTAGGCTCCAGAAGCCTGAAGATTAGTAGGATCCACTTCTTGTCTGATGAGTACAGACAAACCAATGATCACAATCCAATGTGTGCATATAGTTAGGCGGCCCACAAACTATGGGGAGAGGAGAGGATTTCAGGGTGGTGACAGGGGTCCTCTGAGTGTCTGGGGATCCCTAGGGTGGATGGAGGAAGGCAGGATGTATGGGTGGAATGGCCACGCACTCCCCACCAGGGTGTGAGCTTCACTGGGAAAGACAGGCTGAGCTCTGCGGGTGAGAAACTGGTATGTATGCCCCCAGCTGACTGAGAACCTTCTCTGCGCCAGACCTGGCTGGGCTGGGGGTGGGGGGCACATCAGACCTAGACAGAGCCCCAAGCCTCCCAAAACAGTGGGCTGTCCAGTGGAAGAGACATGACAAGACAAGCATTAATAGCATTCACGCCCCTCTCGCCCTCCCCCTGCTCCCCCACCCCCATGCGCCCCCTGCCCCCTGCCAGAGCTGAGGTATCCAGAAGCCTGCAGGAGGTATCCTGGGAATCAAGCCCTTGTCCTTGGTCTGGGGAGAGGGCAGTCTCCAGATCCCTAGTGGGGGTGTGGTCTCTGGAGATGGCATCTTCAGCCTGGGGGTTGGGACTGCATGCCCTCCTCCCTTATCCTTCAGCAGAGCCTTTTAAGGGGGTGACCCTCTGACCTCCAGACTGTTCCCCCTCACCCGCCAGCTAGAAGTCCCTAGGGCAGCAGCTTAAAGAAGGAGGGCTCCGGAGGCCTCAGGTTAGCTGCAGATGGGAGGCCAGGATTGGGCCTGAAAAGACTCTGGGGTCCCCTGGGCACTCCTGGGGAGCTCAGCCAAGGCCAGGGGGTCTGAGTCAGGTCCATGGGAGTGTAGCGCCGAGATGTGGGTGTCTGGTCCAGGACAAGGGAGGGGGCGATGGGCAAAGGGTTCAGTCAAGGGAGCAGGCGGGGCACTGGGAGTCTAGGGCCCAGGGTGGGGGTGGGAGGGCGAGGGGTCCGGCCGGTGCAGGGGAGGGGGGCGCCCCCGGGGAGGGGCACGCTATGTCTTTAAGAGCTGCCTGAGCGCAGGTTGCAGCTGCCTGGCCAGCCCGAGAGACAGCGGAGATTCATTACCCGCCGACACAATGACCATTGATGGCCCCGTGGCGTTATTCAAATCCAGTACCAATTGCAGCCGAGCCCCTTTCTCCGCGCCAGGCCCGTATTGTTGGAGCGGCCCACTAAAAGCCCGCCCCGGCCCCGAGCCGCCAGAGGCGCCCGCTCGGGTTCAGCCCTGCGCCTCGCCAGCCCGCCGGCTCCCAGCCCGGCTCCCCGGGCGCTGCAGGTGACCCGGCGGCGCATTCCAGCGCTTCCCGCCGCCCGGGCCACCGCCGCCACCGCTACCGCCGGGCGCCGGCCGCAACTCAGCCACAGGGAAGCGGAGAGCGCCGGAGCCGGTGCGTGCGGGGCTGGGCGGGGGCGGGGACCCCACGAGTCCAGCAGCCCGCACCCCGGGCTCGGAAACGCGACCCGGCCTCGGGCCCCTGCTTTCCGGATTCCCGGCGAGCCCGGGGAGCCCAGGCTGGGGGCGGGGAGAGGGGAGTTGGGGTTCCCCGGCCCTGACAGAGGAGATTCCCCCGACTCAGGGCGGCGCAGAGACCCAACGCGGGCTACTCTAGGGACCCCGGGCCGCGATCGAAGGAGACACACGCCAGGGGCGATGGGGATCCCCACGCAGGGTCGGGATCCGCGTGCCTGCTCGTCCACCTACCGCGGGATGGGGCGCGACCGCTGAGCGTCTGCGAGGTAGTCGGACGCGCAGCTCCGGAGATCTCCTGGTCCGGCGCTTTTAAGGAGCCAAGCGGAAGCCCGCACGCAGGAAACCGGGGCCCCGAACTCGGGGGCTTCGCCACTGATTGTCCAAACGCAATTCTTGTACGAGTCTGCGGCCAACCGAGAATTGTGGCTGGACATCTGTGGCTGAGCTCCGGGCGCAACAGGGGCGGAAGCCGCAGGGACCGAGCTCGGCGCGGGCGAGACCCCTCGGGGAGGCGGCTGGCTGGCCCCAGCGCGAGGATCGCGGCCCCAGCCGGGCGCGCAAAAGAGGGACGCCGGTCCCTGCCACCAGCGCCGCCATCCTCACCCTCGTCGTCGTCGTCCTTCTCCTCCTCCTCCGCGGGTGACCAGTCGTGGCTGGCGCGGGCCTCCAGTCGATCGCGTCGTTTTTCCCTTTTTCAAATTTCGGCCGGGAACGAAGCTGGCACGCCGCGGCGGGGCATGACTGTGGTCCGGGGAGCCCGCCCTCGGCCCGAGCCGCAGCAAGTCGCGGGCGAAAGAAGATGCCGGCGGAACGCGCTCGCTAATTCGTTTTGAATTGGTTTTAACCTAGCCCCCACCAATGCCCCCCAAACAAAAAAGCCTAAACCAACCCCTAAATCCCAAATAAACCGACCCCTCCCGCCAGCCCCTCCAGACGGACCGATGGGCTGAGCCTCCTCCAGCCGCTGCAGGAGTCAGGAGTCGGAGAAGCGTCGGGAATGATGCGCTCCAGCCGGGCAATCGCCTCGGCTTTGGAAACAACTTGGACAAACGAATCCTTTTCATTAAAGACAAATCTTCGGAGATAGTAGGGTTTACTTATTCGTTTATTTCCTCAAAAGTGGGGGTTCAGGAGTTGTGGGGGGGCAGCTGGGCGTTGCTGGGGCTGAGCCCAGGTCACCTGTATCTGACCCCCGTTCCGCTAGGGACTGAAAATGACCCAAAATGCTGCGGAGCGGCGCTTGGGCCAGTTTAGCGATGGTGCTGGCATCCCCCCACCCGGGAGAACCTGGTTTTCTCAGTGTATCCTCCTGCCCTACTCCTCAGCATTAATCGGGGTGTCCTGGCAGAAGGGGTATCCCGAATCTACTCTCCCTCTTCCCAGTGCAGGCGGGAAAGGAATTCTATCGTCCGGTTTCCAGGACTTGGAATCCCAGGTGGGACAATGGGCCACTCCAGTGGGGCTGGAGGCAAGGAGGAACCTCCAGGATACAGGAATCAATGAGACTGTAGGGGGCCATTTCAAATCCCTTGCTCTGTTCCCTAACATGGAGACCCTAACCTCAGCACCTGGTTCTCGTTGGTCGTAACAGCCTTTCTAGACAGCAGCTGGACCCCAACACTGGCCTTAATTTGCACTCAGACCATACCCACTACCCATAACCCCAACATGGCTGGCCCCCACCTACACATACCCAGAGAGTCTCTACCCGTGGACTGCTGGAGAGAAGCCCGGAAGCCAGGGGTCGTGTGTCCTCTAGGCATTGAGAAGGATGTGCATATACACCCCCTCCATCCCCAACACTGCTGAGACAACCATTTGGCACTTTCATCGCCACAGGAGAGAGGTTCTACCTTAAATTATTGACATTTAATGAAAAACAATGTTTTGGGTGGGATGATGTTAATGCCCCCCCCCTTTTTTTTTTGAGGTTTTCCCCCAGCGAAGCTTCTTCTCCAGGTCATGGGAAGGGAGGTTCAGCAGTTTGATATGACACCCCATTCTGGTTTCTGGGGCTGCGGGCTGCAGCTGGTGGCACAAAGCCTGGCCTCGGACAAGAAGAGAAGTGTCCTGGGACCCAGACTGGTCAGCACACACAGGCTCTGCCATCCCCTTCTCCAGATGGCCCTATCAGACCACTCTCTCCCAGACAGTCTGTGTAGTCTGGGTTTGAACCCCTGCCCTCTTTCTGGGTGAAGGGCAGCTCTGAAAGTCCCAGGCTAAGGGCAGAGAGGTTGGACCAGGGACCATGGCTGGGGGGATGTGGAGTGCCACTGGTTTCTAAGGATGAAGCTCCAGGCAAAGCTAGTAAACAACCTAGTCTTTTATTTGCCCAAGGCCAGCTGTTGCAGGCAATGAGGCCCCAAGACTTCCAGAAGGGATGAAGGGAGGAGGGGCAAACCATCCTGCCTACCAGGTGCTGGCCTGCCCCCATCCTGCTTCCTGCAGGAGGTGGGAAAGGAGATAAAGTCTACATTTGTGCCATCAAGGATCACGCCTACTTTCAGATACTTATAAATATTCAGTTGCTGTTCAGGAGGAAACTGAGGCACTCTGACATCCCAGGCCTCTATGTGCCAGTCCAAGCTTTTGCTGGCTCCTCTTTCTCTCTCTCCAGAATGAGCTGCAGGCAGCCTTTTGCCGGGGGAGGGTCTTAGGAGCCCATCTGGTGGCCTGTGGGGGGGAAGGCCAGCCAGGGTCAAGGGCTGGGGATGGGGGGGCAGGAGGAGGGTGTGGTTGGAAGAGCAGCTGCTGGGAGGGGGGAGTCAGCACTGAATAGGGGACCCCAGCTGGGGTTCCATAATGATATCAGTGGGGGACAGCCAGAGCCCTCTGCTGCCTAGATGGGGAAACTGAGGCAGAGACTCCTCCCATCTTGGAGAAGGGAGGGGTTTCCCATCAGCTATTCCTGTCCATTCATCTTCCCCACGAAGACACTACAGCCCGGGAGCTGGAGCGCCTCGTCAGTGGTCACTCGGTGTTTACACTGAGACACAAGGAGCAGAAGGCAGCTGGGTCACCTGGCCAGGGAGCCCCCTCCTGTTGTGACAAAGCAGAGGGGCACCCTCCCCCACCTCAGCTGCTGGGGAGGGAGGCAGGGCTGAGACTGCTCGCCCCAACTCACGTGCCTGAGAAAGGCTCATTTTTAGCACCTGGCCTCTTTTCCCTGCCTGGAGGGAGCTCGGGGGACAGAGCAGGGAAGAAAGCGGCCAAGGGGGACAGGGAGACCTGGAAGCAGGGTCCCAGGGGATGTCTGATTGTGCTCTTCTCCCCACGCCAAGGGAACCCGAGCCCAGAGCGGGGCCCTCAGCCGCCATGCAGCGTGGATATGAAGAGGATGCTGTCCCGGTCCTGCAGCTGGTAGTCCAGCTCGCCCTGGTCCAGGAGAGAGAGAGGACACTGTCAGGGGCTTCTCCTCAGCTGTCGGGAGGGCAGAAGGGGGCCTGGTCGCTTTGGGAGAGAAGGATAAAATCTACCAGAAAAATGGGTGCCCTGCATATTAGCCTGCAAATCTTCAGGATGGAGGCGAGAACACCACTTCCCCCAGCTACCCGTTCCTTCCTCCCTGGGGTGGGAGACTTGAGTGGCCCCGCTTTGGAAACCAAGTGGGACCCGGGACTAGCCAGCCAAGCCCGCTGGGCCTGATGAAAAAGACCCAAGGCTGTCCTGGGGAAGCAGCGAGGGGAGGGACGGTCCCCCGCGGTACTGACCAGCAGTTCCCAGTCCGCATCGTTAACCAGCACCAGAATTCCTGGCCGCCTGTGGGAAAGAGGGCGTGAGGAGCCAGGAGTGAAGGGCAGGAGGCAGTCGGCAGCAGGGGCAGAGAGGCTGAGACACGTGGGCTGGAGGACAGGGTAGTGGGAGCTTGTCCTCCTGAGGTTCCGATGAAAAATCACCCAGGAAGTGGAGGGGACACTGAGTCTAAAGGAAACCAGGCCAGACAGTCGTAGCTTTTGGGGTGATATAGAAAACGGGTACAAATTCCAGCACCACCTCCCAGACCTCAGGCAACTCATTTTGTTTCTCCGAGCATCAGTTTCCTCATCTGAAAATGGCACAAATTACACAGCCGTCCTCCCAGGTCTGCGTCAGAATGAGACGGGACGGTGCGTGTCAGGCGCCTGCCTGCGTCTACCCCGGTAACCACTGGCAGCAGCACAGTTTTCCAGGGCTCTCACCTCACCCTCCTGGGCCTCCCACAGGCCCATCCCGGAGACAAGGCTATCTTGGCTCTTCGGAATCAGGGAAGGCTGCCCGGGGCCTCAAGCACCCACATGCCCGAGGGCAGCCCTGCCTGCTGTAAGGCAGGGGAGGCTGACATCTGGACAGCTACCTGCCTGGCAGCAGCCCAAGGAGCACTACTGTCCTTGGGTGGTGGCCTCCGGGACGGCTGGACCGTGACCTGAGCCAGGGCTTGAACGGCAACCTTAGCCCCCAGGGCTTGCTGGTGACCTCCGCTGCAAGGGGATGGTGACTGGGTCCCACAAGTGCCTTGCCCACCTCTCCTACACCTTAGGCCTCCTTCTTGTCAAAGCAGAGTGACTTCTTGGCTGTGACACGGTGTGTGGCTCTTTTCCCAGGAGGCCGGGCTAGGTCTGGGACAGGTCCAAAAGCTCTGGGCTAGGGGCAGGGGTGTGCTCACCCCAGTGAGCACGAACGTGCACCTGCGTGTGTGCAGCTGCGCACAGTGACTCCCTGGAATTCTAGACCTGTGCCCTCCAGTACGGTATCTATGAGGCACTATTCACATTTCTAGGGCTCAACAGACTCATGTGCTTAGCAGCTACTACACTGGACAGCACAGAATACGCATTTCCATCATCACAGAAAGTTCTACGGGACAACCACAGTCCCAGATTGTCGAGGGATGCAAGGGGCTGTGGGCAGCATCTTTTCCTCAGGACTTCCTGTACGGAGAGAGTAGCTGAGGCCCAGAGACAGAGGGAGGATAAAGGGGAGAACAGGACCCCAAGAAGGCTGCGGGTGAACCCAAGGATAGGCGCTCAAACCTCCTTCCCCCCTGCCCCCGCCTGCCCTCCTCAGGGAAGGGAAGAAAGGGACTCACACGCTGTCTCCCTGGATGAACAACTCTGGCCGCTCTTTTAGCAAATTCTTCTTGATCCAGACAAGGAGGTTCCGGATGTCCCCTAGAGAGGAAGGCACAGAACAAGCTCTTGTCAAACCCCAAAGATTCCCGGCCCCCAGAGCCTTACCTGGATCAGAAGGAAGTGAACATGGGGCTTAGGGGGCCTCTTTTAGGCCAGGCTCTTGAGGCCCCTGGACTTGCAGATTCCCAGAGTGAGGAAGGGGGCTAGGGGACCAGCATCCTGCCAGAGAGGCCTTCAGAGAAAGTGGTGCTGCTCAAGGCTTAAAGAGGCGACGGGGCCTCAAGACAGACAGGCTTCTGAAGGGCCCTGCAGGACCCCCTCCACCCTTCTCTCTCCAGCCAGTCCCAGATGGGGAGGACTCAGCTTTGCTCTCAGAGGGGTCTGCATATATTTCCCTTTGTGAAGGAAGAAAAACAATTGCTGAGCCGATAACATCAGTTCATTTCCTCTGGCAGAGGGAGAGAAGGATCCTTCACCAGCCAGGGCTGCTGACAAATCACTGCCCTGCTACCCCCACCTTCATAGAGCCCCCCCAGGCCGGGGACGACCACCCTGAATAGGCAAGAGGTTCAGGATCGAGAGGGCCTCTCCTGCTCAGCTTGCACACTGAGGTCAGCCACTCTGGGGTTCTGGGACAGCCACTGAGCTCTGTGCACATCATGTGGAGGCTCAGAGCTACCTGTCCCCTGGATCACCGCTCCTTTCCTAGGAACAGGGTCCCAGGCCACAGCACACTGAGATCTGGCTCCATAAACTCCTCAAAGCCTACAGCCCTCAAATGTCCAACTGTCTCCTCCTCCAACAGACTGTCTCCTGAGGCTGCAGTTCCTTCTCTCCTCGAGACCACTTGAGGACTGAAGGCCCCGGGGAGACAACTAGTCTCTAGGAAGTCGTAGGGCCTTGAGGCCAGCCACCTCCATCCTGACTTAAGTCTCCCGCAGGGGTCTGCTGTCCTGGACCCACGCCTGAGCAGAGCTCAGAGGCAAAGCTGAAGAAGGGCCCAGGCAGTGCCTTGGTTTCTCCACACAGAGTGACAGCCCCGGCCTGCAGCTGAGGGAAAAGCTGCTTGGCCGAGAAGCTCCGCTCTGCCCCAGTCTTGGCCCAGGAGCGTGTCTCCACCACAGAACCAGCCTTGGGCAGGGTTTTAAGGCATTCTCCCTGACCTGCATGCCACCCTCCTGAGAGGCAGGCAGGCTGCACCCGGGACGGACCCGTTCACTCTGCTCTGTGCCAACTTCCCTGGATCGTCCGCCAGCAGAGCACGGGGCCATGGGCAAAGTGTCCAAGATCTGAGGCTGCCGCCTTTCAGTTGTAATTCCTGCTTTTAAACAAAGCAGATTGGAGTCCTCATGGTCCCTGGAGCAGGCAGGGGATGCAGAGTGTAGCCTCCAACTAGCTGCAGTCCATTTGGACTCCTGGCTGGGTTCCTCCCCGAGGCCTGGTCTCAAAGGCTCCCCTTTAGCCTCCATCTTGGCACTGTCTGGTGGGCCGCCAGCCCATACATCTTGTGGCCGCTCGATACAGCCGATGGGGTCTGACACATCCATCAGCCAGCCGTGGCAGGCGGGGCTGTGCCTGTGTGTGTGGAGGAGACGAGAGGCACTGGGCAGTGCCTGGCCCGAGGGCCACCAGCTGCAACTCCACAGCCCCGGCTAGCCTGTACAGAACCGGGACCCAGTTGGGTTAAGGGCCCGACTCCCTCCAAAAGGAGGGGGGCTTCTGCTCCACTCTGGATAGGCTGGGGGGAGGGGGGAGGGATAGTGGTCATGTCGGGGTCATCCAAGTGATGGCACCATCATGGAGTCCCAGAGGGGTGGACTGGGGGGTGAGTCTGCTGTCGGTACGGGCTCATTTATCATGATGCTCCTCTTTGCTGAGGTCACTCCCTCCCTCCTCTGTGCCCCCCAGGCCTGCCCACATTCTTGATAGCCTGTTTCCATGGTGAGGTCGCCGTATTGTTCCCCCATGCCTGGATTTGGGGGGTGGGGAGAGGTGGAACTCGCTGCTCCCTTCGCAAGGAGGCCTTGCAAGGGCCACTCGGCCTGGCCTGAAACACACCCCCAGGGACATCTTGCTAGGCTTGCTGAGGCCCAGACAATATGCAAATAGCCTCCAAGCCAGATGGTCGGCTTCCAAAGGCGCCCAGGGGAGGAGGTAGAGTTGAGCAGAGTCAGGGACTGGTGGCTCTGGGGAATCTCCTGTTCACCTTCCCCCTCTAGGTCCTCCTGCCTTCCCACTCCACTGAGGGTGGTTTCTCTCCTGGGATCCCATGTAGTCACTCACAAGACAAGTATTTATTGAGCAACTACTATGTGCCAGGTGCTAGGAAGACGGCCATCACTGATTGAATTAGTTGCGATAAATGCTATCTCCTGAGTGCAGGGGCAGGAGAACTTTTCGGAAGATGTTCGCGTTGATGCTGAGGTCTGAAGGATGAGCAGGGCAGGATGGGGAAGCACCCCAGGCAGAAGAAGGTGCATACACGAAGACCTGAGGCAGCATGGAATTGGCAGGTTCAAGGTAATAGAACAGAGAAGATAAGAAGATCAGCACGAGAGCAGGCCGGACTATGCGGGGCATGCAGGGGCCTTGTGACAGGTCTGCTCTGGAAGAGGCCTCTCCTTCCTCGTGAACCCCAAGTGTGCTCTGTGGGTACAGAACCCACACTGTCGGGGCTGGTGCTCCACGTTTCTCTGGTAACGCACGGTATCAAGATCCAGCTCAAATGCCCGGCACGTCCTGAGGACCCGGCGCAGTCTCCCACACAGAACCCGCCTGACATATTTGCTGACAATGTGGACAACTTCAGAGGGCGGAGGAGAGGATGAGAACGGAGGCAGTCCTGGTTCTGAGTTTGAGCCATTACTTCCTGGTCCTATGACCTTGGCCGTGGGGTTCTCTGAGCCTCTGCTTCCTTCTTTGGGGGAATGGTAAGAACACCCCACAGGGCTGTTGTGAGGGCCGAGTAAGATGATCCATATAAAGATCCCGGCACATCCGTGCCGTAATTGTGATCCAGAGGAAAAATCTGTAGCCTTTGCCCTCTCCCAGTGTCCTGAGCTTCTGCATGCTCTGCTCAGGCCCCTGGCCCCCTGGGGATGGGCTGCGACAGCCCTGCACTCACTGGATAGTGCTGGGACTGTCCGGGGCTTTTCGAGGGATCCATTACCTCGCCATCAGAAGTGGGAGGGCAATGAGGGAATGGGGGGGACTGGGAATGGTGAGGGGGCCCCAGACACTGGCCTTCCCTCCATTTTATTTATTTGTAAAAATCGTTTTATTGATTTATTTTTTAAAGTAACCTCTGTACCCAACGTGGGGCTTGAATTCACGATCCCAAGATCAAGAGTTCGATGCTCTGCTGACTGAGCCAGCCTGGTGCCCCCTTTCCTCAACTTCAGATGTTCAGACCCCTAACATGCTCCCGGGACAACCGAGGTAGAAGGACTCACATTCTGAGGCTGTGGGGGCCAGAAGGCCGGCGCTGGATGGGCACCTAAAACAAGGTCTCTTGTGAGGAAGTCTGGCCCGCGCATTTGGGGAAGAGCAGGAGGGGGAGCTGCTGCGCTGTGGCAGGGTGGGGAAGAGTTGGGGTTCTGAAGCCGGGAGACCCTGGGCTGCTGCTAGATGCCCTGGGCAGGAAGTCACCTCGCCTTTCAGTCTCAGTGTCGGCCTCTGGCAAATGGGGACAGCAATTCAAACCGCAAAGCACTGCCATGAGGGTTCAGGCATAAGGTAGCAGCAGGCCCTGTGGAGTGTCCAATGCACAGGACAAATGTCCATTTGCCCACAGGGACTCAGGGCTCCTTATCCTCTTGGCTGCCAGAACCCTCTCCTGAAGGCTGCCGGCAAAGGGCCACCATGCACACCACTCTTAGAGAGCACCAACAAAAGCTCCCACCAGGATCGCTCGCCCCAGTGGACTGTCCTTGTCTGGGCACACTGACCATCCACTGTGGCAGGGCCCCTCCACTGGTGTCCATCCTAGCTTCTTGGGCTGAAAGAGAATAATCCCAAGGTCTTATCTGATAATGAACCCCAACTGCAAGAGACCCACATCCAGCCTCTCTTTGATCACCTCCAGGGAGAACTTTTCTCCTAACCAGAAATCTGTCTTCCTGAGACTCCCCCCCCGAGGAGCCTGGTTGGTCCATGGGGACCACACCAACACAAGCGGCCCTTCTTCCCCATGCCACTCAGATCCGGGAGAGCTGGATCCCCTAAGTCTTCTTCTCCATAAGGTTAAACCGCTCCAGTTCCCACCAAGTCCACCAGGCTCCAGGCTCTTCTGGGAGCCCACCCCAGGCCTTAGTTGAAAAGGGAGAAGAAAGAGCAGGGATGGGGGGAGTAAAGGAGAAGAGAGGGTAGAGGGAACATCAGAGGGTCCATTTACAAGTGAATGGGGGTAAGAATGGAGCAGTTTGTGGGCTAAACTGGCCTCAGAAGGAGGTTTACAGATGTGCAGGGGACGCTCCTCATTGTTTAATTAAGCAGAAAGTGGATCTTTTCAAAAGCAATTTTGCACAGGGACTGGGAGGGGTTGGGGGAGAGGAGGGCGGTGGGGAGGGGATCAGCAAACAGGCCCCAGAGCAGAGAAAGGAACAGCTGGCCCCAGAGAGGCTGTGAAATGCATGCTAAGCAGTTTAAAGCGCCGGGAGCTCCCTCCAACTCCCTAGCTGGCCACCCTGTAATACAAAGGCAGGCCAGAGGAAGAAGGCAGGGAAAGGTGAGGCCTACTGTCTCCTCCTGGCGACCAGGGCAGGTAAGGCCCACACGGGGACAGTCTGTCTTCCCTGATGTTTTGGGTTTGCTCCAGGCCACTGACCAACCATGGGCTGGGGGCCTTGCGTTGAAGAGACCCTTGATGCATAAAAGCCAGCCCCCAGTGGCCGCGATGTCCGAAACTGATGGCGCCTACCAACCCCTGCCAATCAAGGAGATGGCTGTTAGGACATCCCCCTCGATAAGCATACCTTCTCACCAACAACAACACATCCTGATGCCCAGAATTATGTGCTCAGATCTGGAAGCAACTTTTCCAAACTGTGGATGTCCAACGGGTAACCAGCTCAATAAAGACTAAATCTAGCCCAACCTCCCATTTCACAGATGGGAAAAAAGAGGCCCCCAGAAGTAAGTGATCTGCAAATGCACACTGCCAGGGCTCCTCTTGCAGGCTCGCCCCCTTTGGCCTTGCCCATCCTCTTTTCCCAAGTTGGCTGGGTTGGAAGCTCTCCCCTGGCCCAGGACCCAGGGCCCTGGAGTCCCCTTGTTTGTGAGACTTGTCACAATCCATAATCTTATGGTTGCTATTTTCTCTGCTGGAGTCTCCAAGACCTGCTTGGCCAAGTGGCAGCCCCTGGGCTGGGAAGGCTGCCAGTCGACAGAGCTGGGCACGGGCTGGGGGGAAGAGTGGGACTCTGCTGGCGGCACCCGCTGGGCTCCTGTGTGCCAGGGTAGTGCCTGGCAGCTGTCAGCCGGCTCTGCGGCTGCAGGGTGACCTACGCCTCTGGGCGCAGCAGGGCGAAAATGGGAACCAGGGGTGGAGATCCACAGCCAAGGGTCCAGAGACTGAGTCAAGGGGCCATTTCAGCTTCTCTCCCCTGCTTTCTTTTCTGCCATCCCGGAGAGGGGAGGGGAGACCTCATCTCCCCACTAAGCAGTGAATGGAGGATGAGAGATCAAATACCTGGGTCTTAGCCCTGTCTCCCTACTTACGTAACTTTGGACAGGTCACTGTCTCTCTCTCTCTGTCTTTCTCTCTCTCTCTGAGGTTTGGTTTTCTTGATCATATACAATATCTACTGGGGTCATTACAAAAATCAAAGTAGCTGTTGAAGGCATGAATGAATGAATTGATGAATGAATGAACAAACGAAAGAAAAGTGTAGAAACCAGAAAATACACTGCAGATATGAGATGTCATGTGACTCAGGGAGTTCGTGGTACCATGTAAGGACTTTGGAGACCCTGAAATCTGGTTCTAAATCCCAGCTCTGCCATTTAAATAACCGTATGGGTGTGGACTAAGACGACCCTGGGCATCTCTGAGTTGGGGTTTCCAGTTTTTAAACTGGGAATAATAATGGCAGTTACCACCTAAGAATTTGTGACAATTACTTGCACAACCAACCAGGGTTGTGCC
Organism: Zalophus californianus; assembly: GCF_009762305.2. Taxonomy (NCBI): domain Eukaryota; kingdom Metazoa; phylum Chordata; class Mammalia; order Carnivora; family Otariidae; genus Zalophus; species Zalophus californianus. The sequence continues at coordinate 7,423,179 of NC_045607.1, forward strand.
TACCACACCAAACTCAGCCTGTGGTCCTCATCACACTGGCCTTTCTTCAGTTCCTAGACCACCCTCAGGCCTTTGACCAAGAGGCCCTCACAAGAGCTACCCCCTCTGCCTAGAATGGGCCCCCAGCACCTCTGCTCTCCCTCCCAACTTACCAGGCCAGCCGCTTTTTACCCCTCAGGCCTTCACCTCAAAGTCATCCCTTTAGAGGCCTTCCCTTACCACGCGCTCTCCTTCAAAGCACCTGTTTGCTCTCCTCATGCCAATGCCCACCACACTAGGTGTTTCCTGGTTTGCTGCCTGCCTCCACTTCTACTACACTCCATGTAGGGCAAGAACCACATCTGTTTTGCTCAGCACCGAATACCCAGCAACTAGTACAGTGCCTGATACAAAGGAGGCATCAGAACAAGATATGCCAACCACAACCATAGAGTGAGTACCTCTTCCAGCTCTGGCACATGGTAACCATTCAGCCAATGGGCGAATGAGGGGGACTGGAATCATTTACCCCGGGGCCATCCGAGCCACGCAATCGCCAGTCACGGGGGAAATGAATCATAACTCATGAGACTTTACTAACTTCCTGGCCAGGTCTTTACGGCTGGATCCTTGAGAGGCTTCTTCTGAGAGCCCCTTGTTCCCTCCCTGGGCTGTGTGGCCATCTGTCAAACTAAGAACCAGTCACCTTTATCTTCCCGGGTCTTCCCTCACCAGGGACGCACGCTGTCCCCCAGTCCTGACATTTCACCCCAGCTTCATGCCCCCTCCCAGTTCAAGGACGGCAGTGTCCTGTGCTTCGGTTAATGTCCCCCGGCTCGGAATGTGGCACACAGCCCCACTCTGCGCCACTGCTCTCCACCCCAAGGCAGGGTCACAGACAGCCTTGGCAGCCAGTGAATTTGGGCAACTGTTCGATTCCCGGCAGATGTGTGTCCAGTTCCAGAAGAACCCCGTCAGAGCTCATGATCATTTCTCCACTGCCTGCTTCCATGAACCCCATTCCCCTACCTCCTCATAGGATTGATCCCCCCGCCTCCCAAAGTATCTCAGCGTTAGGCGGAGATGGGCTCCCGTTCCTGAGCGTTCTTTTTTTTTTTTTAAGATTTTATTTATTTTTTGACAGAGAGAGACAGAGACAGCAAGAGAGGGAACACAAGCAGGGGGAGCAGGAGAGGGAGAGGCAGGCTTCCCGCCGAGCAGGGAGTCCGCTGCGGGGCTTGATCCCAGGACCCTGGGATCATGATCTGAGCTGAAGGCAGACGCTTACCAACTGAGCCACCCAGGCTCCCCTGAGCGTTCTGCTCTTGTGAGGACCCATTGCTAGGGCTGCAGGGCACCTCTGGGGTTGTGATGCCCAGGCCCCTGCCTCTAGGCTACACAGATATTTACCCAGCTGGACTCTTGCAAGTTACCTCTTCATCCCCCCCACCTCCCCCACCCAGCGTGAAGGCAGAGACTGGCTCATATTTGCATGTCTCCCCAGTGCCTGGTACATGGTTTGCCACACAGGAGGTGCTCAGTATATACTTGTTAAAGGATAATGAACAAGTACTTGAATGGACAAACAAAAACATCTCACTGTCTCCCTTAGTCAACTTCCCCAATCCTTTCTGGCTGGATACTTTCCGCCTCATTTAAATCCTCTCACCATGTGAGCCCATCCACACTGTTCCATTCTTGATGAAGGTGACCCCCTTCACGAGGACACCTCTCTGCTGCCATCGAGTAACAACGGAGATGCATGCTATAGCTTTTAGCACATAGGGACTTCCGTCCTTACCTCATATGTAAGAACACTAAAGCTCAGAGAGGTGAGGCCCCTGGCCTAAGGTTCTAAGGAGATCCAAACTCCAGTCTGTCTGAATACAGAACCCGCATCGGTAAGGATGAAGCTACCTTCCTCCTGCAAAGCTGGCTCATCTTAGAGAGCATGGGGGAAGGGTACTCTAGTGATTTCTCTTCCTTACTCTCCTCTCTCCCACTGGCCAGGGAAATCCTACCCATTCCCTCTTGAACAGGGCTGAGTGATGCCTTAGATCCCGCTCAGCAGCCCCCAGAGAGGGGCCCAGAAAGCGCATACTCACAGGGCTCCTCCTGTCCAGGTAAGGTGACCTGATGTTTCTTTACGCCGTCGAAAAGGAGTTCTGCGCCGCCTCTGCAAAGGAGGGCCAGAGAAAGACAGCCAGGTGAGCTCCTGCAAAAACTTAGCCAAGACTGAAAACTGAGGGGGGGGCTGACATTCGAAGCTGAAGAGATGCACAGACTGAGGCTCAGGGACAGCTCGAGTACCAGTATGTGACTGATTCTCAAATCTGACTTCCTGATGTGGTCAAGTAGGATGTAAATAATTCCCACCAATGATCAGGCACCCAACTTTGCAGACTCTCATTTTTACTCCTCTACTTTCTCAAGAGGCAGCTCAGTATATGGGTGCAGAGCACAAGCTTTGGAGCCGTTGCCCTAAGATGCAGACCACACTCCACCTCTGCCCGATGCCCAGACCTTGGGCATGTGACTTCATGTTCTCAAGCCTCAATCTCTTTCCATCTACACAAGTGTTGAGAAGCCACTATCAGACATGATGGAGACCCTGTGTGTTGAGGGGTCTCCTCTGGCCAGGGGAGGGTTTGAAATGGCCCAGCTTGTGCCACACACTGCTGGCCTGGTGGGCATACCACAGTGCTGGAGGCTGAGACTCCACTGGGCTTAGCAATAACTTTGCCATTTACAAGAACACTCGTCATCTCATTTCATCCACAGGGCAAACCAGGTAAGGAGTCAGGGAGGCAAACATTATCAGTTCCATCTGATGGAGAAGCAGACTGAGGCCTGGAGAGGTTAAGTGACTTGTCCAAGGTCACAGAGGCAGTGGCTGAAGTAGGATCTAAATTCCAACTGGTTTCTGCTCAGCCCCAGCAACCTTGGCAGAAAGAAAACAAGACTCCCCAAAGGTCAGAAAGCCCCTTGAAGGCAGCTTGGTTCACTTCGGTGTGCCAGCACCTGGCCAAGGGGAAGTTGGGACAGCAGAGATGCTTGGAGTCAAGTCCAGAAGCTGGGGCTTATGATGCAGACACGAGGGGTCTTTCAATGCCCCACAGTGCTTCTTCCTCTGGGTCTCCTGATCCCCATCTCAGACTTCACGTGGATCTTAACTGAGAAGGCCTTAACAGACTTTTGATGGATGTGACGCCTCCCACCCCACCACCCTTTCCCAATTTCAGAGAACAGAGATGTCCTGAGACAGTCCACTGGGAGGCAAAGGCAAGGCAAGCATTGTCATGGGGGAAACATGGGGCGACTGTCATCCAAACAAGGTCACGCTTTGTTGATGCAGAAATGTGGAGGGGGAGAGGAGGCCCATCTGTGGCCGCGCGCAGGGCCATTTCAGCTGCAAGGCTGCACAGAGCCTCCATTTATCCCCTTCCAAGAGCCTCGTTCTCTCCTGGGTGGGGGCTGGCACATGCAGCAGCTGGGGTGGGGGAGGGTGACAGGCAAGGGGCTCAGGAGTTGGGGGTCAGAGAAGAGGGGTGGGAACTGGAGGCACTGGGACCCAGGCAAACAACCAAGAGTGGCCAAACCTGGTGGTGCCAGGCTCAGAGGCCAAGGCTGTTTTTCCCTTTGCAAGCAGAGAAAGGGAGAAGCAGTCTCGCTCAGAGTGACCCATCACCACTGGGTTCACTGGCTCCCCAAGGGAGGGGTTGGCATTTCTACTGCCAGCACATCTGGAGGGGAGGAAGGTGAACACCCGGCCTCTGGAGAGATTTAGGGAGGCAGGCAAGGGACCTGTTTTGGTCCCAGAAGAGAACCAAAGCCAGACATTCTTATGTCCCACAGGGTCTGCTGTTCAAACTCAACTAAGGAGTTACATCTGAAGCTACTTCATCTTCCCTTCACCCCCTAATTCCTGACGGGAGTGTTTGTTGGTACCAGTGGCTGGTACAGACGATCCCCAAACTGCCCTCCCTGTTTCTAGCTTATCTCCATCAGCTCATCTCATGTATTTTTTGTTTTGTTTATTTATTTCCTTTCTACCTGCTAGAGTACAAGCTCTGCCTAAAACAGGGTCTGACACACAGTAGGCACTCAAGAAATATTTGCTGAATGAATGAAAATGCCCATTTCTCCTTCTTCTCTTACCTCAATGGTCCTGCCTCCCTTTGCCAACACCTACAAGCCTCAGGAAGAAGGAAAAAGGGTGAGGGAAAGGGAATCTCACATCTGGACCTCAGGAACACACAACACATCTCTACTGCATACTTTGAACCTTGTGTGATCTAAGAAAAGGCACCGCTCAGGACAGTTCAGGAGGCAAGACAAAGGAGGGCAGAACTCGTTCCTCACAAGAGAGTGAACAGTGTGAGAGGTCTTCTAGAGAGTCTATCAAAGCTGGTCAGACTGACAGGACCATATCTACTCAGGGAAAAGAGGGAAAATCCTAAATGGACTCTTCAAGGACCAGAGTGGCACTCAAGAGACAGAAGGGAGAGAATGATGGGCAAGGTGGTTTCTTTGCAAATCTGCTCAGGTTCACAGTGAGGGGTGAAGGAAGTCCACTAAAAAATGTAGATAATGAAAGAGAAGCCAGGGCCGAAAACATGCACTGAGACAAAGAGAGAAGGAATCTGGGTTTGGCATACATCTTAAGACATTCTTGCTTCCTGAGAAGCTGCCATTCTCACGGGACATTGAGGTGGTGAGAGGAGGTGTTAGGAGATGGGGAGACAGGGGAGGAATGCTGTGGGGCTCACTCTTGCTCTTGGGGGTGAGGGAAGCTGAAGCTAGAGATGTTTAGGCTAGAAAAGGGGTAATTAAGCTAGTCCGTACGCTCTGGAAGGCAGGGACCCTATCTTCCTCATAGTAGGACTCCCCACTGCTGCCAGGACAGTACCTGGCAGACAGAGACATTCCTGATGAACAAGTACCACGTCTGACTCAGTAAGGATGAAAGGTAGGCTGACTGCAGATAAACCGTAACACCGGCAGTCTGCAGCTCTTTTCAGCTCTACTGAAGCCTGTCAAAACAGCAGGGATCCTCCTAGAACCAAGCTATAGGGGGGTGGGGTGGGGTGGGTGTATAGCTGAGCCAAGGGTCAGTGAAGCAAAATAGTCAGGAGGCCAGACCAGTATCGTTCTAATTGGACCCATGGGGCCAGACAATATTGTCAATTAAAATGCAGTTAACATTCATGAGACTACTCCCTTATTCTAACAGACAGAAACACTGAACACTGGAGGACATGGACAGAGTTCTATTTATCTTTGTATCCTCAGTGCCTGGCTCACTGCCTGGCACATGATAGGCACTCAATAAATGGCTACTGAATGGACTATCCAATGAAGGGAAAACATGAAAGAAACTGGGGCACCCCATGGAAGGAAAAGCATTTATGGCTAGAGGTTTTAAATTACCGTTTCAGACTTTCCCTTTCATATAAGCCTTGGCTTGTTTATCTTCACACACACACACACACGCACACGCACACGCACATTTAGTCCCGGCTTTTCCCATGTGACTTGAAATTCTACCACCCATCTGTTGGGTCTGTTTCTTTGCCTTCTCTCCAAGCTCTGCAGTTTCTCTCAGCTCTGAAATCACATGACAAACCTGTTTGTAGGGGACAGAAGATAGTGGCTTGAGGAGACTTCCTCCCTGATCTGGGTTTGTTTAGCTATTGGTGTGTGTGCCCCAATCCTGCTCCTCTCGTCTTGTGCATGCTGCACCGCCAACTCAGCCTCCTCCACCGTGCTATTTATTTATCCCCGTATCTCCACCTGACTCAAGATCAGCAGAAGGCAATCAGCAAGTCTCCTGAAGGTCCTGAAAGGGCTTCAGGTCTGTTTAACACTCCCAAATCTTGGGAAAGAAAAGGCGTCCCGTCTTGGCTACACATCCCACGAGAAACAAGGCTCTAGGAACCGTGTAGGCGGAAACTGCTGCGCGAAGGAAGTAATCTGGGGGTGAAGGGTGGTCCTTCTCGGTTCTAGGAGCTCAGATGCCAGACACACAGGCCTGGTCCCAAACGGGATTAGCAAAGAAGGTAAGGAGGCCGCCAGCTAACCGTCACACCTTTAGGGTCCGGCAGGGCACAGGGCACTGAGGAGTGCCCAGAGAGCACCTCCACGACTGGGCTTGCGCCTCTATTCCCGGACATACGGCCTCGTCGCCAAGGGAGACCGAACCTCTCAGACTCTCAGAGGCGGGTGGCGTAGCTCTGGGAATGCGCCGGGAGCCTTGGCGATTTGGTCGTCACGGGGACCAAAGCAGAGGGAGGGAAGTTCCGGGCCCGACGACTTCAATCCATCCCCACGGCGCCCCAACTCTGTGACTCACCCGAACTCCACCTCCACTGACAAGGGCGCTGCCATGTTGAGGAAGCCGAGCTCACAGGAAATTCCCTTTCAACTTCCGGCGCTCCCGCCCCACTTCCGGTAGGCGCGGACGGAAGAGGCGGCACCCAGGGAGCCATCCTCCGCAGCTATTGGAGGAAGGCGGAGAGCGAGGAGCGGAGGAGGGGAGGTCACGGCGCTGTCGGAGACTCTTGGTCTCCCTCTGCCTTTTAGTGACGGGGTTCAGAGAGCTGGGTGGGCGGCGGCTTGTGCGAGCCATAGCGAGGTGGGCCCCGGGCATCTTTGTGCAGTACCTGTGAGCCACGTTACTGTTTATCTTGCAAAAGTTAACAAATCTCTCTTAAGCCCGCACAGCGCTTGGGTGAGCCCGTCCATTCGTCTTGACTTGAATTGTAAGTGACTGCAAATCTTTATTTCCAGCCCAGCAATCTCTCCTGAGCTATCGAGTCGCTATCCATCTGCCCCTTTGGTTATCGATTTGGGATTTACTCATTCAACATTTATTGCACGTTCTCCGTGTACCAGGCATCTTGGTGAGTGCTATAGGTGTGCGTGGTGAATGGGATGGGCAAGGTTCCTGCCTTTAGGGCGTTCACAGGCTAGTGGGGGAAGCTAGCTCTAATCAAATAAACGAACCAGTGGTACTAATAAATATAAAATCTCGAACCGAAAGAAGTGATCTGAAGTCACAGGAATTTCAAAAAGAAAACAGATTGGGCTGGACCTGAACTGAGCTCTAAACCTGAGTAAAGTAGGCGGCTGTGAGGGGGAGGGAAACCTCTGGGAGCGTTCCAATGAGGAGAACAGAAGATGCAAAGGCTCTGGGTGGGAGACCATGCCGGAGCACCCCAAGAAGGGAATGTGGAAGTTGGGAAGCAGAGGACCTGGTAAGAGATGAGGCTAGAAAGGGGGCAGGGGCCAAATCACACCTTGGGAGCCAGGTAAGAATTCAATCTCTATTCTAAGAGCAGTGGGAGGCCTCAGAAAGGTTTGGGGAGGGGGTGATTTGAACTGTGTTTTAAAATATCCTTACCTGGGGCACCTGGGTGGCTGAGTTGATTGAGCATCTGACTTGATTGCAGCTTAGGTTATGATCTCAGGATCCTGAGATCCAGCCCCGAGTAGGGCTCTGAGCTCAGCAGGTGTCTGCTTGAGATTCTCTCTCTCCCTATCTCTCTGCCCCTCCCCCCACTCGTGTGTGGTTTCTCTCTCAAATAAATAAATCTTTTTTGGGGCGCCTGGGTGGCTCAGTTGGTTAAGCGACTGCCTTCAGCTCAGGTCATGATCCCAGGGTTCTGGGATCGAGCCCCGCGTCAGGCTCCCTGCTCGGCTGGAAACCTGCTTCTCCCTCTGCCACTCTCCCTGCTTGTGTTCCTGCTCTCGCTGTCTCTCTCTCTGTCAAATAAATAAATAAAATCTTAAAAAAAAAAAAAAGAGCTAGGCATTCACCTGCCAGCTTTATATCCAGGTCCCACCATTTTTTTTTTTAAAGATTTTATTTATTTATTTGAGAGAGAGAGAATGAGAGATAGAGAGCACGCGAGGGAAGAGGGTCAGAGGGAGAAGCGACTCCCCGCCGAGCAGGGAGCTCGATGCGGGACTCAATCCCGGGACTCCAGGATCATGACCTGAGCCGAAGGCAGTCGCTTAACCAACTGACCCACCCAGGCGCCCCAGGTCCCACCACTTTTAGCTGTTTAAGTAAGTCCCTTAACGTACATGTTTGTGCCTCAGTTTCCTCATCTGTAAAATGGGGATAACAACCCCTAACTCATAGGGTTGTAGCGAGGACTAAATGAGTTCTTGGCACAGTGCCTCTTTCCCTAAAGCAGGCCCTCCTCTGTGTTCCTCATTTCAAGGATACCACTCCCACCCACTGAAACACTCAAGAAACTTTGGGCATTTTTCTTAATTCTCTCCCATATTCAAATCACCGATTTGGATTCATCTCCCATCTAAGCTGATTTTGCAACCCCCCAAATCTTTCACCACCACCACCATCACCTGCACCTGTACCTGCTGCTTCTCTGCCTGCCTGCCTCCCGCCTCCCTCACTCTGGCCTTGGCTTCATTGCACAATTTGACTCCATGGAGAGCCCTGAGCCATTTCGATGCATTAGGCACTGTTCCAGGGCACTGGCAAAGTGAAGACAAATGAGACACAGCCCTGGTCCTCAAAGGGCACAAAGGAATCCTGCGGTAAATGGAAAGGTCCCACGTGTACTATGCTGTGCGGGTTGGTCACTTTCCCTCTCTGGAACTCAGTTTCCCCAATCTGTAAAGAAGGTTGGGGACCAAATGATCGAAGGTCCCTTCAGCAAAAATATTCTAAGATTCTTCCACTAGACCCAGCTCCTGAAGGGCAGAAATCTTGCCTGATTCATCTTTGATCCTTGGCTTGTGGTAAGGAGCTTTGTAATTGTAGGGGTTTGGTAAGTGCTTGCTGAATGAGTGAGTGAACACATCACTCCCTGCTCATTCACTGGCTTCTCTTTGCCGAAGATAAGGGCCTTCCTAGAAGGTGTTCAGAGCCCTTGAGCCTCTGATCTCAGCTCACCTCTATGAATTGAATATTTTCTCCCCCTAGGAACTGCCCCCTCCTGGGCCTGGAACACAAGAGCTAGGGAGCATTTGAAGGGCTTCAGCCATCTGACACACATTCACTGAGCATCTGTTAAGCACCAGGCCCAGTGCTTAACAGTGAACAAAACCAACAGGTCCCTGCCCTTTTGGGACTGTTCTAGAAGAAGACACAGATGTAAAAATGGACCACGTGGTGTGATCAGTGTTATAAAGGGGGCATATGGGGGCCCTATGGGAGCTGGAGGAGTGCCCTAATCCAGCACTGGGATCAGGGAAGGCTTCCCAGAAGTCACACCTAAGCCCAAATCCAAAGGAATGGTGGGAGGGAGAGGGCTCCTAGGAAGGAGGCATCTTCCCACATCTCAACAGACAGGGATTCCTCTATCTTCTTGCATAGTCCCAGAAATGGGAGCTCCCTTCTGGGTAAATCAGCCCATTCTGGGGGTGCCTGGGTGGCTCAGTCGGTTTATCGTCTGCCTTCTGCTCAGGTCATGATCCTGAAGTCCCGGGATCAAGCCCTGTTTCCCTGCTCAGCGGGGAGTCTGCTTCTCCCTCTGGCTTTGCCCCTCACCCTGCGCGCGCGCGCTCTCTCTCTCTGGCCCACTCTCTCTCAAATAAAGTTTAAAAAAAAACCAAAACGCTCATTCTGTGAGTGCCTGGGTCTCAGAAAGTCCTTCCTTCTCCTGACCCCAAACCTACCCCACTCAACCTCTTTAATTAGTAGCAATACTAGTTTAACATACTCATTCAGAGTGTTTACTGAATGCCCACCTTACACCTGTCAGGTGCTATACATGCACAGATTGACTGCTCACAGGGACCGTTTTCCAATGAGAAAATCAAAGCTCAGAACCAGTGGTTTGTGCATGGTCCCTAAGCGTCAGGCCTCAACCCCAGGTTGTAGCACCTTCAGTATCACTGACCCTGACGGCCTCCCTTTGGGTCCGGATCACCTAAATGCCTTCCCCTGGGATCTACGCAGACGAGGGGAATTGGGCCCCATCCCCAGTCCTCCAGCAGGCCGGCCAGCCCGGACGTCGGCCTCCAGCCCCTCTGAAGCAACTAGGGAGACAAAGGCAGGGTCTGTGGGGGGGTGGAGGCAAGGGCGCGGGTGCCCCCCTGCCCGCTGCTCTTTGTCTTCCCGCCTGCTCCCCTCGTGCGCCCCGGGAGGCTGGGAGGCGCCTCTCTCAGGCTTCCTCCTCCCATTCTTGTGCTAATTGGGTGTCAAGCTGAGATCAGTGAGAAAGAAATCCGCCCCGGCTCGGGTTAAACTGCCGCCAAAGACGAGGGCTGAGCCCAGAATATCATTAGGCTGGGAGGAAGCAGGGCCCCCTCCTCGTGGGGGAGGGGCCGGCCACGCATTCAGGCCCCTTTGAAAGTCACTTGGTCACCCCCTCCCTTACTGCCACCGCCTCAATGGGCCCCTCGGAGGTATTTAACCTTCCCAGGGATTGAAAGTGATACGCCAAGCACTGGCCTGGTCAGCCACTTGCCTGTCCCGAGGGCGGTAGGACCTCCGGGGATGCTCAAGGCAGGCTCCTTCCAGCCTCCCCCTGGCCCTGCGGCAGATGCAAATACTGCGGCTCTGGGAAGGCGGTTTGCATCCCAGCGCTGCCATTCACAGGCTCTGTGGTCTTGGGAGAGGCTTTGCCTCCCTGAGCCTCAGATTCCTCATCTGTGGAATGGGGATGAAAATAGTAGCTGCTTTGTGGTATGGACTTAATGAACCAATGCACACAAAGGACTGGGCACAGAGGAGGGCTCCATCCGTGGTGGCCATCAGGAAGTCTAAGGAAGTGGGTCTGCCCCGATGCCGGGACCTCCTAACATAGCCCCCAGTCTCTGGAAGCATGCAAGTACAAGTGCCCACAAAGGACTCATTTTTCATAGCTTGCTTCAGCTCTACTCCACCCCCAACCTGCACTCCCCTGCAGCGTCACAGCTTGCTGTAATCTCCCCTGCTTGCCACGGACTTCCAAGGCCTTTACGTTTTCCTCCAGCTGTCTGAAACACTTCTCCCTCCAATTCTTGGATAACTCTTCCTTGAAAAGCCTCTTTGACCAGGAACAGGACTGCCCACCCCACGAGGGCCCTGGGTTAGTAGGTGCAGCTAACCACACACACTCTCTGCTTCTTTCCTCACTTTACTCCCCCGTCCCCAGACGGCCGGCTCCCAGGTCTCTCTTGCTCACCACGCACCGCCTCTGCCCCGTCCCCCATCCTGCGTAGGTCTTTAGAATCTGCTCCATAGATGAACTTACACCGTACTCTGTAAACCGTGAAACACCATATAAACGTCAGGAATTGCCCAATAAGCAGTCGTGAACTTCACAAGGACATACCGAGAATCGACTGTGTGTGCATGATGACTCACACGGCCGCGGTTGAGAATGATCAGAGGCAGATGGGAGAGCTCCCAAGGCCCTTCAAGGGTGGGTGGAGGAGTGGTGTGGAAGGAGCGAATTCAGGCCTAGTCTGGGGTCTTAACACCTGAATATAGATTTTTTTTTGTTTTTTAGTCTTGTAATCTCCATTTATAGGGGAAGAAACTGAGGCTTAGCCTGGCGAATGGACTTGAACACATGCCTGTTCAAGCTGGAGCTTTTAACCCATCACTCCATATTGACTTTTGGTGTGTGTTCAACCTTAAGGAAGGAATGGGGCCCCCTGGCGGGGGGCACTATCCCACTGGAAGGCACTCACTGCTAAGGGTTAAAAAGACAAAGCCACGCTGTCAGGTCCAGCCCCTTGGAAGTCTGACCCTAGGCCCTCAAAGCCCTGCCACAGGGTGCTCTGGGCTGTGTACCCGCCTGGGCCTGAGGTGGGACTCACAGCCCCTCCTTCCCACTTCTGGAGGCTGAGTGCGAAGGACGAAGATGGGATTCTCCAAGCTCTGCATGCCCTCTGCTGGTCACACTAGGACACTGCAACCGTGACTGCCACCACCCCCGCCCGGAAGCCCCCTCCAGCACCTCTCTCCAAGGACTCCAGCTCTGCCCCCCACTTTCCCCCAAGAGCATCAGATTCCTTCTTCAGAGTCACTCCCCCAGGAGGCATCCCGGATGTCATCCTGGCCCTCCACCCTGGCCATCAACTGCAGGCCGAGGGCGGGGCCCACAACGGGCTCCACAGGCACGGGTGGAATGGAAGTTCCTTCGGCTTTCCCCTGGCCTTCTGCACCAGGTGGTGGGTGGAGCAGCAGGAAGCAACAGCAGCTTGGGTTTGCATTCCAGCGCCCCCCCCCCCAGCGCCCCCCCCCCCCAGCTCCCCCTACTGCTGTGTGACCTCAGCAAGTGACTGACAGACTGCGATGAAGCTTAAATAGTGAAGGTAAGGCCCAGGGGCACATGCTGCCCACTGCCCTGGGCTGGGTGGGACCCCTCTCCCAACGGGCCATGCGTTTCCAGCCTGGGTGTGACTCTGGCAACGGGGCCTCGGGGACAGCTGCCTCTCCACTGGCACAGCCGGTGCTGCAGCCCTGGGCACATGGGTCTGGGAAGCTTTCCTGGACTCTGCCAGAGCCGGTCAGGCCACCCGGCTCTGGCTCGCACAGCCCCCAGACCCCCGAGGAAATGCACAGGCGAGGGTCTGGAGATGGGATCAGGCCCCGCGTTAGGCTTTTCTCCCTCAAGGGCTCTGAACGGCCCTTTCCTCAACATGTGTACCTGTGCTCTCTGAATCCTCTTGATAGTCCCCTTTCACAGATGAGGAGACTGAGTCACTTGCTCTAGACCACAAACTCAAAAGTGACACAGCTGGTTTGGACTTTCAAGCTCATGCTATTAAATACCTTGCCAATTCAACGAGGGCGTCTTACCTGCTGTAGCCCTAAGTCTGAGTGAGTAAATGGGCTGGAGGGGCAGGAGGTGGGGCCTGAGCAGGTGCTGTGAGCTCAGGTGGCATGCACACAGGCTAGGGGGAGTGAAGGCAGTTTATTGGCTCCTGAACGACCCCCCCCAACCCCCTCCTCCTCTCATAGCCAGCCCAGGACTGCGATGGAGAAAGTGATGTGGACAGACCTACAAGGACAAAGGTCCCGCCTGAGGGGCAGCCAGGCTGCCACCCAGGAGAGGAGGATGGCGAGGGGGAGGGCATTCAGTCAGGGTGCCTGCTGCGGGTCGGGGTCCTCCTCCGATCCTCCTGGAGGCGCGGGCAGTGCTGAGTGACACTGGAACAGCTCCGGGGCCACCTGATCAATAGCCACTGCAGCCCCTGCCCACTCTGCTGGCTTCCTGAGTCTGGGGGCTTCTGCCCTGGTCCCATTTACAAGCTCCCTGTGCTCTGAGGAGTGCTGGGTGACCCTCCACCTACCCCTGCCCTGACCCAAGACATCATCCTAAGGGGCCTGGTCTGTCTCATCTTGGGGCCCAGAGGCCCCACCTGGCCTTGAAGACAGAATATGGACTTGAGGCTTTCACAGAAAGCCTCCTGGGGGGCAGGGGGAGGCGGCAGTGAGTCACTTGGCAGTTTTGAGGGGGAGGGGGGCCACAGCACCTTGGGGTAGAGGCGCTGGGCCCTGCTTGCTTTGGTCTGGCATTGCCCACGACCCCTCTGGGGTGGGAGCTGGGGCTCTGGATCCAGCACCCGCTGGCCCTTAGAGGGACTCGGGGCAAATCACAGCTTCTCCTCGCCTGCCTGGATGCGGGTGTAGGCCTCTTGGTCCAGTGGGACGTAGCGGCCCTTCCGGGCATCCAGGTAGAACAGTGGGTCTTTCACAACCGCCGGGTCAAAGGCTTCCTTCCGAAGCTCTGTCTTCTGCAACTTGAAGGTCCCTGAGGGAGCAAGGAAGAGGGGTCAGAGCGTGCAGGGCAGGGACCTGAGCCTTGGGAAGCCGCACACCAAAGCTGAGGGGCAGAGGAAGAGGGCCGGGGAGAACACGGGAATAGGGCATGGAGCACAGCAGGGCACAGCCCTGTGCACTTTGCAAAGGCGGCTCCAGCTAATTATATTATGTACTGCTGCTCAAAGCAGCCCTGGCGCTGCAGTGGGGAGCCATGCTACCTGCCTTCTGCTTGCAGCTGGGGAAACTGAGAACCAAAGAGGGGAAACTATCCATCTAAGGCCACACGCCCTGACTGACAGCAGAGGGAGGGCCAGAGCCTGGGCCTTCTGTGCTTTGAACACCTCCAAGGTACAGGCGTGAGCTCATCTAATGAGCACATGAATTCCAGGGGCAGGGGCGCCACGGTGTTCTACGGATTCCATAATGCATGTATTTTCAGCTTTTAACATCTCTGAAATAGTTTCAACAGCAGCAATGTTTTCTCAGTTTTAGGTCACGGAAATTGTACTTCTCAGTCATTGGCATCAGCCCAGTGGACAGAGGAGAAGACTGGCGGGGCAAGGCACACCCCTGGGCCAACGCCACACAGCTAGTAAGCACTGGAGCTGGGATTTGAACCCGGTTACGACAGATTGCCAGAAATGGCCAGGTTCCCTCCTTCCTTGGATGCACACTCCGCTGCCTGGTGGCTTGGCCGCTTCTCCCAGTGACAGCTGGAGTCTTTCTCAGCCCCCACCCGAATCCGACCGGGCCTTGTGACTTGCTTGGACCCACAGACCATGAGAGTTTGGAGAGTCCAGGCCTTGAGGGGCCCTGCAGCTTCCACTCCAGGAGGGGGTGCCTGATACCAGTATAGTCTCTGAAGGGGTAGGAGCCACAGAGAGCAGAGGTGGGACAGCCCAGGGACGCCCCCTGGACTGACCCTATCCAATAGGATAGCCATCTGGCCATGAGGGGCTCTATACATTTAATTAAAATGAACGAAAATGTAAGATTCCATTCCGCAGTCATGCTGGCCCCAGCTGGAGCGCTCAGCAGCTACACAGGGCTAGCGGCCGTGGTGCTGGTCAGCGCGCACACGGGACACCATCATCAGCGCAGACAGCTCTGCCGGCCAGCGCTGCAGAAGCAATCAGCTGGAAGCCAGACAGGTAAGTAAGGACATCCTGGCCCGTCCAGCCCCACGACTGATGCCGGGGCTGACGGAAGAACCGCTAAGCTGAACTGAACTGCAAATTGCTGACCCACAACTGAGAGCAAAAAAAATGGCTGTTTTAAGTGCTAAAGTAAGTTTAGGGATGTTTGTGCTGCAGCAAAGCCTCTGAAACCTGAGGTCTCTTCCCTGCCTCTCTCCTGCACAGAGAAGTCAGCTGTCACCCAAACCTCAGGAGCTCCCAGACTCCATCACGAGCCCAGCACCAGTGTCCCCATTAGACCCTCCACACTGTTTCAGGTGCTGCTAGGAGCCTACCACCCGGCAGAGGCGACATGGGTCCGGGAAGGCCTTCCAGCAAGGCAGGGGGTAACATGATGAGCACAAAGGAGGTGGCCTGAGGCTGAGCAGCTGGTGAGATGCTGGGGGTGTGTGTGGGGGGGACGGGGGGGGGAGTCGGGACAGGGCAGCAAGGACTGACCTCTTGCCCATCGGGACCCATCAGTGGTCCAACAGACAGAAGGCTGGCACCGCCCTGCTGTGTTACTGTGGACCCACTACTCACCTCTCTCCGAACAGTAACAGCCCCTTGCTAGTGTCTGTGCTCCCCTGGGGCTGCCTGTAGCCCTCTCCTGCGTCCCACAAAGCAGCCAGAGGGCCACGTGGCACACGCACTTGACACAGGCTACTGCTCTACACAAACACTTCTGTGGCTCCCTGCTGCCCCAACAGAGCCCAGGCACCCCCCCAGCCCCGAGTCTTCTGGTCCCCACTGGCCTCTCTGCCCCACCTGACACCGCTGCCCACAGCTCCCCATGGCTCCGGCTTCGGGGGCCTCCCTCCCCTCCTCTCGTGCCCAAGTGCCCTCTGGTCTTAGGGACCAGCCTGGAATGCCTCCCACTCCTTTCAGGTCTCAGCTCAAAGGTCACCTCCTCCAGGGAGCCTCCCAGGCACCATAGCCCCCTTCATTTGCTTTTCTGTCGGTTCGATCTGTATTCCGTTCTTTGCCCTTGGAATTCCTTGTCCTGTGCTGCCTCCACCAAGACGGCAAAGGTCCCATCAGAATTTGTCACCTCGGGCGCCTGGGTGGCTCAGTTGGTTAAGCAACTGCCTTTGGCTCAGGTCATGATCCTGGAGTCCCGGGACTGAGTCCCACATCGGGCTCCCTGCTCAGTGGGGAGTCTGCTTCTCCCTCTGACCCTCCTCCGTCTCATGCTCTCTGTCTCTCATTCTCTCTCTCGCAAATAAATAAAATCTTAAAAAAAAAAAAAAATCTGTCACCTCAATCCCCGAGACCTAGCACAGAGCCTGGCAGACGCATAGTAGGTACTCAGTAAACATTTGTTCCGCTCACGGATGTGTGAACCTTCTCTGAGGGCTCGGTCCGCTCACTTGTACACAGGGAGGTCTGTTTACCAATGACACAGCAATGCTGTGGCCGGAGGGCAAATGACAGCCCCCCCAGGTCTCCCCAAAAGGAGCCAAGAAGGGCCACAGGCCCAGAACCTGGGAGCTGGAGCAGGGGCAGGGACATACCCGTTTTGTGCAGCTCGGGCAGGAAGCGCAGGAAGATGGGGCGGGCGTACAGGGGCAGCTCCTTCTCGAGGAGCTGTGCGAAGTGCTCCAGGTCACAGTTGCCAGCAGGGCTGGCCACAGCAGCCATTCCAGCCCGGCCCTCGGTTCCTGGGGGTGGCAGCGTGGACCGTGAGGAACCGGCGGTGCCCCCCAGCGGGGCCTCCCCACACACACCTGGCACCTCCCACCGCCCCCATGGATACCTGGCACCTCGACACCATACACTGCCACGTCGGCCATGTCCAGCAGGCGGCTGAGTGTGCCCTCCACCTCGGTGGTGGACACGTTCTCCCCTTTCCAGCGGAACGTGTCTCCCGTGCGGTCTCGGAAGTACAGGTAGCCCAGCTCGTCCATCACCAGCACATCTCCTACGGGGGCACAGTATGAGGTCTGGGCTTGGGCTGGCCGGCCTCACAGGACCCCAGGACCTGCTTGACAGGGAGGGCTGGGACTGGGGCAGTATTCTCTGAAGGTGGGGGAGGGCCCCTTCATTCCTCTCCACCCTGTCCCTCCAAAGGGGCTGGTGCCCACCCACCAGTGAGGTAGGCCTGGTCCCCCTTTTGGAAGACGTCCTTGGCGATCTTCTTATTGCTGGCACCCTGGTTCAGGTAGCCGTCGAAGCGCCGCAGGGGGTCCTGCTGGATGATGCGGCCCACTAGCTGGCCTGGCTCACCTGGGGGCAGAGAAGGCCGAGCAGCTTTACTCTGATGGCCTCCTCTCACCCGTTCCCCACCCCCAAATGCGCCCTGCATCTTGATCTGACTTCTGTTCACACTGCTTCCCACAGGAACTCTAGCCAGCTCTGCGGCAGGAACCCCGAGGGCGGGGAAGCTGCTTCTGGCGGGTCTGATGCACAGAGGCACTCAGGAACATCTGGTCACGGAGCATATGGAAAGACGAATGATACGAAAGGGTGGCCAAGCTCTACGTGGACAGCCTGACCAGAGCCAGCACTCCCTGGGCCCCTGGCTCTGTGCGTTCCTTAGCACACATGATCCCCAGGGCGACTCCAGGAGATGGTGCTGCCATCAGCCTCACTCGCAGATGAGCGGACTCGGGCACAGAGTGAAGGGGCTGAGCCAGGATCAACCTGGGGGTCCTCCACACAGCGGTGAATCAATGGACTGATGGGCAGAGGGGATAAAGAATGGAAGGACAAACAGACAAAAAATAAATGACTTGTGGCCCTAAGAGCTGAGTGATGGCCACTGGTCAGAAAAGGGCTCCCCACTCACGCAGCCCAGTGCCATCTCCCTCCCGGGTCAATGTCTCCTGCTCTGACCCCACTTCCAACCCTGGAGCAGACCTGGCTGGCAGGGAAGGCAGACGCCATTGGGGCCCCGGATCAGTTCCATGGTGTCCTCGTTGACTCGTACCAGCCGGATGGGGTACACAAAGGACAAGATGCGGCTGTTGAAGCCACAGGCCCCCACCTGCAAAGGCCAAGACTTGGGCCTAAGATTGGACTGTGTTGGGAGGCCTGGCGCCCACACTCCCACAACCCCCCCGCCCCGACCAGACAGCGGGGGCTCCGGCGCCCACACTCCGCGCCGCCCTCCGCCCGCCCCGACCAGACAGCGGGGGCTCCGGCGCCCACACTCCGCGCCGCCCCCTGCCCGCCCTCCACTGTCCCATGGCCGACCTGGCTGTCGAAATTGCCCAAACTGCAGTTACATTCAGTGGCCCCGTAGAACTCAGCCACCTGGGGGATGTGGAAACGGCTAGAAAAGTCGGTCCAGATGGACTGGCGGAGGCCGTTGCCGAGCGCCATGCGCACCCGGTGCTGGTGTTCTGCCTCCCGGGGCGGCTGGTTCAGGAGGTAACGGCACAGCTCACCGATGTACTGCACAATCTGGGGGTGGACCTGGTGTGAGGCTGGCCCATGGCTGCTCTCACTTCACCTCCCAATCCCACGGGCCCTGGGCCTCAGCCTCCCCATTGGAACAACGGAAATGTTGCCCCCAGTGAACGATCTGGGCCTCGGCTGTGAGGCAGACGTCCCCAAATGGGGCGGGTGGGTCACGAGAGCACAGGGACGCTCATCCTCTGCCCTTCTCACTCACCGTGCAGTTGTACTTGATACAGTCGTCCCAGAACCGGGAGGCTGAGAATTTCTTCCGGATCACCACTGTCATGCCGTGGAGGAGGCACTGCCCCATTCCCACGATGTTTCCTAAAGGCGAAGGGGTGGCACGTGGAGGTCAGGGAGTTAGGAGACCCCTCCTTCCAGAATCTCCTCCCGCCCAGCCCATCTCCTCAAAGGCCCTTCCCCAGTCCCTCTTTCCTGTCCTGTTCCTCTAACACAAACTAATCACCCCTCTCCCCTCGTCAGACACCTCCCATGGTTCCCCAGTGCCTCCCCAGTGTGGGATCGAGTGCATGCTCCTTAGACTGTCCCTGGGGCCCCTGGAGCTGGCCCCAAGCTCCTGCTCCTGTACCTGTAATGCTGCCATTCAGCCAGAGGGGGAGCAAGCTAGCTCTCCTGGCTTCAACACCTCACATCTGCCTGACTTGGGAGCACCTCTTCCAGGAAGCCTTCCTGACCATCACTGGGCTCTTCTCTTGAGCTGAGCTCCTGCTCCCTGCCTGTCTCCATATTCACAATGCCATTTCTTGTATTAAAGTCAGGTGAGTTCCAATTCTTCATCCTGCCCTAAATCCACACCTGCCTCTAAGCACCTTGAGGGCAGGAACTCTTAATTATTCCATCTCTGCGCTTCTCTGTGCTTCCCTTCCCAAGCCACAAGGCTGTGCACACCTGTGGAAATGAACTGCCGGGCCAGAACTGCGGGACATGGCCACACACATTATGAGGCTGGCGTGGCCGACTTTGTTCAGAGGTCCAGTCAGTGGCCACATCTGAATTTGAACCCAGATTTGACTCCAGATTTCTACCCACAAGATGGTGCCACCCCAAGAGGGGTGGGGTTCCTGAGGCCTTGGGGCACCGAAGGCTAAGAGGGTGGGCCCTGTGTTACCTGCGGAGTGGTAGAGGGGCAGGCAGTCGTAGACAATGTCGTCAGGCCGCATCCGGAATCCGTAGTACACCAGGGCGGCCATGCGGTAATACCTGGGAGGGCACAGAAAGGGCACTTCGCAGGCCCCTGGGAGGCAGGAGGAGGGGCTCCTGGGCTCTGTCCCCCCAGCACCTGCCCCTTACCTGCTGTGCACCACGATGGCGGCTTTGGGCAGCCCGGTGGTGCCCGATGTGTAGATGTAGAAGAGCTTATCTGAAGAAAACAGACAGGTAGCGGCTGTGAGAAGAGACCACCCAGGGCTAGGGAGATACTGGCTGCAGGGAGCAGAGTGTCCACAGAGCTTCTGCACCACAGACCATGTCTTTACCCTACCCTGTGGCCCAGATGGGGGACTGTCAGGTTCGTTTCTGCAGAGGCTCCGCCACCCCCCACCCCCCTGGTAGGAGGTTCTAGGAGGCCAGGAACACGTGGGATGACTGCATGTCATGTGTCAATCACCTCACGCCCTCTGGATGCCTGCTGACACCAGCTCTGGGCTGGGCATGGGCACTCCAGGCTGACCCCTCCAGACAGCCTGCCCTCGAGTCACTTACAAAAGCACCCAGCAGACAAAATTCATACATGACAGAGATAAAATGACCATGACGCCAACAAAGACTGGTTCCTAAGCACTTCCTGTCACACCCCAGCTTTCCACTATATCAAACCCCAAACCACTCCATAAAATCGGTTCTGTTACCAGCCCCATCGTTATGGCTGTGGGAGCCGAGGTTCAGATAGAGGGCAGCTCAGGGGCTCAGGGTTACAAGGGAAGTGGTGGGGCTGAGGCATGAACTCAGCGCCAGCTCTGAGCTTCTGGGCAGTGTAGCAAACTGGGGGCTCCACAGGGCGGGTGGAGTACAGGAGAGGCTGCAGGGTCGGAAGGCTGCCTGGAGGCAGGGACGGGGAAGTAGGGCAGCCCAGGGCAGAGAGAGGCCCCCAGGCTGACAGGGGCTGGCACCGAACAGGTGCTGGGTGAATATTTAGAGGGTCTAGCCCCTGGCCCAACCCCAGCCAAAATTCAGACCCAGCGGTTTCCTGGGCTCCACATGATCTTGCTGCTCGTGACTGGGCGGCAATGAAGGCTTGTTCAACAAGTCAAAGGATCAAATTTTGTGAGCTCCTAAGTACCTGGCACTGTGCCTGGCATCTTTACACACATCGGCTGTTTAGCCTTCAGAGTGACCCCATGGTCACGGTCCTCATCTTCCCGGATGGAAAAAGGGAGGGTGACAGGACTCACTACA
This sequence comes from Zalophus californianus, assembly GCF_009762305.2. NCBI lineage: Eukaryota > Metazoa > Chordata > Mammalia > Carnivora > Otariidae > Zalophus > Zalophus californianus. The sequence continues at coordinate 7,443,885 of NC_045607.1, forward strand.
GGTCACACAGCAAGTCTGCAGAAGAACCCAGGCCTCTGGCCCTGGAGCCGGCGCTCTGTCCAGGGCCCATCTGAGAACCCCTCTGTGGGGTTGGAGGCCCACCTGTGAAGCCCTTCTTAGGGCGACTGGGCAGGTGCTTGGGGGCATCTTCCAGCAGGGGGTCTAGGTGCTCCGTGCCGGCAGGCACCGTGCTGGGCTCCCAGGGGCCAGAGCAGAAGAGGCTGAGCGAGGGGTCCAGGCTGGCTTGGATTTCAAAGATGGCTGCAGGGGAGACAGGGCCAATCAGCAGGGAGGCAGGAAACCTCACGTCCCCAGGACCTCTGCTCGTGTCAGGGCTGGCGTGTTGTCAGGGGAGACTGGCTGTGTGCAGGGAGGAAGATGGGTGAAGCACCTGGATCCTCGTTATAAGATGCTGATGGGAGCAAGAGCTCCCTAGCTGCTGGCTAACTACACAGTGGGTTCCTCCCATGTGCACTCCTGCTCACACAGCCCAGCAGGTAGGCACCAACAGCAGCCCCAAATGAGAAAATGAGGCTCCAAGAATGGGAGGGCCTGCTCACGGCTAGAATGTGCTGGAGCTGGGACTCTAAGCCAGCTCTACCGCATGCCAAGGTCTGTGCCCTTATACACTATACCATGCTCGTCTGTGGGGGCCAGTTAGAAGGGAGGTGTGGAGGGTCAGAGGTCAGCAGCCTCCGGCCTCTTCATAAAGTGGGAACCTTCCCTCAGGCTCCTCTGGGCACGACAGCGGTCTAGATACTCCCCTGCACTGGGCACAGGCCAGTCCTGCCCCCCTTGGCTCAACTTTTGCCTCCCTCTGGATTTGTCCAACCCTCCTTCCTCTCCCCCTCCCTGCACGTCACTGACCTTCCCTGCCATCATCCCACACCACAGCAGTCAAGCCCAGGATGAAATCCTGCTTCGGTGTGACCCTAAGTGAGCTCCTCACACCACTCTGAACGTCTGTCTCCTCATTTGTAAAGCCAAGACTCCCATCCCTACCTCACCAGGCTTTGTAAAGAGGAGAGCTGCTTTTGTAAAGCATCAAGCTCAGGACTCAGTCAGTGCTCATCATGGCAGCAAATAAAACATAAGCTCTGCAGGAGACCAAAGAATACATTCTTGTTCTCATTTTATACAGGAGGCAAATGAGGCCTAATTAGTCACCAAGAATGGTTACCATTATATCTGCAGGCTCACCTAGCATTAGCCATTTTGTTAGCGCTTCGGGCAAAGTATCTTCTTGAAAATGATAGGTGGCAGGTACTACAGTGAGGAAACTGAGTCACAGACATTTCCAGTCTCTTATTCAGTATCTCCAGCTTTACAAGTGGCAGAGCCCAGGCTGTCTGACACCATGGCTCATGGCCCTCACCTCTGAGCCATGCAGCCTCCCCCAGGCCTGGAGGGGGGCTGTGATCTGTGCAAGATCCTATGGGTCTCCTTGCCTGACACACCCCTGGGGCTCACCTGGGGCCATCTCACTGCCAAAGACGAGGACCCGGGCCTGTGAAGTGGTCAGGCAGTGGCGCAGGGCGTCCCGCCGGAGGTTGGTGTTGATGAGTGCGGCCTCCACACCCAGCTTGGCCATGCCCAGCCACAGGCCCACAAACTCGTTGCGGTTCTCCATGAAGACAGCAGCCACATCGCCTGAGGCCAGGCCCCGAGCCTGCAGGAAGTTGGCCACGCTGCTGGAGTAATCATCCAGCTGGCGGAAGGTCCAGTGGGTGTCTGTGCCCTCAAAGATCAAGGCTGTCTTGTCAGGGTGGCGCTGTACCATAGAGGCAAACAAAATGGGCACTGTCCGCTGCTCCCGCAGGTACTGCCGGACCTTTGCCTTCACCTTCAGGAGTACCATGCCGCCGCTAGGTGGGAGCAAGCAAGGGAGCCATGACTGTTGGGGTTGGGAGTGGGGGTCCCGATACCCTGGCCCAGGTTGCTGTCCCACCGGCCTGAGGCTCCCGAGCCCAATCACTTGCCAACATTCCCCTTTCCCAGCACCCGTGTGCCAGGCACCATTAGAGGTACCAGCCCACCGATGCTGCACGATAACACCAGGCACCCGGAGATTACTCCCTCCCCAGTACAGAGGAAGAAACAAGGCTCTGCAGCACCATGACTTGCCCGGGCTTCACAAGCTGAGATGAGGACCCTGGTCCTCTCTGGTTCCAGAGTTCAACACCTATGACACTTGAAGCTCTGCTCTGAGTCTGCTGCTTGATCAAAGCCTTCCTGAACTCCAAGGCCCAAGTCAAAGTCCCAACTCATTTGGGACCTCCCACAGCTCTGTACTGTACCTCTCCAGACCCCTGCCACAATAAATAAAGGGTAAGTTTGAGATTTGTTCAATCTCCCTCCCAGTGAGCCCACCAAGGGTAAGGCTCCATCCTGTTCACCACCTTGTCCCCTGGGCCCCACTCAGTATCAGGCCCAGAGCTTCACTAAATGTAGAATTGCTTGGCAAAAACTATGGAAAGAGGGGAGCCTGGGAGGCTCAGTCATCAAGTGTCTGCCTTCGGCTCAGGTCATGATCCCAGGGTCCTGGGATGAAGCCCTGCATCGGGCTCCCTGCTCAGCGGGAAGCCTGCTTCTCCCTCTCCTACTCCCCCTGCTTATGTTCCCTCTCTTACTGTCTCTCTCTGTCAAAAAATAAATAAAATTAAAAAAAACCAAAAACCAAAAACCAACCATGGAAAGAGCCCAGATGTCCATTAAAAGACGAATGAATAAAGAAGACGTGGTACACACACACACACACACACACACACACACACACACACACACACACACACACAGGAATATTATGCAGCCATCAGAAAGTGAAATCTTGCCATTAGCAACAATGTGGATGGAACTAGAGGGTACTATGCTAAGCAAAATAAGTCAATCAGAGAAAGACAATTATCATATGATCTCACTGCTGTGTGGAATTTAAGAAACAAGGCAGAGTATCATAGGGGAAGAGGAAAAAATGAAACAAGACGAAACCAGAGAGGGAGACAAACCATAAGAGACTCTTAATCTTAGGAAACAAACTGAAGGATGCTGGAGGTGAGGGGGGTCGGGAGATGGGGTAACTGCGTAATGGACATTGGGGAGGGTACATGTTATAATAAGCACTGGGTATTACATAAGACTGATGAATGACAGACCTGTACCGCTTAAACAAATAATACATTATGTATTAAGTAACTGAATTAAAAAAAAAAAAAAAAGAATCACTTGGCAATATCCCCCTTTCCTGCCCTGCCCCTGCCCCCTCTGACCTTTGAAAGCTTCTAGCTCCCTGACTTCTATGCCTATTCAGATGCTGTGCCCTCTGGCTGGAATCCCCTGCTCCCATCACCTGGAGATGCCTCTCAACCACAGCTTTTTCTCTTCCAGGTGGCCTTCTCTGATTCCCCAAGGTCCTGGCCTGATGCCATCTCCCTGCTCCACACTCCTACAGCTCTCTGCTACCACCCTTCCTGCAGTGGCCACTCAGTACCTCCTTTTACAACCAATTCAGATGACAGGTGCTGAGCTGCCTGTTCTGAGTGCGGGTCACTGTGCTGAGCACTGGGACACCACCGTGAGCAAGACTGCCAGGGTCTCTGCCAGCATGGTATTGTTAGTTTAGGGATTTACTGTATCTCCTGCTTATCTCCCCGACCAGTCTGAGCTGGGCCCAGGACTAGGTCAGCCTTCTTCCTCTCTGGGCCCCAGAGCCAACCTGACGCCTGACATAGAGCAGGTAGCAGCAGGTGTTTCTGGTACAGGAGAGCCCTGTGGACAGTAGCTAACTTTCTTTGGGGAGCAGGTTTTCCCAGATACCTGATTCGGGGCCCTGCTCTGAACTCTGTGCCCTCTCAGACTTACAGACAGGGCCCTTCCCACAGAGTTCCTCTTCATTTTCTTACAAGCTACTGCTTAGCCTTAGGACCCTTTGCAGATGTCTTCTTGACACACCTGGTGTTCAGTGTATGTCCTGGGCCCCTAAATCTGCCCTAGGCTAAACGGCACCAACTTGGGGAGATCTCCTAGGAGAAGACTTTCACCTTGGAGATGGAGATACCAGGTACTACTGCCAGGGGAAGGGTATAAAGCAGAGGCTGCTCCTCTGGGACCCAGGGGCCCTGTGCTCGTAGAGGCCTAATCTGGAGAGATTCTGGGAATTAGGAGCCCATCGTGTTATAGGAGAATCAGGGCTGGATGGACTGGACCAGATACTCACAAGATATCACGCCTTATGGTCTTGACAAAGATTCGAACAAAGCGCCAACCTCCAGACCCCAGGTAGAGGAACAGCAGGGAGAACCCCACTTGGATCCAAGGCAGTTTCAGCACCAGCTTGGAGAACAGCAGCACCCCCACCAAGGATGCCCCGAGCAGCATTGTGGCCTGTGGGCACAGAGCAGTTAGTGGAGCCAAATGTCTATGTCCCCCTACCTCCAGGCCCAGGCAGCCACTATGATCTCAAAGGTCAACCTGTAGTGAGGATTAGTCATACTGAGTGGTACCTGAGGATGGGCTCCCTTTCCAGGGCTGTCTTGAAGGGACAGGCTAGACGCATGGGACTTGAGATGAGGAGTTCCATGGCTAAGAGGCAGGGGCTGAGTTCTAGCCCCTTAGTCCCATCTCCTCCTCCAACTCTCCCTGTGACCTTGGGTTAGTTCCCTTCCTACTTTAGGCCTTAGTCTCCCCCTCTATGTTATGGGTGTATCGGGAATTGCTCTCCGAAGCCCTTCCAGCCAAAACAGGACAGTCCACTCTCCTGACATCCAGGATCTCTAACAAAAATGGCTTGGAGAGGGGTATTAACTTAAGTGTGTCTGGCTTGATTCCTTATCCAAAGAACCTCCTTGGGTCTTTGGATGACCAGGCCAAGCCACAATACCCAAGGGGGCAGTTTCCTGGGAAGGGGCCTGGCTCTGACCCAGCCCACAAACTCGGACAGTGCCATGTATCTGCTGGCCTACAGAGGGCGACAGAGCAAACGGGTTACAGCCTGGAGGTGCCTGAGAGGTGACTGCCTAAAAGGGAAAGGTGTTGAAGGAGCTCAGGAGGGCCCTGAAGTCACCCCCTACAAACACACTCAGCAAGCCACTCAGATGAATCTTTGGGGATTGGGCTATAGAGGAAGGGGAATGGCTGACTGGACTGAGATTAGGACTCTTGGTCTCTACTCCCGGCGCTTTAGGGACTTGCTCAAGAGACAGCAGATGGGACTCAGTTTTCTTTAGGGGTTCTCCTATTCCTGGGGAGGAGCTGAAGGTCATGGCTGTAATGTAGCCTGACAGTCTCCAAGCCAGGATGAAGACATGGTCTGGACCACAGGGAGCCCTTAAAGACCATCTCCCGCCCCCCTTCACACGAAAAGCAAAAGCCGGGAGGGGGGACCAAACCAGCGCTCCCGTATCCAATGCCAAGGTCTCTAAGGTCCTCAGATCTCTGGGCTCCCAGAGCCGGCCAGGGCAGAGAACAGAACCCCGTCCCGGAAGGCTGGGGGATGGGACGAAGGGAAGAGGATGCCACAACCCTCGGGCCCCCGTCCCAGGTCACTGCGAACCGCCCTCGCCCCTAACTAAGCAGCCAGGGCAGCAGAGCGCTCGGCAAGGAGACAGAGAAGCAGGGAGCCCCCCTCACCCCAGCCGGCCCCACGACTCAGCCAGGCACATTCCCCGCCCGGGACCCACTGGCCCGGTCTATGCTCACCCGGCGTCGGCCCCGCCGCGCGGCGCCCCGTCCAGATGCGGCCTGGCTGCGGCAGCGTAGTGGGGAGCGCGGGGGGCATGAGCCGCCCCTGGGCGCGCAGAGCCGGCTCTCAGCAGAGCTCCACCGGCTCTGAGCCCGGCACGGCCCGGCCGCCCGGCCAGCCCCGCCCGCAGCCCGGCCCCGCCCGCCCGCGGCGCTCCTCCCCCGCCCGCCTCCTGCAACACAAACCGGCTGCGCCGGCCCGCAGCACCGCCTCCCGCGCCTTCCCCGCGGTCGGAGAGCCGCAGAGACCTCGGCGCCGCGCAACCCCAACGCGCCCGACGCCGCCCGGCCCAGCCCGCCCTGCGAGCGCGACGGCCCCGGGCGGCGTCCCGCGCGGTACGCTGGGAGTTGTAGTCCGCGCTTCGCAGCCCCGCCCCGCCGCGGAGAGCCCCTCCCCCGGGAGGGAAGGAGACCCGCGGGCTGGGTCTGGGCCCAGAGCCCGCAAGCCACTGTCATTCGCACGTGGTGGGGAGCGCCCCCGCCCGCAGCGTGGGCGGAGAATTCGGAGTCTGCGCGCAGAGACGGGCAAGGCTCCACAAAGGCCAACGCCACACCTAGAAGAACGCTAAAAGGGCCGTGTAGGCAGGGAGGTGAGCTGAGGGAGGTTTGAGTAGCCGGCTCTGTGGCGCAATGGATAGCGCATTGGACTTCTAGCCGATCCTGGTGTGGTGATTCAAAGGTTGTGGGTTCGAGTCCCACCAGAGTCGAATTTTGATAGCTCCTCCCTCACTTCCATGTGGATATTTTACGGCCTCCAGTACCTTCACATGGTTCAGAAGATCTGCAGACTTGAGGCTGGCACGTCTGCATCTGGGACAGCGATAAACGTGACGTCAGGATTAGTGCCTAGGTAACCTTTCCCATCCATGGTATCTTGTAAGCAGTCTGGCACACCTGGTGGTACAAAGGGCACGGATCTGAAGACCTGTACCTAACTGGCCTCTGATCGCTCTGGACCTTGGAACAAAGCAACTGGCTTCCAAGCCTACGACCGGATTTGTCATGCCACCTGCCAAGTCCTGGGTCATTGCCAGCTTCCCAGTCCTGTGTGGCTCTGGGCCTCTGAAAACTTGGTACCATGATAACCAAACATGTTGGGCATGCACAATTGCCACTTATCCTTGTATTTATTTTTTTTAAGATTTTGAGAGAGAGCGCGTGAGCGGGGGAGGAGCAGAGGGAGAGGGGCAAGCCCACACTCCATGCTGAGCCTGGAGTCCAACATGGGGCTTGAGCTCACAACCCTGAGATCATGACCTGAGCAGAAATCAAGAGTCTGTCGCTCAACTGACTGAGCCACCCAGGGGCCCCACCACTTATCCTTAAGTACATCCCCTAATTCCTTAGTCCAGGAAGAAGTCCTTAAAGGGGAGAGGGGCAGTTTTCAGGGTCTAGTCATAGGGATTAAAAATGAAATTTTGGTCTGAGAAGTACTTGGATTTATTTCTTCCAGAGTATAGAGTGCATCCTTTTGGGGAACCTAGGTAAATTAAAGCTCCACCTCCCCCGTCGCTATTACATTCAAGAGGCAGTGTGGTGCAGTGGTGATGGGCTTCTGCATTGGCATCCAACAGATATGGAACAGCTTCTCTGCTGAAAGTTCAAAGTCTCTTCTTATATATAAAAATGAGGACATACTAGTAGTGCTCAAACCTCACAGAGGATGAGTTAGTGTTTGACTTATTTTATTTATTATTGTAGTTTACAAGCTTACCACAAAGCACATGCAAAATCTAGACATGAAGATTACCTCTGATTGGGGCGCCTGGGTGGCTCAGTTGGTTAAGCGACTGCCTTCGGCTCAGGTCATGATCCTGGAGTCCCGGGATCGAGTCCCACATCGGGCTCCCTGCTCAGCAGGAAGTCTGCTTCTCCCTCTGACCCTTTCCCCTCTCATGCTCTCTCTCTATCTCATTCTCTCTCTCAAATGAATAAATAAAATCTTTAAAAAAAAAAAAAAGATTACCTCTGATTATGTCCACAGGGCTTACCTTGATAAATGTTTGCTGAATGAATGACAGGGAGAGTGAATTGGAGGCTCTGACTTGATCCAGGCCAGGATCCACAGGTATAAACATGATCATTTCCACATTATCTGCTGAGGTCATATATAATGTGGGCAAAGGAGAGTTTGGAAGATGGCACTGGTGACCAGCCCCGCTGGTCTCCACCCAGCCTGGTCACAACAGTGAAGCCAAAGCAGTACTCCACCCAGACCCTGGGCCTGGCCTGAGGGGGAGATGTGCGGGGACATAGAGGTAACAAAACAGTCTGTCTTCAAATTGCTTACAATCTAGTTGGACACAGAGAGGAAAGTGGAGATTAGATCACTAAATAGGTTGCCCCTCACCAAGTGCTCACCATACTTCTGTCAATACCCACCACACGTTATTATGACTTGTCTTCTTTGCTTTCCAGTCAGGTACATCTGGGTTGCACCCCTAGCACCACCTGAGGCACTGGGCAAATCACCTCTCCTCATGGAGCCTTGGTGTCCTCATTTTTTAAAAAAGATTTTATTTTTAAGCAGTCTCTACACCTGACATGGGGTTTGAACTCACAACCCCAAGATCAAGAGTCCCATGCTCTACAGACTGAGCCAGCCAGGTGCCCCCTCAGTGTCCTCATTATAGAATGGGGATACAGTCATCATGGTCCCTGCCTCCTGGGGCTGGGTATGGACTCAACGAGATGATGCGCGTCAAGCTCTCAGCACATGGCGGGCATGTCAAAGGCCCTCAGCTGCTATAACCACTCAACTCCGAGAGGGCGGGGATGCAGCTGTCTCCATCACTGTGCGACCCCCAGCATTTGGCCTACACTCAGAAGGTATTTGGGAAATAAGCAGAGACTAGTGGGCTTGTGCGTCAGGATACACACACAGGGGGCCGTGTGGTGGAAAATGTGACTGGAAAGGTCTTTGTGTGCCAGGCTGAGGAGTTTATCCTGGGGGCAGTGAAGAGCCACTGAGGGTTCCTAAGAAGGGCAGGAGCTGGGTGCTATCATTTGTGGGACAGGCTGAGCTTAGGCTGACCTCACAGTGGGCTCCTTTCCACTGACATGACCCCCATCTCCCCTGCATTGGAGAATTAACATCAGCATCAGCACTTAAACCTCCAGGCTTGCCCGATGAGAGACCGACATTTGGACTCACTTGGAGGCACTAAAGTTCCCCAGGGGACTGAAGTGGCTTGGCCCCTGGCACACCATGGATGCTTATCCTGTAGATAATGGTTACATTGGGCATTAGGACCTCTGAACTATAGAAGTCCTCCCACGCTGGGTGTGTGCAAAATAAACACCTCTGGCTTCATTGTGTACATGGTGACTTCAGAGAGCTTGAAGGACCTTCCTGGAAAATGACAGTTTCTACTTCCTAAACACGGACTATGTGCTAAATCACTACACATGCATAATGGCCCTGCTGTGGGATAAGTATATACTCTCCCCATGTTACAGGTGGGGAGAAAGAGGCTCAAAGGGTTGACGGGACTACTGCAAGGGTGCAGTGCTGGTCAGGGCCAAGGCCAGGGCCAGGTCTGTATGTCCTCAGAGCCTGTGCCCCCAAACATTGCTTTGAGGCTTGCTACAAAGGCTTTTATCAGGCAGAGGGAAAGGGAGCTTTCCCCGAGCTACCAGGAGAGGAGTCAAGACCTGTGTGTCCCAGAACAAGCTCCCCAAACTTGAGACCCCCGGTCTTCACCATGAAGTGAGGTTGTTGTGGGGTTCTCTACTCCGGGCTTAGCGCCCACTCTTTCAACTAATGAAGCAGCAAGCCCCTACTGTGTGCCAAGCACTATTCCCAACAGTGAGGGGAAAGAACAAGTTTCCCTGACCTCCTGGGGCTGACAGAGAACTCATAAATAAAATGAACAAATAAGATAATTTCAGAGTGGTAAGTGCTAGAAAGAAAAGAAAGTGACATGGTGTGGTGCAGCAAGGGGGAGGGCACTTCTTCAAGTGAGTGGGCAGGACAGGCTTCTCCAAGGAGGTGCCATTTGAACACAAATGTGAATGACAAGTAGTTGACCATGTGATGACCTGGGGACAGAATGCTATTCCCAGAGATAGAAAGAAGGCCAACATAGTTTATTGAGGTGAAGAATGAAGTTTCTAGGTAGAAGTTGAGAGAGACTTATGGGCTTTGGTAAGAACTAAGGAAGGGGCACCTGGGTGGCTCAGATGGTTAAGTGTCTGCCTTCGGCTCGGGTCATGGTCCCGGGGTCCTGGGATCGAGCCCCGCATCGGGCTCCCTGCTAGGCAGGGAGCCTGCTTCTCCCTCTGCCTCTGCCTCTCTCTCTGACTCTCATGAATAAATAAATAAAACATTAAAAAAAAAAAAAAAGAACTAAGGAAATGGTAGCTCTTGCCAGTAGAACTTTTTTCCAATCACGAGTTGGTGGCAAAAATGCCACCTTAAGATCTGGAGACCAGGGGTGCCTGGGTGGCTCAGATGGTTAAGTGTCTGCTTTCAGCTCAGGTCATGATCCCAGGGTCCTGGGATCGAGTCCCACATCAGGCTCCCTGCTGGGCGGGGAGCCTGCTTCTCCCTCTTCCTCTGCCTCTGCCTCTCTCTCTGACTCTCATGAATAAATAAATAAAACATTAAAAAAAAAAAAAAGATCTGGAGACCAGACTCCATTCCCAGCTAATCATGATGCCCAGTGCCCATCTCTCCAATGCTGTAAAGGCTCAGGGTTATTCAGGTACCAAGTGGCTGGAGCAGGTGAAGTCCCCAGCTGGGCAGAGAAGGCATTCTGTGAGTCTGACCTTTTCCCCCAAACTTGGTACTGTTGACTTTTACTGATGTGGGGGTAGAGGTGCCTGGACTCTGGAAAGCTGTGGAAACATGACAGATCTGGAAAGGTGGCCCATACTGCAAAGATGGATTAGGTCTGGAAAGCTCACCCCAGTCTCCTCCTCTTTCTGCAGAAAATCAAAGAGCTCAGGACAAGGCTTCCCTTTTGAAAAGGCCCTGGATCCAAGGTAGGCCTCCAACCTCCCACTTCCGTCACTGGGAGCCCTGGGCTGGGATGTGGTTGGCACAAGGTAGGCTGAGGCACTGGTTGGCAATGTGGGGCAGGTTTCAGGCAACCCCTGGTTCTAGTCCCAGCTCTGCTCCTATTGCCTCATTAGTAAAACAGAATAACACATCTCTTTGGATTGTTGAAAGCAGCAATGCAATAACGTGTGCATCTCAACTGCTTAGGCACATAGTACAGCTCTAAAACTGTAGCCCTTATTATGGATAGGGAAACTGAGGCATAAGAAACCCACCCAGGAAGTCTTGTGGCATGTGTTCTAGCTACTTCAGGCAATTCCTTGCCTATCTCTAGGCCTTAGTTGTCCTATCCACACAATGGGGAGCTGGCCCCCCAAAACTCTAAAGGCTCTGCCATCTTGAGAGTGTTTCTGGTTCTAAATCCCAAGACAGGGCTAGCCACTCTTGCAATGGTACTTACACCCCTTGGCCCTGACCCAGAGAATATGCCTGGGTGCCACTCCAAAATGAACCAGCAGTTCTCTTCCCCTTTTCCTGATGATGAAATGGGCTGAAAAGGGGAACAAACTTGCCCTAAGTCCCTCTGCTGGAAAACAATGGAGGAATTGGGAATTTGAATCCCAGTCTGTCTGACTTCAGACCAAAGGAAAGAGGACAAGTAGCTGAAGCTCAGGCTGGAGGGGATGTCTGTCCTTGGTGCTCAAGGGCCCAAAGCTGCCAGAGTCATGGGGAGCACTGGGCAAAGGCAGGAGAAGCGGACACTTGGTCTGATGGCAGACTTTATTCAGACAGTGGAGACTCACCTGCCCCTTCTCAGGTCTTGGAAACTGGTATAGCCCTTCCTCCTGGAGGACACCCAGCCTGGCACCCAGAAAACCCTCATTGGCAGGGATGGGTCCAGAACAGGAGTAGTGGACCTGAGACACCCCAGCACCAGGCTGGACAACTGATTCTCACTCACATGTGGTGATCTTTGGGCAGCTCCTGGCTCTCCTGGGAGCTCCAGTGCCCTGCATGCTCCCTCCTGGGGTGGTCCTCAAAGCCACTCAACAGTGGTTATGACAAATTACGACAAATGAAGGGTCCAAGGGTCAGTGTTGAAAGAAAAGGAACAAAGGTAATGGCCAAAGAATCGTCCGCCTCAGGGGAGGTTGGGTGGTGGTGTGGGCAGTGGCTCAGGGCCTACGCCAGGCCCCTGACATGCACGGTGGGGGGGTCTGTGATGCCCAGCTCCTCCCGTAGAGCCCTCAGGGGCTGCTCCCAGCGCCGCTCGTAGTACAAGTTGAGGACACACGGGGCTCTGCGCCCATTCTGAATTGCCCATGGGATCAGCTCTGAAACCAGCACTTGCAGGCTCCTGTGGGGCAGCAGAGGAAAAAAGACATAAGGTGCCCAGAAGTTGGTGTACATTTTCTCAGTCCTCACAAATACCTTAAAAAGAAGGTAGTTATTATCCCCATTAGCATATGAGGAAACAGAAACTCAGTGAGGTAAAATCTTGTGTCCAAAGCCACACGTTTTAAATATGCCAAAGCCCAGATTTAAATCAAGGGCTACCTAACTCCAGGAACTAACACTGGATTTGCTGCCCCACCCCCTCAATTCCGTGTTCTGACCCAACACTGGGGCCTGGCCCGGGAGACTGTAGAGTCCTGTGAAACATCCAGGCTTCACTCACTGCCCTGGAGACCCTGTGCCAGGCCAGTTGCACCCTCCTGCCCCATTCTTTCTACTCTGGCTTCTTGGAGAACCATTGGGGCTGCTCAGGAAGGCTGCATGCTTGTCCCATTTCCTGGATCCTGGTTCCTCTGAGCTCTCCCGAACCCCTCACCACTTGAGAACTTACTGGGCACTGAGTCGGATTGGTCCAAAGAGGGCACCCAGGATGCACATGGGCAGGCCGGTCTGGACAGCCTCAAACCACTTCACCACGATCTCCCCTGGGGGGGCAGGGTGAGAAATGGGGTGGGAGGTGAGAAAGGCCCAGGAAGAGAGGCCATGGTGCTCCTGGCAGAACAGAGCAAAGCATCTGCTCCTCTTTGATCTCTGTCGGGTTGGCCATGCCGGTCCTGGCCCATGCTGGGCCTTAGAGCACTTGGCTTGGGGTGAAGGTGAGGGTCCAGGAAAGAGCAGGAGGTAATGGCTGGGAAGGAAGCCTGGGGTCAGAGTGCACAGGACTCCAAAAGCCAGGCTGAGAAGTCTGGGGTGGTTCCTACAGGCCTTAGGGAGTTGTGGAGGGTTTCAGAGCAGGGAGCCCTGATGCTTGGATGCTGCTACATCAGCTTAGGAACCACAGAGGCAGTGGGATGGAGAGGCGATGCGTGGCACAGATGTTACCAAGATGTTCAGAAAGCAGAAAATGAGGCACTGAGCCGGCTGGCTAGTGTGTGACAAATCCGGGTGGACAGGCTGGCTGCAACACCCCACCCCACCCTGCCCAGCCCCACTCTCAAGGCTGCTGGGGGCTACCACTCACCCAGGATGTTGGTGGGCATCCCCAGCAGGGTGTGGAGCATGTCATGAATCTCCCGGTACCGCTGGATCACATAGGCTAGCTCCTCATCGTCCACGAATCGGGTGGGTGCTCGGGTATCTGGGGAGACCCTCTGACAACCATGAACCTCCCCTAGATCTCTTCCCAACTGTTCCCAAGGCCAAACTGGCCAGCCTCTTCTTGATTGTCAACCACTCCCACCAAACTCATACCATGGACTATTTCTGTCCATACCTGCCAACAGGGGAGTCCTCGGGTAGGGAATATGGTGGCACTAACACCCCCATGGGCTACCCACACATGTCCAAGGCTGTTGGAATTTATGGCAAAGCAGCTTCTGGCAGGAGGGGGAAGCGACTGTTGTTTAAGGGGATAAGGTTTCAGTTTTACAAGATGGAAAAGCTCTGGAGGTTGGTTTCACAACAATGTGAATATATTTAACATTACTGAACTGTCCACTTAGAGATGGTTAAGATGACAGCTTTTTTTTTTTTTTCTTTAAAGTAAACTCTAGGGGTGCCTGGTTGGCTCAGTTGTTAAGCATCTGCCTTTGGCTCAGGTCATGATCCCAGCGTCCTGGGATTAAGCCCTGCATCAGGGTCCCCGCTCAGCGGGAAGCCTGCTTCTCCCTCTCCCACTCCCCCTGCTTGTGTTCCTTCTCTCACTATCTCTCTCTCTCTCTTTCTCTCTGTCAAATAAAGTAAACTCTACCCCCAACGTGGGGCTAGAACTCACAACCCTGAGATCAGGAGTCACACACTCTTCCGACTGAGCCACCCAGGCACCCCTGAGATGGCAACTCTTACGTCATCTTACCTTAAGTTACACCATGTTATGTTTTTTTTAACAAGTAGAAATAAAACGGAGAGAAAAGGGAAAAAGAAGTTTCCAGGGCCCCTGATACTTTCTTTTTTAAAGATTGAATGGGGGCGCCTGGGTGGCTCAGTTGGTTAAGCAACTGCCTTCGGCTCAGGTCATGATCCTGGAGTCCCGGGATCGAGTCCCACATCGGGCTCCCTGCTCAGCAGAGAGTCTGCTTCTCCCTCTGACCCTCTTCCCTCTCATGCTCTCTATCTCTCATTCTCTCTCTCTCAAATAAATAAATAAAATCTTTAAAAAAAAAAAATAAATAAAGATTGAATGGGGGGGGGCACCTGGCTGGCTCAGTTGGTTGAGCGTCTGCCTTCGGCTCAGGTCATGATCCTGGGGTCCTGGGATGGAGCCCCGCATGGGGTCCCTGCTCAGTGGGGAGTCTGCTTCCCCCTCACCCAAATAAATAAAATTTATTTATATACTTGAGAGAGAGACAGAGATGGTGTGTGCACACACAGGGGAGGGAGGAAGAATCCCAAGCAGACTCCGGGCTGAGTGCGGAGCCCAACGGAGGGCTCGATCCCAGGACCCTGAGATCACGACCTGAGCCAAAACCAAGAGTTGGACACTTAATTGACTGTGCCACCCAGGTATCCCTAATTTTTTAAAGTAATCTCTACACCCAACATGGGGCTTGAACTCATAATCCCAAGATCAAGAGTTGCATGCTCCACCCACTGAGCCAGCCAGGTGCCTGGGCCCTGATCCTTCACATGAGCTGCTCCCAGCCTCGAGTGCTCTCCCCCACCACCCGCAGCTTCACCTTGACAATTCCTACCTGTCCTTTCTGACTCGCCTTAAGTGTCCCTGCTGTAGGGAGGCTGTCCGTGACCTTCAGACTGCTAAGGTCCACATTACGGTCTCTTGCAGCATCCCGTACCTTGTATTGTGATGTGCATCGTATGTGCCCCTCTTCTAGACCTGGACTTTTCAGTACAGCAGCCACTCACTCCATGTGGCCACCAAGCCTAGAAATGGGACAGTTCCAACCTAGCTGTGCCGTAGTAGGCATAAAATGCACACTGAGTTTCAAAGACTTGGTGTGAAGAGAACAATGTGAAATCTTAGTAATTTAGAACTATCAATTACATGTTGAAATGATAGTATTTTCAGTACACTGGGTTAAATAAAAGAGGCTATTAAAGTTAATTGCACCTGTTTCTTTTTGCTTTTACTGAAGTGGCTAACAGCAGACTGGAAGTGACCTATCGGCTTGTGTTCGCTTTCTGTGAACAGTGCCATAGTGGCCTTTCAGCTGCACATGGCTGCTGGCTGCTTTGTTCACTGTTCTATCTCCAGGGACTTTTCTACCCCAGGAAGGGATGAACTGTCCCTCTCTGATCCACCCACTGCCTCTGTGAGTCCTCAGCAGCACCCATGCAGAATGGGAGCAGCCTAGTGTTCCTGTTCCCAAAGCATGATCTCAGCCTGTCCAGAGGCCAAAGGATTTGACATCTTCATTGCTTTGGGGCTACTGGCTCAGGGCCTTGGTCTGTGTCTGTGAGCTCCCTGGGTTCCGGTTCCTAATTTCTTCTCTAGGGAGTTCTACGTGCTGTGCGAAGCTGAGGGTGATCAGAGTGATAGCAATTATATTTATTGAGTACCTACTATGTGTCAGCACTGTATGAAGTCCTTTACATATATCATCATAAGGCATCCTTATGACCCTCTGGAGGTAGATACTTTAGGAGCCTCAGATAAAGGTAAGAAAAATGAGGTTCAGAGAAGTAACTTGCCCAATATCACACAGCTAATCAAGTGGCTGAATCAGGATTTGAAAAAAGTCCACTGGATTCCAAAGCCAGTACCTTTTTTTTTTTTAAAGATTTTATTTATTTATTTATTTGACAGAGAGAGACACAGAGAGAGAGGGAACACAAGCAGGGGGCGTGGGAGAGGGAGAAGCAGGCTTCCCACGGAGCAGGGAGCCCGATGCGGGGCTCGATCCCAGGACCCTGGGATCATGACCTGAGCCGAAGGCAGATGCTCAACGACTGGGCCACCCAGGCGCCCCCCAAAGCCAGTACCTTAATATCATTAATTATAAGCCATGTAAGTGCCCTGGAAGATAAACATTAGGTCCCCTGACCTCAGATAAGGAATATGAGGCTCAGAGAAGTCAAATGATTTGTCCAGGGCCATAAAGCTGGGAAGAGAGGTAGGATTCTAATTCAGGCTACCCTTAACTCCAGAGCCCAGGCCCATAATCTTAATACCACAAGATGACCATACCCCCTACCAATGACAGCCTCAGGGAGGGTGGCCTCACCTTGAACTTTGATCTCAATCTCTGCTGGGACAAAGGTTGTTCCTTCACATTCTGTGGGCTGCTGGTTTCAGTGCCCTACAAGTGTCACAGTCTCTATGGCTATTGTCACAACTAGGGCTGAGACCGGGCAGGGTGCCCAGGGAGGTCCTGGCAGTCCCATCCCCTCCACAGCAACAAGATGAAAGGCTCTGGGGACTTCAGAAGAAGGCGGCCACCCTGGTGGGTTTCCCATTGATGAAGTAACTTGCTTCCTGGTGACATCTGAGGAGATGGTGGAAAATGGGGCCGGATCAAGTGTCAGGAGAGTATGGGGAGCAGATTATTATCTCAGGAACAAATAATCTAATATATTTTTTTAAGATTTTATTTATTTATTTGAGAGAAAGAATGAGAAAGAGAGCACATGAGAGGGGGGAGGGTCAGAGGGAGAAGCAGACTCCCTGCCGAGCAGGGAGCCCGATGCGGGACTCGATCCCGGGACTCCAGGATCATGACCTGAGCCGAAGGCAGTCGCTTAACCAACTGAGCCACCCAGGCGCTCCAGGAACAAATAATCTTCTAGAGCAGTAGCTTCTCAGCTGTCCACCAGGGGATATTTGCAATGTCTGCAGAGATTTATGGCTGTCATAACTTAGTGGGGGTGCTACTAGCATCTATGTAGAGAGGCCAGGGATGCTGCTAACCATCCTGGAAAGCACCGGGCAGCCCCTACAAACAAAGAATTATCTGTTCCTGGGGCGCCTGGGTGTCTCAGCTGGTTAAGCATTTGCCTTCAGCTCAGGTCATGACCTCAGGTTCCTAGGATCGAGTCCCGTGTCAGGCTCCCTGCTTAGCAGGGAGTCTGCTTCTCCTTCTCCCTCCTCCCAACTGATGCTCTCTTTCTCTCTCTCAAATAAATTAAAAATAAATAAATAAATAAATAAAAGAATTATCTGGCCCGAAAAGTCAATAGTGCTGGGGTTGAGAAGCCTAGTTCTAGAGCAACCCGCAGTGGGCTGGAGAACTACTTGACAGAGCTTCTTGTTGGTGAGATGTGTGTATACGGGGATGGAGGGGTTGGGACAGGGAAGGTGTCCCAGCTGTATCCTAAGGTCCTTTTATAAATCACGTCATGTTACTAGCCTACTTGAAACCCTCAATGTCTTCTATTGCTCCTGTTACAGAATATAGACTTCTTCCCATGGCTGGCAGGGTCTGGGCCAGCTCTCCTCCCAGCCACTGGCCATCTGTCCTCCACTCACTTTTCCTTTTTTCAATTTCCCTTTTTTTTTTTTTTTTTAAAGATTTTATTTATTTCTTTGTCAGAGAGAGAGAGAGAGAGAGAGCACAAGCAGGGGAAGTGGCAGGCAGAGAGAGAGGGAGAAGCAGGCTCCCCAAAGAGCAGGGGGAGTCCGATGTGGGACTCGATCCCCAGACCCCAGGATCATGACCTGAGCCGAAGGCAGTCGCTTAACCAACTGAGCCACCCAGGCGCCCCATTTTTTTGTTTTTTTGAAGATTTTATTTATTTATGAGAGAGAGAGAGAGAGCGCACATGTAAGCGAGACAGTGAGAGCAGGGGAAGCGGCAGAGCAAGAAGCAGACTCTCAGCTGAGCAGGGAGCCCGATGCGGGGCTCGATCCCAGGCCCCTGAGTACATGACCTGAGCTGAAGGCAGATGCTTAACCCACTGAGCCACCCAGGTGCCCCATTTCCCTTTTCTTAAACACACAGGGCCTTGCACTTGCCAGAAGCCCTGTTCCTCCTCATCTCTCCTTAGGGCTGGCTCCTCCTCTTCCGAGTCTCCTCCGAGGGGCCTCCTGTGACCTCCCTATGGGAAGTGGCCACCTCTGACCCCACCTCCTTGTCCTCTCTCAGGATGTTGTTCTCACAGCACCATCTGCTAGAATGGAAGCTCCACAAAGGCAGGCTCTTTGCTGGTTTCATTCACTGTATCTCAATTACAGAGAACAGTGTTGTACATTCCAAGGAGTCAATAAATATTTGACCCGAATTTTTATATGAAATTTTTTCTTTTATTACTCGATTTCCTCCCCAAACCAGAATATTAGCGCCACAAGAGCAGGGTTTTGTCTGTCTGGCTCACCATTCTATCCCCAGCACCTGGAACAATGGGTGACAACTGGCAGATCCTGAACACATGAATGAGTTCCTCAGCAGCTGGGACTCTCCCCACCAGCTCCCGTCCTCCCTGCCTGGGACAGAGAGTGCCACAACCTGTCATACCCTGGGGAAAGCACTGACTCTAGAACATGAGTACATAATACAGCAATTAAGAGCATGATCTGGGGACACCTGGCTGGCTTAGTCGGTAGAGTATGCAATTTTTGATCTCGGGTTTGTGAGTTCAAGCCCCACATTGGGTATAGAGACAGACTTAAAAATAAAATCTTAAAAAAAAAAAAAGGCATGATGTGAGTATGAATACTGCCTCCATTCATACTGGGTGTATGAAATCATCAAGTTGCTTAAGTGTTCTGGGCCTCATTTCTTCATCTATTAAAGGGGATAATAATAGCACATACTTGGCAGGGAGGGTCAAGCATGAACCTTCCTGTTGGGAGGGTTCAACAAGATCAGGTATGAGCCTGGCAGCTGACACCCAGTAAGCGGCTATTGCATACTGGCCAGTATTATTGCTTGGAGTTCCTGACCCATTTGCCTGTCCCATAGAACATGACAAAGCCTTGGCACAAGAGACAAAAAACACACCTGGCCATGGTGGCCAATCAGGACTCCTCCTTCCTCAGGACATCACTCCCATGCCCTTCTCTGCCTTTCCTAGTGATTGCCAAATGCACAGAAGCTGGAAACTCACATTTACATCCAGGAAACAGAGATACTCTTGGCCAAGGGAGCCCTCAGGCAGACTACGGAGCTTGTCCAAGTCAAGGGTAGACAGCGAGATCCGGGGACGCTTCCTGCAAGGCAGAAGGAAGGGCTTAGGTACTGGGAGGGCAGCAGCAAAGGCAGGTGAGAGGCCAGCTAGAGCAAGGATTTGGGAAGTGAAGGGGCAGAGAGCAACAATGGGGACACAAATCCTATTGCAGGACGTGCTTCTGGCCAGGACAGTGGCAGGGACTGAGGAGACTACCACAAGCCAAGGTCATGGTTCCTGCCTGCAGTGGCATAATCTAGGGAGCAAGCCTCAGGTGTGATCAGGGTACTCACAAAGGACACTGCAGGGGAGTGGGGGTTACAGCTAGCCTGTTATGGGAGCTTAGGGAAGGCAGAGGGCCCTGTGGTGGGATCTGGGCTGAGGCCACCACATTGCACTACCCACGGGTCATCATAGTGTGTGTGTGAATGGCACCCACGGAGTTGGGCAGTGCCTAGCATGTGCAGCTCTCCATGGCCTGGGCATCAAGAAGAGCTCCCTAGAGGAACACAATGTGACTCCAGAGAGGTCAGGATCCCCAAAGAATATCCCCAATCCCCCAGGCACAGCTGGGACCTACTGCAGGATCTCAGCACCCTCTGGATCCTTCCTCATCTGGTCCCTGAGGACCTTCAGGGCACGGAGTCCTGTGGTCTCCCCCAGAACTGCGACCATGTCTGAAAGGAAAGAAATGGGGACAAATGGAAGATATGATGTTAGGTAAGTTACTGGACCCCATCCGAGCCTGTCTCCTACATGATAAACCAAAATCCTATCTACCTCTTAGTTACGAGGATTCATGTTAGACATTTAGCAAATCACCTGGCACACAGTAAGGGCTCAATATATGTACCTATAGTCATTATCATTGTATTAATCCAACGGGCTGAGATGGCTCTGGTTAGCACAGTGCTCTAAAGAGTTTATAAGTCACTTTTACACCCATTATTACAACGGATTATCATGCCTCCATTGATTACAGGCTTTGAATCAGAGTGCTAGGTTTGGGTTCAGGTGCAATCACTGTCTAAGGGAACTTGTGCAAAATGCTTCACATTTCCAAGCCTCAGGGTACTAATTTATGAAATGTGGAGAACACCTTTCTTACAGGGTTAATGTGAAGAAAAATCAAGAACATCGTGCATATAAAACATTTAGTGCAGTGAGCAACCGGCATTAGGGCTCAGTGAGCAGTTAGCACTGCCATTTCAATTGGCAGGAGTAATAATCCTTTCCAGACTTAGAATCCTGAGAATGAGAAGAGTCCTGTAGAACCCTAAGATGTTCCAGTCATACAACCAGCAAACATTTATTGAGCATCTGCTATGTACCAGGCACAATCTAAAACATGCTGATACAATGCAACAGGGCAGTCGGGGTGTCTGACCTCGTAAACTTTAATTTTTATTGGGATGTTATAATTTAATGTATAACAAACTTTGTAAATCATCTATTTAGTACACAGGTTCTCAATGTGGCTGGATGACAGAATCTTCCGGTAGGTTGTTTATTTAAAAATGCTGGCCCTTCCTCCCCTCCCCAGGCTCGGCCTGATTCGGACTGAACCCAGGGTGGGCCCTAGACATCTGCATTTTTGTGAACCTTGCGCGTGATGATGGGATGCAGCCAGGTTTGGGAACCCCGACCTAGTCTATTCTCCAGTTACCCCTAGGGGACGGGTAGAGAGAGAGGTGGGCACCTGCCCAGGTTCCCCAGGCAAGGGCGCGCGCCGACCCCCCGCTGCCCTCCCGGGAGCGCCGGCGACCTTACCGTGGCGGTACGGGTTATAGAGAGCCATTCCGGCCGAGCCGGCGGCCAGCAGCGCCTTCTGCAGCGGGGAGGTGGGGATGTGCCCCGGGTAGAGCAGGCCGGCGGCGCCGTGGCGCACGCCTCGGAGCGGCACGTCTACTGGGCAAAAAAAAAAAAAAAAAAAGGCCGCGGTCAGACGAGCCTGGCGCCCCAGGCCTCCCTCCCGCCTCTGCCACTTGCCTGCAGCCTGCCCCCGGAGGCCGCCGAGTCGGCGGAGAGGGCGCAGGGCCGAGCGCAGCAGCGTCCCCATGGCAGCGGGCACCAGCCGGCGGCCGCGGGAAGAGTGTACGGGGAGGGCCGATGCCGCAAACCTCTCCCGCCGCGGAGCGCCCAGAAGGGCCTTTGAAGGAGGCACGGACAGGAGAGGGCCCTATCGCTAAGTAAGAGAAGAAAACCCAGGCGACCTGTCTACCACCTATTCCCACCGAAGCAAAATTCTCCCCATTTCCCCTCACTCCCAGAAAGGCTCCCCAAGTGATCCCTGCTCGGGGTTCAGCGTCGGGCACTCCTGTCCTCTCCTCCGTGCGTTTTCCCCCGAGGCCAATAAAGACGTGAACCTCTTCCGGCTGCGAAACGTGGCGGCACCCAGGGTCCGGACCACATTTGGGAGGGGGACCGGACGGCACTTCCGTTCAGGTGCAGCTCTCTCACCAGCCGGCGCCGCTGGCTTCGGGCATGGGGTCCCGCGGCCTGGCGCGGCTGCACGGGCTCTTCGCGGTCTACAAGCCCCCGGGGCTAAAATGGAAGCACGTGCGGGACACCGTGGAGTTGCAGCTTCTGAAGGGTGAGCGCTTCGAACCAGACCCACGATCCCGCTCTGGTTCTCCGGGAGTCCATCTCCGCGTCTGATCCTCCCGGCAAAATAAAGTCATGTGACCCAGTCCACTGGGCAGAGCGCTTTCCTAAGCATGTAATCTGTGTACTCCGTTACTCCTCACTTTCCCCTGCGTTCAGATGTCATAAGTAATAGAGTCAGAATTTGAACCCAAGGCTGTTTCTTTTTTTTTAAGGTTTATTTATTTATTTGAGAGAGCGAGAATGAGAGAGAGAGAGAGATTACATGAGAGGGGAGAAGGTTAGAAGGAGAAGCAGACTCCCCACTGAGCAGAGAGCCCGATGCGGGACTCGATCCGGGGACTCCAGGAGCATGACCTGAGCTGAAGGCAGTCGCTTAACCAACTGAGCCACCCAGGTGCCCAAGCCTGTTTCTTAACTGCTGCTATTTGCTACATGGGCTTTCTCTTCTACATCTCCATACCTCCCTGTCCCATCTCCCCCAGGTGTTCGGACAGAATTGACCTGATGTCTTTTACCTTTGTGTACTCAGGTGTCAATGCTGGGAAGGCTCCTGCCCCTGAACAGCGTGTTCGTTTTCTGCTGGGCCCCGTGGGAGACGGTGAAGAGAAGGAGCTTACTCTGACCGCCACCAGTGTGCCCACCCTCACCAACCATCCGCTGGGTAAGGCACATTCAGGCAGGGGCCTGGGTGTCACTTCCCAGGCAGTTTCTGCCCAGAGTCAGTGTTCCAGTCAGTGCTCAGACTCTTGTCCCAGATGCTTGAAGGGCCACAGCGGGGATGGAAGTATTTGACCGGGAATTGGCAAATTTTCCTGGAAAGGGCCGGATAGCAAATATTTTAGGCTTTGCAGGCCCAGTTCTGCCATAGTAGTAGGGCAAAGAACCTGTAGGCAATATGGAATGCAGTGAACCTGGCTGTGTTTCAATAAAACTATGGAAAGTGACATTTGAGTTTCATATAATTTTCCTATGTCACAAAATATTTCTTGATTTTTGGGGGATCATTGAAAAAAAAATTTAACTCATGGGCCATTAAAAAAAAACAGGCTTGAGAATTTGGCCTGTGGACTGTAGCTTGCTGACCCCTTTTAACTATTCTGGGACTCCAGATGCGAATTGAGACCCTCAGGTAGAAGTCCTAAGGTGGGAGTTTGGGGCTCTTGGGAAGGAGTGACTTTTTTAGTCAGCAAAGCTGCCCAAGAATGGAACTAGTTACAATGAGCTCCCTGTCACTATACAAGATTAGGAAGACTGAGGGGCTTGACCAGAAACCACTAAAATCCCTTTGGCAGTGATATTTATTGATTCTACAGTGTAGCAATAACAAGTATGATGTACCGAGGATCTCTTCTGTACTAGATACCATGTTAAGGTTTTACCAAGTACCATTTTATTAAATCTTCACCACAACCCTGTGAGGTGGGTCCTGTTCTCATTTCACAAATGAGGAAACTGAGGGTCAGTGTGGATATTAAGTAACATAGGCTGGATTCAGTAGGTGCTTAACCATCCCGTATCCTTCCCCCAGATACCTCTTGTTCTGTAGAAGTATATGTGTTTCTGGCTCATTGCTGCATGCGGTCTTTTTTTTTTTTCTTTTTAAATAGCGTTATTGAGATATAATCGATACACAAAAACCCACATTTTAAAAATGGTTTTATTTTAATTTTTTTTTTAAGATTTTACTTATTTATTTGAGAGAGAGAGCAAGAAGGGGAAGGGGCAGAGAGAGAGGGAGAAGACTCCCTGCTAAGCAAGGAGCCCAGTGTGGGACTCGATCCCAGGACCCTGGGATCATGACCTGAGCCAAAGGCAGACACTTAACCAACTGAACCACCCAGGCGTCCCTCACTAGTTGTTTCCTGAGTGCCTAGTGAGTTCTGGGCTCTAGGGTTAGAACTTGGGACCCAGGCTCTGCCTTCAGTAACTTACCACCTCCATTTTCTTACTGGGGTGGCCAGGACTCTCTGCCACAGCTGAGTAGGAAAGTTGACTCCCAATGTTCTGCCCAGTCCCCTCAAAGCCTCTCACCAGGGGAATGATGATAGGCAGGGTCACAAGCCCTTTTCCTGGGCCCGGGGACCTGAGGAAATGGTTCGAGGCCTCAGATTCCACATGGGGGCCTGAGAGTCCAACCTGATCCTGGTTTGGGCTCCATGAGGCTACATCCTAGGAATGAGGCCATGATGCAGGCTGAAGTCATCCTGGAGGCTGGATTCATTGAGCAGAGGGACTCGTTTGTTTCTTTCTAGTCTGCGGACCAGCATTCACCAGATTGAAGGTTGGCGTGGGACACCGGCTGGATGCTCAAGCGTCTGGGGTGCTTGGTAGGTGATGTGGTGAGCCCGGGGGTGCAGTGATACAGTCTCGGGAGAAGACCAGGGAGCTACCATGAACCCCACCCACTTCCAGCCTGACCGCCATTTCCTGCCGCTGCCCTCCTCGCCTGCTTCCTGCCCCAAGTCTGGTCAGCCGGTGGAAGGGGGGATGGCGCAATTGCCCACTTTTATCAAGTGATTCCTGCATTCGACGTGCAGCATGAAGCCCTTCGTGCACATGTTTTCATGACAACAACCTTATTAGGTAGATTATGATTTTATGGAGAAAAGAAGGCTCCAGGAGCTTAGGTGACTCGGTCTGGGTCATGTGGCTAGAGAATGCCCCTGTTCCAGGGAGCACAAACTGTCATCACTTGTGTGGGTTAGCCAAGCGTGTGACTCTGGCCCCACCGGCCAGGGTCTGAATGTCGCTGGAGCTGGACACATAAAGCCCTGAGTCAGGAGCCATCTGTGTCCCCAGGGTCAGGCGGTGGCCACATCCTCCGTGTGCGGTAGTCACAGTCCCCTTGTCTCACTTCCTGGGGCACAGGCAGGCAGACATGATGTCATGTTCCCTCTCCCTGCCCTCCCTCTCCAGGAGTGAATGGAGGGTCATTCTCTCCTCCAGCCAGAGGGAGAAACAGCCAGGAAAAGGCAGGCAGTGGCCACAATGCCCCTTTATTGGGCCCTTCCTTTGTGCTCACTTCTTCCTGTGTATTGCCTCAGTCTTCACAACACCCACAGGGATCAGACAGGATCTTGTATCCCCATTTTACGGATGGGGAGCTTGAGGCCCAAGGAAGCTAACGGACATGCTTAGAGCCACCCCAGATTTGAGGGCAGGTCTGTGTGACTGGGCCCTCGTCACTTTCTTTGGAGTGCATCCCCCCAGGGCGCTTACTAAGGATCCAAGGCCCCTCCATGAGTCAGAGTCAGTACAAGTGGGTGGGCCCCGAAACCTACATTTTCGTATCTACCCAGGGGAGCTCACTTGCTCCCTGTAGAAGAAGCTGTCCTTGCCCTCTTGCTGGCTTTAGCAGCATCAGAGATGGAAGGATTCAGGTGGTGGTTGTGGGGGTTGGAGGTCCCAGGGAAATGAGAAGGGGGAGCCAGGTGTGACATCAGCCTGGGTGTCTTCCAGTGCTCGGCGTGGGACATGGACGCAGGCTCCTCACCAGCATGTACAATGCTCACCTCACCAAGGTATGGGGATGCTGCAGACAGCTTGTTTAGCCCCTTTCCCTGGGGCTCACTGGCAGGAATGTGAAGCTGAGAGGACTGCATGGGGGAACACCCAGGTCATCAGCCAGCGTTGTTTCATGGCCGTGTGCTGGGGGAGACTGTAAGGATAGCACGGTAATGACCGCTGCTGGCCTTGTTGCATGCCAGCCGCTCTTTGCTGAGCACTGCATGTGGACTCCCTCTTGGATGCCTCACATCCTCCCCGAAAAGTGGGATCTGCTGTTAACCCGCCTTACAGATGGGACCACTGAGGCACAGAGAGGGGATGTCATTTGCCCAGGGTCGTGCAACCTGTAAGGATTCGAACCTGGATTTGCACTTTAAACCTGGATCTGTCTGACCCCAGACCAAGACTGAGAGGTGGACATCACCATCCAGGCATCAGGGAGCTTGCATCTGGGCTGGGGCTGTGAAATCTGGCACCATGAGAGGGGACAGAGGTGCTGCGTTAGCCTCCATTTTTAGTGGTTAAGAGCACAGATTCTGGAGCCAAACGGCTTCAGTTCAAAACCAGCTTCTCCCCTCTGCCTGCTGTGGGCCCCCAGGTGGATGACTTAACATCCGTGTTCCTCCATTTCTGCGTCTGTAAGGTGGGGGAGATAATAGTACCTCCTCCATAGGGTTACTCTGAAGATTAAGTTAGTAACTACCTGCACCATACTTAGCACAGTCACTGGCGCATGGTAAATGCTCAGTAAGTTATTACTGCTGCCGTTGTCATCCCTTCCTTGTGGCAGAGGCTGTTAGCTGCACAGATCATATTTGGAGGCTGGGGAGAAGCCGACAGGGTGCACTGGGAGGGGCCTGGCATGATAAGTTGTCAGGTCTGGCTGGAGAGAAGAGACGTGGAGGCACAGGGCGGTCATCATCCTTTGCGGGCAGGTGCTTTCTGTCATAGGGAAGTCTGGTGCCCTTCCCTGGGGGGACAGTGGGGTGGCTGGGTGGGGGCTGAGTGCCTGGCTCCCTGAGGGGAGACCTGAGGACCCCCCACCTGCAGTCTTATCTAGCAGGTTGGGGGTAGGAGGTGCTGGACATACCTCCCTCCTCAGTGCTGAGGGCGAGCAGGGAATCTGACCCCATCATCCCCTCCCCATCTCTGCAGGATTACACAGTACGTGGCCTCCTGGGCAAAGCAACAGATGACTTCTGTGAGGATGGGCGGCTGGTGGAAAAGTCAACATATGGTGAGAGCCCGCAGGCGCCCAGGGCCGTGGGAGGAGAGCGGCTATGGCTGCCTTTGCATTTGCTCTCCCTCGATTCCTCACCCCCACGCGGGCCTTGCAGCCCTCAGTGACTGCAGCACACTAAGTTTGGGCTGGCTGCTGGGGCCTTTGGGCACATCATTCTGTCTCGCAAGTATAATTGCCCGGTGCCTCCCCATCTGGCATAAATGTCACCTCCCCAGGGAAGCTCCACTTCATCCCCAGATGAACTAGATGGACTCTTAGAACAGTAATCAACTAATGATTAGTGATTCTTTTAAATTTGAGAGAGAGAGGGGCTCCTGGGTGGCTCAGTTGGTTGAGCAGCTGCCTTCGGCTCAGGTCATGATCCTGGAGTCCCGGGATCGAGTCCCGCATCGGGCTCCCTGCTCAGCGGGGAGTCTGCTTCTCCTTCTCACCCTCCTCCCTCTCGTGCTCTCTCTCTCTCATTCTCTCTCTCAATAAATAAATAAAATCTTTAAAAAAAAATTAGAGAGAAAGAGCGAGAGCGAGCGTGGGGGGAGGGGCAGAGGCAGAGAGGGAGAGAGAATCTCAAACAGACTCTATGTACTGAGTGTGGAGCCCGACACAGGACTCAATCCCACGACCCCGAGATCATGACCCGAGCCGAAATCAAGAATCGGACGCTCAGCCGACTGAGCCACCCAGGCGTCCCATGATTAGTGATTATTTAATATCTGTCTTCCCACCACACTGTCACCATGGGAGCAGGGACCACGTCATTCCATTCCTGTGGTTACACACAGCGCAGAGCCTGGGACATGGGAGGTTCTTGTTGGTTGGGTGGATGGATGAAGAAGTAGGTGGGGGGGTGGATAGATGGTTGGATGGCTCATTCCTCGCTTCTTACCCTCCCTATGTTCTAACACTTTCCATAGGATCTATTACATTTTCTTATTTGACAGATGTTTTTGGGCACCAACCATGTGCCAGGGTCTTGATGAACCAGATGGGGTCCCCAGTCTCAGTGAACTCAGTCTGGCAGGGAGAGCAAACACACACCTCTGTAATCTTCTAGACAGGATTAAGAACGTGGCAAAGTAACACTATATAATCTGTATATGTGGGTGTATCAGCATACAAAACATGTCCAAAGACAGTTACCAATTTGACACTCTGGTAGGGAAGAAGCCCAAATTTGGAGAAGGGGAGATGCTGTTAATGCTGATCTAAATTTCTTTCTTTTTTTTTTTTTTAAGATTTTATTTATTTATTTATCTATTTGAAAGAGAGACAGAGAACGTGCATGCAGGAAGAAGGGGCAGAGGGAGATCTTAAGCAGACTCCACGCTGAGTGTGGAGCCCGGCGCAGGGCTTGATTTTACGACCCTGAGATCATGACCTCAGCAGAAATCAAGAGTTGGGTGCTTAACCCACTTAACCCAGGTGCCCCCTGATCTAAATTTCTTAAAGAAGAGGGGTGCCTACTTAAGATCCTCTTCCTCTGTCCATTCTCCCTACGGGTACAAGTGTGCACGTGCTCTCTCTCAAATAAAATGAATCTTTAAAAAAAATAAATAAATTTCTTAAAGAAGATTTATATGTCAATTATATAACTAAAAAATAATGTTAAAACCAAAGCAAATTAGAGACTTTTTTTTTTTTAATTTATCTGAGAAAGAGCACAAGCAGGGGGAGCTGCAGGCAGAGGGAGAAGGAGGCTCCCCACTGAGCAGGGAGCCCGCTGCGGGGCTCGATCCCAGGACCCTGGGACCATGACCTGAGCCGAAGGCAGATGCTTCACCGACAGAGCCACCCAGGCACCCCAAACCAAAACAAATTCAATGCTTGGAAAGAGACTCAGGATGCAGGAAAAAGAAGTGACATGCTCCAGGAGGGCTTCCTGGAGGAGGCTGCATTTGAGCTGAGCTGGAAATGAGGAGGGAGGGGGCAGTGGTAGGTACATTTCAGATAAAACAATGGCATGAAGAAAGCCAGGGAGAGAGGATAAGAGGCCTAGGCTAGGCCCTTCCGAGCTGGCAGACCTTCGGTCACCACACCTGTGCCCAGAACTCTGGCCTTTGGAGCCAGAAGTTGGCACCTGCCCAGCTGGGCCCCAGGATCAGCCTCCTAGCAGTTTGTGAGCATCCCTGGGCTTGGCAGCTGCCTGCCCTAGTCACTCGGTGGTACCAGCAGGCAGAGCCACCCCCTTCTGCCATCTGTGTCTGCATTCAGACAGATGGCCCTCTCGCTCCCAGGGTCCCTGGCATAAAAGAACCCAGATTGGGGCTCAGGGAACCTGGCTTCGAATATTGGAGAAGTCATATTATGGCTTTGAGCCTCATTTCCATAAGAAACTGTTCTTAACTTGGAGTCTGTGAGCCCCTTAAAACTGTCCTCACAATACTGAGTTCAGGCATAACTTTCTGAGACGAGGTTCTTGGGCTTTCATAAGAGTCTCAAAGGACTCATAACCCCCTAAATGGGAGCCCTGGGTGCTCTGGGACCCCTCCAGTTTCCAAGGATGGGGCTGGTTTGAGGGAAGGGAGTTTGCCAGTTTGTTGTTGCCTGTCCTCAGCAGGCGCTCGTGTGCTGACCATCCCCTGGCTTTTCCAGACCATGTGACCAGAGAGAAGCTGGACCGCATCCTCGCCCTGATCCAAGGTTCCCATCAGAAGGCCCTGGTGATGTAAGTGGGGCCCAATCCACACTTTGCTGAAAGGGGCCCTTGAGGAGGTGCTGGAAGAGTAAGAAGTACCCACTGGGCTCCCTGTAGGCTCTGCCCACGCTGGGGCAGGTTCCATGGACCTTCTTTTTAGAGCCCGAAAGCAGCATGAACCAGCCCTTCCTTCCATAGCATGCAGGAGTGTTTCTTTGTGCCAGGCCAGCCCCTGGGGAGACCGAGGGGGAACAAGAGACCCCAGCTAGCCTCAGTGAGAGAAGCCAGGAACCCACATCATATGACCTAGAAGCAGGGGGCAGGAGCAGGCAGCAAGTGCTTGACCGGAAGCTAGGGAGACTGCAGAGGAGGGCAGAGCCTGCATTTAGGGATTGGAGGAGATAGAAAAAGGCAGGGGCAGGGAAGCTGGAAAGCAAAAGAAGAGCTTTAGGAAAGCTCTTCCTGAGTGGGGCAGGGCCAGGGGTAAACTGGACCCAGCTCCCCATCCCACGCCAGCCCCCTTTTGATCCCCAGGTACTCCAACCTGGACTTGCAGACCCAGGAGGCCTATGATATGGCTGTGAGAGGCTTGATTCGGCCCATGGGCAAGTCCCCAATGCTGGTAACGGGCATCCGATGCGTCTTCTTTGCGCCGCCGGAATTCCTCATAGGTACATTGCTCCAGGAAGTTGGAGCAGTGAGATGGGGCTCCTGGGTTTGGGGAATCATTGTGGAATGCCCTTGTAGACCCCAGCACATGCCCGCCCTGATCCCTGCTGGCTAAGGCGCCAGGGGCCAGCTTCCTTCTCAGCCCCCGGCTGGACTTGGCCCATCCACACAGCACTCAGATCAAATCCCGTCCTATATGCTGCCAAGTTACACTTTGAAGCCAGACCTTAGCGAGAAGTTAATACTTAGTGGTTCATTTCCATTGCCTCGCAGTGTTTCACGTTGCAGTGGGCCATCAGACAGCACCCTCGTCTCCCCAGTCCTGCCCAGCTCGGTCCCTCCCTCCTTTCTTCTCTCTTCATCTTACTAACAAGGGCTCCTTGCGTGCTGACCCGGACTCTCCCAATGATAAGCACCTTATGTACATTATCTCTTAAGATAATTTTACAGATGAGCCTTAAGTCTTACACCAGAACAGCCTTCCGGAAGTTAACCTGCCCACAAAACTCCTGCGGCGGCGGGGGGGGGGGGGGGGGGGGGGGGGGGGGGGGGGGGGGGGTGTCTCTGATTCTGCAGGTCTGGGTGGAGCCCAAGATTCTGCACATCTAATCAACTTTCAGGGCTGGCCCGTGAGCAAAGTCCTGGAGAGCTAAGGTCTTTCTCTAAGGTTTATCACACAGCCAAGAGGTATCACGGGTGTGGATTTAGATCCACAGATACCAGAGGCCATGCTCCCAACCTTCAGATCTGTTGTGTGTCCCTGGCAGAGGTACAGTGCATGCATGAGACACAGAAGCAGCTGAGGAGGCTGGTGCATGAGATCGGCCTGGAGCTGAAGACCACCGCTGTCTGTTCCCAAGTGCGGCGTACGCGGGATGGCTTTTTCACCCTAGACGATGCCCTCCTGAGGACCCAGTGGGATTTACACAGCATCCAGGATGCCATCCAGGCCACAGCTCCCCGGGTGGCAGCAGAGCTGGAGAGGAGCTTGAGGCCAGGGCTGGGCACGCAGCAGCTTCCCGGTCCAGGCCAGCCCTGGGACTCCAGGGGGCCAAGCTCTGCCTTGGGGCTGGAGAGCTGTGCAGGGCCTTGAAAGGCCAGGCGGCTGGCGAGACAGTGAATAGATAAGAATTGTGCTGAGCTGGAACTGATAACTGCGCAGAATGCAAGAGGAAGGGAAGAACATGTGACATAAAACTCTGAAACTGTAAGAAAATCAACAGACTTGACCCGATGGAAAAGGAGAAACTTCTATATGGAGGAAAAGATGATAAAGAAATGATAAGACAGATAAAAATACTTGTAATACGTTTAAGAATGAATATCCAGGGGCACCTGGGTGACTCATTCGGTTAAGTGCTTGCCCTCAGCTTAGGTCATGATCCCAGGGTCCTGCACCCCTGATGAAGTCCCGCATCAGGCTCCCCGATCAGCGGGGAGCCTGCTTCTCCCTCTGCCTCTGCTTCTCCCTCTGCTTGTGTCTCTCTTTTTCATATAAATAAATAAAATCTTCAAAAAGATTAACAATAAGAAAAAGATAAGAAAATTGGGCAAATGACATGAATTGTGTGTTTATACGTATAAAAAGAAATCCAAGTGGCCAATAAGCCAGAAATGATGCTCAACCTCTCTAATAATGAGAGACATACAGATGAAAATGATACTTTTCCTTGCCTTTCCAAACAGTAAAAAGAGAATATCCAATATTGGTGATGATGTGAGAAAATGGGCAGTCTGTGCTACTGGTAGGAAGGTACAACTTTGTAACCTTTTAGGAGTAACTTGGTAGTATGTGTCAAAGTTAAAAATACTCCTGCTCTGTGACTCAGCAGTTACAGTTTGAGGAACCTGTCTTCTGGCATAAGTTGCAGACAGTTGTAGGTACTTAGATGGTCATAGCTATAATGTAATAGTAATAAATAGGAGATGCCATTACCATCCATCAGTAAGGGACTGGTTAAATAAATATGGGGCATACGGGGTCAAAAGGCTCTATTCTAGGGGAGCCTGGCTGGCTCAGTCTGTAGAGCAAGCAATGCTTGATCTTGGGGTTGTGAGTTGGAGCCCCATGTTGGGTGTAGAGACTACTTAAAAATAAAAAGGCTCTATTCTAATACCCTCAGGAAAATGTTCAAAAACCAATCTTTTGGGGTGCCTGGGTGGCTCGGTGGGTTAAGCGTCTGCCTTCAGCTCAGGTTATGATCCCAGGGTCCTGGGATTGAGTCCCGCACTGGGCTCCTTGCTCTGCAAGGAGTCTGCTTCTCCCTTGGCCTCTCCTCCCCCTCGTGGCATGTGCATGCATGGGTGAGCCCTCTCTCAATCTCTCTTGCAAAAATAAATAAAATCTTCAAACATTTTTTTTAGCCATTTTTTCCTGCCAATTTGATTTTCCTAGGCTTTGGACACTTTGATCCCCTGTGGATGGGGTGTTTTTTTTGTTTTGTTTGTTTGTTTGCGCCTGGCTCTCTTTTAATCTCTATCCATGTGGATATTTTCCCACTCAGAACTTTTGGTTTTTGTGTTTTTTTTTTTTTTATTTTTTTTTTAAAAGGATTTTATTTATTCATTTGAGACACAGAGATACAGAGAGAGAGAAGAGAAAGCATGAGCAGGGAGAGAGGCAGAAGGAGAGGGAGAAGCAGGCTCCTTGCTGAGCCAGGAGCCCGATGCGGGGCTCGATCCCAGGATCCTGGGATCATGACCTGAGCCGAAGGCAGATGCTTAACCATCTGAGCCACCCAGGCGCCCCAGTTTTTGTGGTTTTTTTTTTTAAGATTTTATTTATTCATTCATGAAAGAGAGAGAGAGGCAGAGGGAGAAGCAGGCTCCCAAAGAGCAGGGAGCCTGATGCGGGACTCGATCCCAGGACCCTGGGATCACGACCTGAGCCGAAGGCAGACCCTTAACCATCTGAGCCACTCAGGCGCCCCTCAGAACATTTGGGCTAAAAGGAGCGAGTTGGCCTCTGGCTAAGGTTCCAGTCTGCGCCCTGAGGGGAAGCCCCGCATGTTTCTGCCACCACCACCCCCACCCCCGTCACCCTGGGAGAGGAGGCCCCAGACAGCAGGGCTCCTTCACCTTCACGTGGGGGCGGCTCAGTGGTGCTGAGCAGGTGTGGTTCTGCCGGCTTCTGGCTGTGGGGCCTCAGAAGTGCGGCTCCCTCATACGTTAACCTGGGAATGATGATTTTGCCTACCTGGTGGGTTGTAGCAATGAAATCATGGTGAGGTGCTTGCCTCGGTACCTTGCATGACCTGCGCTGTGTGTGAGCCAACCACTTGCTGTGGCTCCTTTCTTCTGAACGGTGACCTATAAGAGTTGTCACAGAGTCAGAGTCCTTCTTTCCATCACCTCCTGATTATCCGGCATAAAAATCAGCTGGGAACTTGACAAACACACCTCAGCCAGTTGATCAAGGTCAACAGCCACAGTGATGAGTCACGTTGCTGGTATGTCCTCTCGCTATGATACAATGAAAATGGCCTTATACCTCTGTGGTCTTCCTCCCAATAACCCAGAGCCCCAGTCTTAGAAGAAGAACATGGGGCAGATTCTGGCAGTGTGGCATCCTACACAATGCCTGACCAGTACTTCTCAGGACTATCAAGGTCATCGAAAGCAGTGACGTCTGAGAAACCACCATAGCCAAGAGGGGCCTAAGGAGACATGACGACTAGATGTACTGCGGGGGCTCCTGGGGGCTCAGTCAGTTAAGCGTCTGCCTTTGGCTCAGTCATGATCCCAGGGTCCTGGGCTCTTAACCAACTGAGCCGCCCAGGCATCCCTGGAAATCTGCATTTTAGCAAGTGTCTAAGGATTCTGATATGGGAGCTGTAAAAACAGAGCCCCGCAGGAGCCAGCTAGGCATGGCCATTCCCTTCTGGTCTTCAGGAACCACATGGACGGCTATTTGAGGGCCATTTGAGAAGAGATTAGCCAACAGCCACGAATGACAGGGTGAGCTCGTTTACCAGGGGCACACTAACAGGGTACCACGAACCAAGTGGCTGCAACAGATTATCTTGCCACAGGCTAAGCACAGAAGGCTAGGGGTCTAAGAGCAGGGTGTCGGCAGGGTCAGCTCTTCCTGAGGAATGTGAGGAAGACACTGTGCCAAGCTTCTCTCCTGGCTTCTGGTAGTTTGCTGTCAATCTTTGGTGCTCCTTGGCTTGTAGAAGTGTTGCTCACATCTCTGCCTTCACGTTCATGTGGCCTTCCCCCTGTGCGCATGCCTGTGTCCAAATTTCCCCTTTCATGAGGACACTGGTCAGATGAGGTACCCACTGTAGTCAGTATGACCTCCTCTTAACTAATTATATCAGCAGTGACCCCATTTCCAAAAACAGTTCACATTCTCAGGTACTAGGGATTAGGACTTCAACATGAGCATTGTGTAGGGACACAACTCAACCCACAACACATGGCTAGACCTTCACCTGGGCTGGCTAAGTGCTCCTTAGAGCACTATTGTCACGTGCCCAGAAGACTCCCCCAAGGTCAGGGCAGGCTCCATAGTCCCCTCCACGTCTGCTGCAGATTGGGGCAATGGGGAGGGCTCAGGGCCCCAGGGGGTCTGGAGGGTGGCAACCCAGGGTCAGGGAATCTAGCTGTCCCCTCCGGGGCCTCTTTCCAGGGCTTTCACCAAGCATCTCCCCTTCCCTTGTCCAATTAAGAATTTAAACTTTTTATTTGATTGCACCGTATATAAGAAGTCTATCTGGATCTCATTCTAGAATTTACAAAATTTGGGTAGTTGGTCTTAGATTAGAAAACAGGAAAATGGGGCATTTGGGTGGCACAGTCCGTTATGTGTTCAGCTCTTTGATTCGGCCTGGGTTGTGATCTCAGGGTCGTGAAATTGAGCCCCACATCAGGCTCCCTGCTCAGTGTGGAGTCTGTCCGAGACTCTCTCTCCCTCTCTCTCTGCCCCTACCCCCCGCTCACTCTCTCTCTCTCTCTCTCAAATAAGTAAGTCTTTAAAAAAAAATAAAACAAATATATCTCTCAGGAGTCTGTTGAGATGAGGGCTTTGTCTGCTTCATCACTAGAGCCACACCATGGGCTCCTAGGATGGGGTATGTGTTTATCAAGGCTCTTCAGAGAAATAGGACCAAGGGGAAGTGTGTATCTAGAGATAGATTTGTTTCAAGGAATTTGCTCACATCGGGTTGCCTGGCTGGCTCAGTTGGTGGAGTGTGTGATTCTTGATCTCATTTGTGAGGTGGAGCCCCACGTTGGTGTGGAGATCACTAAAAATAAATAAATAAATAAACTTAGAAAAATTCGTGCACGTGATCGTGGAACCTGGCAAATCCAAAATCTGCAGGGTCGGGCAGCAGGCGGTAAGCGGCAGGCTGAACATCTAGCAGAGAGTTGCAGTTGCAGCTCGAGCCCAAGAAAGTCTAGAAACAAAATTCCCTCTTCTTTGGGGGACCGCCAGTTTTTTTTCCCCTTCTTATTTTAAGGCCTTCAACTGATTGGATAAGGCCCACCCACACTGCGGAGGGTAACCTGATAAATCTACTGAGGTACATGTTAATTTCTTTTTTTAAAACTATTTATTTATTTATTTATTTATTTGACAGAGAGAGACACAGTGAGAGAGGGAACACAAGCAGGGGGAATGTGAAAGGGAGAAGCAGGTTTCCCGAAGAGTAGGGAGCCCGATGCAGGGCTTGATCCCAGGACCCTGGGATCGTGACCTGAGCCGAAGGCAGACGCTTAACGACTGAGCCACTCAGGCGCCCCAAAGTACATGTTAATTTCGTTTTTCAAATGCCTTCGCAGCAATATGTAGACTGGTGTTGGACCAAATATCTGGGTCCTGCCCCCAAACCTCATCACAACAGGATGTGTCCCTTTTTCATCTAGGAACACAATACATGCTCCCTCTGTGGGCTGACATGGTCCAAGGGGCCCTGTGGGATTGACCACCTGGGTTTGAATCCCAGCCCTGCCTCTCAGTATGTGAGCTGGGCCAGTAACTCCACATGGGTGAGTCTTGGTTTCCTCCATCCGTCAGGTAGAAGTGACGACAGTGGTTCCTGTCTCACAGAGGGATAAGATGAGCCGAGATGAGCCAGATGAGTAAGTGCCTCCAGAGAGCTTGCTGTGTGCCAGGCCCTGGGCTAAGAGCCGTAACGTACCCAATCTCATGTAATCTTCAAATGTGCCTAGGGTTTAAGCACTATGGCTATCCCTGGTTTACAGAAGAGGAAACTGAGGGCAAATGACATGCCCTAAGACACCCCAACAAGGGAGTTCAGAGCCAGGGAGAGGATCTATGCTGTCCGGTGTCAGCCTTCCTAACCACTACGCCATCCTGCCTCTCTGCTGGAGCAACTGTGGCTTACTAACTAGTCCCAGGCATGGCACACAGTAGGTGCTTAGTAACTGTGTTTAAGGAATTGAATACCTGTTGTGATATTGAGATATAATAAGAAATACATGGTCTTCCTCCCCAGGTTCTGGCCAGAGCACCTACAACCTTCATGATTTCCTAAGTGACAAAGGTGAAAGGAACACCTTTTGTCATTCATAATAAGGCCCCACTTCACACCTGCCCACTGAATGGGAGCTCCATAAAGCCCCCTAAATGATGTGGTTCAGAGAGCTTCCATGTTGGGGAACACATCTAGGTGCCAGGAGGGTGGCACACCCTCAGAGGACATGGGAGCTCTGCGCCCCTCCCCACATACCTTGGCAAGGAACCCTGTGTGGCTCTTCCATTTGGCTGTTCCTGAGTTGTATCCTTTAGAGTAAACTGGTCACCAAAGTGTTTCTCTGAGTTCCATGAGCTGTTCAAGCAAATGATCAAACTTGATGAGGGGGTCGTGGGAACTCCCGATTCATAGCCTGTCGGTCCGCAGACATGTGACCACCTAAGACTCGCGATTAGCGTCTGAAGTGGGGGCCGTCTTGTAGGACTGAGCCCTGAACCTGTGGGTTTGCTGTTAACTCCAGGCCAGTTAGTATCAGAATTGAGTTAAATTGTAGGACACCGGTCCTTGTCCATGGAGAATTGTATGGAAAACTGCACACGTGTGGTGTCAGCAGAGAGGGAAAAGTTTTTCTTTTACCTGGATGTGAGTTCAGTAAATATATGTTGACTACATGGACTAACCCAGATGGTCAATTTTTTTAACAAAGTGGAATTATAATATGCACGGTGTGTCACAACTTGCTTCTTTCATGTGTGATAGAGTGCGGCCATTTCTTCCTGTCTGTCTGCCAGGTACGGGGGCTCCTTCCTCCAGACCCCATGTGGGTGGCCCAGGGGTACAGGAAGGCTCCAACCTTCTCCCACGTTGGGCTGTTCCTCTCTTTAGAACACGTTGTTGCCAGTAGGATGGGGCAGCTTTCCCCAAGGCCTGCCTTCCAGCCACTTTATCCAGAATTGGACTAACAAATATTTGTTGAGTGCCCACTATTTTCCTGATCCTGTAGTAGGCACCAGGAATACATCAGTAAACAAGACAGCCCAAACACCCAGTGGAGAATGTTAAATAGGGCAGTTTGAGAAGGGGTCATTTGAATAAAGAGCTCAAGGAGGTCAGGCACGAGTCTGGGAAATCATCTGGAGGAAGAAGCCTTTGAAGCCAAGGAACAGCAATTGCGGGTCAAAGAGTATCTATCTATCAGGGGACAAAAGGTCCTCTGTGGAGATGCAATATCCAGATTGGTTTGATTGCCTCTGAATAAGAATCATCTTGAGGACTTTTGCACCTAAGGTAAGTGTCCTGTGTTGTCAGAAGGTGGGCCTTTGGACCTTTAGCTTCATAATCTGACTGAGAATCTGCTGGATGGAAGATCTACCTGGGTTTTGTCATCTCTGCATTTTCTTGAACCTCACGGGGTTAAGGGCCAGGGTCACCAGGATTTGTTCCTTCCAAGAAGGTCCGACCCCTCTGGGCCTCTCTTCCGGCACTCCCACCAACAACTTCACCAGAAGGTAGAAAATGGCTGCCCACGGGCGCCTGGGTGGCTCAGTTGGTTAAGCGACTGCCTTCGGCTCAGGTCATGATCCTGGAGTCCCTGGATCGAGTCCCGCATCGGGCTCCCTGCTCGGCAGGGAGTCTGCTTCTCCCTCTGACCCTCCCCCCATCTCATGTGCTCTCTCTCTCTCTCATTCTCTCTCTCTCAAATAAATAAATAAAAATATTTTTAAAAAAGTTATAAAAAAAAAAGAAAATGGCTGCCCACAATGCCTGAAAAACTAAGCTGGTGCCATCACTATCAATTATTCCCAGGGCCCAGTGCCAGGCCACGTTCGGTGATCACCAGGCCAAGTGCTTTGAAAAGTACGGTGATATTAACAAGAGTACCTATCATTTACTGCGGGCTTCTGCCGTCTCCCTCCCATGATCACCCCGCTATGAAAGATACCATGATTGGGGGCGCCTGGGTGGCTCAGTCGGTTAGGCGTCCGACTCTTGGGTTTAGCTCAGGTCATGATCTCAGGGTCGTGGGATCGAGCCCCCATGTGGGGTTTCACTCACAGCACGGAGTCTGCCTGAGATTCTGTCTCTCCCTCTCTCTCTGCCCCTCCCTCCGCTTGCACACCTGCTCTCTAAATCAATCAATCAATCAATCAATCAGATCTTTAAAAAGAAAGAAAGAAAGAAAGAAATCATGATTATCCCCATTTTATGGGTGAGGAAGCTGGCAGGGAGAAACACCCTGCCCAGCAGAGAGCACCTAGGTCTGGATAGGACCCTGCCGCCTCCCTGACTTCTAAGCAGGTAGTTGCTCCAGAGGTCAGTTTAACCCGCATGTCTCCTGCCTCTCTGACCTCAGTGGCCTGGACCTGTGGATAGTCCACTCCTGCTTACTTAAGCCACATTCACTGCCCCAAGGCAGCCACCCTTTTTCCTGTTTAGCAGCTCCAGGCTGTCACCTACCACCCCCTCTTACCTGGCCCCACCCTTGCACCGAAATTCCCAGGGAATTTGATCCCTATGTTACAGATGGGGAAACTGAGGCACCAAGTGGGTAGAGGGTAGACGACCCACCAAGGTATAGACTCAAGACTTGAACTGGGGGCGCCTGGGTGGCTCAGTTGTTAAGCGTCTGCCTTCAGCCTGGGTCATGATCCCAGGGTCCTGGGATCGAGTCCCACATCGGACTCCTTGCTCAGCAGGGAACCTGCTTCTCCTTCTCTCTACTTCTGCTTGTGCGCGCTCTGTCAAACAAATAAAATATTTTTATTTATTTATTTATTTAAGATTTTATTTATTTGAGAAAGAGAATGAGAGACAGAGAGCACAAGAGGGAAGACGGTCAGAGGGAGAAGCCGGCTCCCTGCTGAGCGGGGACCCCGATGTGGGACTCCATCCCAGGACTCCGGGATCATGACCTGAGCCGAAGGCAGTTGCTTAACCAACTGAGCCACCCAGGCGCCCACAAATAAAATCTTAAAAAAAAAAAAAAATCAAAGACTTGAACTGGGTAGTCTGGCTCCAGACCCTGTGCTCTTAATCCTTCTTGAACCATGGCCCCCCTATATATTTTTTTAAAGATTTTATTTATTTATTTGAGAGAGAGAGAATGAAAGAGAGCACATGAGACGGGTTAGGGTCAGAGGGAGAAGCAGACTCCCTGCCGAGCAGGGAGCCCAATGCGGGACTCAATCCAGGGACTCCAGGATCATGACCTGAGCTGAAGGCAGTCGCTTAACCAGCTGAGCCACCCAGGCGCCCGATGGCCCCCCTATCTTGACCTTGGCCAAACCTAGACCCAGCCCAACTGTGCCCTGGGTACATCCCCAGTTAGATTTTCCTACTGAGACTTTGGAGCCAGAGGAGATCTGCATAATCTAATCTTATCTAAGAGTTAATGGCCCTGCTAGATAGGAAGCATATGAAAATATATGTGCCTGCATGTATAAAATTCGGAATAAAGTCAAGTGAGGCTTGGATTCGCAGGATCTAATCCAATGGTGAGGAAACCTAACCAGAGGGTGTATGCAAACCTCCATTAGCTGGAAAAATTAGATAACTGGGACCCAGGCACAGGGCCTGTTCCACCACCCCTTTTGGAGTCCTTATTGGCACAGAGATTATAAAGCGGACTCACTGTGGCCTGTCATGGTCTCGGGATTGCAGGGGACCGGAGAACCCCAAGTCACGGCCAAACTCTTACGTCAATAGGCAGCCTCAGTTGGCTGGGAAAATCACTCCAAATCCCTGAGGATAGTAAAATGTTTTCCTTAGGGAGGTGTCTTTAACCCTGAAAATGCTAGAACTTAACAGTGATCATTAAATTGTGCCAAATATGTTAGCAA
The DNA here is from genome assembly GCF_009762305.2 of Zalophus californianus. NCBI lineage: Eukaryota > Metazoa > Chordata > Mammalia > Carnivora > Otariidae > Zalophus > Zalophus californianus. The sequence continues at coordinate 7,484,077 of NC_045607.1, forward strand.
CATGAGATTTGTAAGTTGAGTTTCAAGTTGCACTATTGAGTCCATTATTTCAAGAAAGAGACTTTTTATTTTATTTTATTTTATTTATTTTTTTTTTCTTAAAGATTTTATTTATTTATTTGAAAGAGAGAGAGAGAGAGAGAGCACATGAGAGGGGGGAGGGTCAGAGGGAGAAGCAGACTCCCTGCCGAGCAGGGAGCCCGATGTGGGACTCGATCCCGGGACTCCAGGATCATGACCTGAGCCGAAGGCAGTCGCTTAACCAACTGAGCCACCCAGGCGCCCAAGAAAGAGACTTTTTAAAGCCAAAACATGTGCAACAGCATGCACCTACTGTGCACAAAACGTGTTCTTAAAAAACACCAGCAACGTCATCAGCAATCCCACAGGCCTCTGCGTTTGCCGGTTGCCCGCAGGCGTGCAGCCCTGTCCCTGTGCGTCAGGGTGGGCCTTTGTCGGCGGAGGGGCCAGGGTGTGAACCCCAACCCACACTGTGTATTTTGTTTTTTTAAAGATTTTATTTATTTATTTATTCATGAGACTCAGAGGGGGAGAGAGAGAGAGAGAAGCAGAGGGAGAAGCAGGCTCCCAAGGAGCAGGGAGCCCGATGCAGGACTCGATCCCATGCTGCCCGGAGCCCCTCTAATCAGACTTTTGGTCTCCACTGCTCTCCAGAAACCGCTCTTGCCAAGGTCACCGTGAGGTGCCTCCCGGGATGTCTTCAAGGGCCTTCCCCTGGGCCTTCTTCTCCCTCCCTGGTTCCTTTTCAGTCTTCTTTGCTGGAACCCCCCTTCCCCTGAGCTGTCCTCATTGGTGCCCCCAACCTCCTTCCAGCTCTTTTCTCGGCCCACACCCTCCTAGGTGATGTCAGTGGGAAATGCATGGCTGTCAAAACCAGGGGATGTTACAAGGCCGGTGTCCCCATCTATATGTCTCACCTGACCTTCCCCAGGGGCTCCATCCCCATATGCCTGTCGCCTAGCATTCTCGCTTCTTGGCGGCTCAAACCTCACAGAACCCAAACCCAGCTCCTTATCTTCCCAGACTTCCTCATTCCAGGGAGCACAACTCCACCCTTCTAGTCACTCTGGCCCAGAGCCCAGCAGGCCCCCTTTCCCACACACCCCATACTTCATCCATTAGCAAATGCTGCTGGCTGTGTGTTCAAAATACTATTGTTTCCAGAATCTGACCATTTAGCACCGTTCACCTAGGTCTGTTGCTTGTAACCCCTCCACCTAGTGGACAGAGGGATTTTGTAACAATGCAAGTTAGACTTGTTACTTTTCTATGCAGAGCGTTTCCCTGCTCCCCTAGAATAGAAGCCAAAGTCCTTAACAGTGGCTTCAAAGACCCTCACTACCTGCTCCCCGCCCCCACCCCACCCCTTCCCTTTCCATTGTTTGCCCTGCTGGCTTTCCACACTGTTCCTCAAACACTCCTGTCTCAAGGCCTTCTCCACTTGCTGGTCCCCGCAGGTGTCCACAGGGCCCCCTCTGTCTCCTCCTGTGGGTCTCCACTCCACTGACACCTTCCCACTCTGTTTAAAACTGCCCCAGAGGGCGCCTGGGTGGCTCAGATGGTTAAGCGTCTGCCTTTGGCTCAGGTCATGATCCCAGGGTCCTGGGATCGAGTCCCGCATCGGGCTCCCTGCTCCTTGGGAGTCTGCTTCTCCCTCTGCTTCTCTCTCTCTCTCTCTCTCTCTCTCTCTGTCTGTCATGAATAAATAAAATCTTTAAAAAATAAATAAAACTGCCCCAGAAGCCCAGGGGCTCAGTTGGTGGAGCGCGTGACTCTTGATCTCAGGGTTGTGAGTTTGAGCCCTACGTTGGGCGGAAAGATGACTTAAAAAAAAAAAAAAACATGTTTAGGGGCACCTGGGTGGCTCAGTCAGTTAAGTGGCCGGCTCTTGGTTTCGGCTCAGGTCATCGTCTCAGGGTCCTGGGATCCAGCCGCGTGTCGGCTCTGCGTTCAGCAGGGGCAGGGCTGTCTGCTCAAGGATTCTTTCTCCCTCTCCCTCTGTCCCTCCCCCTACTCTCTCTCTCTCTCTCAGAAATAAATCTTAAAAAAAAAAAAAAACTTAGAAAAAATAAATTACTTCAGAATAGGCCCCTTCCCGGGCCCAGGACCCAAACTTGAATTCATTCAATATGTCTTTGGGGGAGGAGGGGAAGGAGGCTCAAATTTTATAAACGTCAGGTCCCATCTCTTCTTTTCCCTGTTTAATCTTCTGCCTGACACTTGTCACCATCCAAGGGACTTTTTGTTTGCTTTACTGTCTTCTCCCAGCTTTAGCATGTAAGTTCCACAAGGGCTGGGATTATTTGTTTTCCTACTATTGCATCCCCAGAGTTTAGAGCAGTGCCTGAAAAAATGCTTATTGAATATTAATGCCCAGATAACTGCAGTTTGCAAGGTAAGAATTTTCTCTTAATAGGTGCCCCCAGCCCACTCCCCTTCCCATCTCTCTCCTCGGTGCCCCCTCTCTTATTCCTTCCTTCCCAGTCCTCCTCTCCTCACCCCTCCCTGGACTTTACTACCCCAGAAGGTAGGCTCATGAAAGGTCCCACTTGAAGGGAGAAGGACCTTGCACTCCTCCTCGGGGACCAGGAATATGCCTAGAACACAAATGCATTATCATAATAATGAGCTGACACAATGGCCTGTATCTTTAGAATCATTAAACCCACCTTTACAGCTGTGATCCGTCGTGAAGTGCTCACAGCGCGTTTTATTTATTTATTTTTTCTCTTTTACCTCATTATAGATGAGGAGACATAGGCTTGGCAAGGTTCATGCCAACCCAGCCTCCTGCAACTGTCCATCCGTGGCTCAGCCTGCTGAGCTTCCTTTGTTTGGCCACAGATTAAAAAACAAACAAGGGCGCCTGGGTGGCTCAGTCGTTACGCGTCTGCCTTCAGCTCAGGTCATGATCCCAGGGTCCTGGGATCGAGCCCCGCATCGGCCTCCCTGCTCAGCAGGAACCCTGCTTTTCCCTCTCCCACTCCCCCTGCTTGTGTTCCCTCTCTCACTGTCTCTCTCTCTCTGTTGAAAAATAAATAAAATCTTTTAAAAAAAATTTAAAACAAACAAAAAACTCTTTCCAATACCGTATCATCAACATCTCGATCTCTGCTGCAAATCCTGTCAGTCCCTAACTAACCCCCTCCTTCAAGCACCTTAACGGGAAGGGTGAGACTGTGGAGATGGGCTGGAGAGCAGGAGGCACCCACATTAGTCACACTAGAGGTGTTCCTGTCCGGGGGCAGTGGAGGTTGACCGAGAGAGACAAGCATCAGGTGGGTGGCCAGGGTGTGGTGATGGTTGGGGGGGTGCTGTCTGGGGGCGCCTTCCAGCCCCCTTGTGGTCTGCAATGCAGCCTTCGGTCAAAGTGACTCCCCGCCCAGCCCTGTTTCACGTGGGCCCCGCTGCCAGCTCCTGGAGGTACTTAACTGAGCCCCTGGTAAGTCAGAAGCAAGAGGAGCCCTAAGATGGCAGGACGGGCGGAGCTGCTCCCCAGCAAACCAGCTGGGCCGGTCTGCTGGCGCCTGGGGTGGGGGGCAGGGCTGCAGGTCAGTTCCAGCCAAGTGGCAGAGCTAACAAACACCAGGACCTGTGAGAGGGGGAGAAGGCAGATCAAATCCCGCCTGAGTTTGAGCTAGAGCTGGCTCTCCGGGTCCAGGGACTCTCTAGAAGAGGTGGAATATTGCTGGTTTGGGGGCAAAAAAAAAAAAAAAAAAAGGACTATGGCTGGTTTGAAGGCAGGGTTTGATCGGACGTTATTACCGGTGGTTAGAAGCAATTTCACCAACTGCCAAGGAACACTCACCAGGGAGGTCATGTATCAAGAGCACCTGGGGAGCTCGTTAAAAAAATACAGGCCTGGGGTGCCTGGATGGCTCAGTCGTTAGGCGTCTGCCTGCGGCTCAGGTCATGTTCCGTTTGAGCCCCGCATCAGGCTCCCTGCTCGGCGGGAAGCCTGCTTCTCCCTCTCCCACTCCCCCTGCTTGTGTTCCCTCTCTCGCTGTGTCTCTCTCTGTCAAATAAATAAATAAAATCTTAAAAAACAAAACAAAACAAAAAACAGGCCTGCCCCAGACCTACAAAATCAGAATTCCTACGAGACCTAAATCTTCATTTTTAAAAGCCCTTTCAGATAATTGTGATAATCAGAGGTTTGGAAATTATTACCTGGACTTTAAAGAGCACGTCTTTGGAATCTTTAACCTCTGAGTCTGTTTCTTAGATGTGTTACCTTGGGAAAGTGACTTAACCTCTCTGAGTTTCACTTGCTTCTTCTGGAAAATGGAGATAAGTATGTACCTCTTAGGAATCCGTGCAAACACAGGCAATAGTCATGCTGAGCTCTAGGCCTGGGGTCTGGCACAGAGCACGCTCTCCCAGTGTTAGCTGCTATGATGGTTGTTCCAGCTGAGATCCTTTGGGATTCTGGGATGAACACAAGAGGCTGAGGAAGCTAAAGGTCAGGAGAGGATCTGGTCCTGTCCTGATGTTAGGAATGAGAGGGTCCCTGGGAAGGGAGCAAAGCCTCCTGCTCAGAGGAATTAAGAGAAAGGGGCCAAGGCTGAGACCAAGGCCAAAGCTGTTCATTTTTGGCCACTGGCCTGGCCACCAGGGCAGGGCTTGGGCAGATACAACTTCTAAGAAGCAAAGCAGAGATTTGTGGTTAAGACCTTGAGCTTAAGGGCTGAGAGAGTTCTGGGTTCAAGTTCTAACTCCTCCTTTTGTCAATGCATGATGTTGGGCGAAAGACTCCAGGGAGGCTGGGCCTCTGCTGGGGAGGCAGGACAAGCCTCCGATGGCCAGCCTCCGGGGTCCAACAGCGCAGCTGCTAATCAGCCCTGTGACCTGGAGCAAGTCACTCCACCCCATGAACTGCAGTTTGGAAATGGGGAGACTCCACCTAACGCGCTCTGTGGTTGGGAGATGTGGATGGGATGCGCCTGGTGACATGCTTGTCTCTCTGCCTGACCAACAGTGCTTCGTAAAGGGTAGCTGTTACCACCATCAACCCCTTCTCTGGGGAAACCTCCGGCTCGTGACTGGTTTGAGTGTGTGGCTGTCACCTTTCCCCTCATTGTCAGTCCACGGCCACCTGACCCAGAACTTTCATCACAATGCCTCCAGGGCATCCGGGGAAGGGGCCGGGGGCTGCAGGCACTCTTCTCCCACCACAGTGGAGCCCTGGGCCCCTGGCCTTCCTCCCCTCTCTGCCTCCCCGACGCATCCCCTTCTGAGCAGAGCTCAAGTGGGGTGCTATTTGGTGACACTGCTTCTGTGAGGGGGGGCTGTCGAGAAATGACCCCTTTCAATCCTCAGGGATGACGAGAATGCAGGTTGTGTTGTGTTCGTGCCGTAGGGGCTAGATGATATTTTTGAGTCAGGTTTACACTAGATGTGATCAGACAAACTAGGTCTGTGTCAGAGGTACCCTTGGCTGCCAAGGAGGTGCACCCTGAGAAGTGGCAGCTGTCAGTATTCACATCTCACAGCCAGGGGGCTCCTGACCACCTGTGGGGGGGTTGGGGTCACTCCAGACTCCTGAGAGGGGTGCTGCCAGACAGAACCCCACTTCTGTGTGGGGCGCGTTGAGGATCTGGTCTGCGCCAGTGGCTTTGCAGGCCCAGACCTTCCCAGCAAGGCCTTCCTAGGAATTGCCTCCCCTGTCCTCGGGCGCTTCTCTGGGCGGACACTGCCCCCTGGAGGCCTTTGCCTGCCATGACACCGGGCAGAAATGACCCCACATAAGAGGAAATGGATCCAGATGATGCTTTTCTTTCCAGGATCCTCCGTGGTTTGGGGAGTTTGGGGCCGTGTATTTATTCATTCTCAGCTTGAGAACCTGGAATCTGCCCTAGTGCCATGTGTTACCTTACGGAAGAAACGCAACTCAGGGCAACTGCCAGAACACAAGTACATAGCCACAAGAGGTCTTGGGACTCCAGGCTTTCCGTATTTTGTAAAGAGGCGAGGGTCCAGGGAAAAATGATCTCTAGTAATATTTGGAATTAAGGTTGAGGATAAGTTTATTTACTTATTTTTAAAGATTTTATTTATTTATTTGACAGAGAGGGACACCAAGAGAGGGAACACAAGCAGGGGGAGTGGGAGAGGGAGAAGCAGGCTTCCCGCCGAGCAGGGAGCCCGATGCGGGGCTCGATGCGGGGCTCGATGCGGGGCTCGATCCCAGGACCCTGGAATCATGACCCGAGCCGAAGGCAGACACTTAACAACTGAGCCACCCAGGTGCCCCAAGGATAAGTTTAGAATCAAGCAAAATAACTAGTATGGAGTTAAGGGGAAAAGGGAGGAATAAAACAAAGCAAAGGAAGGATTAAACAGGAAGGTCAGGATTTACTGGCTGCTGAGAACGGAGAGTCACCAGGTGGAGGTGTGGGGATGCGGGTTCTATGGCAGCAGAACCACCCCATGTGACAGCATGGCTGCTGTAGAGGAAAACATGAGCAAAGAGAAAACACCAAGAATCCTCCCATCTTGAATAAGCGTTATTATTTTGGTGCATTCCCTGTTGTTTTTTTCCTATGTGTCTTCTTTTATTTTTTTATTTATTTATTTTTTTTAGAAAAAACACAGGACTTTATTATTCCCATTACAAAGGGCAGGTCTTCACAGGATGAGGGCGGGAATTCTGATGGTGGAGAGGAGGCCCCTACTTGCCGGCAATGAGCGGGTTCCGCAGGACCACGATGACCGAGTCCCCGCGCAGGAACACCTTGGAGATGTAGCGGTCCTTGTTGACTGGCTTGGACTTCTTCTTGCCCTTGCCACTCTTGGGGACCTCGGTCCACATCTCCTTCACATTCTCCAGCACCATGTTGCAGTGCCTGTCGAAGGCCTTTACGCGGCCCAGGAGCTTCTTGTTGTTGCGGCAGTTGATGAGCACCTGGGTGTTGTTCTTGACTGACTGCGTGAGCACAGAGAGCGGACCTGTGTTGAACTCTTCTTCCTCCCGCTTCTGCAGCTCCTCTGGGGTCATCTCACTCTTGGGCTTGTTGAGGAGGCTCATGGTGATAGTGCCTGAGGTCCCAGATCAGCGCCGTCTCCTCCGCGTTGCTGCTGCCTCCGGAGAGAGCTGTCTTCTTTTATTTTTATTTTTTTTTAGAGAGGGAGAGAGAGAGAGAAAATCTTAAGCAGGCTCCACGCCCAGTGCAGAGCCCGACACGGGGCTCGATCTCAAGACCCTGAGATCATGACCTGAGACGAAGTCAAGAGTCGGACCCTTAACCGACTGAGTCACTCAGGCATCCCTTATTTTTATTTCTTTAAAGTTTTATTTAAGTAATCTCCATACTCCACATGGGCTCAAACTCACAAACCCCAAGATCAAGAGTCACACCCTCTTCCGACTAAGCCAGCCAGGCGCCCCCTATGTGTCTTCTTTTAATGTCGTCATTGGAGTTAATGTCTTTATTGGATTTTCTCAAATCATAAGAGTTAAATCATAAAACATGTGAGTTACAGAAAAAAAAAAAAAAACTGTACCCATCTCCCTGCAAAAAAAGCTCAGCCCCAAATGCAGAGCTGGGTTATAACTGTGTCTGGGGCAGGGTCCCGTCTGCACCAAGAGTCCAAGTGAATAGTCAACAAATTGTCTCTAATCACTGTCCAAGCGGACTGAGTCCCCAGCGTCCGTCCTGGGTCCACTAAGATCTTGGCCTCAGGGCCTCTGTCAATGTCATTTCCCCTCCTGGAATACTTGCCCACGTTCTTTCCTGGCTGACTCCCAGTACATGCATGGGTGTCTCTACCCTGTGACATTTCCCCAATGTCCCAAACTAGGTGCTGTTCAAATGTGCTCCTGTAACCCACAACAGCCTTCGACCAAACTGCATTGTCATCATTTCTTAGACCCCTGGCTTCTGCTAGCAAGTGAGCACTGCGTGGCAGAGACCCAGAGGCCATAGCTCCCTAGCTCCTGGCCCTGAGAGATGCAGTGTGGATGGAGGCACGACGAGCTAGCTTTCTGGAGGTTCCCCCCACCCCGAGCCTGGCTGCTAACCTTTCCACCTCCTCCTCCGCTGGAAAATGATGTGGCTCAGGAAGCTGGAAGGGAAAAGTCAGTTGAGGTGAGAGCTATGTAGGAGCTCAGACAGGTGAGGGGCTCAGAAAGCCCATTCCCGTCCTGTACCCATCTCCAGTTAGATCACCAGCTCTCCCTCAGGACCTAAGAGGATGGGATCAGGGTCACATTCAATTAGGCAAATACTGAGGATGTGTGGGGTGCAGGCGTGAAAGGTGTCACTCGAGATGAATCTGACAGTCTTGTCCTCGAAGGGCACCCAGTCTGGGAAGAGAGCCCGCGAAGGTCTCATGGTGTGGGGTCCAGGTTAGAAGGCCGGGGTCTGGAGTCAGACAGACCTGGGCTCTTGTTCTTGCTTGGCCACTGTGTGACTTTGACAAGTTGCTTCCACTTCCTGAGCCTGGGATGGTGATGGAAGCTATCTGGTTGGGTGGTTGTGAAAACCTGTGGACATTATGATGTGAAGATATGGGTAATGGCGAGAAATGTCCTCAAATGGGAATGCACCCTAGCTCTCGTGGTCATCAACGAGGGCATGCAGGTGCAAACGAATGTGTGCCGTCTAGAACGGACTGGAACAGGGCCGGAGCATGGGCATGGGTCAGGCCAGCCACTGAGGGGCGCAGATGGGGCACTGGGGAGCTAGGCACTTGCGGCTCGGATGGCAGCCAGTCCCCACCAAATATCGAGGTGCTCACCCTCGTTTCCCAGGCCCGGTCTCCCTTAGTGGGTTCCCGCCATGTGGCTGGTTCTGGACCACTGTCTATGAGCAGGAGTGATGGCTGCTGATCAGGGGACGAGTCGATTCAGACTTGATGTCTTCTCCCTCCCTCGGCTCCCTGCTGTGGATTCTAGCAGCAAAGCCCTAAAATGCAGGAGGGCTACCAGACCCTCATCAGACTTGATGAAATAAAGCTTTCTTGTGCTCAGCCATGGGGATTTGGGGTTGTTTGTTGAGACAGCTAATGCTAACTGCCCCAATGCATATAGTACTACTGTGATTTCTGCTTATAGAGGCCAAGTCGGTGGCCTGTGGTCACACAGCTCCCAAGTGGGCAGGGACCCACACCCAGGCCTGACTCACATGGCCGGTTTTTGGGAACTATGCTTACTTCACCTCATGACGGCCTGCCCTCAAGCACTACCACACCTACGGTCTTAAGATGTCCAGCAGGGACAGCCGGATGAGCCGCTGGGACAGTCAGAACACTTGGCGGGTTCGGTGTGAAATCCCGCCATTCTGGATTGCACCGAGCACTTGCAACACTTGTCTCACTTCTGCCAGTGCTGGTGGATCAGGCTAAACAACACACCAGGGAGGGGCGACAGATTGCCCTGGGCTGGCAGAGAAGACTACAGTTGGGACTGGAACCTTCATTGTGCTGATGGGACACACACGGGACGAATTCCTCCAGCATCGCTGTTTCACGCTCAGCTCCTGCCTGCCTGTCCCCCCAACCCAGAAAGGCAATATTGCAAACCATAAACTTCAGACTTAGACTTATGCTTGAATCCCTGCTCTGCCACTTACTGGCTATGTGACCTTGGGTAAGTCACTTTGCTTCTCTGAGCCTCAATTTCCTCATCTCTACAATGGGGAGAGCAATATTCATTTCTCATGGGATGGACTCAGGCTTGAGAGATAATGATGTAAGGTGCGCAGCACAGTGCTTGGTACACATTAGCTTGTTATGACCCAAGGCAGGCTCTCTTTCTCCCGGGGAAGATTAGGGGGCTACCGGAGGAGAGGGACTCAGTATAGAGATTCACACCAAGATTGCTTGTATGTTTATTTACAAACGGGAGACATACACACACACACAGACATCACTAGGACATTTCAGGAAACTTGGAGCAGGGAACAGCTCTTCTTCACTGTCTGTCTCTGGGCTCCCTTGTGACTCAGATCAAGTTCTCTAGAGAAAGGCTTCTGACGCTTCCTCGCTGGGAAGCCTGTGCATGTGCTGGATGGGCTCTCACTGCCTCTCATGTTCAAATCTGCCTGTCCCATTGGGCTGTGGACAAAGGGCTGTGAGCCTTGGCTCAGTCATTCATATCCAGGCCAAATTCTGGATATAATTCTTTGGTGGTGACACCTCGGATCACAGCTGAAAGGAAAGAAAGAAGAAAAGATGCGTGTCTGGTGGGAGGAGTGGGAGGGAGAATGGCCAAAGGCCTGACCTACGCAGGACCCACTCTAGCACCTTCTTCTTGCTCCCCTAGTTGGCCAAGATACACTCCTGCAACTCCTTCCAGACCCTACCACTGTGGGCCCTGCTTGGCCACCCCAAACAAGACTCACTGAACCCTCACCCCACTTCACAGAGGAGTCAAACAAAGCTCCCCTGAACTCCACACGAGCACCTAGAGCCATCTGCTGAAAATGTAAATTTATATTTACATTGCACCTGGGGCCTGCTGAAAACCCTCACTCCTTAGCCTGGCCCAGGGGTCATGCCCTGGCCATTTAGCGATACCATCCCTCCTGCTCCCTCAAAGATCCTTACTTTCTGTCTCCCAGGGGAAGGGATCTCCTGAGAAGTCTTCCCTGACCGCCTTAGCTCATCCCTACCTGCCACCCTGTTCATACCTCAATATTCTTCTCCATCTCTGGCCTGTTTCTTTTTTTCTTTTTTTTAAGATTTTGTTTCTTTATTTGACAGAGAGAGACACAGCGAGAGAGGGAACACAAGCAGGGGGAGTGGGAGAGGGAGAAGCAGACTTCCCGCCGAGCAGGGAGCCTGATGCGGGGCTCTGTCCCAGGACCCTGGGATCATGACCTGAGCCAAAGGCAGATGTTTAACGACTGAGCCACCCAGGTGCCCCTGGCCTGTTTCCTTCATAGCGATTAACACATTTTATAATTCCTTTGTTTGTGTTCCTTTACTTATTGACCATTTCCCTCCCCTCCCCCACACAACAAAACCTAAGTCACATGAGAACAGGGTCCTCCAGGTGTCTGGTTCACTAGAGTGCCCCACGCCCTGCAGAGCAACACAGAGTAGGTGCTCAGTAAATATAACCTCAGAGGATAGGCTGCCCTGTCCTCTCCAGGTCCCAGGCCTGGAGAAACAGGTCTCAAGCTGGGTTCTATCTCACAAGAGGGGATGCCCTTAACCACCAGGCTATGGTCCTCTCACCTTCTTTCCTCCTTGGGGTCTGATCATCCTCCTTCCTCCATCTGTATTTCCCTCCTCCTGTTATCTCCTTTCCTTCCTCAGGACCCATTCCCCACTGGAACAGAGAAGCCCTCCCTGCCACAGACTCCCGGATGCTGATAGGCAATTCTACAGGAAGTGCTAAACTCCTGCAGTGACCAGGCAGACATCCCAGCCCTGCACCCTGTCCCAAACAGTCACTGCGTGCTCAACGCTGGAGTGCCCACCGGCCCCAGCCAGGTGACCGGACTGAGGCCATCCATGCCTTTGCTTGCTTCCAAAGTGGACTGTCCTAACCAGCCTAGGCACACAGGTGTCTGTGCCTTGGCCAAGCCCTCTGGATAATAGTCAGACTGTTCAAGGAAGAACAAAATACTCCTTGAAGTCACAAAGTCACCCATCTGTGACTTTCTGCCTCTGTAGCGAGTCAACCACTTGAGGTAAGGGTGGTGTATCAATCAGTCTGAGTAGGCCCCAGAAGACCGGGAACCACAGCCCACAATCGAACGGTAGGCAAGTTCATGCTCAAACCTGCCTGGGGCTCTGAAGCAGGCTCTACACTTGAGGGAAGAGACCCCAGGGACTCCTGTAAGAGCTGTACAGGTGCTTTGGGGCATTCGGGGAATGGGCCAGCTGAGAAGGATGGGAAGGCTGGCAAGTTAGAGGGCCCAGGAGCAAAATCCAGACACCCGGGGGAATGTGGACTCCTTCCCTCCGAAGGCTGCTCCTCTGGAGTCCTGCTGCTCACCTAGTTTGCCTAGCAGCATCTGGCCTACATCCTTGATGTCATTATATTCGTGGAGAAGGGAGATGTGGTCCTCCAGTTCATTCACACTGTAGCCTCTGGGGTGAGGGGTGGAGAGAGAGAAAGAGGATCTTTAAGAAAGCTGAGGAGGATCCAAGGTTCAGAGTAACAAGGCATCTATTTAAAGATTTTATTTATTTATTTATTTATCAGAAAGAGAGAGAGAGAGAGGGAGAGAGAGCACGCACAAGCAGGGGGAGCGGCAGGCAGAAGGAGAAGCAGATTCCCTGCTAAGCAAGGAGCCTGATGTGGGGCTCAACCCCAGGACCCTGAGATCCTGACCTGAGCCCAAGGCAGACGCTTAACTGACTGCGCCACCAGGTTCCCACAAGGCATCTATTTAACTAATGTTCATGGGACGCCTGGGTGGCTCTCAGGGTCCTGGAATTGAGCCCCACATCAGGCTCCTTGCTCAGCAGGGAATCTGCTTCTCCCTCTCCCTCTGCCTGCCACTCTCCCTGCTTGTACTCTCTCTCTGGCAAATAAGGAAATAAAATCTTAAAAAAAAAACAAACTACACAAATGTTCACGAAGGACCTACTAGGGACAAGACAGACCCTGCCCTCAGGAAGCTTACGGTAGGGCAGGGGATCTGCCTAGCCCCTCACTCCTGGCCAATCTCCCTGTGCCCTTAGGGAGTGGTTTGCAGCCACACTGGTACTGTGTGACCCAGGCCACAGCAGGGGGATTCACAGATGGGCACACGAGTGGCTAGTCAGAGCCCCTCCCATGTGAAATGCACATTCAAAGGCTGCTCAGTCTATGCCACATGGCTGGAGCAAGAGGTGTGAGAAAGTCCAGGAGTTGTGGAAGAGCCAGCTTCCTCCAGGCCCTGGAGAGCCCAACTGCAGAGAAAGAATGGAGTCGGTGTGCAGATGGAAGAGGCAGAGAGGGACCGAGTGATAACCTCTGCTGGGGACAGCTTTCCGCTTCCTAGTTCCTGCTCCTCCCAGGTCTGACCACACCCTACCCGAGAGAGGCTGCTGACACGCTGAATCCCTCGGCAGGGCACGGTCCCGGTTTTTCGCTAAGCTAGTGTGGCTGGGTTTCAGTTACTGGGTCTCCGGTTAAAAGTTATCTTAAGCATGTGGAGGAGCCCAGTGAGACTTACTCAGATATTAACTGGGTGATCTCCTTGTCCAGCAGGTCCCTCTTCTCCTTCAGTTTCTGAATGTCGAGGTGCAGAGAATCCTCGCTGGCCCCATCAGCCTGGCCAGACTTGGGAGATGGCCGCTGTGTGGCACATAAAGTCATCAGCCAGACTGACCCATTATCCACAATTCAGAACCTACAAGCTGTCCCCAACAACCACCGCCCCCCTTCTGCTTGGTGACTGACACCCCCCCACCCCCTAATAAGATTACATTGCCCAGCTGCCCTTGTTATTAGATGTAGCTCTCTAAGTTCTGGCGAGTGGAAGTTAGTCAGAAATCATGTATGCAGGTTCTGGGAATTGTCCTTCCAGGGAGAGGGTACGCCTTTCTCTGGCCTTCCTTCCTCCTTCCTGCTGGCTAGAATGTGGATGTCATGAAAGACCTGAACAGCACCTTGGGCGATAAGGTAGAACCATGTTGAAGGTGCGGTGGAACAAGATAGAGGCCTGGGACCCTGAGGTCTGTTTAGGCCACCGTTATTTGGGGTTTTCTTTCACTCCTAAGCCACACCCAATCCTAATTAAAGGGCTCATCCTGGCCCCTAATCTGACCCCAGATAACCTGCCTCACGTCTATTTCTTGGATGCCCAAGTCTATGATGTCGCTGGGCTTATAATTTCATTGGGTGACAAACCCCTTCCCTGGGGCTGCAGTTCATCTTTGCCCTCTCTGCCTCTAAAAGTTGCAAAGGCCAGTGCCTGGTACACTGCTAATCTTTAGGAAATGTGTGTTGGGTCAACCATGTACACATGTTACAAGAAGAAGCCAAGGAAGACATGGTTACTACTCGTAGGACAGGGGCTTTTAATCAGTTGACAGAGAGGGAGTAGGCACTATCTGCGAGGCAATGGCAAAGGCTCCAGGGACTCAGCAATGGATAAGACATCAAGCCTGGCCCCTGCCTTCACGGAACTTATCTAAAATACCCAATCATTATGTTTTTCCTCCAGATATCTCCATTTAAAGCTCTACTCACATTTTATCAGGAAGGCCTTCGCTGACCACCCCGCCTAAAATGGTCACTCCCCAATGGCTCACTATTCTTTTGTCCTGATACTGTATAACATCCATCACCACCTGCCATATACATTTCATTAATAATATTCTGTTCATTGCCGGCCTTACGCCACTGGAGTTTAAACCCCATGAGGGCAGGGACGGTGTTTTGTTCACTGTGTCCCCAACAGTGCCTGGCACGTGGTAGGCACTCAATAAAATGCGTCAGATGAATGGGTGAATGACAAATAATCAACTAATGACAAGCCTGAAAAGTGCTTTTAAGGTGAAGTACAGTGTGCGAAGGGAGTGTCTAAATGAGCAACTGGACTGAGTCAGGGGTGGGGGTGAAGCTTCTCTGAGGGACCTCTCAGCTCTGACGGATGAGCAGGCATCACCTTGCTCAAGAGCTGGAAGGAAAGTATTCCAGACGGGGACAGTATGTCGAAAGGGCCAAGGCAGGAGAGAGCGCACACGTCTGAGGGAATGAGGGTGGTTTCTGTGTGGGGTGGGACAGGTGAGGGAGGGGATCGTGGTGTTCTCAAAACCAACCACTCGTGGTGCTGTCAGGAAGGAGGAGAGACAGAGCCCACTGGGAGAGCCTGGGTACCCAGGGCAAAGGCCAGGACACTGCTTCTTCTTTGAAGCTTGGTGGGCAGGGAGGAAAAAAGGGGAAGGACTGAGAAATGACCTGGAGTTTCTCAGCAGAACAAGGTCTGCTCGGGGGAAGGCTTGAAGAGGGCTGGGGTGGGGAAGAAGACTGGGAGCAGCACTGACTTCCACGGTGGAGGGCCAGAAAAAGGGGGGGGGGGTGCACAGGCATACTCACAGGGGATTGGAAGGCCCCGCGGCAACTTTTGGAAAGTCCTGGTTGAGTCCTGGAGAGGAATCCGAGGAAAAAAATGCTGATTGAACCTAGAGTCCGCTCTGGGAGGAAAGGGGTGTGGGGAGGTTAGGAGTTGGGAAGGGGCAGTTATGGTCCGGGATCAGGCTCGGGATGCTCCAGGAAGGGGAGACTCGGAGAGGGGGGAGTGTGTGGAGGGCTAGATGGGGGTAGACGGAAGTGATCTCTGGGACGAGAGAGTCTGGGGCAGGGATATGGGGAGTCAGGAAAGGGGCTGTGAAAGGATGCCCTTTCGGCCTGTTCTCCGCTCCTCGCCCACCTCCGGAGCCCTGGGGTCCGGGGTCCCCGTCTCGGGGGAGTATGCAGTGCAGGAGGGTCCAGGGCGAGGGCGGGAGAGCGGCCCCTCAGGCCCGCCAGGTATTCGGAATCTTAGGATGCAGACCGCGAACGGTCAAAAAGCGAGGTGCGCGCGCACCCTGCGAGCTCAGGCCCCGCCCCTCCCGCGAGGTGGGCGGGGACAGCGGCTGCGCGCTCAGCTTTCATTGTGACTCCACCTGTCCCTTGAGGCCCGCGGCGGGCTGGCCACGCCCCCTCCCCTTTCATCTTTCTCAGCGACCAATAGGATTGAGGTATTGAGGGGCCCACCCAGCTGCTGCCTAGAAACTCCTGGGTCCCTCCTTTCCTGGCTCAGTCGCAAAGTCAGCGCGGTGACTACCGGAAGCAGTTCTGCGGTGGTTGTCGGGATCTTGATGATGTGGCCCCCCTTCCCCCCTCCCCGTCCCGGGATGTCGGAAGAAACCCGACAGAGCAAACTGGCTGCGGCCAAGAAGAAGGTAAAACGTGCCGGGTCGCGGCTCCCTGACCCAGCCAAAGGCCCCTCCGAAGGCCGGACCGTGGCCAGTCTGTGCTGCCCCTGAGGCACACAGGGCGAGCCCCTCGGCGCCCCTTGGCGCCCCCCCCAAAGTCTTCTCAGCCAGTCCCGCCCCCCGGCAGCCCAGCCCCCGCCCTCGCCCGTCGCCCCCGGGTGACTTTGGGCCGGTGACCCCCGGGATCCTCGCTCCGGGCTTGGCCCTCGCCATCAGCCACCCAGAACCGGAGGACCTGGGCTCCCCTGCCCGGTCCCGGTCTCCGAGGACCTCGGTCCCGGCCCTGCCTTCCCCTCCCCCACCGCGGAGCGGCGACTCGGGCGTCGGTAGGGAGGAGTGGAATGTAGTTACGTCACAGTCCCCCTCGGAACTGTCATTAGCGCCACGAGCCCGGTGTTTGATCTTACTACCCAGTCTTCCAGTGTTTTCATACCCTTTCCGGTTTCTCTGATCGCGGCACAAATTCCCAGCTTCAAGGGGACTGGGGACTATGGGACCTGGGTGGGAGAGGTTTCAGGAGCCCTTACTCTAAGATTGTACCCCATCCTTAGGCATTGACTTCAGCAGTGATCGCAGAACGTTGATAACACCTTGGTGACAACTGGGGAGACTGTGTTTTTTTTAGTATGGTTTCCTCCTAGGTTTCTACTGTCCAGAAAGACTTTCACAGTTTAAATCTGAATTCTCTACCTCACATTTTAATTCCCCATGATTCTGGGACCAGGGTCGCCCTCAATCGGTGGTCTTTAGAGTAAGATCTGCTTATCCTCTGTGGAACAGATCTCTGGAACCTGAACTTCATAGGTGGGAATCTTCTCCAAATCATCATCTCAACATGGAGTGTCCTAAGTGCCACAGAATAATATGGGACTGAAGCATCAATTGTGCTTGATTCTCTTGACAGAGAAAAGTCATTTTATAATAATGTACCTAGGAATGACGTTTGCACAGATGTGTAAGATTATAATAGAATTCTTTCCGAAATGGTGGTTGGGTTGTCCTCGTTCTGTTACGTTCCCACATTGACTAGGTGTGCGCCTTCATTGCCTTCTGCCATCAGGATACGTTGACGTAAAAGTTTGCTAAGTACCAGTGTGCCACTTTAACAGATGTGTAGGAAAGGACTCTAAAGTCTGATTACCCAGATGTTTACTTTTCCATCTCCACCTCTGGTTTTGCCTCTTGGCACTTGCTGATTTCCTGGCATAACCCCAGAACTCGGAGTCGGAAGACTAAGTTTAAATTCCATTATTGCCCCCCTCTTTTTTTTTTTTAAAGCCAAGTTATCATTCCATGTCTGCAGTCGCTGAGAAATACAACACCTTGTAGGGCTGTTGGTGGCATTAAATCAGATGGCGAATGTAGGAGTATATGGTAAACTACAAAGTTGGATGTGAATACAGGGGATTAGAGTTCTCATGAATCCTGCTCCTCTCCTTTTCTGCAGTTGAGGGAATATCAGCAGAAGAACAGCCCTGGTATTCCTGCAGGAGCGAAGAAGAAAAGGAAGATCAAAAATGGGAGTAGTCCAGAGACAACCACTTCTGATGGATGTCACTCTCCCGAGGATGTGAGTACTGGCCGGCCAGGCTCCCGGGACCAGGGTGCTCAAGGGGCAGTAGAGGGTGGTGGTTAAGATTGTGAAGGAAGTGTCAGGTACAGGTTTGAATCCTACCTCTCCCTTTGCTGGGGATAATGTCTCTGCTAGGGATATATTTCCACATCAGTAAAATTGGGGTAATGTTATCTTATTTACACTTGTGACACTGGAATGAGATGGTTGATTTTTTTTTTTTTTAAGATTTATTTATTAAAGAGAGAGAGCTGGGGACGTGGGGGCAAAGGGAGAGGGAGGGAGAGAGAGAAAATCCTCAAGCAGACTCCCGGCTGAGCACAGAGCCTGACATAGAGCTCTGTCCCAGGACCCTGAGATGTGACTTGAGCCGAAAGAAATCAAGAATCAGACATTTAACTGACTGAGCCACGCAGGCCTGGCACAGGGCCTGGTGCAGGGTAAACAGTCAGTAAAGGGTAGTGGTATTTGACGTACTGTTCTGGTGACTTTGCTCATCCCTAGCCTCAAAAGGGAAGCCAGGCAGTGAGAGCAGCCATGTGCCATCATGCTGTCCCTTTAGAAAGCAACAGAAGGGGCCCAGGGTGTAGCGAGGAGAGGCCCAAGCACTTGGGTTAGGGGACATTGAGTTTTAAGTCCATCTTTGCCACCAGCTTGCTGGGCGACCTCAGGAAAATCACTTCCTCCCCTGGGCCCAGTGGGCTCATCTGTAAGATGATGAGCAAATCAGTGTCTTTCAGACTACTAGCTGGAGCCCCCTTTGTTCAAGCGAACCCTTCCTTGGAAGTCTGGTTTTAAAACGGAGATGACATTCCTGTCAGATTCGTCCCCAGCATCCTGGGCCTGAGGAGCGGGTCTCATGAGTGTCTTTTTTTTTTTTTTTTTAAAGATTTTATTTATTTATTTGAGAGAGAGAGAGAATGAGAAGGAAGAGGGTCAGAGGGAGAAGCAGACTCCCTGCTGAGCAGGGAGCCCAATGTAGGACTCGATCCCGGGACTCCAGGACCATGACCTGAGCCGAAGGCAGTCGCTTAACCAACTGAGCCACCCAGGCGCCCTCTCATGAGTGTCTTAAGAAAACCGCTGCATTGGGCCGGTGACTGCATTCTCTGTCTCGTTCAGGGGACTTTTCCCTCTATGTACGCTGATTTCTGCCTCCAGCAAGGCAGCTGGTAGCCGTTTGGGAAGGCGGCCCGGGCCATGGATTTGTTCCCCTTTCTCCTCTTCCTCCTTCCCTGACTCTCTCACCTCTCTCTAAGCCACTTTCTCTCTCCCCTTGCCCTTGTTTCTCCCTTCTCGCCGCCTGTAGATTCAGGACATCCTGAAGGTGCTGGTGTCCGACCTTAACCGCTCCAATGGGGTAGCGTTCCCCCCATTGGACAAGTGGCAGGTGAGGCAGTGCCGAGCCCCCTCTCTGGCTTGCTCTCTCCCAGCTGTGCATGCCCCAAGGCTTCTCTGGTTTGGGGGATACTTTGCCTCTGGCTTATTTTATGTTGCTGTCATTAACCCTCAGCCTGTTCATGTCTGCTTTTTTCACCTGCTTGGTTGATTGGCTTGTTTTTCTTGCCCCTCATCTTTTATCATCTTGAAGAAGGAGAGACATACCTTGAAGTTTAAAGGTAATTTGGGAGAGCTTCCAGAGCAGGTGTGTGGGATCTGGGCTTTTCAAGCCTTGAGTATGAATACCCAGTGGCATGTCAGACTCGGAGAGAGTAAATAAAAGCAGACCTTTAGGCTTGCCTTTTGGGCACCCATCCCCAAGTTTGTGCTCTCTTTGAATTGGATGACTTCATTTTGGTTTGAGAGTAGGGGACTGTAGGGTTAAGACGAAGGGAGCGTACATTATAGTCACAAGGATCGAGGTTATTTTTTCAGAGGAATTAACTGTAAAGCACATGAGGTTAACCAAACAGGACATCCCGCCCCTGTTGTCTTTTATTTTTTATTTATTTATTTTTAAAGATTTTATTCATTTATTTGACAAAGAGAGACACAGCGAGAGAGGGAACACAAGCAGGGGGAGTGGGAGAGAAGCAGGCCCCTCGACAAGCAGGGAGCCCGATGCGGGGCTTGATCCCAGAACCCTGGGACCATGACCTGAGGCCAAAGGCAGACGCTTAATGACTGAGCCACCCAGGCGCCCCCCTCCCCCATTCTCTCTTAAAAATCAACTGGACATTTGGCTGTGTATTCAGTGGCCCTTGCTAGGGGAGGCGGTTGGCTAGGTGCTCGAGAAAAGAGGTAAACTAGGTCGAATGCACACTGAGGGAGGCAGACCCTACTGCAAGAAGCAAAGGTAGACTGTGGCAACGTTCCAAGTGCCCAACTGAGGGCAGGGTTGGTTCTAAATGGACTCGAGACTGGTTTGAAGATTACAGGTGGGTAGCATTTATCCAGATGGAGAGTGGGGAAAGTGGGAGTCCCAGGCAGAGGGAGGGCGGGATGCAGGTAACAGCCAGCATTATGAGCTTACAGAGCATCTCCCAGAAAGGGAGCCTGGGTGGGTTTTCTGGACATGATGTTCACACTTTGTCCTGGGACACCGGCCAGGCCGGTGCGAGGGGAGGAGGGTAGGGCTGAAATGCGGCCAGGTCCTGCAAGAGATGGGCATGGGGAGAGGGCGGGGACAGAGCTCTGGATGCTGGTGCGAGAGGCTTTCACCCACTGGGACCACTCATGCCTGGGTGGTCAGGTCTGTCCAGGTGCTGTGACTCACATTGTGATCTCAGAGGAGCTGCTGAGGGGCACAGGGAAGGGAGCCCAGGCCTAGAGGACTCCTGAAGCTGGCATTTGCCCTGAGTGCTAAGATTCTGTGCCCACACCCCTCTGTTGTCCTGGAAACGAAGACCCAGATCTTTCTTGTGGTTTTTAAATCCTCTCTGTATCAGTGGCTGTTTCCCACTTAAGTTTTCTGTTCCCGCAATGCAGGCTTGTGGTTACAGGATCCTGAACAGAGCTGACAGCATTTCCAGAAATGGGGACTCATGGAGAAATAAAATTTTAATGGAATGGGACAGTTGGGGGAGTGGAGAGTGATTTTTTAAATACTCCATACTTTTGCTATAATGCCTAAAATCGTGAAATAACTGGGTCGATCTTAAAATCGGCGTGTTACATTTATTTAAGTCCTCAGAAAATTACTTTCTTCCTTTTCTGAACGTTCTTGTGTCTAGTGCTAGGGATCCATGGGAACCCAGGATGCCAGGAGGCACCCAGAGCTTGCCAGGGCCCAGGGCTAGAAGTGCCCACCTCCCCCAAAGTCTCAAGCCCCGCCAGCCGCTGAGACTCTGCTCTTACCTGGGAGATTCTGTTGACAAGTTGGCAAGGCAACGCCAGGTCCTGGGGTCAAAGGTCACAGCCTGGATAGTAAACATGCAGATTGCTTGATTCGTCCTCAGCTTCCTGGGCTTTGCAGCACTTGCTCTAAGGAGGGCAGTAGAGTTGACTTTTCAGAGGCCAGGGCTGTTGGGTCCAGAGAACAGCCAGCCCTGGGTCCCTCTTCCTCCAGGCCCCAGCCTCGCTGGCCAGGCCTTGGCTCCCTGGTGTGCTCCCCTCTTCAAACTCGAGCTTGTCGGCCATCTTCCCCGTCTCTCTGCTCATCTTTGCTCCTTGTCAGACATCAGATCAGTAGAGCTACATGCTTGGGCTGTCAGGCCTGAGCCCAGGAAGAGGCTGGGTGGGGCCCTGGTCAAGCAGGTGGGTCCAGGTGGGGAAGAGGGAGCCGTTTCTCCATGGCTTCTTGTCCCCAGTCACAGGATTGTTTTCCAGGATACCAAGAGTCAGAGGGTAGACGTCCTAGCTCTGGTTTCTCACGGTGGTCCTCAGCTGGGTAGGTGTTTTGGAGCTAGGAGGTTGGAGTGGGGCTAGCGGCCGTGTTTTTCTTTTTACCTGCAGGAGTAGGGTGAGGCATCTAGTTAGGTAGCTTCTTTCCCAGAAAAGGCCTGAATTGGGCAAATAATATGGCCAGTAGCTGGGGAAAAGAAGGGGGAAAGGAAAAGAGAGCAGAGAGGAAGGAGGCAGGTAGTGGCATTGACCACGTCCTTCATCACCACCACCCTCTGCCTGGCAGGGCCCAGGGTGAGGGTCACTCTGGCATTCCAGAAGAACAGTGCCTTCCTTCTCCCTGACTGGGCACCCCTGTTTTCCACCTGCTGTGGCTGTTGCAGGTCAGAGCCTGATAATGTCTCTTGCTGAGCTCCACGGAGAACAAGGCGCCCATGTTGAGGAAGGAGGTCGCGCAGACCCTGCTTTGAGCTTTGGCCGTCCAGAAGGCTGCAGAGCGGCCCTCAGCTCGGGCGAGTCATGGCCGCCCTCCAGAGTGGCTCCCAGCATGTGTGACTGTCACTCTGACCACAGCAACACCTGTCCTGCCCGCTCTGCACCCCTGCGTCCGTGGCAGCAAGGCGCCTTCTTACCCGCATGGCCCCTAACCCCTTTCTCTGTTCTGTGACAGGCGCCCAAAGACTGCGCCGCTCCTGCCGCACCGACTGTTGATGACACCGTGTCACCTGATGGTGTCCCTTCCCGCTGTGCTAGTCCCCCCCGTGTCACTAGCATGGCGTCAATTCAGGTTTGTGCCTCCTCGCCCTTTGCCTGCCGCCCCACTCGATGTTCACCACCCCCCCACGAGAGGACTGGACCTGCTTTGGGTCCTCTTCCCCTTTCTTCAGGGAGCTTGGTTCCTTCCGGAGGACTGAGGTGGGGCAGGCCGAGACCAGGTCTTTCCCTGAAGTCTGGGGAGCTGGCAGGTTGTCAGAGGGTGCTTGCCTCCCCCCACCCCTGGGTGGTCTTACCAGCAATTGAGTGACCACCTCATGTGTTTCTTCCTGAGCAGAGTCATGATGCAGAAAATGGCCCTTTCCTCATGGATGAAAGCAAGTGAGTATCTCCTGTGGGGGCAGCAGTCCCTAGGCCGAGGGAGTCGGGGTAGGCCACTGACCGCGAACCCCTCTTTCCCATTGAGCCTCCTGCACCCCTGACTCCTGTGTTCGTCCCCAGATGTGTGTCATCTACCGAGAGCCTGCGACAGCTATCTCAGCAGCTCAATGGTCTTGTGTCTGAGGTACCCCAGGACTTGAAACCCAAGGTGGGGGGTAGGTGGGGGGATATGACGGAAAGAATGAGGCGGAGGTTCCCAAGAGGGACGGAAGAGCCCGGGGGCAGCCAGCTCGCTGGGCGACGTTCAGCTCGGCGGGACTCCTCTGAGTCATCTTTGAAGCTCCCCAGATGAAGGGGTCGGACCTCAAAGCCGAAGCTGGTGACGGTATTTGCTCCCTCTGCAGGAAGCACAGGATGAGAGCTGCCTGGGAGGGGACGGATGAGGGGGGAGATAAGAACCAGGAGGAGTTGGCCCAAAGGGGTTAGGCACAACGGTCTGCAGCTGACGGGCGGGCCAGGGGGTCGGGCGGCTTAGGTCCAGAGGCGGGGGCAGAGCACACCTCCATGTGAGCCCTTTCGTGTCTCCTAGCCTTCAGCCTACATCAATGGAGAGGGCCTGGCAGCGTCTACTAATATGAAGGATCTGGAGGTAAGTGGGTCTGGACCGTGGCTCAGTGACCCTGCAGGCCAGCCCCCCCCCCACCTCCTCCCACAGTGGGGGCTGGGTGCCCCGCTGCCAGCTGAGACAGCGCAGACAGCCCCCAACCCTAATGACTGCTCTCTCTACCTCTCCCCCCCCACCCCGCCCTCGTCCAACTCCTCCTCCTCCTGTGCATGCGCCTCAGAGCCGGTACCAAGAGCTCTCACTAGCCCTGGATTCCAGCAATCTAACAAACAAACAACTCAGTAGCAAGATAGAGGAATTGGTAAGAGTCCAGTGGGGTCCCCTGATTCCACACTGCCAGTCTGGGGCTCCAGTTTCTCCCTGGGGCTCTGAAGAAAGGGGCTGGGGGCCCCTGGTGCCAAGGGAGAATGGGGTGCCGGGGGGCCTAAGTCTCCATTGGAGGGACCCCGGAGCACGGAGCATGCAGCATGGCTCTCTGTGGCTGCCCTCTTTGCCTCCTCTCTGTTCTCCAGACACCCCTGCTTGGGTCCTCCCCATACTTGCCCCGGGGCTCTTGCCTCTGGAGGAAGCACTGGTTTGACTGGTGCGCTCCAGCCTTGACTCTCAGCCCCTAATTTGCTCCATCTTTCAACTCGGACAAAGTCACCTTTCCTCTCTGGGCTTCCGTTTCCTGAGGAGGTAGAATTAGAGGTGGCCAAGGTCCCTTTTAGCTCAGAAAATCAGGTCCTTCTCATTCCTGTATCCCTGCTATTAAGAACAGAACCTGGCCTGGGGCGGGGGCATGCTCAGCAAATATTTGTGAATGAATGCACCCTTCCGAACCACGAGCTGACAGAAGGGTAGTCTAGTCTCGCTTCTCAACTCCCATTTCTAGAGGTTTAGGTCCTTGTCCTTTCATGGGCATCTGGATCCAGACTCTCACTTGCATAGCTGTGAGCAAAGCCACTTAAGACCCAAAGTCTCTTTCCTTGGGAGCTTGAGGAGAGTCTGTCAGTTCATGTCCCTGTGAACTTTCCCTTTAAAACCCGTCCCTGGCCCCTGCCCATCCTCCGTCTTGGTGTGGGGAGGGTAGTAAAGGGGGACAGACTGAGTTACCTTCCTTTGACTCTCCCCACAGAAACAGCAGAACCAGGAAACCTTGGATCAACTGGAAAAAGTAACGTGATTTCTTTGCTGATTACATGGCAGATGGGTTTGGGGAGGATTCAGATGTAGAGGCCCATTCTCGTCTTGGTCTGCTCCTAGCCTGGAGGAATAAAAGGCCCCCTCGTCCCCCACCCCTTCCCCATCCCCTGCCCCCCATCCGTTGCCCCCCCCCCCCAACCCGCCCCCGATCTGGCCACATTGTTGAGCCTGTCCTGGGCCATCGGTGGCATTCTGGGAGCATTGCTGTTTCATCTCTGCCTCCTCCCAGTCAGGGATGTTGTGTGTCCTCCTTCCTGCAGGAGAAGAAGGAGTTTGAGCAGAAGCTTGCAAAGGAACAGGGGTCTCTAAGGGAGCAGCTGCAGGTGTGTGGAGCCGAGGTCTCCCTCCCACCCCCCAGGAAACGCTTCCTTCCCTCCTCTTCAGCGCCCCTTTGCCTTCTCTCCCAAAGGTTCACATTCAGACCATAGGAATTCTCGTGTCTGAGAAGACTGAACTACAGACAGCCCTGGCCCATACACAGCAGGCGGCCAGGCAGAAAGCAGGTGGGGGTCTAGACACCCTCCCATCCCTCAGCCTGGCATGTTGGTAGGCCTTGGGTGGGATTCCTTCCTGGGTTCCATTTCGAACTCTGTCATTCTAGGAGAGTCTGAAGATCTTGCTAGTCGCCTGCAGTCTTCCCGCCAGCGCGTTGGAGAACTGGAGCGCACCCTGTCTGCTGTCTCCACACAGCAGAAACAGGTGGACAGGGTAAGCCCCTCATGGGACCCATCCGCGGGAGTTGCAGCTTCCCCGACAGGTCCCTTCCACATGGTGGAATGTCTTACTGCCCAGAAGGCAGCACGGGCCCTTTCTCGCTACTGTAAAGTTGTTAGAAGAAACGCAGGGCTGAGCTGGCTGTCTTGAGGTAATTGGCAGTGGTGGGGGCTGTTTTCTGGAGCGAGCACTGAATGCAGAGCCTAGAGCCAGAGAGCCAGCCCTGCCGGTCACCGGCTCTGGGCCTTGGCCGAGTACAGGACAGTACTTTTAGTATGTTACCATTTGTGTAGGAAGGGAAGCATGTGTGTAATAGATAGAAGGTGCATGAAAGGGTTTATAAAAACCCAGGGAGAGGAACAGAGTAGCTCTGGGAGACCTGTCACCTCTGTACCTTCATGAGTGCTGGGCCTATGAATAGATCATTCAAAAAAGAGACAGAAGATCCCAATGCAAATTTAATTCCACTCCTTGGATCTGCTCCCCCACTGCAGGGAGAAACTGGGTGAAGAATCAGACAGACTGGATGTTTAATTCCAGCTCTGCTGGGGATTGCAGGCAAACGACTTCACCTGTAACGATCTGCGTTCACCTGTAAAACAGACACAGTCGGGCCTGCCCCATGCGGTGGTCGCAAGGCTTGAACGCGATCCTTAGCCTGGTGCCTGCTGACTGGCTCAGGGAAGGACCAGTCACAATGCTGCTCGGGCCTGGTAGCAGTGCCACCCCCTCTGTCCGGACCTCCGCTGGCCAGCCGGGAGTCCCTCCCACCCTTCCCGGGCTCTTTTCCGAGGCGAATGAGAGCGTGGGCTTGGAAAGGCTTTGAACGAAGTGTCAAGGGTAGCTGATAGTCCGCCCTCCGCACTCTCCCCGTGTCCGCGCCTGACCCCGCCTTTCTGTGTTCGCAGCACAACAAAGACTTAACCAAAGAACGAGATGCCCTGAAGCTGGAGTTATACAAAAACAAGTAGGACGGCTGCGGGCTGCGGGCTGCGGGCTGCGGGCTGCGGGCTGCGGGCTGCGGGCTGCGGGCTGGGAAGCGGGAGGGGCGTGAGGGCGGGGGGGGGGGGGGGGGGGGGGCGGTTCCTACGGCCTAGGACCCGTGCAGAGCTGGGCCCAGCGGTGCCACCAGCGCAGGCCATGGCCTCAGGCCGCTCAGGTCTTCCCTCTGGCCTGCCGCTGGGGCCTCTTGCTGCCGGGGGCCCCTGCCAGTGCCCCTGTCCTGTGGCTCTGCGGCACGTGTGGCCGGTCGGTCACCAGAGGGCTCCCTTCTGTCCTGTGCTGGTGGGCCTTTCCTGGCCACCTGTGGCCACAGCAAAAACAACGAGGACCTGCAGCAGCAGAACTCGGAACTGGACGAGAAGCTTCGAGTGCTGGTAAATGAGAAGGCGGGCATGCAGCTCAGGATGGAGGAGCTGCAGAAGAAACTGGAGATGTCGGAGCTCCTGCTGCAGCAGGTAAGGCCCGAGCCCCAGCCATCGGGGGCCGCTGTCTCCCGGGATCGTAGTGGGCGGCCTCCAGCCACGAGCTGGAAGATTTGGATCCTTGCTCTGGCACCGCCACAGAATGCTGCTCCAAACACTGATCAAAATCTACAAATCGAGGCTTGGCCCAGATCTGTGGCATCAGAATCTCAGGGATAGGGCTTTTTTATTTTTGTTTTTTATTTTTATTTTTTATTTTTTATTTATTTATTTTTTAAAGATTTTATTTATTTACTTGAGAGAGAGAGAATGAGAGATAGAGAGCATAAGAGGGAAGAGGGTCAGAGGGAGAAGCAGACTCCCCGCTGAGCAGGGAGCCCGATGCGGGACTCGATCCAGGGACTCCAGGATCATGACCTGAGCCGAAGGCAGTCGCTTAACCACTGAGCCACCCAGGCGCCCTTATTTTTGTTTTTTTAAAGCATCCTGGGTGAAAACCATTGTTGTACAGGTGGCAGGCATAAGGCTAGCCCATGAGTCTGTCTGCTTCCTCTCGGAGGGCGGGCCACCAGGGCCAGAGAGCCCCCCTCCGTCAGAATTTCTTCACACTGAGCCATCCTCTGCCTTCAGGTCGCATCCCTCGGTGGGGCTCTTAACCTCCCGATCAACACAGGAAAAATCTCGTCTCTTTCCCAAGACAGACCTTCTGATACTGGCGGTGGGGGGTGGGGGGTGGGGGGTGGGGGCGTGTGTGTGTGTGCAGATTCCTTGTCGCTCCCTCGTCTCTTCCAAGCTACACAGCTATTGCTCATGTGGTCTGTCACCCTCCTGATTGCTTTCTCCTGGATATGGGACCCGATTTCTTAGAGCTCCAAATTTGGTCTGGCCTGGGCAGCAGACAGAGCTCTCCACCCATCCACCTGTCTGGCCACCCATCCTCTCAGCAAGTGTTAATTGAATGTTGCCTCTGTGGCCCGTCCCTGTGATGGGCAGTCTAATAAATGGCCCGCTAGAGATAGAAAGTGAGGACTTGAGGTTGCCCTGAAGTTGATGGACGCCCGCACTCTGTGCCCTGACTGCCCCAGTTCTAGGACCTGGACCAGTTTGTAGCCTTATTCACTATAACCAGAAAAGGATCTGGAAGGATGTACACCAGGTCGGGGGGATTGGGAGCTAGAGGAACACTTACAATGAGTATTTAGTTAACAGAAAGCCTACGGATGCCGTACTAACAGTGTGAGCATAGAGATCTTCATCGATCCCAAGTTGTACGTTATCCCAGCTCAGGCCCTTTTGTGGGGGGGCCTTGTGTGGTACACCTGGGCTCCCCACAGCTAACCTTTTCATCTTTCATTCTCCAGTTTTCTAGTCAATCGAAAATCCCTGATAGCAGCCAGGAGTTACAGCAGGCCCTGGAAGACCGGGCACAGCTGGAGGCCCGTGTAGGGCAGGTGAGGGCTTGCAGAGCGAGGGGGGTGGGAGGAGGGTGACCCCAGGTGCCCAGGAGCCCGTGAGGCACAGTGACAGCCCCTGCTAACTTCTGCGCCCCTTCTTGCAGCTGAAAGATTCACTAAAGCAACTGCAACTGGAGAGAGACCAGTATGCAGAGAATCTGAAGGAGGATAATGCCATTTGGCAGCAGAGGATGAAGCAGATGTCTGAACAAGTGAGATGTGACCTTCGGCCCCCCCCCCCCCCCGGCCTTAGACAGGTCACGTGATCTTTCCCAGGCATCAGTAAAATGGGAACCCTGTCACTTGCTGTGTGCAGCCAGAGGCAGCTGTCTAGTTTTTACAGGGGGGAGGGGTAGAGAGGGCGATGGTCCTCCCTTCCCGCCCCCCACACGCCCCTCCCCCCTGTGCTTTGGGCAGATGCACAAATTGAGGGAAGAGAAGGAGCACAGCGTGAATCAGGTGCAGGAACTGGAGGCCAGTGTGGCCGAACTGAAGAACCAGATAGGTAAGCTGGGGCTGGAGGATCTGGGAGCAGGATTGGTGGCAGAGGGCTGGTGAGGGTGCCTTCGAATGCCCCTAGGGATGTGGGTGGTTGGAAGGGGACTGTGGCCAAGGGAAGGAGGTCTGTACCAGGAGTTGGCCAGTCCGGGTGGAGCGCCCACTGGCCACCACCCAGAGTTGTCTCGAGCAGAAAAACCTAAGGAACTCTATTCCAAAGTATCTTGAAAGATTGCACGTCCCATGGGTGTGAGGGGACTGTTAGCCAGGAGGCCAAGGTTTGGGGTGACGAGGCCCAGTTAGGAGCTGTGGACCAAGAAGTGGGGGTTTTGGGAGGCACAGAGGTGAGAGGCCCCTCCTGTGTGCCCCCTCTCAGCGGTGCCCCCAGCCCTGGAGCCCCCAGCCGGGCCCTCGGAGGAGGAGCAGCGGCTCCACGAAGAGGCTGAGCACCTGCAGAAGGAACTGGAGATCCTGGCGGGGCAGCTGCAGGCCCAGGTGAAAGACAACGAAGGTCTGAGTCGCCTGAACCAGGAGCAGGAGCAGCGGCTGCTGGAGCTGGAGCGCGCCGCTGAGTGCTGGGGCGAGCAGGCCGAAGAGCGCAAGCAGATTCTGGAGACCATGCAGAATGACCGCACCACCATCAGCCGCGCGCTCTCCCAGAACCGCGAGCTCAAGGAGCAGCTGGCTGAGCTGCAGAACGGCTTCGTCAGGCTGGTGCGCAGCCCTTCCTCCCTGGCCTGGTCCCTGGCACAGGGCGAGACACTGAACCCCTCTGGGCCTCTGTCTCCCCACCTGTAAAACTGGGGAGGGGGGTATGGACCCCACTTGACATGGTCCCCATGAAGGCACCCTGTGAGCTAGAGAGCCCTGCTCAGATGAGCTGTGGGAGGCAGACAGCATGTCCTGGGGTCTCCAGCTGCGCCGGGTGGCCACTGACTCCTCCTCTCTGTCCAGTCCAACGAGAACATGGAGGTTACCACCGCGCTGCAGTCGGAGCAGCATGTCAAGAAGGAGCTGGCCAAGAAGCTGGGCCAGCTGCAGGAGAAGCTGGGGGAGCTCAAGGAGACGGTAACCCCCGCGCCGGCCGAGGAGCCTGGGGGACAGACACCCGCCTGGAGAGTGGGAGGCTTGGCCAGGACAGGCAGCTCTAGCCAGGGGGTGGGGGGCATGTGACTCCAGGGTCCTTCCCAGCCTGCCTGTGGCACAGGCTCCTTCTTGCCCCCTGCTCTCTGACTTTATGGAGTGGGTAGCCCTGGGCCGAATGGAGGTCGTCGCCGCGGCCAGAGACCTCGAGCCCCTGACCAGAGGGCAAGAGATGGTGTGCCATGGGCAGCTTTTCGGATTCAGCCCTGGATGCTGCCCGCAGCTCCACTGGTCACTGTTCGCTTCTCATCTCTCAGCCTCAGTGTCATCTAAAAGGGAGATTAGCATTTTCTCACGGAGGTATTGAGGATTAAGGGAGAAGCATGCCTGTAAAGTGAGGCATTCAGGGCACACTTAGATGTCAGTTGGCGTGCTTTGACTCTTTGATTTTCCACTAAAGTTAAAAAGGAGGGCTGTCATGAGGTGTGAGGCCGGGTGAGGGAGGTGTGGGGCTCTGGGCGGGGGGTGGGGGCAGTGACTTTGGTCCTGGAGCGAAGGAGCCAGGGGCCCAGGCGGGCAGCAGGCCTAACCCCCCCCCCACTCCCATCTCCCCAGCCTGGGCTCCGAATCTCCCCCCCACCCCCCCGCAACAAGCCACGGCCACCACAGCCTCAGTCCCAGGGTCTTCCCGCAGGTGGAGCTGAAGAGCCGGGAGGCTGAGAGCCTGCAGCAGCAGCGGGACCAGTACGTGAGCCACCTGCAACAGTATGTGGCCGCCTGTCAGCAGCACGTGGCCGCCTACCAGCAGATGGCTTCCGACAAGGAGTTGCTGCACAAGCAGGTCCTGCTGCAGACCCAGCTCATGGACCGGCTGCAGCACGAGGATGTTCAGGTCAAGGTGGCGGCCGAGAAGACCCGCCAAGAGTTAGAGGAGACCCAGGTGAGGGGGTTCGAGTGCTGGGCCCCCAAGGGGAGGACCTGCCACCTGTGTCCCTTCTTACTCTTTCCTGGCCCCTCAGGGACGCCTGGAAGCTGCCACCCAGCAGAACCAGCAGCTCCAGGCCCAGCTGAGCCTCATGGCTATGCCTGGGGAAGGTAAGTGGGGGTGCCCAGGGGAAGGGGACAGAGCCCAAGGAAGAGGGCGACTTTGAGCAGCACCGAATTGAGCGCGAAGGGACCTTTAGGACAGTGGCTCCTTCTCTGGGGATGGGCTGGCCCGAGGTCACACAGGAAGGCGGGGCGGAGCCGGCCCCGAGCTTTCCTCCCGGGCCCGCTCCACCTCCCCTGTTGGGTTGTCTGAGGAGCCTCCGGCTGCCCCGACAGGAGACGACCTGGACAGTGAGGAACAGCACGAGGAGGCTGCCCGGCCCAAGCTGAGCGTGCCGGAGGGCCTGGAGAGCCGAGAGGCCATGGTAAGCGGACCCCCGCCGTTGCCCCTTCCTTCCCTGTGCCACCTTCCTGCTTCCCTCTGAGGTTCCCCCCCCCCACCTGCCCCGGGCACCCTTCTTGCCTCTTGGTTTGCCTCCCTCGACTTCTCTTGACCCCCGATACCCCTGGGAGCCAGTGGTCAGCTGTGGCACCATTCTTGAACCACGGGTGGGCCCGGCCCGCTGAGGCCGGGGGAGGAGGAGCTCCTCTCCACCCCCGTGTTCACCCTGAGTAGCCCCCCCCCCCACAAAAGCACATCTTGCCCGCAGGTGGCGTTTTTTAACTCGGCCCTAGCCGGCGCCGAGGAGGAGCAGGCCCGGCTGCGTGGGCAGCTGAAAGACCAAAGGCTGCGCTGCCAACGCCTGGCTCACCTGGTGGCCCCGGGCCCGCACGTGCCGGACATGGCCGCGGCCCCCGGGAGTGGAGGCGACAGTGTGCCTGGGGAGACCCACCAGGCCCTCCAGGCGGCCATGGACAAGCTGCAGGTGAGCGAATCTCTTGCGGCTCGGCCGGCAAGGGTGGGATGGCCCAGGCGGGCTGGCGCGCCCTGACCCCCGCTGCTCTGGCCGCAGAACCGATTCATGGAGCTCATGCAGGAGAAAGTGGAGCTGAAGGAGCGGGTGGAAGAGCTGGAGCATCGCTGCATCCAGCTTTCGGGAGAGACGGACACTATTGGTGAGCGGGAGGGCCAGCACCCGGGGCCGGCACGGGGCAGGAGCTCTGGGATGGGGCGAGAGCCTGAGCGGCCGCCCATCTGCCCACCCGCCCGCAGGAGAGTATATAGCCCTTTACCAGAGTCAGAGGGCATTGCTCAAGGAGCGGCACCGGGAGAAGGAGGAGTACATTAGCCGGCTGGCTCAAGACAAGGAGGAGATGAAGGTAGGGGCCCTGCGCGTCCTTGGGAGTGGTGTGC
The DNA here is from genome assembly GCF_009762305.2 of Zalophus californianus. Classification (NCBI taxonomy): domain Eukaryota; kingdom Metazoa; phylum Chordata; class Mammalia; order Carnivora; family Otariidae; genus Zalophus; species Zalophus californianus. Next base: position 7,515,737 of record NC_045607.1, read on the forward strand.
GGGGCAGGGATGGGCCTCGCGGGGGCTCAGCACCTCTCCCTCCAGGTCAAATTGCTGGAGCTGCAGGAGCTAGTGCTCCGCCTGGTAGGCGAGCGCAATGAGTGGCAGGGCAAGCTCCTGGCCACTGTCCAGAACCCTGCTGGGGAGCCCACTGCAGCACCTCCAGCGCAAGAGCTTGGCGATGCCAATGGCCAGGGTGGTGAGTAGAGCCCTCGGGGGCGGGTGGGTTGAGGGGGGGTGGGGAGAGCTTGCACAGCACTCAGAGCCCTGCCTCTCTCTCCCCCCGAAGATCTTCGAGAGGTGAGCCTGGCTGACAATGATAGTGTGGCACCTCCCCAGGGAGAGGCCCTGGTGGGCCGCAGTGCCCCTGAAAACCCCACTGCACAGCAGATCATGCAGCTGCTGCGTGAGATCCAGAACCCCCAGGAACGCCCAGGCTTGGGCAACAACCCCTGCATCCCCTTCTTCTACCGGGCTGATGACAATGACGAGGTGAAGATCATGGTGATTTAAGCACCTGTCACCAACAAGCAAAATCTGAAGAAATGGGGCCGGGGGCTCTGCCCCCACCCTGTCCCTACCACCCTATCATTCCTTCCCAGTCACCCTTTTCTCCTACACTAGCAAGATAGAACCCCTAAAGGGGTATGATAGGCCCCCTAATGGGGGGAGATAAATCGGTGCAGACCCACTTGCCACCTTGGCGAGAGCTGTGTCTTTATATCTGGACTATTCATGGTTCCAGAAAAACAAAGAGCCGGAGGCTCAATAGATATAGAGTTTATTTAGGAGGCTCCCTCTCGGGGTCCCTCTCTTGGGGAGCAGGGGCTCCCTGGTGACCTCCTCACCCCCACCATGCAGTCCTTCATTCAGAGGGGCTCATGCATCCTCTATTCAGAGGCACTTTGGGGCACAAGTGCCCCCCTGTCCCGCTAGACGACTGGGCAGCACTCTCCCAAGCCTCTCTGAGGCCCAGCAAAGGCATATATAAGCTGCTGGCGGGGTGGGCTCCCCCCTCAGTGTATATACTGTACTTCTGTAACATTTTGTATATTCTGGGGATCGGGCAGCCCCTGTATCATAGCAGAGGTTAGAGCTGGCAAATGGGGAGCAAGTTCTATTAAATATTTGGGGAATGGGGACACTTATTTATTGATAGCATAGGACAGAGGAAGACAGAAGAAGGAGGCGGGGACGGGGTTCTGCCCTGGTGATTCGACTCCTGTGGGTTTGCTTTTTATTTCAGAATAAAAGGATTTAGCCATACTTGGCCTTGTGGGTGCCTGTTTCTGGTCACTGGCCACCAGGGACTGGGGTCTGTGCTGTGGGCATGGAACAGGGAGGAGATCTTGCCAGCAGAGGGCAGGCTTCTGGATTGTGCGGAGCCCCAGTGTGTCTGAGCCTGAGCGGAGCTGTTAGAGGTGGGCCAGGCCTGTCACCCCCATGCTGCTTGGGGACGCCTGGAGGACCGCAGGGGGCTCTGCCCTGGGACTCTCAGGGGCATTCCTGCCCTAATGGCCCAGAGGCTCAGAAGCCTGATCTAATCCTGGGGAGGGAAAACAGGGTCCCAGCACCCAATCCTCCCTCCAGGCCGAGTCGGTGCCCCTGCCCCCTAGTGGGCAGAGCGGGCTTCCCAGGATGAGAATTTGTGAACCCCCCAGGTGCCTTCCCAGTAGGCCTTGCGAAGGATGGGGCCTTTTACCGCCACTCCTTACAGCACCGGAGCGATGGCTGGGCCCTTGCCCACCCCTGCAACCCAGTGTTCAAGATTTCCCCTTCCCCTGAACTCCACAAAGAACACAAGCCAGCAGAGGGCAGTTTCCCATCGTCCAGGAATGGGTTTTATTCTTAGCCGAGAGACAGCAAGACCGGTGGGAAAGAGCCACCCGGCTGCCAGGACAGCGCCCCCGGGCTTGAGCGGGGGAGGGACGGAAAAAGTGGCTGTCCACAGGCCGGGCAGGACAGGGAGGCTCATCAGAGGTGGCACACTTCGGAGAGGGGGATGTCAGGGTGACAGTGTTCCCTGGTAGTTGGGCCACAAGACTCCTCAAGGACAGCCTGGTGACGGATTCCCAACACTAGAGGCGAGGCTGTGGCGGCCAGATTGTGTGTGCGTGTGCGTGCGTGTGTGTGTATATATGAGTATTTATAGTTATTTATAGAACGGGGTAGGAGCAGTACCACGGAGGGGCACAAGTGTTCACCAACATCACGCCTGGATGTGTCAGCTCACCACTACAACAGACTAAGTCACAGATGAAGGGCGGGGCTTTGAGGCTGGGGAGCCACTGTTAAGTCACAGAACAGCCGTCCAGGCAGGCTTGGAAAGGGAGGTCTCCGAGGAATAGAGGGATCTGGTTAGAGGTCGAAGGGGGGCCTGGGGCTCTCAGGACGGGATGGACTTGCCTGACCCGATCGGCTGGCAGTTGGAGATAAAGCAGAGAGAGAACGGAGAGGAGGGAGAGAAACGGTAAGGCAAGGGCAGCCAAGCCCAGCAGGGCAGGAGGGGGCTGGCAGGGGCAGAAGACGAGGCTGAGGGTGTGGGCGAGGGTTCTGGAATGGAGGAGAGAGAGAGGAAAGGCGGGAGGAACTGGAGGTGGGTGGGGGCCGCAGCTTCCCAGGGGTCTCGGGGGGGGGGGGAGAGGCCGGGGCGGCCCTCCCCCTGCCACGCACGCCGGTCTCTCATACACCACCAGGCAGTGCACCCACAGCTCCAGGCACATGCTCGGCCCTCCCTGTCTTCCAACGTACTGGCCTGGGGCCACCCCTAGCCTCGGAGTGTGGGGCCGTGAGCCCCAGGCCACAGTCACCAGTCCTCACGGAGAGAGACAGGAGGAGAAAGAACACTGAACCAGGAGGGCAAAGCTAAAAGGATGGCTGGAGGGGGCACTGGAGGCCCCTCTGGGGGGGCAGAAAGCCTGGAGTCCTCAGAAGGGACCCTGGGGAGGCGGGGAGGTCAGGCAAGCCGGATACCAGCGGCCACAGGCTTATAAGTCTAAGAGGGGAGCCTCAGCTGGTCGGGGGACCACAGGTCGCGTAGGTGAGGCTGGGCCCTTCCTGCTGGGGAAAAGCAGAAGAGCAAGAGTCAGCGGCAGGGACAGAGTGGCAGGCGGGTCGCTGGGTGACTGTGCGGCCCAGCCAGGGTGGGACCCAGAGAAGCTGACTTGCCTAGGTCAGTGGACACTGTGGTCCGCTTGGCTGAAAGGCGTAGGTCACCCTAGGAGCACCAGGCCCCAGGGCCATGAGCCTGTGGGCTGGCTATGGCGCTTCATCTGGGGCCGAGGACACTGTCATTTGTTGTGCCTCCACAGGCATGACAATACCAAGGAGGGAGGGAGATGGCCTGCGTGACCCTGCCTCGCCTGTGAGCTGTGGACAGGGCCCTCCAGCTTTCAGAAAGCAGCACCCCACCTTCGCCCCGGATGGCTGCCCCATGGCTGGCCCGCTAGAGGAGGCGGGGCCCTACCATGGCTCTGGCCCCTGAGCTGGGTGCTGGCTGCCCTGCCCCAACAGCACGGCTCAGACTGGGGAGACAGTGTGGCACCCCTGGGACGAAGTTCCAAGGCCTCTGGCTGAGTCCGGCCCCACGCACAACCCCCTCCGAGTTCCCTGCTTCTACACCATTGACCATGAGCTCTCTGCCCTCTCTGCCGGCTCCCGAGAGCTTGGGCGCGGAGCCTGTCCCAAGAGCTCCCCAGGCTCAGCCCTGGAGGTCCTGAGCAGTGGCACTGAGTCCCGAGGCTTGCTGAGAGGGAGGTGAGAGAGCCAGCTGGCAGCGAGGACAGAAAGAGGAAAGAATAAGTCTGGAGCTGCAGAAGGGAGAGGGAGGGGGAGCCTGGCTCTGAGGTCCCAGGTGCGCCCCCCCATGTGGAGCTGGTGCAGCAGGGGTGGGGGACAGACACACCGTTCATGCAGCAGGCAGAGAGGCCCGTATGCACCTACCGTGGCTGACGCTCCTCAGGGATCACTGATAGTGATTCTGAAAGACAGCACCAAATCAACATGGCAGTTCACACGCACGGACGGGGCAGGCCTGGGGATGGGGTCACGCACACGCACACGCCCGGGCGTGCACACACATGCTGGGAGGCCCCACGGCCCCGCATGCACACGCTGACACACATGCCCGCAAACAACACGCATACACCTCCCCCGCCTCCCACTGCCCAGCGCCCTCACTGGCCGGCACGTGCAGCACGGATGTGGGGCATGCAGCCACTCGGCACACTGAAGCACACGCGTGGGCTGAGTCACAACACAGAAGCTCGCCCATACACAGGAGGCATTTGCACCAGCTCCCTGCACACTCGTGCCTGGCGTGCTCAGAGGGCCACCTGCAATGCTCCATATGGGACAGATCTTGCTTTCTTAGGGTCCAGCTGCCATTTCTCTGCCCGAGAACCTTCCATGGCTCCCTAGTCCCCACAGCATTGAGTCCCAAGAAGACAAACTCTTCTGTGAACTTTTAAGGTTCTGTAGCCTGCCCCACCATACCCAGGGCAACCTTTTCTTATTCTTCCTCCTTCTATCTGCACTCTTCTCTGGCCAGCGGCTCTCCTCGATGCATCCCACACTAAACCTTCGCCCGCACCGACCCAGGTGTCCCTGACTCCTCATCACCTGAGTCTTATCTCAATCAGCCCGCAGACCTCCCCCAGGTCAATCTGTCTTGAAGCTTCCCAGGCTGTTGTCTTCCCCCGAGGCAGGGCCGTGACTTGCCAAGTGTTTCCCGTGTGTTAGCAAGACTGGAGTTAGAGCAGGTGCCAAATCTTCCTCTTCCCATATGTCACCCCTCAGCGCAGACCTGGGCATGTCAAATACCCTTAAGAATCTGAACTCACAAGGGAAGTTAGCAAAGCGCTCCTATAGCCACATTTGCAATTCATGCGGCTTGTCTACAGTCACTGTCTCCCTTGATCCTCACACCAGCCCTGGGAGAAAGGCAGAATGTTAAATATCATGTGGTAGAAAGGAAACTGAGGCCCTGGAAGGGAAAGTGACTTGCCTAAAGCCCAGGATGAACCAGAACCTCTGGACTCCAATCCAGCGCTCTTGACCAATACCACGCTGCCTGCTTTACCCCATCTGCTTTGGTCATCAGATCACCGTGGAAGCAAGTCCCATCTCTGCTTCATTTGGGGTTCATGGGGGCTAGACCCACGAAGGCTAGGCCCTACCCTCCAGCCATCTGGAAACACAAGTGGATGCTATTGGTCTGATGTGTTCTTCCTCAAGGAACGTGGCCAGTGGAAACAGGGACTGAAATATCAGAATGAGCTTCCTTGAAAAAGGGTCATGAATGAAGAAGGCAAATCCAAGGGATGAAGTAGAAGCCTTTTCCTTGGAAATCTCTGGGAATGGGGCAGCCTTCACCCACTCCTGCCCCAACACCCACCATGTCGGTCCAGGCCAGGTAGGGCCAGAGGCAGGGCCAAAGAAGAAAGCCAGTAGACTGCCCCATGGCTCCCAGTCCCCTTTCCCAGATGCTCCGTGTCCTAGCTCGTGCCTGGATGCCATTCTTACACTCACACTCGTGTGCACGCCCACACACACATCACACACCTTTCCAGTCAGTCACAGCCTGGCCTCTGTTCCTGTGGGCCAGAGGCCAGACACCCCCTGGGACAGCTCAAAGAGTCAGGACTCAGAGTAGCCCTGTAAGTGAAAAACTCCACATCTGGAGAGGATCTGGGTTCAGAGATGCCCAGACCCGAGGTAGGTAGGTCACTAGGGGCTGGGAGACAGAAGTTGAGGATGGAATGGAGAACGGAGGAGGAGGAGAGCGAGGAGGAAGGAGGAGGAATGCAACGTGTGGGAGAGAGAAGTGAAAAGGGAGGGAAGCGCCATGCAAGTGCTGAAAAGAAGGGGGCAGGTGGGAGGAGTCCCACAGCCCCCTCCCCAGAAAGGACCACCTCCGGGACTCAGCGCTCCCTAGGGCGCAGGCTCCGCCAGCCCTCAGCCACACGTCGGGTGGCACCCACGTCCGAGCGCCCTGGATGGAGAGGGCCGGCTCTGGCCACACCTCCCTCCCGGCTACGCCCGCCCGGTGGTCTCTCCCATCGTATTCAACCCCTACTCACCTGGGGACCCCGGGCGGGGCGCGGTTGGGGCGCGAGGGCACCTGTGGGGGAGGGCCGAAGGGGTCAGGGGAAGCCCCCGGCCTGGAGGGCACGGGGGGCGCCCCCCCCAGGGCGGACCCAGCAGGCGGAGGCCCAGGAGCAGGGCCCCGCGACCCGGGCCGGGCTGGGGGCACGGCGGGGGCTCGGCGCTGCGGCGTGGGGCTGGACGTGGGTGACCTACGGGCGACAGGGCGTGGAAGACAAGGAGGGGAAGAGATGAGCAGCTCCGCCCCACCTTGAGGCCCCGCCCCAGGCCAGCGCCGGTCACGCCCATGCGCGGAAGCCCCGCCCCGCCCCGCCCCGCCGCGCCCTACTTGTTCCCGGAGTTTAAGCCCCGCCTCCGGTGGCTCCAAAGTTCCAGCTCCACCCAGCCCCGCAGCCAGCGCTCCACGGCAAGCCCCGCCCCGCAATAAGCCCCGCCCATTTCTACTAAGCCCCGCCCCCTGCTCCAGGTGGGAGCCGTTCCGGTGACGCGGGCGCGCCACTGCCCGGTCCCGGCCCTCCTCCCGCGGGCCCCGGGCTGGGGGGCTTTGGGGCCGTGGGGGCCGGCCCTGGTACCTGCGTCCGGCCGGTACGCTCTGCACCTGCAGCCAGGAGTCGTCCACGGGCGGGGGCATGGGCGTGCTGACAGTGGTCGTGTTGATATCGCCGATGATGCTGAGCGCCTCCTTCAGTGCGTGGTACATACGCAGCATCTCGTCGCGCCGCTGCGCCTGCTCCGCTGACTCCTCCATCAGCGTGTTCTGGTCCCCGCACGAGTAGAGGTTGGCCAGCAGCTCCGAGAAGATGAATTCCTTCGTCTGCGGGCGCGCGAACAGAAGGACGGGCTGGGGCCTGACGCCCGTACCCCGTGAAGCCCCGCGGGACTGTACGCTGGACTGGGAGTTCGGGGTCCTGGCTGTGCCACCGCCTGACCTTGGAGGTCTCCTCTGCTTCCCCGCCTCCCTCCTTGCCCTTTTCTCAGATGGTCCAGAGGGGAAAAGTGACCTGTCCAAGGTCATAGATGTGGGAAGGCACTCGGGGCCCACCATGCAACCAAGGACACCTAGTTACTCAGCTGTGTTTCAGCCTCAGGTTCCCCATCTATAAAATGGGGTAGTTAGTTACATCCTTTCCAAGGACTTGCATGCTCCACGGGACCAAAATAAGGTAGATGAGTTTAAAATTTTCTGAGCCCTTGAGTAACAGGTGTGAATGCGTCCTTGGATTGCGTGAAATGGGACTCTCTGTGTGTAGGCGGTGGGTTTATGTGCTCCTTATACTCCGCAGGTGCGGGTCCTGGGATACTCATGGAGAGGCACTGAGACTTTTACGCCATAGTCCTGTGTCTCGGGGCGCCCGGGTGGCTCAGTCGTTAAGCGTCTGCCTTCGGCTCAGGTCATGATCCCAGGGTCCTGGGATCGAGCCCCGCATCGGGCTCCCTGCTCGGCGGGAAGCCTGCTTCTCCCTCTCCCACTCCCCCTGCTTGTGTTCCCTCTCTCGCTGTGTCTCTCTCTCTGTCAAAATAAATAAATAAAATCTTAAAAAAAAAAAAAGGCCTGTGTCTCACTTATCTGTTGTTCAAATATATATTGAGCACCTACTCTGTGCCAGGCACTGTGTTGTTCTGCACTTTATATTCCCTTACTTCTCAACTGTATTATCCGTATGTTTACATATAGGGAAACAGAGGCTCAGAGAGGGTAGTTTACTGAAAGCCAAACAGAATTTGTGGCAAATCCAGGATTCAAACATAGTTCTAATTCTCTGGGGGCCATGCCTTTTCATGGATGGTAGTGATTCTGCGGGGCGTGCATTTCAAAACATGGCCTGGGAGTTCTCAAAAGATGTGATTCCTAGTTCCTTTTGGGAAACATTTAAGCATGTTTGGAACAACTTGGGTATGTGACTACAATATAATATACAAAGCTCACATTATATTTCTTTTGGACAGCTCTCGTGTGGACCTATACTTACCTCGCTAGACCTGATCCCAAGGGGCTGGACTGTGCCTCCCCCAGGCCAACCTGGTCGCTGCCTCCCTGGTCCCCCAAGAGCACCCACCGCCCACGAAGGGTTGCACCCACGTTGTTGATCATGAGGTGCATGATGGTCTTCGGCATGAGGTCCCGCACAGTCTTGTTCACGATGGCCATGTATGAGTCCACCAGGTTCCGGATGGTCTCCACCTGCCGCTCTAGCTGTGGGTCCATGGAGTGCATGAAGCTGTCTGAGCCGTTCTCCTCAGTCTCACTGGCCTGCCGTTGAGAATAGAGGGCATCAGGGTGACTGGGCCCTCACAGCCAGGTTCCAGGCACCCCCAGGGTCTCGGCCCCTCCAAGGGTGCCTGGAACACTGCCATACAGAGAACAGACACCAGCTCCCCCAAACACTCTGCGTCTGCCTACTCTGCCCACCCCAGTGCCTCTTAGGACCCCAGGCCCTCATTCAGCCTTATCTTGGCTCTCAGTCTAGTGCCTAGAATTTGCCTCAGTTTCCCAGTCCATCAATTAGGATAGAACTTCCGAGGTCCCTTCCTGATGCTAAAGACCTGGCCAGAGCTGCTGCCAGTCTGGAGACACCTGGCAGAAGGCGAGGGAGGGGCACACTCACTTTCTCCTTGTCCTGGGAGGCCCACACCAAAGCCAAAGAGGTCACGACACCAGCATTGCCACCGCCGCCGCCGCCACCAGCAAGCATGGCCCAAGCAGACACACACAGAAAGGAGAAGGCGAGTGAACCCAGGGCACTCTACCCCAGCTCTAAGGTAACTCGAGACATCCCCGCAGTGAAAGAGAGGAGGAAAGTGGAGGTGGCCACAGAAAGCCACCACGATACGAAAGGGATGCAGGAAATGCCATCGGTGGCAGAGGAGGGTCACAAAGAACAGGCGGAAGGCTTCACTCTGACCCCACCCCAGCGCAGGTAGGGGGAGGATCCGTGCTATCTCTGAGCTGCATACGGGCTCAGAAACGTGACATGACTTGATATCACTGAGGATGATGACCCCGGGCCCCCTGTGGGAAGTAGCTTGCTCCCCGCCCCCCGCCCTGCCACTCACCCCAACACGCTCAGGATACACGCCAGCCCTCAGGAAGGAGGCCTTCCAGCTATCCACCTCCTCCTGTGTCTCACAGGCCAGTTCCAGCTGCCGATAATCCTTGTAGACATTCCTGCAAGATGGAGTAAGGCGGTGAGGGGAGAAGGCGTGAAACCCATTCACGCAGGTGGTGAAGGGCACGCACGGATTGGGGGCATCACGTCTGGGGTCCAGGCCTGGCTCTCTCATTTCCCAGCGGTGCGACCCTGGGCAAGTCCCCTCCCCTTCCAAGCCTCGGTTTCCTCGCCTGGAAGATGGGTTAATAAAACAACTCCTGCCTCCCTGGGTCATTTTGAGGATTCAGTGAAATTAGCAGTAAAATGCTCTACTAGAAAGGGACTAAAAAAGAGGGGGGGGGATGAGCCCTCATAAGAGGGGTATCCCTGACCATGCAGCCCCCATTGGCTCCCCCTCGCTGCCTGGGGACCTCCCTGATGGCAGCTCTACTCACCCCTCATCTCGAGTAAGGGGAAGCCCACAGGAGGTAGCCCTGGCTTGGGAGGCGAGAGGCCCAGTACCCTCACCGACCCCAGTGGACACTGAGCAACAAGAAGGGGATCAGGCCTGGTGGTGGGCTCTTCCTTGTCCTCCTGGGCCTGGCAGAATGTCTTATGCAGAGCAGGTGCTCACTAAGTGACTGTCTAAATATTTGTCAAAGGAATGACTTGCTGTGGGGCTTGGGGCAAGTCCCTCTCCTTTCTGCTCAGTGAGGGTGGTTTGGGGCTCCAGTCTGGGGACCCACCTCTGCTCAGTGTTAAAGAGGGCAAAGATGTGCTTGCTTGACATGAAACCTTTCTCCACGTCCCGTAGCTTCAGGTTGTCCACAGACAGCATGTATTTCTTCTCTTTCTCCTGTGGATAGAGGTGGGGGCGATGGGTGAGGTCGGCACTGCTCCCTGCTATGCCTCACAACCTGAGAGCGTTCCGCGCGGTGGGGCGGGGCTGTGGAGCCCCAGAGCGGCCCTGGGCTGTGGGGGCACCTGCGTACCAGGCACGACACAGGTGCCATCTGAAGAAAGCCTGGCATGGAGCCCTGGGCCTGCCGGGCGCCTCTGGTTCCCAATGGCACTCAAGCCATCCCCACCACCTCTGCATACATGCCAGAGCCCAAGAGCGCAGGGTGGCGAGACCGAGGGTGGCTCCCAGTCCCACCCCAAGCAGGCTCTGGATGCCGTCCAGGCCAGCCCCAGCCAGGGACCCCACACTCAAGCCTCTCTCGCCCCCAGCCTGGCCAACGGGACCGGCTTTGGCTAAGCTGCTGACTTCATTTCCTGACTATGGAGACAGAGAAGGGGGGCCACCAGCCCCAGCAGCTTCAAAGGGCTGGCTCAGCCCACGCCAGCCCCCTCCCCCACGCCAGCCGCCCATGTGTTAGCAATCAGGCGCACAGCACAAGCCTGGAGGTGGCACGTCTGTGTGTGCAACGTGTGTAGTTGTGTGCTTGTGCAAACACACGCCAGCTGGAGCACGCACCATGACCATTGTGTATGTGCGCCCACGTGTCTGTGTCGCATAGGTGTGTGCGTGCGCGCGTGTGCCCGAGGAGGTGCACAGCATGGCCATGGGTCCGTGTGAGCATGTTTGTGCGTCAAGGCGGATGTGTGCACGCTCTCATGGGTGTGTGTGGCAACTGTAAACATCTGTTTGCATGGAGCGTGCCTGGGGGGCACTCCGTGGGCATGCATGTTTCCACGCAGATGGTTTGTTGCATGGGTTGAACACGTTTGGTTTATCTGTAGTCGTCTGGGAGGAGTGATGTGTATCTGTGGATGGGCATGTGGGTGCCAGGCCTACGTGCACACTTGTGTATGTCTGCTGTGGGCTGACATTCGTCTATAGGCTGGTATGTTCAAGGGAGGCTCAGGGATTGGCAAAGGAGGTACTCCGGGATGGGGCTCTGGGAGGCGGAGGAGGGTTTCTGCTGCTGGTACCCCACGTGCCCACACCACAGGACCCATGCTGTGGCCGGGGGATGTCTGTGTGGATCTCAGGGACTCAGGGCTTGGGCATGAGCCTCATCCAGGATCTCAGGTCGGGGGCAGGGGGGAGGGGGGCGGGAGGGGGCTGGGTTGAGGAGGACCCTGCTCCCCAGTCCTGGCGCCGTCCTGCCCACCTCCTTTTGCCCCCCACACCCGCCTGGCCTGTCCAGCCACATAAAGCCTTCTTTATGCCAGGCGGGTGGCCGGGAGTCCCAGAGGGTGGCTGGGGGAGGAGAGGAGGAAGTTGCACACGCGGCCAGGGAACATCTGGAAGCATTCGAGGGAGGCCCCGCCACCACCCGCCCTGCGCTCTGGGGTTGGACTCTAGGTAGGAGCGGCCTCCTCCCCCCACTCCTCCCTTCCTGCTGGCCAGCCCCCTCCCCAGGCCCCTCCTTCCCAGCCACAGCTCCCGCTCACCCCTGCCACGTCAAAGGAGGCAGAAGGGGAGTCGGGAGCAGAGAGGGGACCACGGGCTGGCTGGGCTGGGGCTGGGGGCCTTGGATCTCCAGGACATGGGGCCGAAGCTCCCACCCGACGGACAGACACTGCTGCCTGGATGGACCAGAGGACACCTCCACTCCGTCTACCCAGTGTTTAGACTATCTGTTCAGGACTCCCAAATTGTACAGTAGTCTGCACATTGGTTAGGCTGGGCTGGGTTAGACCCTCGGCGCCGCCGCTGGAGAGCTGGACCGACCCCCACCCGCCATCCCAGAACCGGAACCTGGAGATGGGGCAGGGGGCTGGGGGTGGGGGCACGGGGGGGGTGCTGGGAGGAGGTGCAGAGGGAAAAGGGGCACCCTGCTGTTGAGACGGGATGGGGGTGCTGATGGGCGGCGGAGGAAGTCTGAGAAGATGGGGGGTGGCAATGAGGACTGGGGATATGGGCAGCCGCCTGTCTGCCCAGAGGGCCACCCAAGTCCCAAAGACCAGAGGGCTGGCGGCTAGGGAGAGAGGGGGCCAGATCATCCTCCCTGCAGCCCAGACCACCTCCATGTCCGCAAGCTGGTAGTGCAAAAATCCACTCACATCTGACACACACACACACACACACACACACACACACACAAACACAACAACTTGACATGCACACCCGCACAACTCAGACACATACATTCCCACACCCAAACCCAAGTCACACATTCGTGCCCCAAGCACACTCGCACATCTCGGGGGCTCACACACGCACCCTCACAGTGGAACACTGGCTCTCTCCCATCCTTCCATCTCGAGCACATACATATTCTCAGACGTTCCACGTGCACATTCTCCTTCCTCAAGCCCATTTGCCACACACATACCCCTTCATTTCCACACCGGGCACAGGCACACGCCTGAGAGTCGTACCTCAGGCGCACACAGTCTTCCCCCAACCACACCTGGACGCCTATGCCCCAAACACTCTCCTCCAACGCCCCCCCAACACCACCCATCAGCCTCACACCCCACCTCCCGGCACTCACTGCCTACCCCCACCGCGCCCCACACACGACCCGACTCAAATGTACACACAGAGCTCAAAAAGACCCCGCCACACGAGGATGGGGCCCCTCTTGGATACATTTCCCTGCAGCGTAGCCCTCAGCCCCAGGTCACACTGTCCCCTGGCCCAACATATAACGACCCTCACATAAGAGCATCAGGAGTTCTGGGGCCAGCAGTCAGCACCCCCAGCCCATGAGGGGTCTAGGCAGCCTGCCTGAGCGACAGAGCAGGAAGCAATCCCCCCGCCCGTGTCACGCCACCTCACACTCCATCCTTCCAGGGGCCCCATGGTCGGGGAGAGGCCAGGGTTGGGGTAATGAGGTCCAGATGACTTGGCGCCCCCGCCAGTGACGATGGAGGGCCCAGCCCAAGATGGGGAGGCGGGGGAGCCTTCCCCGGGGCAACTTGGAGGGGGCGGGGATCGAGGAGGGAGCTCAGAGACCAAAATCACAGCCCCCCACCCCAGCCCCACTTCCCCACTGGAGCGCCCTCTCCTCCAAAAGCTTCCTCAGGAAGAAGGTCCCCTCCCCCACTCTGTGGCCAGCTGGAGTTCATTACCACAAGTCCCCCCCCACCCCAAGCCCTCCCTATTCTCTCTGGTCACCTCTGGAATCCAGATGTGGAAGCCAAATAGACTCATTCTTAAAGGAGACCGGCAGTGAGGGAGGGAGGTAGCAGGGGTTCTGCGTGCCCCTGTGCGCAGGGGGGGGGGTCTTGTGCGGAGCCTCTGCAGGACCCCATCACTCCCGGCCCCTTGGCCTGGAGGCACCTGGGGCGCCTCCCTTGCATCGCTGGGGTCTGGAGGACTGGGGTGCAGGGGTTAACAGGGTGTCTGGCAGCTGGATATGTGTGTGTCATAGGCCTGTGGGGGCCACGGGGGAGGCGGCACACCCTGGAGCCGGAAAACAGGAAGGCCACAGGGCTGGCGGGGTCAGGGAGGGGCGCCCAGCACCCCTGCCCACCCTCTCCAGGGCGCTCGGCCCCAGGCTCCCCGCTCCTGCCATAACACCTTCTCTGTCCAACCTGGATGAGCTCCCAGGATTGCCTGCCTCTGATCCTTGCAGCCCACTTCCACCCAAGGGTCTTTGATGTGATTTAAGAAAAGCCCTGTTTGTTGGGTGACCCGGTCTACTCCAGGCCCTGGGTAGTGTCTGAGCCTGACTCTGGCCACCAGCCAAACCCCTTGATGACCAGCGGCCCGTTACTCACCTCATCATCCTTGTACCAGGACAGATTCTCAGCGGTCAGCACAAACCAGTACTCTTTGGAGCCCCCCTTCATGATGCCAATATTGTTGATGGTCAGCCAGCCCTTCCGGATGACCTGGAGGGTGAGAGGGCAGGAGGTCAGTGGGAAGAGACCAGGACTCCCTGTGGAGGATGGGGTAGGCAGAGAGAGGCACTCAAAAGCCCACCCCTCCTCTAGCTCTTGGAGGTCTGGCCGGGCAGGGAGGGTGCGGGCCAGACCTGCTGTGGTTTGAACCACAAGTGAATAGACTGGAAGATGGAGGAAGGCAGAGGTCAGCTCAGGGTAAACAGCCTTCTGACAGTCAGAGCCATCTGAGGAGAGGACTGGTAGCCTTGGTAGGGGATGAGCTCCCCACCACTAAAAGTGTGCAAGCAGAGTTTAGGGGGCCCACTGGGCCAGACAATTCTGAATGTCTTTGCAGCTTAAGATCCACCTTATTCTAAGACTTGTTTCTGACTTCAAGGACTTTGTACGTGCCACTGCTGTCTCTGCCTAGAAAGCACTTCCCTCCTGTCTGTCTGCCAAATTCCTCCTCACCCTCTGGGTGTCAGCTCAGAAGTCCCATTCTCAGGCAGGCCCTCCCTGGCCTCCAGGATAAGTCAGGACCCCCATTATCCTCTTATAGTCTTTTATCACTCCTTTAAGTCTTCTTCTATGACAAAGGCTGAGATTTCAAAATTGTGTGTGTGTTTATGTGTGTGTGTGTGTGTGTGTGTGTGTGTGAGAGAGAGAGAGACAGAGAGAGAGAGGGAAGATTATCTGCTGATGTCAGCCTGTCTTGCTAAATTATGAACTCTCTTGCTCACTGGTATATCCCAGCACCTTGCAGTGTGCTTGGCAGACAGTAAGTAATCAATAAATATTTGTGGCATGAACACATGAATGCTAGGGCAGTAGGGTTTTAAGGGTCTTTGGCCCCAGGGCCTGGACAGGAGTAGGGTGGTAGGAAGTGGGAGCAGGGTGAAGGGCTGAGCATGAATTGAACAGGCCCCTTCTTCCCTGGGGAGCCCAGAGTAACAGTCAAAGGTCTGTTTTCACAGCAGGATGCAGCTGTCCCCAAGAGCATCCTGAGCCATCACTATAGACAGGGCCTGTAGATTCTACTCCAAGGGCAAGGCCACTAACTAGACCCCTGTGGTGGGCCATTCAGAAAGAACTCCCTCCCCCAGCCCTGACCTCCCTGGCTCCTCTGAGCATCCAGAGAAGAGCCAAGGAGCCTGGGGAAAGCCCTCTGCGGTCAGGCCTGCTTCTGAGGACCTCGAACCACACCCTCCTCCCGGCACCCTCCTTGACCCTCTGGTTTCCCCCAGAACCTTGCAGAGAACCCAAGTAACATAGTGGATCAGGAGCTGAGTAGCGGCCTTCACCGTTCACAGAAACACGATAGCCAGGTGCCCCATGGTCCCTCTTCCGCCCTGTCCAGGTCCAGGGAGGATCCCCAGTGTGTTGTCACTGTCTTTGGAACTGAATCCAAATGCCAGGCCCTGGCACTCCACGCCCCAGGAACTGATCAGCAGACCGTGTCCCGCTACTCCCTGCTCTGACTGGCAGCCTTTGTCCTCCCTTGGCCACCCCCCGCTCTGCCAAACCCCCTTCCACAGCCTCTGCACCAGGAACTGCCTGCCCCTCCAACTCCCACCCTGCCTGGGTCCTGACTGCAGGCTCAGGTGTCCAGGGGTCAGGACCGGAGTCTGACTCCTGTCCAGGGCCAGCCCAGCGTAGGCACCACCGAGTGTTTGCTGAACTGAATTGCCCTGGGATATTACACTCATTAATGCCTTTGTTCTATTGAGTACCTACTGTGTGCTAGGCACTGGGCTGTAGGGCTGAGAATTTGCTGATGGACAAGAGAGACCCAGCCCTTCCCCTCATGGGGTTTGAGAAGGAAATAAGTATGAAGCCAATAATCACACAAACACCTAGATTGTTACAAAGAAACTACGGCCTCTGGAAAACTCCGGGCTATGACTCCTGTGTACAGGTCGGGGGGAGAAGTGGTGTTCCATCAGAGATCTGAAGGACAGAATGGGCGAGGAGGGACTTGTCTCTTGACACTCATTCATCTCTTTACTCCACTCTCTGGTAGGGATAGCTACCATCCATCCATCCATCCATCCATCCATCCATCCATCCATCCATCCATTCAACAGACATTTGAGGAGCACCTACTGAGTGCCAGGCCCCTCCCAGCCATTCTCACCCACCCAGCCCACATGGTCTACCTCTGCCTGAAGTAGATGCTAAGCTCATGTGCGCTGATGGACAGCTTGATGGGACTCTGTGAATGGCTAGGCCTTGCCTCTGGACTGAGAGCACATGTGGACACCCATGTGTTGGTGTGTGCAAGCAGCTCAAGCCAAAGAGTGCCCTTTTGCCCCCTTTGCATCCCGCTGTAAATGGGCCCCCTCCTCCCCTTCACTACGTAAGCCAAAGAGCCCCAGTCCTGGTACTCACCAGAATCTCATCCTGCAAAGAGGTAACCATAGCAACCACGAGAAGCATCGGGAGAGAGGAGAGAGGGTTACTGAGGCAGAGTGGGAGGCTTGTGGCTGGCAGCTGACAGGCTCCCTGGCCCCCGTGGGACCCTTCCCCTTGGGGGAGGGGGCTCTCAGAGCTTGGCGTCCATCCGGCACCCTCCATCCCTCCGGCTGGGGCACTGGGGTTCACTCACCTGGTTCCCTGAAGCCTTCTTCTTGTTCATCTGGTTGCTCCTCTGCTGAGCACTAATAGGGAGAGAGGGAAGAGTCTCAGAATTTCTTCTCTCAAGAGGCCTAGCTTCAATGCCACTACTCAGTGGGCACCAGACCCAGAAGGTTGACCCAGCAGGCCTGGGTCCTACACCCACACACACACACACACTCACAGGAGATGTCACCTTCTCTGCCTAGGGAGCACTCACTTGGCAAAGCCTATGAAGTCCTCATGATTGGTATTCATGTAAGCCAGCTCAATATCGATGAGAAGCATGACCTTCGAGGATACACAGGTCAGCAGGCAAGTGGAAAAAATATGGCAGGGTTTTAAAATGCATGAAAGGCTGGAAGAAATATACTTATAGCACATATAGAACCCAGAATAAATCAATCAGTGCATCAAAAATAGTATCCATAACAAACAAAGACTTCCTACAAGTCAGTAAGTGAAAGACAGACAAGCAAATCAAAAGAGCCAGAGAACTCTTGAATGAATGGGCAATTCACAGAGGAAATGCATATAATCAATAAGGCTATGTAAAAATGCTCACCCTCATTAATAAAGAAATCTAAGGTAAAACAATGAGATCCTTTTATAACCCATCAAATTAATAATAAATATTGGTAATGACCAGTGTGGGCACAACTGTGAGAAGACGGATTCTCATATACTGTTGGTGGAAGTGCAAGTTAGGATCACCTTCTTGGAGGGTAATTTGGCAACATTTAACAATATTAAAATGCACATATTCATTTCTAGAACTATATATATACATATATATGTCTCTTAGATAAACTCACCAAGTGAACAAAGATATATGTATACCAGGGTGTTCAGTGTGGTGTAGTTTGTAATGGAGAAAAATTGGAAACAAGCCAATGGCCATCAGAAGGTGAAATAAATTATGGCCTCCTCTGAACAATAAATCACTCTACAGTTATTGAAAAGAATGAGGACAATTTCTAGGTTCTGGCACTGGAAGATCCCCTTTGCAAATGAGGAAGAGTGATGAGATTCTTAACCGAGTCATGACCAGAGGAACATGACTGATGCACACTACCAGGTTTAGACCCAAACCCCACTGCTCCGCATAATAAGCCTGTGTTCACTGAGCCTCAAGTTCCACAGATGAAGTGTGTCTGCCTCCTAGGAGTGGTGAAGGCACAATGAAATGAGGCAGATCACACGTCTCACACGTAATGGGTGCTCAACAGATGTTAGCTTCTACAATTATCTTTAGAGAAAAAAGGCAAGACACACAGCAGGACTGTGGTTATTGAAGATTAAGATGGAATCTGGAATGTGTATAGGTCTAGGGAAAAAATGCCTAGGGGCACCTGGGTGGCTCAGTTGCTTAAGTGGCTGACTTCAGCTCAGGTCATGATCCCAGGGTCCTGGGATGGAGCCCCACGTCTGGCTCCCCACTGAGCGGGGAGTCTGTTTGTCCCTCTCCCTGTGCCCCTCCCCTCACTTGTGCTCTCTCTCTCTCTCTCTCTCTCTTTTTTTAAAGATTTTATGTATTTATTTGACAGAGAGACAGCGAGAGGAAACACAAGCAGGGGGAGTGGGGGAGGGAGAAGCGGGCTTCCTGCAGAGCAAGGAGCCCGATGCGGGGCTCGATCCCAGAACCCTGGGATCACGACCTGAGCAGAAGGCAGACGCTTAACCTACTGAGCCACCCAGGCGCCCCAATAAGTAAATCTTAAAAAAAATGCTTGGGCCTGGAAGGGAACACACCAAACTGTTAATAACAGTTCTTTTGTGGGAGGAACTGGGGGTAGGGAGTGAATGAAGGAACACTTTACTTGTAATTTAATTACTTCTGTACTGATTGAATATTTTATTATCTGCCACTTTTGTAATTGAAGAGATCAATGAGGTTTCAAAAACACAACATCCAAACAAAGATGTGAATGATTGGGGGACAGCATCATCATGGAGAAGGGGCGTATGAATATGGAGGCTAGGAATCGGGAGCCAGGGGTTGGTACAGACAGAAGGATGACAGAGAGATGGACAAATAAGGAGGACTCGCCTATAAGCCTTGTGCGGGCCCGCGAGGGGGCCTGTTCATCTCTGCTCCTCCCAGCTCAGAGGCGGCATTCAGTGACTATGTTTGTGGATGAATGAATGAATATCTGATAAATGACTAAATAAATTCTATACAGGCAATGGAACATCATTCGGACATTCCTTAAAAAGGAAGGGAATTCAGAAGGGACACCTGCACCCCAATGCTTATAGCAGAAATGTCCACAATAGCCAAACTATGGAAAGAGCCCAGATGTCCGTCAACAGATGAATGGATAAAGAGGATGTGGTATATATTTATATATACAATGGAATACTACTCAGCCATCAAAAAATGAAATCTTGCCATTTGCAACAAGGTGGATGGAACTAGAGGGTATTACGCTGAGTGAAATAAGTCAATCAGAGAAAGACAAGTATCGCGATTTCACTTGTGTGGAATTTAAGAAACAAAACAGAAGAGCACAGGGGAAGGGAGGGAAAAATGAAACAAGAAGAAATCAGAGAGGGAGACAAACCATAAGAGACTCTTAATCTCAGGAAACAAACTGAGGGGGTGGCTGGAGGGGAGGGGGTGGAGGGTGGGCAACTGGGCGATGGGCATTAGGAGGGCACGTGATGTAATGAGCACTGGGTGTTATATAAGACTGATGAATCACTGACCTCTACCTCTGAAACTAACAATATACTATACGTCAGTTAATTGAATTTAAGTAATTTTTTTTTAAAAAGGAAGGGAATTCTCGGGGGCGCCTGGGTGGCTCAGTTGGTTGAGCAATCTGCCTTCGGCTCAGGTCATGATCCCAGGGTCCTGGGATCGAGCCCCACATCGGGCTCCTGGCTCGGCAGGGAGCCTGCTTCTCCCTCTGGTCCTCTCCCCTCTCATGCTGTTTCTCTCTCACTCGCTCTCTAATAAATAAATAAATAAATAAATAAAATCTTTAAAATAAAAAAAAAAAAGGAAGGGAATTCTCACACCTGGTATAGATGGACCTTGAGAAAATTATGCAAGTGAAATACGCCAGACACAAAAGGACAATTGCTGTAAGCTTCCAGGTATATGAGATCCCTAGAGTTGTTAAATTCACAGAAACACAAAGGAGAATGGTGGTTGCCAGGGGGTGGGGGGAGGCAGGGGCTGGGGAGTCACTGTTTAATGGCACAGAGCTGCGTTTGGGGAAGATGAAAAGGTTCTGGAGAGACGGATGGGAGTGTGATGGTCACACAACAGAGTGAATGGGCTTCACGCCACCGAACCACACACCGAAAGGTGGTGAAAATGGCAAATTGTATGTTATATATATTTGACCGCAATAAAAAAGTTAGAGAAGCAGAGAGTATGAGGCGAGAAGGTGTAAGGGAGCCTGAGGCAAGAGGCAAAATGGGAAGGGTGGGGCAGGAGGGAAGCAGCGTGCGGTGGGCTCACCTGCTCCTTGGTGCGACCCTCGCGCTCCCGGATGTGGGTGGTCACGATGCGCTCCATCTCCTCCCGCAGCCGGGGGTACTGCTGGAGCTAAGGAGGGGCGGGAGGGGAGAGAGCCACGTACACAGGGGGCACCGGCGGGGAGCACCCCCACCCCACCAGAATCCGGGGATCCAGGAGCGTGCGGCGGCAGGACACACAGAAGGCCCGAGATGAGGGGAAGAGAGGCCCGGGGTCCCAGGAAGCTGAAGGCACCAAGCCACGGCCACCCTTTCCCCCAAGTGTGGGTTCCAAATGGCAATTCAAGGGTCTTTCCAGTTCCAGGCCCTCTTCTTCGCTGGCCTACCCGGTCAACTTCGGGGGGACGGCCGTTCCCATGGGCAGAAATGCCCCAGGGCTCAGCCTGCCCCGCCCCCTTGGTCGCAGCCATCTTGGAAACAGACTATTCGTTGGAGGCCTCTTTTTGGGGAGCCGTTAGCTCCCAAAGCTTTCGCTGACCCCCAGGGCTACCCCTTGTCCTCCCAAAGGCTTGGAGGGACAGTCAGGTGGGGAATCAGGCAGACAACAGCCTCGAGATTCCTATCCAGGAAGAATCTGGGGAGGGCAGGGCCCGAGGTGCCAGTTGGCCTCCTGAGTCAGGCTGAGGGAGGGGGCAGGGGGAAACCAGCAGGCACATACAGGACATGCAGGAGCCCCAGGCAAGGCATGCGAGGGCACGGGGTGGGGGGCATGCGGAGTGGGGTGCCAGCAGCATGAGCAGTACCCCGCGGGGGCCTGGCTGGGCCCCGGGCCTTCTTGGTAGAATCCACCCAGTTTTGCCTCCCTTTGCATGCCCCGGCCTGGCACCATCATCCCCAGCAGCATCTGCCCAGCCAACTTGTCTCTACCCCACTCCTTTGGGGTGGGAGCTCACCAGTACCCATTTCCCTCCAGTTTTTATCAACTGAGGCAGAAACCCTCCTCCCTCTGCCTGTGAACTCTGCCCTCATCTCAGCCAGGCTCTGGACAAAGCCCACATCGCTTCATTCTCCTGCAGGACTGTTGGATGCCACCTCCTCCAGGAAGCCTGCCCTGACCACCCCCAAGAGCTAGGTTAGGGGCCTCTCCGTGCCCCCCCCCCCCACAACTGGATTGTCATTGCCCTGAAGACAGTGGCAGGTCAGGCACACGGCTTCGGCTCAGAGAGGGCAGGTTGAAGGAATGAGAGAATGAATGAAGAATGGATGTCTTCGCCCCCCTTGCCAGGGTGAGTGGACACCAGCCCCTCTGGCTCATGAACCAGCTCCTCCTCGGGGAGGGGGCCTCGCTGAGCTGACGATGGGGAGCCCACCCACAGGAACTTCGAGTCCTGCTGGCCTGCCCTCCCCACTTGGTGGTCACATGGGACCCAGGTCGGGCAAATCTTGAACCAGTCCTGTCACTCTTCCCATGCCTGGGTCAGGCCCCTCAGGTGAATCCCCCTACGTGGGAAGAGACCTGCAGGTTAGCGTGCCCGGGTCACAGGTAGTGATCCTGAGGGCAAGATGGAGGCCAAGGGGATGGGGCAGGGGGCATGGGGAGAGGCAGGAGGATGGGGAAGAAAGTGGCACCCTGGATGCCCAGGAGAGGTAGACGTGAGAGATGTGAGCCCCCGCCCCCCCGTGCCCCCGACCATCCCGTGGATATGCCAAGGCGTGGCTGATGTGGCCAAGCACAGGGGACCTGGGGGAGAGGTAGCCTGAGACCGAGGCTTCCAAACAAACACTGGCTAGACGGGCCTGGTGGACCCGCTACCCCATGAAGCCCAAGGAGGGGCTCCACTGCTCCTTGAAGTCTCCAACTTGGGGTAGAGATTTGGGACTGAGTCACCTCCTCTGAGGCCTCCTCTGAGGTGGTCCCAAGTGCTTCCTCCCAGGGCAGGGCTGTGGCAGGGGTGTGTGTGTGGGGGGGAGGTGGGCAAGGAGGGAAGGGGGAGCAGTTTGCCAAACAGCATGACCAATTCTCCCACTAACCGCCTGGATGTTACATTTGTCAGGTTTTCCACGTGTCACACATGACAAGGCAGCCTCAGCCTCTTTGAGAAGTTCTGTTCCCTTTGAGCATCTTTTTCCATTCTGGCTGTCTCTGAGCCTTTCCAGGACTTTTAGCCAGTTTTTAAAATGGAACATTTCTTTCTCAGTCCTTGGCTGAGTGGGGCGGTCAGCTTGGAGCCCATGAGTGAGTGGCCAAGGACGCAGGCCCGGGAGCCACATGACTCTTGTTTCAAAGCCAGCCCCTGCCCTGCCGACTCTCCTTAGGAAAGTAACTGCAACCTCTCTGAGCCTCGGTTTCTCCATGTGGAAAATGGGCCAGTAACAGCACTTTCCCTCTCAGGGTCCTTGGGAGGATTGAGCAGTACATCCCATGGGCGACATTAAACTCCAGATTTCATCCAGAGAGGAAAGTTGTAATCCAGCAGGCCTGGGAAGTGTTAGAATTGACTATTTAGAAACCTCTGGCAGGGGTGCCTTGCTAACCTTAGAAGACTTGCGGGGGGGGGGAATAAAGAAGATGGGTGAATTTTGCCATGTAAAGAAACAAAATCACTACTCATTAAATACATCAAAAGGCAACATTATTTTTTAGAAATAATTTATAAGCTTTCCTTTTTAAAGTTTTTGGTATCAATATTCCTGCTGACAAAAATCTACAGACTCACTGTAAGACTAAAATTTGCAAAGTGGAAATGGAAAAATTCCTATTTTTCTTGCCCTCTCTTAACATAATGGTTAGCAATTTGATGACTATGCCTTTGGAATTTTCTTGTTTACATATATTATTTCCTCCCCCAATACTATATTATCTTCTGAAACCTGCTTTTTTCCCCACAGTACATTGTGGAGGGACATGTGAATGGAAATAAATATGCCTTGCCCTTTTAATAGCTATTGTCTGCCATTGACCGCATGATACCTTACATAATCGATCCCCTCTTGAAGAATATCTGGGTTGCTTCCAAAATCTTACCATTTACGATAATTACTGCTTTCCTTTGGAATGCAATTCAGCAGACTGTTTCACAGTTTTTAAATGTTTGATTCTAGTAATCAGTTTTCTAGGAATCTATCCTAAGGAAAAAATTCCTAGAGAAAGAAAAATAAACATTTGTATTGGCAAAGGTGTTCAGGGGCACTTGGCTGGCTCAGTTGGTACAGTGTGTGACTCTTGATCTCAGGGTGATGAGTTCAAGCCCCATGTTGGGTGTAGAGATTACTTAAAAAAAAAAAAAGATGTTCATTGCCAGATTATTTATAATATTGAAAAACTGGAGACAACTTAAATGGCCTGGGTGGCGCAATTGGTTAAGTGTTCAACTCTTAGTTTTGGCTCAGGTCCTGATCTCAGGGTTGTGAGCTCGAACCTCACATTGGGCTCCACACTGAGCGTGGAGTTGGCTTGAGATTCTTTCTTTCCCTCTGCCCCGCCCACTCGTGGTCTTTCTCTCTCTAAAATAAATAAATAAATCTTTAAAAAAAAATAAAAAAGAAATGTTCACCAATAGAAAAACTGTTACATAAACCATGATAAATCTATTTAGTAGAATATTATGCAACCACTAAAAAAGGTTTATGTAGACTATGTAACATACCTCCCCAAAATGTGTGTTACTAAAAGAAAAAGCAGGATGCTAATATATTCACAGTGTGACTACCTAACAGGGTAAATAAACCTATGTACAGAAAAAAGATTTGGAGGGGGTGCCCAGGTGGCTCAGTCAGTTAAGCGTCCAACTCGTCCAACTGAGCTTTCGGCTCAGGTCATGGTCTCAGGGTCATGAGATTGAGCCCGGTTGGGCTCTGCACTCAGCTGGGCGTCTGTTTGGGAATTTTTTTCTCTCTCTCCCTCTGCCCCTCCCCCCACTCTCAAAATAAATAAATAAACCTTAGGAAAAAAAGATTTGGAGAAATAAATTGGTAAAAACTTTTTGGAGGGCAATGTTGGAGAAGTGGGGAAGTTACCAAAATTGTGAATGTTCATATACACTGACTGGCCATTGTCTGTCTAGAAATTTGCCCTAAAGAAACAACAGGATACGTACTATAAATACATCTGTAAGGATGGTCACTGCAGCACTGTTTGTAAAAGAAAAAAAAAGTTTGAAACAATCGAAATGTCAATAGGATATTGAATATATAGATCATGGCACATTTCTACAGCAGAATATGATTCAGCAGTTCAAGGGTAGATCTTGTAGTTATGTACAAGCTTCCATTATACACTGCTCAGTAAAAAAGAGTTCCGGAATCAGCGTGTATAGTATGATCCCATTTAGGTTAAAACTGGCGTATATTTGTAATTAGTTAGGAAGCTAATAGTCCTTATTTTTAGGGTTGTACGATTATAGGGACTTGCTTTCTCTGTGCTGTTCGAATATTTTTGTAACAATCGTGTACAATCAGAACAAAATCAATACTGATAGTTTCAATTTTTCTTTCAAAGGAGTAGACTTGCAAGAAATGTACAAAAGTCTCACTAGTGGCTCCCTGGAAAGGGAAGGTTGTTGCCTTCTTTTTAAGCTTTGGCATTTCCTAAATGTTTAAAATTGAGAAGGTATTAGTTTTATAACGAAAAGCTGAAGTTTAAAATAATTTAGTTATATCTTGTCTTCTTTTGTAAAGAGATTTGAGGCAGCTTAAGATAAACTCGGTGTTTTTTAAAGTTTAACAAAAGTAAGATTGTGTTGCTGAGTATGCCGTGGGACCGTGACTCAGATGTCATGGTAAATACTATGCAATGGGGAGTCCAGCCCAGATTTCACTCCACTTGGAACTGGCCTGGAGTGGATGCTAATTTGCTTACTGTCCACATTAGGCACAAAAGTGGGCAAAGTAAGACAGGATAAGGAAAGGGGCGCACGTGACTAATTATGCACGAGCCATGAAACCCGTGAAACTTATTTGCAACATGAAGTTGAGGCAGAAGTGCCCCCACCGCCCAGCATAGGGAGCTTTTTCAAGTACAGGCAAGGCTGGGCTCTCCCTGAGATTCTGATTCAGCTTGCTGGGCAGGGGCATTTGAATCCTGGAGAGGCTCCCCCAGGCACCTGATTCTCATGAACTCCCCTGGAAAGAACTGCCTTCGGAAGATCTGGCTAAAAATCCTCAGAATGCCCAGAAGTAGACAAATAGGAAGAAGGCATTTAAAAGGTCACAGACCCAAAAGAGGCTGACCCTGTCGAACGCATACGGATTACCATAAAGTGAGTAATCCAATATGCTTTTAGGCAAATTGGTTTTGAGGAACTGGGATAGCTTCCCCCACCCCAGGAGGCCTGGATCCCAGATCTATTTCCTCAGCTTCCCTGAATCTGAATCCCACTCTGCTCTCCTTTTCTGAGACTCAGTTTATTCATTTGTAAAATGGGGATAACATGACCCACTTCTTAGGGTCGTTGGGAGGCTCAAGTCAGTTAACAAAGATGAGCACTTAGCTCAGTGCATGGCACATAATAGGTGCTCAACAAATATCCGCCATCCCCTTATCATCGTCACCATTGTAATTCTTGTTGGTGAAAAGGGGCCGCTGAGGATGCTCGGGTTGGAGCAAAGTCTTCTAGCAGAGATGGGGGCCTAAAAGGATCGTAAGTGTAAGCAGACCCAGGGTTATAAGCTGGCACGAAACCTAAGGGCCCAGAATCACCCAGCCAGCACAGGCATCTGGGTCCACGTGGGTGGCCGAGAGGCTGGCAGGCCTGCTCAGCAGATGGCTCTGCCCACGGGAGTCCATGGCCATGAGGAAGGGACGGCCAGGCCCAGCCCCGCCCTGGCGGCGGTCATACCTTTTCGCTACACTTTCTGATGGTGGTGGTGAGCTCACTGACTACCATATCCACACACTTGATACTGGGCTCTTTGAGCTTCTGCACCTGCTTTTTCACTGTGGCTTCAAAAGCGAGGTCAGGTGTGAAGAGGCCCGTCCTGCACCCGGGGAGGAGGGGGGACGGGAGGTGGAACAGCCGTGGGCAGGTGGGGAATAGAAGGGGAGTGAAAGCCAAGCAGAGCCAGGATTCAGGAGTGGAGGATGGCACAGGCATAGGGGGAGACGGAGAGACACCGACACAGAGAAAGGGAAGAGAACAGAAGACACTGTGAGTGTGGGACCGGCCCTCCCTACCGCCACCCGGGGTCGGCACCTCCCAGGTGCTGCCAAGTATCCCGCAGGGCTCTGTGGGGTACGGGTTGGGGGGCTTCTGAGGGACCAAGCCTCTGCTCTGTACAAGGCCCCTTACTGAGTTCAGCTCCTCTGCCCAGGGCTCCCCCGCCCCCGCCGCGACTCCTCAGCTACACTGAGCCGGCCCTCTCTGTCTTTTCCGATGCTATCTTTGTCACAGCCTTTGGGTCCTCCTAAGGGGCTGACCCAGGCCAGGACCCCACCCACCCATTCTGTTCAATTCAAGGTTTGCCAACACCTCCTGCATTCACTTCATCTTGACTCCAAAGCCTGGCACGATTCCCTACCTCCACCAGGATTGCTGCATCCAGCTGCCCAGGCTGTGCACTGCCCAACTCCAGGGGGCTCCATTTGCATAGACCATGGTGCAGATGATGCCTCCTGGAGTTGCAGTGTAGCTGCCTGACCTCCACTCTCCAGCTCCTGGTTCTACTCCTGCCCTTCCCTTTCTCCTCAAGGGGCATCCTTTGCCTCTCCTCCAAAAGGGTCTGGAGGAATTCAGCTGGGAAAGACAGAAAGAGAGAAGAGGAAAGACAGAAAGAGTGGAAGTGGTGGTAGAGAGGGGCCAGGGCAGCAGTGGGGAGAGGCAAGAAAGGGAGGCTGGGGTGGAATCAAACGAGTACTGGATTTGGAGTCCAAAGCCTTGGCTTCGAGTGGCCGCTCTGCCACCTGCTAGCTTATCTGACCTTGGACAAGTCACTTGATCTCCTAAGCCTCAGTTCTCTTGCTGTGACATGGGTGCCATCCTCCCTGCCCCGCCCTCCTTGGGAGGTTCTGTGAAGCTCAGAGGACGTAACAGATGGAGGAGGACTCTGTCCCTGGAAGGTTGGATGTGGATGGAAGGGTAGGGCAGGGTCCTGAGTGAGATTGGGGTGAGGATGGGGGCGGTGAAAGACAGTGGGGAGTCGGGGTACCTGCGAGACCTGGGTCCTTTGTACCCCTCTGGCCATCCAGACCCCCAGAGCAGCACCCAAGAAGGCCCTGTATCTCACCTGTCTGCAGCGCCAAGGTGTCCCCGTGACCCTTCCCTGGAGCCCCCAAAGGGGACCCCCAAAGCTGGGAGGGGGCTCAGGGTCCCTCCAGGCCGATTCTCCCTGAGCTGGGGGAGCTCTTGCTGGGCTCTCAGGGTGCATAGCCACCATCACACCTGTCTTATCAACGTGTGATCCCTGCGCCTGGGGGCCAGGGAGTGGGTGAGGCCCCCTCAGAGAGACCCCCTGTCTTAGTCTGTGGTGGCCTGCCTTCCCACCCCGCTGAGGTCTGTACATGCTACCGAGGAGGCAGTGGGGGGTGTGGGGAAAGGATCGCCTGGCAGCAGTGCAGGATGGGGGCAGAGGTGGGGGGGGCTGGCCCGGGCCACCGGGTTACCTTCTTGGTGCACTGTCTAACCGTGCTGATTAGCTCCGAGATAACCATGTCCACACACTTGAGACACGGTTCTCGGATCTTCTTCACCTGCTTTTTCACAATGGTCTCAAAGGCCATGTCTGGGGTAAAGAGCCCCGTTCTGAACGCCCGGAGCGGGAGAAGGGCACAGTGTCATAGGCCAGCTCCTGCCAGGAGTGCCAGGCCAGGGCCCCCCCCCGACCCCCTGAACTCTGCCCTTGGGGTCCTCCCACTCCCTCTCTCTGGGCATCAGTGTCCTCATCTGTAAAACGGGCGGGAGGGATTCTAACGAAGGACTTTCCATTGACGCTCTTTGGGGCAAGACAAGGTCTGCTTGTAATTGTCACGTATGGCCTGCTTCCTCTGAAGATTCTGTTCATACAAAAGGTGCTATGGCCAAACATGGTATGAAAACTGCCAAACTGGGCTCTCTTTAAGAGCCTTTCTGGGAATAAAACATTTTATTTTAAGACCAGAAGAGATTTTTTTTTTTTTTTTTCTGTGTCATGGCCAATGCAGTTATCAGTCTGTAATTTCTATGCCAAACCCTGGAATTGAACCTGTATAAACGCAGGGTCATTTTGGTCTCGTTCACTGCCTGGCACATAGCAGGTGCTTTAAATTTTCTTGTTGAATGAACAGTGTGGATCTGGGTCCCTGAAGGGGGCTAAGCTTTTAAGGAAACATCTTTTTTTCCAGGCCCCCTTCCTGTTCCAAAGGCCGTGGGGTTGGCTAGAAGGAGGGAAGTGATGTGGAATGGGACCCACTTGGGGCTAATGAGACTATGGGAGGGTCTGGAGGGTTGAGAGGCCTTGTCCCATCCTAAAAGGACACAGACCAATACCTAGATGCTCCATCCCAGGCCCTTCCCAGTGGTTTGGCAGCTTTGTGCAGCTACCTGGATAGGACTTGGGGAGGCTGTCTCATCCTGAGGATGGGCAGGGGGCCCAAGCCCAGAGGATGCTTCCCCAGCTACCTATGTCCTGGGCTCTGCCCAGCTGGTCCAGCCTCCAGGCCCTGCTTCCAGGGACAGCAAAGGAAGACAGCAGGTTGCAGGGAGGGGGTGGCCCAGGCCTCCAGTCCACCTCCCCCAGCTCAAGCCTATTTGAGCTGGGAGCCAGAAAGGGTGGAGGGGACTGGGGACCAGGGCTCTTGGTCCTTCCTGAGGGCAGCTCACTTCATCACTCCCTGTGCCTTGGTACCAGACCCTCTGCCTTCCAGGGCTCAGCCCCCTTCCCCGGTCCCAATACGTGCCTAATGCCATGGATATTCTTGATGGCGTAACTGATCTCCCTTCGGAGCTCCTTCTCATCAAATTCCATCTGTGTAGGAGAACAAGAGACAGCTGGTCAGGGCCTTCCTGCTCCTGGAACGCCAAGACAGATGCCCCACTCCCAGGGTTGGGCCCCAGGTCAGCAAAGGTATGTGTGAAAGTCCAAGGCGGAGGGGGAGGGTGGGTAGTCCTAAGCCCCCACCCCCACCCCCGCCCCTGGGGAGACTGTCCTACCTTGACTAGCTCAAAGGGGAAGCGCTCATGGAAGATCCGGTTGATGCGGGCTCCCCCTGACAGTTCATAGGTGTCGATCTGGTCCCCTGAGCCCTCAATGCGCTTCTCAAAGTCCACGGCAAACTGCTGGACCATCCTGGGGGGGTGGAGAGAGTGGGAAGGCGTGAGGGGGCTGCAGCTGCCTCGTGCAGGGAGCCCTGGGTGAGCCCTGTGCTGAGGGGCCGCTGGGTGTTGGGGAGTCAGGAGATGGGGGGTTGTCTCACTGCAGCAGGGCCTTGGTCTTGCGGGCTGGGTCATCAGGCCGGAAGTTCTTGTACTCCTCCACCTCCTTCTCTATGGACAGAAGCTGGCTCTGAAGCTTGTTCCGAAGGCCCGGCAGTGTGTCCCGGATGTGGTTGGTCAGTTGCTGGGGGTGGGGGGGTGGGAGCACAGAATGAGACGGGAGTTAAGGCCATGGTCACAAATACAGATGCCCAGAGGGCCAAGCAGGGGCCAGGATGCCAGGGGACCTGTGGATGCGGTGAGGTTGAAAGAGGTAGAAGGCAGCCATGATCCTGCCCACCACTGCCCTGCCCACGAGAAGCAAAGCTGCTGAGGCCGGGGCCTGGCATACAGTAGGTGTATGAGCTGAATTCATGGATGAATAATGCAATTTTCCCTCCCTTCCTTCCTTCCTCCCTTCCTTCCTTCCTTCATTCCTTCCTTCGATTTTATTTTTACATAATCTCTACGCCCACTGTGGGGCTCAAACTTACAACCCTGAGATCAAGAGTACATGCTTGGGGCACCTGGGTGGCTCAGTCTTTAAGCGTCTGCCTTCAGCTCAGGTCATAATCCCAGGGTCCTGGGATTGAGCCCCGCATCGGGCTCCCTGCTCAGTGGGAAGCCTGCTTCTCCCTCTCCCTCTCCCCCTGCTTGTGTTTCCTCTCTTGCTGTGTCTCTCTCTGTCAAATAAATAAATAAAATCTTAAGAAAAAAAAAGGGTACATGTTCTACCCACTGAGCCAGCCAGGCACCCCACGTAATTTTCAATAGAAACAGAGAGTCTAGATTTGTATCTGAAATTAGCTGAATTTTAGACACCATGAGGGCCAAATGAAATGTGTCTGGGACGGGGATGTCTGGAGGGCTGCTCCCATGTCCCCTCTGTGTTTAGGCCTCCGGTAGGGTGATTCTCAAGTTCGGGGGCTTGCTTTGACTAGGTCCCCATACACAGTATCTCCCTGAAGCTGCACAATGATCTTGTTTTATCACCAACATCACCATTTTACAGATGCAAAAACAGAGGTTCAGAGAGATGGAGTGTCAGGCCTGTGGCGTCCAGAGTCCCCAGTTCTGCCCCTACACCACACTGCCTTCCCCCCTGCCTCCCCTCCATCATCACAAACACGATGAGGACGCCTCTGTGGGCCACCCTCACAAAATATATTTAAATGATTCTGTCCCCATGCTGCTTTCCCCAGGCCTGAGCTCCTACCTGGTTGAGGACCTTCTGCAGGTAGGGTGTGCCCATGCGGTCGGCCAAGTGGCGGTAGGACGGGTGGGAGAGGAAAAACTTGCGTTCAGCAGCCAAGGCGGCCGTGATGTCCTTCTTGCCATCGATGTCCTTCTGGCTCCGGTTCACCACCCCTATGTAGCCTGTGGAAGGGGGTGAAGTCAGGGGCAAGCAGCCCTGACTTCGGGGTGGGCTGAAGGAGAGGGGCAGTGGAGCGTGTCAGGGGAGGAGCCTGCCTACCTCTGCGCAGGGGGAGAAGCTTGTTCTCCAGCACGTCACGGGCATCTGTGCCCTCGTCCATCAGATCCAGCTTGGTGATGACCCCGATGGTACGCTGGCCTGGGGGGCCGGCAGGAGAGGGTCGTCTGCATCTGCACTCACCCTCACACCGAGACCACCAGCGCTCCCGCTGCCACCTGCTCTGCCCATCTCCCTCCCCACACCCTCCTTCAACCCACGGCCTGCCTCCTTTATTCTTCACAGAGTGGCTCCTCCTGGCACTGAAAGAAGAGCCCCAGGGCCTTGCACTTCTGCCGCACTTAGGAACCTACCCTGGGGGTCCACCTCCTTGGCAACCTTGAGAGCATCGGAGTTGGCCAGGTCGGAGTTGGCCGGGGACACAGCCAGGATGAGGCAGTTCTCTTTGGTGACGAACTGCATAAGCATGTCCCGGATCTGGAACTCGATGTCAGGAGGTTGGTCCCCCACCGGGACCTTGGTCATTCCGGGCAGGTCCACCAGTGTCAGGTTCAGCACTGGACAGGGTGGCGAGAGGGCGGGCTCAAGGCGAGGGGCGTGGCCGTGGGCGGGCGGATTAAGGAACAGGGCCCGTTAGAGAGGATCCGCTTGGGAGCTGGCGGCAGGTGGACGGATTAGGGAAACGAGGGGCTAAAGCGGGGACCCGTTAGGGGCGTGGCCGGAGGTGGGCAGAGTCATGGCGGGATGGAGCTTGGGGTTAGGATGGGCAGAGGAGGTGGTCGCTGTGGGGGCGGAGCTAAGCAAGGGGACCAGGAGGCCCGGGACGGGGGCCACGTCTCCTCACCATGCGGCGAGTAGACGCGGAGGTTGATGGGCACCGGCGAGATGCCCTTGTTAGTGCCCGTGACCCGGTCTGTCTCAGCCTCGATCTCCAGGCGCACCTCCTCGAAGTCGGTGAATTTCTTCCCCTTGCAGTGCAGGAATTCGGCATATTCTGCCCCAGAATGGGGTGGGGTGGGGAGGAAAGGTGGAGGGGTAAGCATCTTAACCTGGAACCCACTTGGGTTCCATCTTCCACTGGGAATAGACCCCCATACACCCCCAAACACTGCCTTCTCTCTCCTCCCTCCCCACAACAACGCCATGTCCCCGTTATGCATTTTTATCCCTACTGTCCAGACGGGGAATCCAGGGCCAAAGTCACATAGCAAGCAAGTTCAGCGGCTAGGCCGGACCTCTCCTTGCGGATAGAGTGGGGAGGCTGGAGAGGCTGGTGGGGCTGCTGGTGGATGAGAGCACGTACCTGTGGTGGCATTGACCAGCTGCAGGACCAGGGGGCGTCGGGTGACAATGCCTGACCCTCGGGGCAAGAAGTCCCTGCAATGAGTTGGGAGTGAGCGGAGGGTCAAGGCCTGAATAGGCTCCCTCTGTCCTGGGGGCACCTGTCCTGCCATGGGGAGCCCCAGTGCTCTCCTAAAGTGCCCACCACACCTTAGCCCCGGGGTTTCGTCTCACTGAGGGGAGATGGAAGCCGAGAAAGGTGGAAAGGACTTCCCCCAAGTACCCTGGGTCACAGATTTATGCATGTGAGTTGTCAGCAGACAAGACCCATAACCCCCAGATCTCTCTCAGGGATGCCCTGTGTTGGTTTTGGGCCAAAAAGAAGTCCATGTGCCAACCCAGCCACTGCCATTCAACTGTGGCACGGGGTGCCCAAGTGTCCAGTGGTCACCAAGTGGATCTCAAGAAAACGGAGCTGCACCTTCTCCCCTCCCTTCCGCTGTGGGGGAAGGGCAGCATCTCACTTCCCCTTCCCAGGGGGCCCCATCTGGCTGGGGTTGAGGATGAGGAGGGGTGGGGCGAAGGAGGAGGCAAGGGAAAAAAATTCATGCTTCTTCAGTGCCTACTGCATGCCAGGCTCTTTGTGGGCAATATCTCATGGACTCCACACAATAGCCTTGTGAGGTAGGTGCTGTTACTGTCCCCATTTTGCGGATGAGGAGACTGAGGCTCAGAGGTGTTCAGGCTGCACGGTCCGTATCCAGCAGAGCAGACTCCGGACACAGATCTGTTTGACCCTCCTGTGAGAGCTCCCTGCGCTTCAGTCCCTTGCAGACCCAGTCTTTGAAGGATGGGACCTGAGGGGTCCCCGAGTCACTGCCCCAGACCTGATGTCTATACCCCAGATATCTGCTCGTGCCAGTGTCAACCTCAGCAGTCTTTCTGGCCAGCTCTTGTGGGTGCTGATTCTCTGTCCTGTCAGCTCTTCTCATATCCACCCCCACCCTCGGCCCCACCCAGGCCGGCGCAGGCATGAGGGCGGAGGTCTCTTCAGGGAGCAGGCTGTCAGAACTGCAGTCATGGGATCCCCAGGATGCAGGAAAGCGGGGGGCAGGCTACAGCCTGAGGGACCAGAGGGATCCAGCTGGCCACCTCATTCATGGAGAGGCACATGGAGGCCCAAGAAGGCAAAAGGACATTCAAGCTCCTACGGGACTTGGACTGAGCCCGAGAAGAACCCAGGTCTCCTACTCCCATCCCAGAGCCTGACCTGGACCATGCACCTTCCTGCACCGCCCCCATCCCCTTCCGGCCGGGAGGGTCCCAGGCACAGCAGAGTAGGCCCAAGCTCCTGGGTTCAAGGCCTCCTCTGGGGCCCTGGGGAGACCTCTTCTGGCCCCTGCGCCTCCTCTGGGGGGATGAGAGGCAAATAGGGAGGAGTCAGCTACTTCTGTGGGGAAGGAGAAGGATGACAAATCCTGCATTTATTCATCATTTCCAGGTGCTAGGCAAGCACTTTTCATTTTTGCAAGACTGAGCTTCAGAAGGGCAGGGCCAGCATCTTTCTGTCCACCACGGGATCCCCCTGTCTAGCCCAAGGCTTAGCACGTAAGAGGCACTCAGTAAATGCTGACTGACTCCCCTGGCCCTCAAAACAGGGCTCTGACATGGAAATGACCATTTTACAGATGAAGCAACTGAGGCTTGGGGTGAGGTGACCTGTCCAAGGTCACCCAGATGGGAATGGCAGAGCTCAGATTCAACCCCAAGGGCCTGTTGGGCCCCAGAGGCTGGGAAGTCTCCTGTCAAACTCTGCTCCTCCTTCAACCCAAAAAGCCAGACTTGGCTTTTTATGTAATTCAATTAAATTCCATCTAGGACATATTTGGGAGCAGCTGCTCTGTGCCAGGCCCTGTGCTGGGCCCCGGGGATGCGAGATGATGAGTCAGACAGCTCCCTACCCGGAGGAGGAGCTCACAGTGTGGTGAGAGAGAGAGACAAGTAAACATAATGCAATGCAGTGTGACACGTGCTGGAACGGAGATGCACCAGGCAGCGCAGAGGAGGGGATTAACGGGGCGGTGGGTGGGGGGGAGGCGGCTCCTGTCTCTATCTCTCCCATCCTTTACTCACTCCTTTGGGGGGTGACTCTCTAGTATTTGGAAACCCCCAGGGCTGTGTAGATAGGACATCTGTTCTCAAGGAGGCTGGGTGGGCATGGGGGCCTGGGGTCCACCCTTTCCCCCACCAGCTCCTCACCCAGCAATACCATGGCAACAGGAGTTGCCATGGAAACTACAGGAGGAGCTGGGAAGGATGGGACTCCCCACAGAAAGCCCCCCACGCAGAGACATGGACCTTCCTTGGAGCTCTTCCCTGAGAGCCCCAGGCCCACTGCACAGATGGACCCACTTGGCCGCAGCAGACCTGCGGGTTGGAGGCCAATGAGGTGCTGCATAGAGGGTACGGGGAGCCCAGGCCCCAGCTGGAGGTGTGGTCAGGGGTCTGGGCCAGGCTTCCCCAAGTCACTGCCTCCCCAGGGCTACTTAAAGGACAAGAAGCTTATGGGAAGCAGAGATTAGAGGGGCAGGGCTATGTGTGGGAGTAGAGCCCCTCCTCAGACCAGGATCTCTTGGGGCCAGGGTGGGGATGGGGGTGCCTGGGTGGGGAGAGGCCCCATCTCTGTCCCGCCCCAGGTTCTCAGAGTGAGGCCCTCACATGGTCTGCAGGGGCAGCTTGTTAAAGTGCATGTTCCTCAGATATGCTGGGTTAGGAGCTAGTGGGGCAGGGGTAGGGGAGAGGGAATCTGGATTGTAAACATGAACCCCATGTCACTTTCATATTCCCTTTCAAGCTTAGTGGTTAGGAGCCAATGCCAGGCAGAGGCCCTGGGTTCGAATCCCACCTTGGCCATTCGGCAGTCTGGGCCTCACTCTCTGGGCCTCAAAACCTTCAGCTGCAAACCAGCATCATAGAAACTGGGCATCATCCACGACCACATGTGGGCTGCAAGAAGGTCTGTGGAGGCTTTTCATACAAAGAGCTTAGCCCGGGCCTGGTACATAGTAGGCACTCAGCAGCTCCAGGGGGCTGCCCACGGTGCTGCCTGCTCTCAGCACCCCCTCTAGGAGAGTTCCCAAATTTCAGCAAGGAATGTGAGAGCCCACAGAACACTCTGCCCGCTTCCTCCAGGCACTGACTCAGATCTCGGGATTCTGACCACGAAAGGTTAGGGGCAAATGATGCACCCTGAGGAGGAGAAGCTTTCAGAGACCATGTCATTCCTCCATCATTGTCTAGAGGAGGGGACAGAGGCCCCGAGAGATGCAAGGAGCTGTGACGGGAGAGGTGGCGGAGAGGGGACCAGGGCCCCATGCCTGGGCAGGCAGCAAAGAGCACTGGCTGGTTCACACGTCCGGACTGTGAGATCTTTGCTCCCTGCCGGATTCCCGTGCTAACCCCAGGCCTGGCCCATAGTAGGTGTTCAGGCAACGCTCCAGGGAGCAAGCATGGCTGAACAGCTCCATGGCTCCTGCCTTCCACCTGGATACACTGTCCCATGGCGCTCTGTTAAAGTGGGGGTTCAGCCCGGTCTGGCCTCCAGCCAGTGCCACCCCACACCTCCCACCCAGCTCCTGCTTAGGCTGAGGGACGACAGAGGAAAGTGTGCTGGGCCCACCAGCCCCAGGAGCCATGTGGGAGGGGTGCGTGGTGGCATGCCAGTTCTCCCCATTCCTTCTGGACAGATGGTGGTTTCCCGAGGAGGCCTTGCCTTGCCATCTGCAGAGACACCTTCAAACCTGAAGCACAGGGAGGATGAAGTAAACACCTTAAACACCTCTTGGGACCCTCAAGGGCCACAGGCTCCGTGTCCGAATTAGCACCGTCCTACCCAGAGGGGTCTGGAGGAAGTACACCAAAGGCCCAAAGTGACCCTCCCCTACTCTACTCTAGGACCTGAGATCTGGGGCCAGAGCTCAGGGACCCTGCTTCCCAGGTCCTGTTGAATGCAAACACCAGCAAGCAGCAGGCTCCATCTGGCGCGCACCTGGCAGCCGCCTTCCTTCCATGTCTCCTGTTTCCCAGGCCCTGAGCTCAGACAGGCCTGGTGTTGAATGTCAGAGCTGCCACTCAGGAGCTGTGTCACTGTGGACAAGTGACCATACCTCTCCGAGCCTCAGTTTCCACATCAGTAAAATGGGTTGCTGTGAGGCTCACATACCTTGATGCCTGAAGAAATGGTAGCTATTATGATTATAAATAACATAACTTGCTGAGCAAGCTGAGAACACAGGCTGGGCCCCCACCAAACGATGCAGCAGGGAGGGAGTTGGAAGGTGGGTCTCCTGGGGGACAGCCAGAAGAGTGGGAGGGGGCGCCAGGATATTTCCAGCCAAATCTTGCTCCTGAAAGTGGAAGGCAAGGGAGGCAGGCCAGCTCTGAGGTGCCTTCTGAAGCACGGAGCTAGGGTGGAGGCGAGGGAGGGGGTGGGCCAAGAAATACAGTGGGGAGGAGGTGAGGCGGCCTCCAGGCAACAAGTCCCTCTCTGTTCCTGCTGCCCCAGGAGGCCCCAGGCATGCCCACATCACACAGACCATGAATTTCCAGCTGAGGTTTGAACATTTCAGGGCAGTCCTGGCCTGGCTTCCCCTGATGCTCTGATGTCCTGAGAGCAGGGACTGGGCTGGTCCCATTTACCACGGTGGCCCCAGTGCCCATCATGGAGCAGGGCAGGCAGCTGGCCCTCGGGGCAGCCCTGCTGGCCAAAAGAATGATTTGAAGGCGAGCTCCTCGGGGCACTTGGGTGGCTCAGTCGGTTAAGTGTCTGTCTTTGGCTCCGGCCATGATCCCGGGGTTCTGGGATGGAGTCCCACATCGGGCTCCCTGCTTGGCGGGGAGTCTGCTTGTCCCTCTCCCTCTGTGCTCACTCACTCTCTCTCTCTCTCTCTCTCATATAAATGAACAAAATCTTTGAAAAAAAAAATGAAGACGAGCTCCTCTAGTTTTCCCCAAATCACTGGCATTGTACAGGTTTGGAAACTGAGGCACAAGGCAGGGAAGAGTGTTGCCAAAGGTCATAGTGCAAGTTGGTGGCTGGGTAGGAGAGCACCCAGGGCTCTGGACTCCGAAGTGCAAACTCTCCCCTCGGCAACCGTTTTTCCTACTAAAGAAAAGCGATGAGCTTTCCTTCCTCCTTATCCTTCCCTCCCTCCCTTGCAAGTGTTGATGACTTTATATTTTCAAGATGGAAACAGATTTCTCTTTTGCCTCCTACCTGTAAAAATCCTATGTTCTCCCTTTGAAAACATATTCAGAAAATACACAAAATGTTTAAAAATAAAAAACAATCATCAGGGGCACCTGGGTGGCTCAGTCGTTAAGTGTCTGCCTTCAGCTCAGGTCATGATCCCAGGGTCCTGGGATCGAGTCCCGCGTCGGGCTCCCCGCTCGGCGGGAAGCCTGCTTCTCCCTCTCCCACTCCCCCTGCTTGTGTTCCCTCTCTCGCTGTGTCTCTCTCTGTCAAATAAATAAATAAATAATCTTAAAAAAAACAACAACAATCATCATCCCAGCACCTGGGGACCACCACTGTAAACATTTTATCATTTACGATAATAATCATGGCAAACACTGATGGCTCGCCGACTGTTGGTCAGAGGTTCTGCCGGGCGCTTGAAAATCTGCATCATCACAAGGTTTCTTTTTGGGGTGCTGGAAGTGTTTTAAAATTAGACTGTGATGATGGTTGCACAACTCTGTAAATACACTAAAAATCATTGAGTTGTGCACTAAAAACAGGTGAATTTTACGGCATGTAAATTATACCTCAATAAAGCTGTTTAAGAAATCTGCATCCCGGGGCGCCTGGGTGGCTCAGTCGTTAAGCGTCTGCCTTCGGCTCAGGTCATGATCCCAGGGTCCTGGGATCAAGCCCCACGTCGGGCTCCCTGCTCTGCGGGAAGCCTGCTTCTCCCTCTCCCACTCCCCCTGCTTGTGTTCCCTCTCCCGCTGTGTCTGTCTCTGTCAGATAAATAAATAAAATCTTTAAAAGAAAAAAAAAAAGAAATCTGCATCCCTTTTTTTTTTTTTTTAAGATTTTATTTTTAAGGGCACCTGGGTGGCTCAGTGGTTAAGCGTCTGCCTTCGGCTCAGGTCATGATCCCAGGGTCCTGGGATCGAGTCCCACATCGGGCTCCCCGCTCAGCGGGGAGTCCAGTTCTCCCTCTGCCTCTGCCCCTGCTTTTGTCCCCTCTCTCGCTGTGTCTCTCTCTGTCAAATAAGTAAACAAAATCTTAAAAAAAGAAAAAGACTTTATTTTTAACTACTCTCTCTACCCAAGGTGGGGCTTGAACTCACGACCCCAAGATCAAGAGTCCCATGTTATACTGACAGAGGCTGCTAGGCACACCCCCTGCATCCTCTCTCTCTCTCTTTTTAAGATTTTACTTATTTGAGAGAGAGGGGGAGAGGCAGAGGGAGAGGGAGAAGCAGACTCCCCCACTGAGCAGGGAGCCCGACTCGGGGCTCGATCCCAGGACCCCGGCACCACGACCTGAGCCGAAGGTAGATGCTTAACCATCTGAGCCACCCAGGCGCCCCCTCCCCCCGCAAACTCTTGATTGATCCTCGCATGGCTGTGTAAGGCTGCTGTGATGAGAGACACGGTCAGAGACCCCTCACGTGCCCACATACACACACTGGGCTCCAGTCCACACTTATGTAGTGGCTATGTTTGCCTAATAGCTCATCAAGGGCATTTCCCAAGTCATTCGATAACAGAGCTACGCCTGGATCCTTATTGCTTATCACCAGTAGTTCGATGCAAAAGAATCTCAGCTCCACCACTAAATTATATCCCTGCTCCGAACCTCAGTTTCCCCATTAGTGAAATGGGACACAGGCCAGCAGCTCCCTCCTTAAGGGCTGCTGAGGGGATGCCCTGCAATCCTGGCTGTGGAAGGCTCTAAGGGAGGGTGCCCATTGGTGGCGCCATGAGCCACCTGAGCGCATGTGGGCTAGGTGCCCTGTTTGTGCATTGTGTTCCTTCAAATTTGGAACTCAGGTCAGAGGGGAGTGTGCATCCACCTGCTGAGAATTTTCTCCGCATCCTGCCCGGTGGCCTCATTTCCCTGTGCTCAGATCAGATGCATCTGAGCAGGAGTGATGAAAGAGGAGGCACTAATAAACGGGTGAAATGTTCATATAACCGTGGTTGGAACTGCTGTCTGCTGGGAGCCCTCCGCCCAAGGCAATGGCCTCTCTCTTCCTCTGCAGCCCCTCGTCCTGGGAGAACACTGAGCCCTATCCCACACAGCGAGGGGCAGGTCATAGGGGGAGAGGGTGGTCAGGGAAGGCATCCTGGAAGAGGTGTTGGCTGATGTGAGACTCAGAGGATGAGCCAGTGAAGGAGGACGAGGGCATGGTGAAGATGACGACAGCATATGGCAGGAGAGTGAGGGGGGCATTTTCTCCACGACCTGCAAGATACTAGGGAGGACCCACAGGCAGAGGCGGAAGCGGGGCTGGCTAAGGCAGGTCTCAGGGGCTCAACTCAGGAGCGAGGGGCTCGGTTTGGAGGTCAGGGGCCAAAGAGGGCTTCAAGCAGAGGGGGTCAGATTGGGAGGCCATAGAGCGTTTCCGTGCTGTCAGGCAGAGAACGGGGTGGAGGCACAAGAGAAGGCCACCCCCGGGGCTAAGACAAAGGTGGGGGCAGCTGAGGTTCAAAGAGGTGGGCGGACCAGGGGCAGGATCCACAGGGCCTGGGACGGACTCGCATGGGGAGGGTGACCCAGGAGGGGAGGCTGGTCCCGGAGCCTCTGGCCAGGGCAGTGGGAAGATGCCCTTTAGGAGACGGCCTTGACCACCTTCCAAGGCCAAGAGTCTTTTTTTCAAGGTGCCTGCAATGGTTCTAGCCGACCCCATACAGCTCTTGTTCCTTAGCTGGATTTCAGTCCGGGGAGGGGTCAGAGTCCAGAGAGACAACCGAGAAGAGCAGAGGAGAAGCTGAGGGGTGTGATCTGTGCACAAGCAGGCGGCGGGGGTGGGGGGGCGAAGAGGGACGGACATGAGGCAGGGGACCGGTACCCGTTCCTGTCCTGCCTCTAGTTCCATTGCTGTGGGACCTCAGGCAGCTCTCTACCCTCTCTGAACCATCTCACCATCT
This sequence comes from Zalophus californianus, assembly GCF_009762305.2. NCBI lineage: Eukaryota > Metazoa > Chordata > Mammalia > Carnivora > Otariidae > Zalophus > Zalophus californianus. The sequence goes on from NC_045607.1 coordinate 7,556,015, forward strand.
GAAAACAGGAGATGATAGTCTGCTCCTCCAACTAACAGGTTGTTGGCTCCAAGAAAATAATAATCAGCACTGCCCTTGGACATGGGGAATCAGGACCCCTGCCCCATGCTCTAGGGGTCGCTCTTTGGATCTCTAGAGCAAGGGGTCCCCAGGGGCCAAGGGTCGGTGCCCAGCTGGAGCCTATGCACCCTTCCTAGGCCACACTTGAGTGCTCTGGAATTCCCTCTTGGTCTCAAGCCCTCCTCCAGGGTCTGCCCTGCCTAGCCGCGGCGGGGCGGGGGGGGGGGGGGGGGGGGGGGGGGAGGAATCCTTCCTGGCATCTCGGATGGATCTCAGATGTGAGGGCAGGGTGTCGGCATGTGAGCCCGGGAGGCCCCTTCTGGTGCAGGATGGAGTAAGAAAAGACAGGGGCAGCCTGGGGAGAGGGGCCACCTGTCCCCATAATGCCACACCCCATCACGGAACTCTGAGGAGTCTGAAATTCTAAATTCAAACCCAGTCTGCCAGGTTCTTATGAAAGTGTGTTTGTCAAGGTGGGAGGGCAGGATGTACTGTATTCAGCGATCCCTTAGCTTGATTTATAACTGGAATATTTAGACATCTGGCACGTGGGCCTCCATTTTTGCTCTTGTTCCACACCTAATAACACCGGGCCCTAGACTGGCTTCCTCCACGCTGCCCCCCTGCCCCCCGCATTCCCATCGCCCACCGAGGTTCTGACCCTGTAGCCCGAGCCAAGGTCAGGGAAACTCGATTCTATTGGAGCCTGGATCAGATGCTGTCTGCCAGAGTCACCTTTCATTCCCGACTCCTTGGGGCCACTGGATGGGGCGGGGGTTTGGAAAAGATGTTCTCTGGCCTGGGTGGAGCAGGTGAGTCTGGTTATGTGTGCTCAGCACTCGGCAGGGGCTCACTCTGAGCACATGGAGGCTGGAGCACAGGGAGTCGGCTCTGTGGGTGTGGGTGTTTGCTGAGGGCCGCCGGTGTCTCCCGACTTCCCTGGTCTCACTGGGGCCTCCACTCCTCCCTCGGCGATGCTGTCCTCTGTCTGGGTTCTCAAACCCACTGGGCTCCTTCTCTTCTTGGGCCTGTGCTCGGATGGGACCCTGCACCTGGGGTGTGTCCACTCCTTTGCTTGACCGGGTCGGCTTCTTGTTCAGGTCCACCCGCAAGGCCCCCTCCTCAGGGGGCCTTCTCTTGCCCCTCTGACAACACCCTCCCTTCAACAGAAGCAAACGTCAGTCCCCTCTGCCCCCTCCAGTCAGTAATTTTCCACCTAGGATGTCTCAGGATATCCCCTAATCCTCTTTGGACTCAGTCTCCAAGTCTGGGAATTGGAACCACTAAGATGTATCCCAAAGTATTCAGAAGATGAGAGCTTAGTAACGCGGAGTGGGCTGTCCCCCACCGGAGGGCCCAGGGATGACGAAGAGAGGGGCTCTCAGAGGCCAGAGACCGGCACCAAGCCCACGCTGGGATGAGAACACGGAGGAAGGAGCAAGGAGACCGGTAGGAGCCAGGGAGCCTGAGCAGGGGTAGGCAGAGCCACTAGGGAAACCCAAAGCCTTGCCTCTCAGGCCACCCCTTGGGCTCTGGGCAGAGGCCCACTCACAAGGCCCCCTGCCCCCACCTGCGCCCCAGCTGCTTCCCAGCCTGCCCCTCTGTCCAGGCGGAACAAACCTGGCACATCCTCTCTACGAGGCCTTACCCCAAGTGTTTCGTGGGCATTATGTCAATACTCAGCACAATCCTAAGAGGGACATGCTATTACTAACCCCATTTTACAGATGAGGAACTAGGAGCCGAGAAGGGTTTAAGAAACACGCCCAAGGTCACTCAGCTTGTAAATGGCAGGGCTGAGCTACAAACCCAGGTCCCATTCCAGAGCCTGCGCCCTCCGCCCCTCTGCTGCGTTCCCACTGGCCTCAGCCTCCCCAGGGGCCGACGGGGCAGGGAGGGTGGGTGCTACCCATTTCTTAGCCTACCTGGCACCAGAGCGAGGGGAGGGGAGCGTAGCCTGAGAGCTTGTCCCAGGACAGCCCACTCTTGGTCCTGGACAGGTGTCACAGGGAGGGGGCGCGGAGCCGGGGGCAAAGTCGGGTGGCCCAGGGCAGCAGGCCTCTGCTCCCAAAATGCTGGGGTGTCCTGGGGCCCTGCCCACACTCCTCTGTCTACACTCGCCCCGAGATGATCTCATCTACTCCCATGGGTTTAAATCCCACCTCTACGCCATGGACGACTTCCAAACTTACACTTCCAGCCCGCCTTCCCCTGAGCTTCCAGCTTTCATCACCACACTGCCCACCTTACACTTCAAACTCAACATGCTCAAAATCGAGCTCCTGGTCCTGCCCCTGCCCCCCCCCCCCAAACCTGCTCCTCCCGTCCTCCGGTAACGGCACCAACACCCACCCAGAATCAAAGACACTGACGTCATCCTTGAGTCCTCCTTCCTCACCCTGCAGATCCCATCCACCGGCAAGTCATGTGGGACTTCCTCCAAAATGTACCCTGAACCCCACCGCTCTCCCCCTCCCCGCTGTGGAAGTCCTGGCCCAGGCCCCCATCAGCGCCTGCGCACTAGATCAGCCTCCTCACCTGTCCCCCGCCCCCTCCCCAAGTTACACACTTGGTGGAATCAGCTCAAGGCACTCCACTACTTAAAAGCTTCTGGCAGTAATGAAAATAAACCCAACTCTTCATCAGAGCCTCAGGGCCTTGTAGATCCAACCCCTGCCTACCTCTCTGATGCCACGCTGCCCTTGCGTACCAAACACCAGCCACAGGGGCTCCTTTCTGTTCTTTAAACATGCCACATTTGTTAACCGCCCCAGGGCCTTTGCACTCACTGTTCCCTCAGCCTAGAATGCTTCTCAGTCTCATGGCTTCTCATCTCAGATGCTACCCGCTCCTAGAAACCCTTTCTGACCTCCCTTTTCCCTTCCACAGGACTGACCACATTCTCTGTCTTCTTCATATGCGCTCCTGTGTTTACTATTTCAGAGTCTCCCCCTCGGAATGCAAAGCTTTTGTCTTTTCTACCCTAGACTCTCCAGCGCCGTGACACTGGGGACACTCCACAAATGTCTGAATGACTGAGTGAATCAGCCTCAGTTTTCCCTTCTGTAAAAGGGGGATGAAGAAAGAGCATGGACCCAGACAAGTCCTAGCAGGGTCCGGGCAGCTGCTTTGCCACATGACTGCAGAGTCGACAGCAGGGCCATCCGGGGCTGCGCAGAAGCCCAGGCTGGCCCGGGGCAGCCTCTGGTCCCTCTGGTGTATTTTTCCACTTCCTCTCTGTGGGGGGTTGGCTCCTGGGAAGCCCCGGGAGATGGAGCGGCTGTTTCCATGCTCACGGGTCTGGGGACCCAGCCCTGGACGGAGAGGTCAGGAGCCCATGAGGGAGCAGGTGGGGCTGGCTAGGGGCCCCACTGAATTCCCTCCGGGTGCCCCAGCTGTGGTCTCCTCACTAGCTTTCATGAGGATCAAATAACGCTTTCCCACCCACTCCTCCACCTCAGGCCAAGCCCTCCTCAGCCGCCCTGGGCCTGCACCTGGACACCCTGCGCATCCTCCTGCAGGGCCACTGTCAGAGGGCCCCGGGGTGCTGGGGGCAGCGAGAGGACCAGGGCCTCCGGGGACACAGTCCACATCCTGCTCCACTCAACAAGCTAACAGGGGCCCAAGTCAGCTGTGGCCACGCCGGCCTGCTATGTTGCCTACTTACTGGCACCTGCCTTGGCTGGACAGTGAACTCCAGGAAGACAGGGACCAGGTTGGCCCTGGCGCACATGGGTCCCCAAGCCTAACTGACCACCAACAGCTCCCTCCCACGTGTTTACAAAAGGGTGTTTACACCCATGAACTCCCTGGAGTCCCGCACCGCCCTGTCAGGAAAGTAGGGCAGCAACCGTCCGTGGTCCCATCCTACAGAGAGGGAAGATGGAGGCCCATGCACCTGCATGTCCCTGTGCCCAGTTCAGGGCCTGGCTCTCAGAGGCTCTCAAGGCTGAGATTAGGAGCCTGGGCTTTGGAATCTAATAGATGCTGACCTTCCTGGCTGGGGGACTTTGGGCAAGGCATCTAACCTTGGGGTCTGTTCCCTCAGCTGCAGGATGGGCATTATGGTACCTGCCTCATGGGGCTGCTGTGAGCCATCCTGTGGAGAATGGTGTGGGGCACATGAGAAGGGCTCAGCAGAGGGGGGCTGAGGTCACCTTCCCCCCCGCCCCATGCCTCATGGCCAGAGCACACAGCCTGGAATAAGCTGACGTTCAGCAAATGTTCTATGGACGAAAGGTAGGAATATGGTTTGTACACTGTAAAGTGCTGCATTTCCGTGGGTGTTCCTTAAAGCACTAAGGCCTCTGGGCTTTGCTGTGTCCAGAGTCCCTGCCACCCCCTCACCCTGACTGCTGGGCCACAGGGAAGGGGCCCATCTGTATCTCTTGCCTGTTTGTCTCTGAAGCTCTGAGGGTCGCGTGAGCAGGAGTGGGGCTCTGTGGGAGCCCATCCCCAAGAGACAGACGGCCTCCCCCGCTGCTGACCAGATGGGCCCAGCCGCCCCCATGGTGGCTTTCCAACATCTCCCAGATACACTGCTCCCGTCAGAACCCTTCCCTTTAGCCCCATGGTTGGCACTGGTCTTCCCAGGTGATTTGAGGGGCAGGAACAACCATCCAGTGCAACTGTCCTTATTAGAGGTGGGGAAACAGGCTCAGACAGGGCAAATGACTCTCTTGAGGCTTCACAGCCGAACCTGGCTTGGACCCAGGATGTCCCCTCGGAACTGCTGCCCCTCGGAGGGAGGGGCCTCTGCTTCCATCTCTCACAGGCCAGTTGCTTCCTTAGCAGCGAAGGTCACTGGGAGAAAGCTAGGGTTTCTGAAGAAGGTGAGGGAGGGAGATGCCTGAGCAGGAGGCCGGCCGGTGTCGCTGCCTCCTCCCTGTCTGCTCAGCCCCCATCCCCCTCCCGGGAGAGCACCATCCTCCTTCTCCGCACCAAAAAGCCATCCCGGACTCCATTTTTCTCTGGGGATCCCGGGGAGGGGGGGTCACGACCCCACCTGCCCCCCTAAACCCAGGACCTTTTGTCTTTGCGGTTGCCCCCCACTCCCCGCCACCTGGCCCTCCCAGCGCCCTATGGGATCAGAGCCAGGAGGGGGATTAGGCTGTGCAAATGGCTCCCCCCTCCCCGCCATCCTGCTTCCCTGTCTTAGTCATCTCTGCCCTCCGCCGCCTTCTCCCTCCATTACGATCCCTCTGCCAGGCCCAGGGGAGAGCGGCGGTGGCAGGCGCCCCCCACCCAGGGGCGGCGGCGGAGCCAGGTACCCGCGGCTCGCAAGAGGATCGGAAGCGGTCTCACGGCCACCCCCCTCCTGGTCCTGCAGCACCCCCAACCCCCTCCTCCCTCCGCCGCCGCGCTGCGCACGGATGGCGGCGGGAGCTGCAGAGGTGTGTGTGTGAGGGGGGAGGCTGTGCATGGTCCTCGATGTCCGGGGGCTCTGTCCTCTCCCAGGGACACAGCTGCGGAGGGGGTCCCTAGCCACTTTCCAGGGATCCTCCTGGGGGAGGGAGCTGTCTTCCGTGGAACCTAGGGCTGGGGAGCACTGCCCTTGGGGTGCTGCCCTCTCCGAGGGACGCGGGAGCCAAAGGGAGGCGCTGAGTAATGCAGGCCCCCTTGGTGCCCATACTGGGGGAGGGGGCACCCTTTGCCAGGGTCTCTTAGCAGAGCGCCGTCTTCCCTAAAGGATGTGGCGGAGGAGGGGGGCGTGATACCGTGGCCGGTGGCTTGACGACGTTTGCGGACAAGCGGGGGGCGCTGCAGCCCCTGAGGGGCTCTGGTGGGGGGGCACCCTCCGTCTGGCTGCAGGCGGGGGGCGCGCCGTCCGCGGAGGCAGCGCCAAGGGCTGCGAGGTCGCGGCGCCGTCGGGGGCGGAGGCCCGGGGACCCGGGCTGGGGGCAGTCCGCGCTCCGGGGCGCGCCGCTCCTACCTGCCTACGAAATTCTCGAGCACCGAGCTCTTGCCGGCGCTCTGGCCGCCGACCACGGCGATCTGCGGGAGGTCGAGGTCCGCGTTCTGGCCGATAGCGGAGAAGGCGTCCTGCAGCCGGTTGACCAGCGGGATGAGATCCTCCATGCCGCGGTTGCCCATGGCTGCGGCGGGCCCCGCGGGCTGCAATCAGCCGCCGCTCCAGCTCCCGGCTCCTGCTCAGCCGCTGCAGCCGCGCGCTCCGACTGCCTGCGCCGCGGACCCCCCCCCCCCCCCCCGCCCCTCCGTGAGCCGAGCGGAGCTCTGCGCCAGGATGCCGCCAGAGGGCGGTCACGGCGCTGCGGGCTGGCCGCTGTGCGCAGGTGCCGCCTGCGGCACCATGGGGATTGTAGTTTTCTCCATCTGCGGCTTTTGGGGCGCTTGAGCCGTGTCTGGGGGGCTCCGATGCTGCACCGCAGCTATCATTCCTGGAACTGGGCAAGGTCTCACCCCTAGTACCGGGCCTCTCGGATAGTGGTCATGGCTGTCTCACTCCATCTTACAGATGAGGAAACTGAGGCTTGGAAAGAGATGGGTCTCCTTCAAGGTCACGTCTCCTGACCTGGAGTTCCACTCGGCCTCACTGCCTTCGACTCTAGGTTCTGACACTTATTCATGGCAGCATGCCCGTCCTGCCTTGGGCCTCAGTTTCCCTGTTTCTAGAAGGAGACAGAACATTAATTCAACAAATATTTATTGAGCACCTGTAAGCCAGCCCCTGTCGTAGGCAGCAGCGGACATACAACAGTGAACAAGACCAACAATGTCTCTACCCTCAGATCTTACATTGGGGTGGTTGAGACAGACAGGAAATGAAGAAACAGGTAAATGAAATCGTAAAAGTGAAAATAGTTTACACTAACAGTGATGGAAGAAGTAAACAGGGTGTGAAGAGAGGTACATGTGTGGATGCAAAAGGCCCCTTTAGCCTGGGAGGAGATGGGTAGTTCTCTGAGGAAGTGACATTGGAGAAGAGACCTAGATGATGAGAAGGAGCCAGCCACAGGCGGATCAGGGGGAAAGCAGGCCAGACTGAATGAATAGAAAGTGCCAGGGCCCTGACCCTTGGAAGGTCTTCTTGGAAGAGCTGGGACTTCTTGTCCTAGAGAGTGTCAGTCTTTGCCCCAACCCATCAGGGTGGTGGTAAAACTGGAATTCAAATCCAGGACTCCTATAGTCCTACCCTATGTGTCCTGTTCACATGGAGAGGACATGGGCTCCAGGCCTAGACATCCACCTCTGATTCTGAGGAACCTAAATTGGACTGCCCACAAGGAGGCTGGGAAAGAGAGGCCAGCTTACCCTGTGCTGTTGGGCATCAGCGGGTCACCCTGTATATGAATGTGGGGGGTTGGGGAGCACTGCTGGGAGAGCAGTGCCCTGGGAATCAGAGATCACCATTCACTCACCAGTTTAATGCATATTACCTGAGCCAGGCCCTATGCCAGCCCACAGAGATAAAGCAATGAGCAAATGGACAAAGTCCTTACCCATATGTGGCTTATACCCATATGTGGAAAAAGAGGAACAAACACCAATAAGCCGATAAATATGACCTGTCAGATGGTGATGGGTGCTTTGGAAAGCGAGAAAGTTGGGGAAGGTTGGGGCAGGGGTAGTGTTACTCTTTGTTTGGCGTGGTGAGAGTAGGATTCTGGTAAAAATGTGAGCAGAGACCTGAAGGAAGTAAGGGAGTGACCCACATGGACATCTGGGGGCAGGGGATTTTCCAGGCAGGCAAAGGAAAATGAGCAGGCCGTAGGCTTTGTTCAAGCTGGGTGATCCAGGTCCCTTCCCGTCTCTGAGCCTCAGTTTTCTAATCTAGGTAATGGGGATAATGAGAGATTTAGAATCCCTGTGAGGGGCGTGGCCCTGGCTTGGTGCTCGGGGGAATTTGATCAAACCAACTGATTGAGCCCTCCAGGCAGCTGGAGCATCAGCTACATACATTGTGCATCCTGAGAAGAGCTGCTTAGACCCAGCCCCTTTATTATGCTCTGAGAACCAGAGAGGGCAGAGATGAAGCCTGGAGTGGAGCCATTAATTTGGGGAGGGGGTGCAGTTTGCAGATGTCTGCCCAGAGGGGCACCATCACAGCTGAGTTGTTTTTCCTAATTACAGTAGTGAAACTTACTGTAAAAGTCAGACTTTACACAATATTTCAAAGCTTCTTGGTCATCCTCCTACCCACAGATAACCACTAAGTATAGCTTTTATGGTGTTTATTCTCTGGTTTGTCCCCTATATATTCATTTTATTTCATTTTGTTTTTACAGAAATGGGATCATACTATATAGGTCTGGTACCAGACCAGCAGCTTGGACACCACCTGGAGTTTGTCAGAAATGTAGAATCTCTTGCGGCGCCTAGGTGGCTCAGGCGGTTAAGCCTTTAGGTCAGGTCATGATCCCAGGGTCCTGGGATCGAGCCCCGCATCAAGCCCCGCATCGAGCCCTGCTCCTCCCTCTCCCTCTACCCACAGCTCCCCCTGCTTGTGCTCTCTCTCTGTGTCAAATAAATAAATAAGATCTTTAAAAAAAAAAAAAAAAGGAGGGCTCCTGGGTGACTCAGTCAGTTAATCGGCTGCCTTCGGCTCAGGTCATGATCCCAGGGTCCTGGGATCGAGTCCCACATGGGGCTCCCTGCTCAGCAAGGAGCCTGCTTCTCCCTCTCCCTCTGCTGCTCCCCCTGTTTATGCTCTCTCTCTCTCTCTGTCAAATAAATAAATAAAATTTTAGAAGAAAAGAAAGAAAGAAAGAAAGAAAGAAAGAAAGAAAGAAAGAAAGAAAGAAAGAAAGAAAGAAAGAAAGAAAGGAAGGAAGGAAATGTAGAATCTCAGGCTCTGCTCATGGCCTGCTGGATCACAACCTCCGTTTAACAAGAACCACAGAGCCCCAGGAGATTCCTATGCACATCAGTGTGGAAGAAGCTCTGATATATATTATTATATGCAACTTGAGATTTGGCAGGGGGTCGTAGGGGGAGTGGTTTAACAACATCATTCCACAATTTACTTAGAAAAAATTTTTTTACACAATCGGGAATTGGCAAGAAATTTTTTTGGTAAAGCATGATAATGTTGGGGGCTTGTGCTATCAGGCATTAAAATATATTCCCAAACTGTAATAATCATGCTTTGTGGTAGCATCAGGAGAAGAGATGGGTAGATTCCTGGAGCAGAATAGGTCTGGAACTGGATCTGTATGAGCATAAGAGTTTATTGGGTGATAACGGTGCAGCTCAAATTAGAGGCAAGTGAGAGACCTCCAGGTGATGCTACAGCCTCAGACTTCATTTCAGATGCAAAGAGACAGGGCCTCCCTTCTCCCTCTGAGCATAGTCCATTGGGGGGCTTTGCCAGCAAGGGATTGGTTAAAAGCAATTAACATGCGTCTTGCCCTGAACAGTGTCCCCAGAGAGTTACCAGCCATTATCTTGTCTGGTCTTCAAGGAGTCAGCACAAAGTTATATACATTCTAAAAAATGTTCCATTCCCTCCCCATGATAAAGTCATCCAAACCAATTACAGCAAATTAGAAAAAAGGAAAGTGAAAACCCCCCACGAGCCCACTACACACATATATTTATTTTTTCCAAAACCAGCATCATAAATGTGTGTGCAATTTTGTAGCCTGCTGAGTTCACTTCACATCATATCGTGGGTGTTTACATAACCTTTGAAAGCGTAATTTCTGAGGGCTGTGTGCTATTCCTTAAGAGGCAGACACCATGATTTACTTAGCTGTTCTCCTAAGGTTGATTACTTTCCAGGTAGCTATTATAAATAATGTTTCCATGAATGACCTGCTGGCTTTAAAAATTCTCCTTTCTGATTATTTTCTTGGGCACGTTTCCTACAAGAGGGGTTACCAGGTCAAAGGGCAGAACACGTTCGAGAACTTTTTTTTTTTTTTAAGATTTTATTTATTTGAGGGGCGCCTGGGTGGCTCAGATGGTTAAGCGTCTGCCTTCGGCTCAGGTCATGATCCCAGGGTCCTGGGATGGAGCCCCGCATAGGGCTCCCTGCTCAGCGGGAAGCCTGCTTCTCCCCCTCCCTGTTTCTCCCCCTGCTCATATTCTCTCTCTCTCTCTCTCTCTCTCTCTCTCTCTGCGTCTCCAGTGAATAAACCTTAAAAAAAAAAAGATTTTATTTATTTGAGAGAGAGCACCAGATAGGGGAGGGTCAGAGGGAGAAGCCGACTCCCTGCAGAGCAGGGAGATGCGGGACTTGATCCTGGGACTCCAGGATCATGACCTGAGCTGAAGGCAGTCGCTTAACCAACTGAGCCACCCAGGCGCCCCCACGCTCAATCTTGATAAGAGAATTTGCAGGTTGCTTTTCAGAAAAATGAATCAACACAGAATCACCAGCATGAGCCTTATTTTTAGTTTTCTTGTTTGTTTGTTTTTACTTTAGCAATTTGCTAAACTCACTCTGCCAAGGGCTAGCGCTAAGCATTACGTAATATTATCCTCACACACACCCTGGGAGGGAACACCCATTTTATAGACGAAGAACCTGCTCGGAGAGGACTCTCCCGGGGGCTGGACTCGCCTAGCCAGAAGGTTGTGGAGCCCGGATTCAACTTCTCCAACTTCTGCTAGCACCCAGACCAGGGTGTCAGCGTGCTTGGACCTGGTTGGAAGGAAGCCTAAGCGATCTTGACTCGGCCCCTTCTCTCCCTCCCCATTGGCTCCGTCTTGGTTCTCACCAAGTGAGTTTTCTAATCCGGGCGCATGTGATGCTGTCACACCCTTCCTTAGCGCTCCCCGCCCTTCAGGATAAATTATGCCCAAGGCCAGGCCTTCAAAGCTCCCACGGTCCAGGCTGCCCTTCCACCCAAGGGCGCGACGTCCTACTGACTCCGGCCCCTGCCTCGTGCTGTGGCCACGCTGAGCCACTTTCGCGCCTCTAAATCCAGGCGTAATTAGGCACCGGTGCGGCCGCCCGGGGCTGCAGTGGAGCGGGTCCAGAGCTTTAGGGCAGCGCTTGTCACACGACTGCAGGGATTGGTTGACTCCCTCGGGCCTCCGCGGCCGAGCGCGCTGGGCCGGCCTCCAATCTGCACGCCTCTAGCGCCACCGTGCGCCGTGCCCCGCGCACAATCGGCGCTTCTTGCAAAAGAAGCCGATTGCCCCGGGTTGTTGTTACCTTTAGGGACCAATTTTGGTAACAGAAAAAGGAAAAGGGATCGCTATTTGAGTGACCACAGGTTGTTTGGCTCAGTGACTCCATGTGGGGACCAAGGAGAGAGGCGCCGGGATGAGGGACCGAGTCGTCATTAAAGTGTCCTCGGGGCAGGACAATTTCAGGCTCAGGATGAGCGCCGTTTTTCATAATTGAACTCAGCCCTCCTCACCCCGTCCTGAGTCAAATCGAAGAAACACCTTGAGACGGACCTTCTGTTCGCTGTGCCTGTCACCCTCTCGCCGGGTCTCGGTCCCCGAATGTGCCGCGGCCGGCTGCACGGCCCCTCCCACCCCAGCCCCGCGCGGGGCCCCTGGATCGCGGGACAGTGGCGGCCCGGGGAGGTCGGTTGGGGAAGGTCCTTCTCGAAATCGCCCGCGATGTCCCCGCCAGACGACAGACCCCTCCGGGAGACAGACAGACCTCGGGCTCGGAGCCGCCGGTTCCCGGGCAGGAGGACGAGGGGCGGAAGGCCTGCGCCGCCTCGGGCCCCCTCGCAGCCCCCAGCCGCGCCGGCCGCAGCCGAGGCGCCGGGTAAGCGGGCTCCGTCCCCGCAGCGAGACCTGAGCGCCGGACGGGACCTCGCGGCGCGGCTAGCGGCACTGGGTCCTCCGGTCCTCCAGAGGGCGCTGCGGCGGCCAGGCCCGCAGACCAGCCTTTCAAGCGGCCAGGCCCCGGCGGAGCCGCGAGTTCCAGCGGCCCAGTCGGCTCTGCCAGTGGGGGCGGGGCGATTGGGCGGGGGTTTGGGGAAGCGAAGTGCGCGGGCCGAGAGCGCCTGGTGGACGCACGCAAGGCTTAGGGGCCACTTGGATGGAGGCTGCGGGCGTCGCGGGCAGGTGGGGTGGCCGGATTTGATGTGTAATGCTGGCTGGATCTGCAGAGGAAGGGCTTAGCGGAGTGGGGGAGGGAAGCCTTCCTCCCACTTTGTTCAGAGGCCAAAGCGAAAGGTTGGGGGTGCTGTTATTGACAAAAGGGGCACGAGGGAGGGGTGGGGGTGTGGAGAGGGGCTGGCATCGGGGCGTGACGACGCGAGAAAGGCTGGGGGCGGGGAAGCTGCATTTGCGTCGGACGCCCCTGGAAGAACCGAGCCATGGGAGTGGGGGAGATGGCGGGCGGGGTTGGGCGTTTGAGGGAGGGACTGTTGGCAGGATTTGCGGGAAAGTGGCGGGAGGGGGGGTTTATTGAAAGCATGGGGGTGCGAATGCGGCATGCTCTTGGCAGGACTGCAGTGTGGCCGTGACCTCAGCGGGCAGGTGTTTGAGGGCCACGGGCAGGAGTGGATAGGCGCGGACACAGGGGTCCTGCCTTACTCCGTGTCCTTCCTTCAGCCACCATGTTCAACCAGCAGCAGCAGCAGCAGCTCCAGCAGCTCCAGCAGCAGCAACTCCTGCAGCTGCTGCAGCAGTCCCCGCCGCAAGCCCCACTGCCCATGGCCGTCAGCCGGTGAGTTCCCCTCTGGAGGGGTGGGCGGCTTCAGCCCTGCCGCTCAGACCCGTCGTGGAGACCCCATCCCAGCCCTTTCTCCCAGGGACATCCCTGTTTCAGTCCTGGAAGCCATTAGTTCCCACCTTACGAGGTTCTTCTGTCTGCGGTAGAGAGGGGCAGAGAGTGGAGGTGAGGGAAGAGGGAGGCTCTGACTCTCCCAGAGTCCTCTGACACCCCCTCCCAACACACAGGGGGCTTCCCCAGCAGCAGCCACAGCAGCAGCTTCTGAATCTCCAAGGTGCCAACTCCGCCTCCCTCCTCAACGGCTCTGTGCTACAGAGAGCTTTGCTTTTGCAGCAGTTGCAAGGTAGGACTGGCCCCTTCTCACTGCAACTCAGGGGTGGTGCCCTGGCATCCCCATTTGCACTCAATCTCACCAAATCCACACGCTAACTCTGAGAGGGAGCTACTCTCGGCGCCCTAGTTTGCAGATGCGGACTCTGGGGCTCCAGGTGGTGGAAGTCCCAAAGTTGCTCAGCTGGACGCAGCTCTGTCTGATCGCAGAGGTGTGCCCTTGGCCATGGTGCTGGCTCTGTGGGCAGTACTCAGCACAGCTCACTCCCGTTCAGATTAGATGAAATGATGGAGGAAAAGATCTCTTTGGATCACTCTCTTCCACATCCCATTTGACAGATGAGGAAGCTGAGGTCCAGAGCTCGGGGAAGTCATTTGCCCTGGGTCATGCAGCTAGATGAAGCCTGAGCCTTCTGACCCCCTGGATCTCTGTGTGGGTGCTTCTAGCCATATATAGTAAGCCTGTGTCCTCGTCTCAGTGTCCTCATGTGGAGAGCAGTCTCTCAGCTCTTCCTCCTAAGATGCAGCTCTGGGATATCAAGCCCTTTCGGTATTAATTTAGGAGCCCAGTGACCTAGGGCCAGCTCATGTTCAGACCCAGCCCCTCCTGCACGGTAGCTGTGGCTTGCTGTGTGGTCCTTCTGGGCGGTGCACTGTGCTGAGACCTTTACAAACACAGTTCCTCGACTCTGCTGACAACTCTGGGGGTGGGGGGTGAGATACACTCGTGCTCCCATTTTACGAATGAAAAAACTGAGGCCTAGAGAAGAATCATGTGCCTAGGGTCACACAGGGAGTAGGTGTGGATTAGAGGGAGAGTTAGAGCCCAGGTCTTGCTACACAACTCTGTTCTTAGATACTAGGCTGTCCTGCCATCCAGCTGGTTATGCTGCCAGGTCAGAAGATGTGATGGCTGTCACTCTCAGCCCTGCCACATACGCATGGAAGGTCCTGGAGTTGATTTACAAATGATCGATGGCAGTCGATCGATGGCAGGTGGAGAGAGAAAAGCACACACAATGTATACATATGTATTTCCCCCTTTTTCTTTCCTATTTTAAAGATCACACTCATCAAAGAAAAGTGAAAAAAATTATTTTTAGAGGATAAGGAAACCCAAATTGTCATAGACTCACTCACCTTCTGAAGGAAAACAAAAACAAAAGCAAAAAACACCTGTCACGGTTTGGTGTATTTCCTCCCATTTTTTCCTAGGCCCAAACTTGGGAATTTGTATATGATTGTGGTTGGTTATTGACATGGAACTGAAAGGCTGTCTTTTACTTCTTTTTCACGGAATAGAATAGCATGATCATTTACCAGATGATTTGACAGTGTCTGTGAAGATTATTTTTTTAAAAGCTCTTTGTATTCCACTGGAGGGCAAGCCCTCATGTACCTAAACTCAGCTGCTTCCTTTTTCTCCCCACTCCGCTTTGTTTTTTCTTTTTTCTTTTTTCTCTGTTTTAAATAACATGGGCATGAATATCATGTTTGAGACGATTTTCTTAGAACATATTCCGAAAAGTAGAAAAGCTGCGTCGGGGGATGGATGTTTTATGGCTCTTGATAAGTATTGCCAACTTGCTTTCCCAAAGGACTGGACCAGTTTGCAATGCCACCAGCCACGTATGACAGTACCGGTCTCACCATGCCCACGGCAACACTGGGTATTATATGCTTTTTATATATATATATATATATACACATGATTTACTAACTTGGTTGGCAAAAAGCTACATCATTAATGTTTTAGTTTACATTTATTGGAGTGCTAGTTCAGTCGAACGTTTTTTATTTGTCTGTTAAACATTCATATTTCTTTTTGTGACTTGTCCATGTCCTTTGTCCATTTTTCTTTTAGAGCTTTGAGATCTCTTGATCTTACTATTTTTAATAGCCGGTTGGCATTCTCTCTGCACATATGTGTACATGTATTTGTTTTGTTTTAAGTTAATGTTACTTGAACACTTACTGGATCCCAGGCACACTTGTATATCTCATTGAGTCCTCATAAAACAGTGAGTCAAGTGCTATAATTATCCCATTGTACAGATGAGGGAACTGGGGCTAAGAAGGGGGAATTGATTTGCTCAGGGTCGCAGAGCTTGGGCTATAGGGCTGGAACTAGATATGAGAACACATTTGACCCATGTCCTCAATCCCTATGGTTCCCGTCCCAGTGTTGGAGCAAGGATTTGGATTGTCTCTTATGGTTCAAACACTTCCTGAGCACTAGGCCTCTGAGTTAGATGAGGCACCTGCCCTTATAGGGAGCTCCCAGGGTGGTTGGGTTGTGGGCAGTGGGAAGCAGACAGGAAATTGTGTAGTTGGTCCTAGAACAGGGAAGCTAGTGCCTCTGGGGACACAGAGTGGTTCTGAGAAGGCCTCTCAGAAGATAAACACCTAAAGGGAGATCTGAAGGATGACCAGGAAGTAGTGGGGGCAGAATAGCCCAGGCAGAAGGAACAGCATCTGCAAAGGCCCAGAGGCGGGAAGAAACCAGGCTTGTTAAGGGATGCACAGAAGCATGGCTGGAGTCTAGTGGGTGCATGTGTGGGGAGAATGGCAAGAAAGGAGGTCTGGGAGGAGGGCAGGGCCGGACCCCCGCAAGGTGAGGGACGAGCTCCTTCCCAAGCAGCAGGGAGCTATGGAAGGATTTAGGCAGGTGGAGAGGAGTGAAGGCAGAATAAGCAGAGACCCTGGGCAAGCTACACCTCCACTTTGTGTCTATTTTGTCATTGGTAGAGATCACAGTACCTACCCTGATGGTGGCTGAGCCGAGTGACGGAGGCCGTGCACGCAAAGTGCTTAGCAACT
The DNA here is from genome assembly GCF_009762305.2 of Zalophus californianus. Classification (NCBI taxonomy): domain Eukaryota; kingdom Metazoa; phylum Chordata; class Mammalia; order Carnivora; family Otariidae; genus Zalophus; species Zalophus californianus. Next base: position 7,571,832 of record NC_045607.1, read on the forward strand.
GCCTGGTTCCCAGTAGACCTTTGATGGGGTGGGGGGGATAGGGCAGTGTCTTTTTTTTTTTTTTTTTTAAGATTTTATTTATTCATCTGAGACACAGATACAGAGAGAGAGAGAGAGGGAGAGCTTGAGCAGGGAGAGAGGCAGAGGGAGAGGGAGAAGCAGGTTCCTCGCTGAGCCAGGAGCCCGATGTGGGGCTCGATCCCAGGACCCTGGGATCATGACCTGAGCCAAAGGCAGACGCTTAACCATCTGAGCCACCCAGGCGCCCCAGGGCAGTGTCTTAATATTCCAGGGACCAGTCAGTCAACTTGCTGGCTCTTCCTATGGGTACTGTGCTGGGTCTTTCACACACCTTAAGGTGTGCCCCAAAGCGTGCCAGAGGGTGAGTGGGGTTGCACAAGCTGCTGATCAGGGTGTCCCTCTCCTCCTCAGCAGAATACCAGCCCTAAAGCACCCTCACTACGAATGCCCAAGGTGGGAGTGGGCCTTTGGCTCTCATCTCTCTCCTCTGGCTGCTGTGTGGGAAGCTTCCCTGTCAAAGTCATCTGTGTTGTTTCCGTGATGCTCTGGGGGGCTGAACACCTGACTCTGGCCTCTACCATCCAACCACATTGTAACCTCTCTTCTCCCTTCTTCCTGCCCGCAGGGAACCTCCGTGGCTACAACCTGGCAGCCCCGAACCTGACGGCCCCCAGCCTCACACCCCCCCAGCTGGCCACCCCAAATCTACAGCAGTTCTTCCCCCAGGCCACTCGGCAGTCCTTGCTGGGTCCCCCTCCTGTCGGGGTCCCCATGAATCCCTCCCAGATCAACCTTTCAGGGCGGACTCCGCAGAAACAGGCCCGCACCCCCTCCTCCACCCCACCCCAGCGCAAGGTGAGTGGTGGCTAGGGGGGCCGTGGGTGGGGAGGGGAGTCGGAAGGTCATACCTGGCTATCAGCCCAGCTCCACCCACGTGGCTCACGCCGGGCCTTCGGGCAGGTCACGTCCCTTTTTGTCCTCAGTTTCCCCATCTGTAAAAAGAGGGGGGTAAGTGGGCCTTGTCTAGGGTTTCCCAAATTTCAGATATTCATGAATGTCCGATGCAACTTTTTCCACATCCCAACGCTACCAGTAATCTTACTGACCGAATGTTTCTCTTTGCAAACACATGGAGATACAGATGACACCGAGCATTGTCATAGTTTGAGGTGTCCTGCAGGCAGGCTCTTGGGGCTAACTGGAATGCCCAGGACCAGCTGGAGCCGTGCATTTATTTAGCAAACATCTCTGAGTCTTGTAGGGGCCTCTGTGGTGCAGATGGTACATCTGCCTGACCCTCCTGGAGGTCTTAGGCTGGGGAGGAGGGTGGTAGCAGTAGTGAGACATTCATGCAAATAATGTTCCCACCAATTAATTAAGACTGTGGAAAATGCCACAGAAAGGAAGCCCAAGCTCCTCTGGGAACCCATATTAAGGGTCTACTCTGGGGTCAGGAGGGCTTCCTGGAAGAAGTGCCTGTGAGGCTCTGGGTGAAGGCCTGGGGCAGGACAAGGCCTAGGACTTTGGGGAACCAGAGAGAAGGCCAGTGTGGGCATAGAGAGGGGGAGGGGGGGAAGCTGGCTGGAGATGGCATGGGGGCAGAGGTCAGATGGGGTGGTGGTTTTGGGCTTGGGTAAGGAAGGAGTACTCTAGAGTCAGAGGAATACAGCAGGATTTCTGACTGAAAGAGGCAAAAGACATGGTCAGGTTTGCATTTTAGAAGGATCCTGCTGGCTGCTTCGTGGAGAAGGTGCTTGGGGAGTCAGGAGGGCCCCTCTGTATCCCCCAAATCTGGGTTAACAGCCAGGCAGCTAGATGGACCCTCCTAGACACGATTCCTGGGGTGCTTAGGATCATCTGTGGGAAGCTCTGGGCCAGGCCTCACCAGAGGTCCCCGGATCCCTGGGCGCCTTCATCCCCTAGGGGCCCGTCACAGCTGCTCTTGGGCCAGGGTGTACTTACACGGGTGGGCGGCAGATGTCAGAACCAGTTTCTGAAAGGAAGCAGGATTCTTCTTCTCAGACGATACCTGTGGAAGACAAGTCAGACCCCCCAGAGGGGTCTGAGGAAGCTGTCGAGTCCCGAACAAACACACCAGAAGGTAAGAGAGGGAGGCTGCTGGCCCTTTGGAAGGGGCCATGGGTTGGGGCAGGTGGGTGCAGGGTCAGTGATGGAGGCAGACCTGGGGGGCAGGGCTCTTGGTGCAGGGGGAGTCCAGACCCTGTCTCTCGGAGCTAGCTTGTGCTCTATACGGCATCGGCTTGGCAGTCACTCATCTGTCCTCTGTTCCAGACCAAGATTCCCCACCCTGCCCGGATGACATCACTAAGGAGAAACGCACTCTAGCCCCTTTGCCTGAGTCTTGTGAGGCATCTGAGCCACCAGCTAAGAGGTCAAAGAGGTAACGGATGCTGAAAACCCGCTGGGGCCCAGGGGCCCTGTACCCTCATTCTTGCGAAGGCTGGGGGTGGGTGTAGGTGGGGGGGTCAGGACCCTTCAGGGAGCTGGAAGAAGGAAAGGGCCTTGGCGTCTGGCTTGCAGGAAGGTCAAACCCAAATCTGCATCTTACTTGGGAGGGCGCCCAGTTAGAGAGTCTCCGGTGTCTTCCCTGGGACTGAGCCACCCAGAGGCAGCCTGGGTGGCCAGGTTGGAGAGGTGAACATGTGCATCTGGGACCTCAGAGTGGGCAGAGGGTGGGCGGCTTTAGAGGGCCTTGGATACATATTAGCAGATTGTGGGAGGTGGGGCTCAGTGATCCTCCCAATTTATTTAGGCGCGGCTGGGGCCCGCAGAGCGGCAGGCCCTTCCGCAAATGCCCAGCTTGTACGTGCTAGAACTAGGACTGAACGTGGATCTTGGTCTTTTTGAGGAGCCCCTGGGGTCAACTGGGAGACACAGGAAGCTATCTCTTGATCCTCCCTAGCTCAGAGTTGCCCACAGAGAGGGGGCCCCCCGGGCAGCTGCAGGCGAAGGTCCAGCCTCGGGCCCGCACCACGGCCCCGAAGCAGACACAGACACCCGAGCTGCTGCCTGAGCCGCCGGAAGCCCGAGTGCTGCCACCGTTGCAGCCCCGGGTTCTGCAGATCCAGGCCCCGGTGCAGGCGCAGGCGCAGGCGCAGCCACTGACGCCCCCCGCGGACGCCCCGGTGCAGCGCAGGCTGCAGAAGCAGGCGCAGACACAGACCTCCCCGGACCACGTGGGGCCGCAGCCGCTGCGGAAGGAGGCGGAGCTGCAGAGACAGGTGCCGCCGAAGGCACGTCCGCAGCCCCCGCCGCTGCCACAGCCGCTTCTGCCGCCGCCACAGCCGCAGAAGCAGGCACAGACGCAGACGTGTCCTCAGGCCCAGTCCCCGGAGCAGCCCCCGAGGCAACCTCCAGGGCCGTCGCCAGGCCAGCCGCCTGACCAGACTGAGGGACAGCCTCAGCCCCCGCCACGGGTGTCGGTGCCGGCCCTAGAGCCAGCGTCGGTTCCGGATCATTGCGTGGTGCTCGAGACACCGCCTGATAAGGGAGATAGTGGAGCCGGTAAGTGAGCACTGGTTCCCAGTTGCTCCATGATGGGACAGCCCTGCCCGGGCCCTTGGCTCCTTCCCTGGCGCCCTGTGGTCCTGATCAGGGCTCGGGGTTGTCCCCACCAGAGGCTTCAGGGTCCTGGCTGTGGATAGAGAAGGGGCTGTCAGGCCCAGGTCCCTTGGGGCCCGGTGGGAGATGGACCCATCTATTGTTTCAGACCTGGAGGAGGCCTCTCCAGAGCCAGGTGGCGCCCAGGTCAGCGTGGAGAGCCAGGAGGACTTGACCAGTGGCCTGGATGTGGGAGAATGTGAAAAACGAGCAAGAGAGATGCTAGGGGTGGGTCAACGTGCTACTGGGGCTGCTCGGGTACCGCGGGCCCAGCGCGGGAGGGCCTGCGCGCCCCCACTCCTCCGGGCCCCTCACGTTTCCCCACCACCCCTGGCCTGTGGGCGGAGCAGACTGGGCTTGACTGTTTCACGTGCCTTTGCTCTGAAGAACTGGAGGTACTTTTGGCGACAAGTCCCTTCCAGCCTGCCCATCCCCAAACTAGAGCCCTTGGTCCCCTCACAGGGGGAGCTTTGCTCTAGCGGGGAGAGCACAGAGCGAAAGCCTCTGCATGCGGTTCGGGTTCCTGCTCCGCCTCATAGGGGGACTGCAACCAAAACCGCTCTGTCTTTGTGCCTCCGTTTCTCCATCTCTCACAGGAGGGTGGGGCGGGGTGGACTTCACAGTTGGGTGGGCTTAGGTTTGAGTCCCGGCTGTCGTCCGCCCCAGCTCTGTGAGCCTGGGCAGTCACCTACCAGCTCAGCACCTCCGTTTCCCCATCTGTGAAGGGGGCTGTCAGGAGGGTCCGGGGAGATGCCACTCACGGGCGTTTGGCCCAGGGGCGGGCCCACCACAGGTGCCCCGCGGGTGGTAGCTCTGCCCCTGCTCCCGGTGCAGGTGTGGGGTGCCGGGGGCTCCCTGAAGGTCACCATCCTGCAGAGCAGTGACAGCCGGGCCTTCAGCACCGTCCCCGTCACCCCCATGCCCCGCGCTGGCGACTCTGCGTCTGCCGCCCTGGCCGCCGCCAGCACACCCTCTAAGCAGACCCTCCAGTTCTTCTGCTACCTTTGTAAGGCCAACTGTAGCAGCCAGCAGGTACTGTGGGCCGGGGCCGGGGGGTTCTGCTGGGCAGAGTGGGGGTGTCTGTAGGGCGTGCCCGAGTGGCCCCGTGGGCCCCGTGAGCGCCGTCCACGCCGTCCACGGCAGCTGTGCATCTGCTCTGGAAACATTTCCTGACCAGCCAAGAAGTTAGTATCCGCGCGTGCAGCAGGCCAGGTCTGAATCAGCCCTGACTAGCTGCATAGACGTCAGAAGGCGAACTCCCCTCCTTATGCCTCTGTTTGCTCGTGCTTCAGATGAAGAAGCATTTAGAACCCACCTTGCTGGGCGCCTGGGTGGCTCAGTTGGTTAAGCGACTGCCTTCGGCTCAGGTCGTGATCCTGGAGTCCCGGGATCGAGTCCCGCATCGGGCTCCCTGCTCAGCGGGGCGTCTGCTTCTCCCTCTGACCCTCTTCCCTCTCATGCTCTCTCTCTCTCATTCTCTCTCTCTCAAATAAAATCTTCAAAAAAACAAACAAGAACCCACCTTGCTGGGAGGCTCCGAGGATTCAATGACTTGACATTGAAATCACGAACCCCCGGCCCAGCCCAGAGCGAGCGTGGTGCCTTAACAAGAGCATTCTGCTCGTATTGTTATGACCATTTGCCGTTGCAGCCTGTGTCATCCTGAGCAGAGCAGTGGGGTCTGGAGGTCAGTCGGACTGCTCCTTGTCTGCGAGGGGCTCACACGGTGTCCAGGAGAAACAGCAGGAGCTCTGGCTGCTGTGTGCTCACTCGGGGCCTCAGGTCGCCATCCTCCTCTGGCCCCCACAGGGCTGTTGTGAGACAGATGGCCTCGGCGGCGGCGACACAGTGGCCATGAAGCTGAGGCCACAGGCTGCCTGCCCGGGCCCCACCCTCGCTCGTCGCTCCAGGGCTCACTCTTCATCCCACTGCAGGAGTTCCAGAACCACATGTCAGGGGCCCAGCACCAGCAGCGGCTCGGGGAGATCCAGCACATGAGCCAGGCCTGCCTCCTGTCCCTGCTGCCCGTGCCCCGGGATGTGCTAGAGAGAGAGGACGAGTGAGTGGGGGGTCTCGGAGGCTCCGTGCTGGGGGGTAGACGGTCTTGCAGGCCAGGCAAGGCCGAGAGGGGCCCTGAGTCCACCACCTGCAAGGTCTGCCTTTGGGTTACATATTGGTCGCCGCCGGAGGCCTCGTCACACTGTTAACTGTGGACCTGTGGGCCTCAGTTTTCCTCATCTGTGAGATGGCCTGGTAAAGGGTGCAGTGCAAGAGTTCATGAACTAGATAGTCTCTTAAGGTGCCATCTAGGCACTTCCCACATGGGAAGGAAGCGGGTGGTGGCACAGACGCCTGCTTCCCTGGCATATGTGCTGACCCCACCCGGGGATCAGTCATCTTGTGGCTTGAAGTTACAGCTACCCTGCCTGTCCCCCTTTCATTGTCATGGGCGCGTCATTGATCCAAAATGTGAGCCCTCCTGGAGTCCAGGACTAGCTCTTGGGCTGAGGAGGCCTGGTGGACACTGGAAGACCTTTCACCATCCTGTGGGCAGTCACAGAGGCCTACAGGGAGGAGAGAAGCAGGTCAGCACTGCCTCGGGCCAGGCTGGGGGACCTGGGCTCTGTCTCACAGGACAGCTGCTCCTCCGCTCCAGGTCTCCTGATTGTTCTGGAGCATCGAGAAACCCAGCTTTGTATGGGAAATCTCCCAATTTCAGAATGTTAGCAGCTAGTTCAGAATCAAAATGAAAGAAGCCTAGGGAGCCCGAATCCAACCCCATCACACACCCAGTGGTTGGGGACTCTGCCAGGAGCGCTCACAGAGGGTCACAGCTTGGAGCTTGCTGCTTGCATGCCCTGAGTGACGGAGTGCTCTCTCCAGAGGCAGCGGCGCCTCTGTTAGGTGGTTCTCACTTTGAGAAGAACTTCCTGACGTGGTCATGTAGCATGTTCTCGAGCCTTAAACCTCCCCTGCTCGAGGACCCAGGGATTATACTTAGGTGAAGTAATCATAAATACAGAGGAAAGGTGACACCCAAAGATGTTCCTTGCAGAGGACTGTCATGGTGAAAAAGTTTAATTGGAAACTGTTGAAAATCTCCACTCCTGTGGGATGAGTTAGCTCAGGCTCATCCACTTGGTGGAGTAGCTCATAAAGGACAATACCAGGGAGTTCCTGAGACCGTGGGAACAGGTATGATGCAGCGTCGGGTTAGAACACGGTTCACATCTGCATTTGCAGAATGAGCTTGGTTATATAAAAACCTATCTTGTGGACACAAGAAAACTAGAAAGGTTTAGCGCGTCCTACGAGCAGGCTTTAGGTGGAGGAGATTCAGTGAACTGTCTTCCCTTGAAGCCTCACCAGGGCCCCTGAGGCCACACAGGTCATGGCAGTCCTTCCGATAGGCTGCCCGTCCTTCCTTCATCCAACGCAGTCAGAAACTAGGGGCCGATCCCGTGCCTGGCCCTGGGACTCTGGGAGTCCTGGCCTCCCAGAGCTCACCACAGTTCAGCGGGGGCACAGAAGGGATCAGGTCCTCCCTGTCCGTTGTAGAAAATGCTGTGGCGATGGCCCTTTGGGGTGCCAGGGGCGAGTCTGGCTTACGGGTAGGGGGCAGGTCCAGGAGTAGGGGGCGGGGCAAGAACAGCTCCAGGAACTACAGGGCATCTAAACTGAAGGATAAAGAGTTTTCGGGGCCAGATATGCTCAGGTGTGTCACTGCCCTGCTGGCCTCCTGGGATCCCAGATGCTTCTAAATCTCCCCACCCCCCACCAAGCTTCCTTGGTTATTATTCTTGTCTAAGTATTTTTCCAGATGCATCTCAGAACTGTTGTTAAGTTTCTAAAAACACATCATGTTGGAGTTGCATTACATTTATGGGGCGCCTTGGGAGAGCGGCTGTCTTTCCAACGAGAGCAGTGTCACACTCCTTGTTCTAATTGTCACCATTCAGAGAGCCCCCGCCGAGGCGCTGGTGTAACACCTGCCAGGTCTACTACATGGGTGACCTGATCCAACACCGCAGGACGCAGGACCACAAGGTATGAGCTGCAGGGGCACCCACACGTGCTGTCTCCCTGCCATGGGGCTTGTGGGGGTCCTCCTGGCAGCTCTTCTCTCTCCCCCTGCCCTGTGTCTGTCCTCCATTGCCACCTGCCATCCTGTCTCGAAGCCCACGACGCAGGGAGGGGCTGTGTGTGCCCATGTTCTGGGAAAGGGGTGGAGCACAACCAGCTGATGACAGATGTGGAGGCCTGCAAGTGGGAGAGGAGGTGTTACTGGGCACAGCCTGGCTGCCCCTGGGGACACCGCCCGCCACCCGCTTGGCCTGCCCTCCTTTCATCAGATCGCCAAGCAATCCCTGCGACCTTTCTGCACTGTTTGCAACCGCTATTTCAAGACGCCCCGCAAGTTTGTGGAGCACGTGAAGTCCCAGGGGCACAAGGACAAAGCCAAGGAGGTAACCCCCAGCTCCCTCGGAGGACATGGGCCCAGAGAGGCACAGAGCCTTGGCCGAGACCACACAGTGGGCTGAGGTTTATCCCGGCCTAAACTCGGCAGGTCTGGAGGGATTGGGACTCTCGGGGGTGGGGGTGGGGTGGCACCTCGTGTGCCCAGAGCTGACCTGAGCCCTGGCCCATTCCCCTGGGCAGCTGAAGTTGCTCGAGAAGGAGCTAGCCGGTCAAGATGAGGACCACTTCATCACAGTGGACGCTGTGGGCTGCTTTGAGGGTGATGAGGAGGAGGAGGAGGAAGAGGAAGATGAAGAAGAAGAGATCGAGGTGGAGGAGGAATTCTGCAAGCAGGTGCTTAGGGGCGGAGGGGGCGTGGGAGGCAGGCTGGAGGCTGGACTCCCAGCCCAGGCGGGACCTCACCCCGCCTCCCAGGGGCCAGGGGCCGACGAGCTGACATTTGTAGGCAGTAAGGCCTGCCATGATTTAGTGTGAACAGGACTCTATTCCCTATGACTCGGTGTAAATACACATCATGAGGACGGCAGGGTGGCCAGCTGCAGGACCTCGAAGCCTGGCTGAAATCTTGACCTGTGTTTAGGGAGGGAAAGGGTGTCTTAGGCCAATAAGGGCATGGAGAGAACTATGCGGGGTACACAGAATTCTGTCAGCATGAGGTGAGGTTGATGACGATAATAGCCGTCAGCACTTTCTGAGCATTTATTATATGCCAGGCATGTACCCACCGCTTTCCTGACTGAATCTCACCAACTTGGACGCCAGGAAGCGAGACTCCAGAGCCCGTACTCCGAACGCCCCAGCTCCCTCCCACGAGCGAGGAGCTGGAGGAGCTGGAGGAACTTGGGTTCTCTTCGTGTTAAGAAATGAAAAGCAGCTGCTCTGAGCCAGGCCCTGGTGCTGGCCGTGGGGATATGTGGAGGGCACGGCCCCTGCCCGCCCAGAGCTTGCCCGTTGCCAGTCCAGAGTAGTGAGGGGTAGCCTGAGGGGCACATGGAGGGGTGCAAGGGCGATCCTCAGCCCTAAGCAGGTTTGGGGTGAGGCCACTTTGTTACATGCAATCAGCACTGGCCTGACCTCAGGCAAGCCCCTCGGCTTCTCGGAGCCCCAATTCTTCTGCTTAGAAGTAACGGTCCCAGCTCAGGCTGTGAGGGTGGGCCAAAGCCCAGGGTGGCAAAGGGGAGTGGTTGTCGCCCTTGGAAGGCACATTTGCCTGGTAAGTGAGGAGGGCACTGCTAAGTGTGGTGGGGCTGCCATGGCTGGAGTTGGATGGCCTCGTCTGGAAGGGGCTCGCATCCAGCCGGTGAGACAAGGAGTCCCTGATCACCTGAAACCCAGCTCCCCTGGGACTGAGGTCACTGCAATATCAAGAATTCAGGGAGCTGGCACGGGGGGCTCGTGGTTAAGAGTGTAACCAGGGTTAGGGCTCACCAGGGTTAACTACTCTGCTCCTCTATAAACCCTGGGCAAGTGAGTTAATGTGCGTGGACCTCAGTTTCCTCTTATGTAAGATGGGTGAACCTAGGAAGGTTGTTACGGGATTCAGAGAGGACACTCGTGATGTGTTGCGCACACGTGGCATGGATTATGGTCACTGTGGAAGCAGGAGGGCTTCCTGGAGGAGAGGACTGATTGAGCTGAACTCAAAAAGTATAGATTGGGAAGGACAATCTGGCAGGATCAGCTTGTGCAAAGGCTCAGAAAATGCCACCCACAACCTCCCGGATATATTCCTCCTGGGAATCAAGGGGGCGGTGTTGAAGAATGTGGGTGGAAACCAGGCCCCACCAGCGTTTGGGAGGAGCTCAGGGGAAGCTTGAACCAAGGCCCACACTTGCATATTTCTAGGTGAGGTCCAGAGATATATCCATAGAGGAGTGGAAAGGCTCGGAGACCTATAGCCCCAATACCGCATACGGTAAGACCCTAGCCCTGACCCCACTGCAGGAGAGGCCAGGCAGCCTCTCCCCTTGTCCTCTTCTCTCCTCTCACCTGGAGGGTGGGCAAGCAAATGGGCTCTTAGAGAGGGAGGGCCACCGGGTTGGCATGGGGGATAAGTGCATAGACGCTGCCGCCCCACAGGTGTGGACTTCCTGGTGCCCGTAATGGGCTACATTTGCCGCATCTGCCACAAGTTCTACCACAGCAACTCGGGGGCACAGCTCTCCCACTGCAAGTCCTTGGCCCACTTCGAGAACCTGCAGGTGAGCTGGGCCTGCTGCTCCACCCGCCCACCCACCCTAGCTGCCGGGCATGGCCAGCAGCCACCTTCCTCCTGTGTTTGGCCTCAGCCCAGGGAGGGAACCTGAGCAGGGGTGGGGCCCAGCTCTTTGTGCTATTGTTCTGGGGGGAGCTGAGGGCCAGGGCTGTTAGCTCCAGAGCTCTGGCCTGGGGAGGCTGAGTGCATCATACAGGGTCACACACACACACACACACACACACAGTCACAGCATGTCCGATGCAGTCTCAGCCAGGCTGGGGAGGCAGCTGCTGGGAGGGAGCATATGAGGTGGGCAGGAGGCCCTGCCTTACCTGTACCTTCTGTGTCTAGAAATACAAGAAGGCCAAGAACCCCAGCCCTACCAGCAGGCCCGTGAGCCGCCGGTGTGCAATCAACGCCCGGAACGCCTTGACTGCTCTGTTCACTTCTGGCGGCCGCACACCCACCCAGCCCAGCACCCAGGACACAGCTAAAACCCCCAGCAAGGTGACAGCCCAACCCCCTCCACCCCCACTACCACGGCGCTCAACCCGCCTCAAAACCTGATAGAGGGAGCGCCTCAGGACCACCCCGTCTGGGTCTCAGTCTGCTATGCGTTTTAGAAGTCTTGTGTGGAAATTCTGACACGGTTGGTGTTTTTACTGAAAATCTAATAAAAGAAGGTAGTTTGGCCGTACAGTGCCCACCAGCCCTTCTGTCTGGGTGGATAGGGGCAGGGGATACCCCAGCCTGCTATCAGCCAACACCCACCCTCTTTAGGCATGGTGTGGTGGCCGGAGCCAGAAGGCCACAGGCAGGCTCCCTGAGCAGGGCCTCTGGGGTCACAAGGCATTTTATCCCTCACAGCCTGTTTCCCTCTTTAATGGGGTTATCAGGGCTAGGAAAGCACCTTCACCTTCAACTCAGATCTCATTTAATCCTCACAGGGACCCTAGGGGGCAGGTCTTATTGTGGTCCCCAAATTGTAGGTGAAGAAACTGAGGCCTAGCGAGGTCAAGTGACTTGCTAGAGGTCATGCATCTGATGAGTGGCCAGGATTTGCCTCAGGCCTGGGCTCTGGACCCCTGTGCTGGCCTCTCTCCAGCTGGACTCTGGAAACTGAAGTGTAGGCAAAGGGGACCTCCCTGTCCTCTGGTTCTGAGTTTGTGGTTCAATAGCAGGGGCCCACCCTTCTTGTCAGGTGACCCTAAGATGAATCATCAGCGAATGGGGCCCAGGAGGAGTTGGTTCTTTAGTTCTGCTATTTCCTCATTTGAAAAAACCCTTAGAGGTAGACCAACCCTGTGACTGGCTAGCTGGGAAGACTGAGGCCTGGAGCAGGGTTACACAGCATGAACAGGAGTTGGCTGTCGTAGAGAAAGACCCTAGGACCGAGAGAAGCTGAGTGTATCCACAGGGTCACACAGCACGTCCCGTGCTCTCAACTGGGCTGGGGAATCTGCTGCTGTCCAGGAGGGCACCAGGTAGGGAGGAAGCCCTGCCTCACCGGCTGCCTGTGTATCCAGAAATACAAGGCCAAGAACCCCTACCCTACCAGCAGGCCTGTGAGTCACCAGCGCATGATCAGTGCCTGGAATGCCTCCACTGCCCTGTTTACCTGTGAGGGCCAGTGGAGTCCTCACCCAAGATACAGAGGAGAGGCACAGTGCTGTTGGAGACCCGTTTAATATGGACGCTCAAGGCCTGGGCAGAGTGGGGAGTGCCCCGGAACTGGGCAAGCAGGCTAAGTGGGTGGGTCGTGGGCCCACACCTGACCCCAGGAGGGGATGTTGGGTGTGGGGGCTGGCCCAGGCATGCCAAGGGGAGTACCGGAAGGGTGACTGAGGCAGGCAGACCCACCAGGGGACCTGTAGGCCAGCCCTTGAGAAGGTATCTAAGCCAGGTGGTGAGTGCCCAGGCCAGAGCCTAGCCCAGGGAGGCAGGGTTTGGGCTGGTTGGGGGCTCCCAGAACCTAGGGACTGGCATCACTAGGGGCCTCCCCAAGCTGCTGCTGGAACTCAAGGCGTGTCTGCCGGTTGGACTCAAGCAGCTCCTGGAGGCGGGCATGGAGGTAGTCGTTCTTCTCCTCTAGGTGGTCTAGACAGGAGTTGATCTGGTCCAACATGGAGTTGATGGCAGCATATTCTGGGAGGAAGGGAAAAGAGAGCCAAGGTTCCAGGTCTCCTCAGGGTTCGGACACCTTCCCCCACACAGCCCCCCAGCCTGCAGGACAAAAGGGCTTTGGGCAAGTCCCTACTCCTTGCTGACCCTTTGTGTCACCATCTGGAAAATGGGTGGATACCAAAAGTGAAAGGCTTTGGAGAAATAATACCTTAGTAGTGCACCATCCTTTTTTCTAGGGTTAAGGTCGTCAGGGGGAGGTCAGCCAGACCGTGTCCTGCCCAGTGCCAAGGCTCCTTTCCACTTCCTTTATCAGCTGCCCGGAGGCCAGAGCCCCCCTTCCCGAGTCAGGCAATCAAGGCCTCTGGCCCCAGGCAGGCCCTACTCTCCAGCCCTTCTGAGGCTCCCCCTGCCGGAAGGGAAAAGCACAGCCCAGACTCCCGAGGCCCTGCCCCCTCTCTAGCCCCGCCTCACCCGCCTCTGCCCACCTCGGGCCCCCTGAACATGCTGCTGCCTTTGCCTGCAATGCGTCCTCCTCTGTCTTCCCTCCTCCTCTCCTGGATGAATCCCTGTCATCCTTCAACGCCCAGCGTGGATGTTGCTACAGGGAGCTTTCCCAATCCTTGCCTTCCACACACCTCCACGGTCCTTACCACACCAGACTACAGAGCTCATGAGACAGGGAATGTTCTTGTGTTCACTGCTGTCTCCCTGGTGCCCTCACTGTCACACAGTAAGCACTAGCTGAATGGATGGATGGATGGATGGATGACTGAATGAAGCGTCCGACTTTCTGGCCTTTCTGCCTTTACTCACTTGTCTCTGCCACTCAGAATGCCTCAACCACAAGAGTTATTCAAGGACCAGCTCAAAACGCCTCCTCTTCTAAGAAGCCTTCCCTGGTCTCCACCAGAAACCATCACTCCCTCCTCCATGGCCACTCCTGACCTGCCTCTCAGCAGCACAGTATCCCTTAGGATCCAAGGTCTGGGCCTGTGCCCACTGCGGACCCAGTTCTGAGCCAGCCCATGACTCAGATAATCTCACTCAGCTGCCAGCCTGGGACAAAAGGGGAAGCGGCTGACAGTGTTTGGAAAAGGCCAGGGCTGGAGGAGTGTGTCTGGGATCTGGGTGCAAGTGTGTCTGCATTCTGGGGGAAGAGCACCATCGGCCAGAGCTGGCACAGCTCACAGAGGACAGAGTCCTGGAAAGTCCCTGCTGGATCTTAGAGTCCAACCCCCTTGTGGTACCGATGGGAAAACAAGCCCAAGAAGGAAGGGACCTACCCAGGATCCTCCAGCTGGTTGGTGGCACAGCCAAGATTCAGAGGGAGCAGGGGCACTTGGGTGTCAGTCCCAGCTCCACTCCACCCCAGCACGTGACTGCGTCGTTTGGTAAGGGAATAAGGACCGGGTTGTTGTGAGGATTCCAATATATTAAAAACTCAGACAAGGTCTGGCCACAGCCAGTACTTAGTAGACGGTCATTATTATCAACACTGCACATTCTGTGTCACAAGACACAGGCCCGAAGCAGGATGGGGGAGGCAGGTGGTATCTCCACACCACTGGGGGCCAGGCTTGATCTGTGTCAAGGGCACTTCCCAGTGCTAAGCCTCTGCCTTCTGCCTGGGACAGCCACCTCCCCACTGCACTAAGTCCTGTGAATCTGCCAACATCCACTCAGTGTGACACCTGAGTGGCTTTTCCTGATTGCTCTCCCTGCTACTGCAGGCTTCCTTAATACACATCTGGCTACTGTTCACTTGCAGTGCCCAGGGCAAACTGGCCGGCCTACCACTTACCACCCTGTGGGAGGTCCTCTACCTCTTTATTAAATGCAGACCCGGGGTGATCGAAGTGTTCTGAAACTACTGTGAGGGATGCACAACTCTGAATATCCTAAGACCCACTGACATGTACAATTTAAATGGATACATTGTATGGTATGTGAATTATAGCTCAATAAAGCTGTTACCCAAACAAAACAAAAAGCAGACTCCATACTTACCTCACATTTACTAAGTCCTGCCCTCCAACTTGAGAAATCAATCTTTATTACACTAAAGGGAAAAATAACCACTCACCGAACACCTGCATGCTTTGAACCTATTAAATATTTTCCATTTGTTTTTTCTTCATTTAACCCTGACACATCTCAATGCAGGAGACACTAATCATTATTCTTATTTTAGATACGGAAACTAAGGCTCCCCAAGGTGAGGGGAGCTGATGGTTCTCTCTCCACCCCCAACTCCCCGCAGTGTTGTGCAGGCAACAGGCTGCTCTGTAAGGAGGTCACATTCGCCAAGGCTCCGGGTCACACCAGCAAAGGTGGCAGGAGATGCTGACTCAGCAGGGCGGGTTCGCCCACCCAGACAGCCCCTCCTGCTAAGCCGAGACGACCCACCCGCCCCACCCCCTCAGGAGCCCCCGTCTCCACAGGGGCTGCAGGAAGTGGCTGCAGCAAATGCCAAAAGGGCGAGTGATCTCGAAGCGGCCTCAGTTTCCCCATCTGTAAAACGGGGCCGGTTGCCCGCAGCCCTCGGATGCTGCGGTTTCCAGGGGACCCACTCGCAGGTGCTCGCCCTGAAACCCCGGCCGGCGCCCGCAGCCGCAACGCACCCAGGGGCGAGAGGTGGGAGGGCTCTGCGGTCCCTTCCAAGCCCCCAGTCCGGCCCCGCTTCCCCTTCCCAGGAGGGCAGCCCTAAGAAAGCAAAGGGCGCTTCAGCAGCCCCTCTGGGTCACCTGCTTCCGCGAAGCCGTCGTCCTCGCCTTCCGCGCCCGTCTCCACCGGCACGCCCAGGTCCCCGTTGGGGCCCGACATTGCGGGCTCGGGCGCCGCAAGGGCCGCGCGACGGTAGAACCCAGCTACCCTCCCGCCCACAGCCTGCGCTGGGCGGAAGGTGGAGACGCCGGATGGAACTCGAAGCCGGAAGAGTGGGACGCCGCGGCAGAACGCGGCAGGGCGGCCGGGGCCTCGCCCCCAAGGCCGGAACCTCGCGGCGCGAGCTCCGCCCCCTCCCCGCCCCACCGCCAGAGCTCCGTCCCCGCCCGCCGTCAGACTCCGCCCCCACGGCCCGAGTCCCGCCCACTCCCTGCCTCACAGTCGCGCCCCGCCCCTAGCCCCGCCCCCTCTCGGCCGCTGGGCGGGGTCATCCGCGGCTGGCAGTCCAGAAGCCCAGGTGGTGGAGGCCTGGGCGCTCAGCCGGGACTCGCGAGCCCCGCAGAGGGACGGGGGCTGCCTGGCGCCTCCACTCCGCCCGTCCTGCCGCTGGGGACCTGCGGGTCGGCGAGCCGGCGCCTCCGCGTGGGCGAAATCTGAAACGCGTTTTCTCTAAGGCTCCCTATGGCTTCGGAAGATTTAGGTTCACAGCCTCAGTGAGAGTCACGGTCTGTGTGGCACAGTGCTGCGTGTGGCTTCAGGATTAGGTTGGCCCAGCTGCCATCATCCCCCACCCCCTTTACCAGCTGAGAAAGGGAGGCTTGCCCAAAGTCACCCGCCAAGACACTGTCGCTCCTGAGCTGGACCCGGAAGTATCATCCTGGCCAGGAGTCCGGCTGAGTTAGGCTCACTCACTGGGAGTCCCGTAGCTGTAGCTGCCAGGGAGCCCCATGGCTGCAGCAGCCCCGTGCTGGTCTCACACGGGTGCTTCCTGTGGGCAGGACATCCTTGGGATCGGGGTCAGACCTGGTATGGCCCAAACAGGCCCGCGTTCCATCGGGTGCCCCCACCTTCCGCCATGGTCGCTGCATTCTACTGTGACACGGCCCTGGGGGGCCGAGCCAGCAATGGCGAACCTGGGTATGCCCCAAATGATGACAATGGGGAGGGATCGTCTGTGTCCCCAAAACTATCCCACCATCTCACCTGAGGAAGGTGGAGTCCGCAGCCTGCAATCGGAGCACTACTGACTTGCATATTGGCAGCCCTGCCTTCTCCTCCCTGAATCAGGTGGAATGGAGGTGAGGCCTGCATTGAACCAGTGAGCAGGGCTGAGAAAGAAAGAGGCCTGTGCATCCACCTTCGGCTGATGGGTTAGAGGTCCTCCATAGGAGCGCAGCATTTCACCAACCAAGAAAGCAAAGCCCCGTGAGCCCTGACTGGCATAGAAACACCCGTACCCAAGTGTGGCACACAGATCTGCGGAGACACGGCAGAAACACAGGTCACCTTTGTGGATGTGCTGACATAATCCAAATCCCTTTAAGCACGAGACACCCAAACAAAAACACAGACACATGTTTTTCTCTTAAATGTGAAATCACACATGAGATCAATAGGATCTGACTATGTCTAGACCAGAGGAGAAACGTGCAGACTCCAGGGCACAGGGGGAGGGGCAAACAAACCCTCAGAAAGTCACGTAGGTTCTCAGAAACAAGCCCAGGCATGCACAGATCCACATACCACAGGGACGCAGCAGGTGGATGCAAATGCTCGTGGGTGGAGCCTGCAGCTGCCCCCAGGCACGCTCCTCGTTGGTGAAATGCTGTGATCCCAGAGAGGGCCTCTTCCTCTGCCCACCTCACTCCAGTGGTCCGGGCCCATAAACCAGACCACAGGACAAAACTGCCACCTACTCCATCCAGCCCTGACAGGGGGAAGGGAATATGCCTTAGTGCTTCCCTGCCTCTGGAGTCCTTGTGCCCCTCTCTCTCCCCATCTCATTAGCTCTGTCCTGATTCCTTCTCCGACCCCAGTGTAGTGGTCTGCCCCCAAAGATATCTGGATCCTCATCCTTGGAACCTAAGAACAGTACCTTATTTGGAAAAAGGGCCTGAGCAGATGTGATTACAGGAAGTATTTTGAGATGGGGAGATTACCTTGGATTATCCAGGTGGGCCCTAAATGTAATCATAAGTGTCCCTATAAAGAGGGCGGTCAAGGGGAATTTGACTGCAAACAAGAGAGGAAGCCATGTGAGGACCTCGGCAGAGAGAGAGATTTAGAGATGCCATACTGCTATCTTTGAAGAAGGAAGAAAAAACCCCAAGGCAAAGATGGGGATTCTCCCCAAGAGCCTCTGGAGGAAGCACAGCCATGCTGACACTTTGATTTTAGCTGGTGAAAGTGATTTTATTTTACTTTTAAAGATTTTATTTATTTATTTGCCAGAGAAAGAGAGAGAGTGCACACAAGCAGGGGGAGAGGCAGACAGAGGGAGAAGCAGACTCCTCACTGAGCAGGGAGCCCTACGCGGGACTCGATCCCAGGCCCTGGGACCATGACCAGAGCAAAGGCAGACGCTCAACTGACTGAGCCACCCAGGTGCCGAAAAGTGATTTTAGCTAGTAAAAGTGATTTCAGAATTTTGCCCTTCAGAACTATAAAAGAATAAATGTGTATTGGCTTAAGATGCCAGTGTGTGATAATTTATTATAGTAGCAATAGGAAACTAATAAAACCCAGTGACCCTGGGAAGAAACACAAAGCCTGTTTGTGGCCTAAGAGTTTGCTCCTGAAGAGCCGGCAGGCCCAGGTGATGCCAGGGAGCTGCATGGCTTGGGCCAAAGCAAAGAAACTGTCTCTGTTGTCCGAGGTGGACCCCAAGCCCCAGGCATGCTGGGTGCAGCTTCCCACCCCCTCGGCCAGCTAGTGGTGCCCTTCTCAGTGTGGGTCTTTCTGGCCTTGGGCAGAGCCTCCATCCTTCTTAGCCCACGCTGCAGCAAGCTGGTCTCCTCCTGGAACCTGACCCAGACCACTTTTTTTTTTTTTTTTTTTTTTTGAGAGGGAGATTGAACACAGAGGGAAGGGGAGAAGCAGACTCCCCGCTGAGCAAAGACCCCAGATGCGGGGCTCTATGCAGGGCTCTGTGCAGGGCTCTATGCGGGGCTCATCCCGGGAATCTGGGATCATGATCTGAGTCGAAGGCAGCCCATTAACCAACTGAGCCACCCAGGCGCCCCCTGACCCAGACTCCTAAGGCTGCAGCCTATCTGGTGGCCCTGGGTCTCAGGCCTGTCCTGCCCCCTCAGGGCTGAGGCTAGGGACTACTCAGAGCTCCAGTATCTTCCCACTATCCCACTCTCTCCCAACACCCCCCCACCAGCTGAGGGTAAGTGTGCAAGTCTCTGGGGTGGATAAGCCTGGGTTTCTTCAGAACCTCGCCCCCTCTGGCCTCTGACCTTGCAAGGGGAGAAGAGGCCAGGAAGGGAGTTCAAGTGTGCAATGTTGTGTGATGCAGTTCAAGGTGTGTGATGCAGACACAGAGGGGTGGACAGGGGCTGGTCAGGCCCCACACACAGGCCCAGCCAAGCAGTGGGTATAGGCCTGGAGCCCTCAAGTCTTCTGGAATCTGGATTCCTGGCAGTGTATTCTCCTCTTTGCCTCCCCTGGCCCTGCCCCCACGATGATCCAGAGGTCATCACAGAGGAGAGATGTGGGTGAGGGACAGTACTTGGAATGCGGTCTATGTGGACACTGCCACCCACCAGTGGGCCCATAGGGGGCTGGCAGAGAGAAAGGGGACCACCTCCGGTGGCCCTCTGTGCCTGGCACAGCCTCAAGCTAGGCATGCTTCTGTTCCACCCACTGTGCACCCCTCTTGCCCTGGCTACAGTCTTCCAGGATCTACAGGGTCCTGGTGAAGTGTGGATGACAGTACCTCAGCCCCCCAAGCCCCTCCAGCTCCCTGGCCCTGCTGCAGGTGGCTGAACGTGGGTGTCAGTGTGCCCCATCAGTGTGCTAGGAGGTGGGGGCCGGTGAGGGCTGCTGCTGATCTGGGGCTGGGCCTGGAGTTGGGAGCCACAAGTGTTCAGTCAGAGCTGGACTCTGCTTCTGCAGCCTCCATCCCTCTCTGGGGGCCACGTCCCTGGGAGTGATGCTAATAGGAGCCCGCCCTTTACTCTTCTCCCTCTGAGGGCCCAGGGGTCAAGGAGCAGAGACTCAAGACCTGGGGGCATGTGTTTATTTAGCAAGCAAGGAGGGGTTCCATCAGAAGGGCGACTTGGGAAGCAGCTGGTGGGCTGTGTGGTGAGAAGGATCTCCGGGCTCTCTCCTGGTGTCCAGGTTGGTGGAACAGCTGGGCGGTGCCCTGGGCAGAGGTCAGCGTGAGGGTGAGGGGGTGAAGAGAGACAGGGGACACCTAAAAGAGAGTCAGAGGAATAAAGATGGCGGCAGTGCTGGGCAGGGGGGGACAAAGGCAGGCCTGGGACCCCCTCCCACTGCCCTCTAGCTCCCATCAGCCCCTTCCTGGGCCATACTCACCGCATGCTCGTTCACTTATCATCGATGCACTGGTCTGTGGGGGACAGAGTGGTCAGCGTGGGCAGGAGTGTGGGGGGGGATCCCTGACCTCCAGGGCCCCTGTGCTGCCCCTGGGCTGCCCTGGGCCCCAGCCTGGCCCAGCCGCAGAAGATCTGGGGGTTCCCTTCAGGGATGGTACAGCAGAGGGGTGGGTGATGGGGGCAGGGGACAGGGAGAGAAGCCAGAGGACAAGCAGAGCTGGGTGACACCCATTCTCCAAAGGAGGCAGATGAGGCCCAGCCACATGCCTGCTTGGGCACCAGGCCTTCTGCCTGTTTCCCTGCTGAGTCCTGACAGCCCCGGCAGGCTTGGGGAGGTAACCTGCCCAGGCCAGGCCACCTGAGCACCTCCCAAGTCAGTGGTGAGCAAGCCCCAGGGCAAAGTGGGTGCTAGCCCAGGACAAGCAGACCTGGGTAGAGGGGAACATGGCCAGGCGACTACATGGGAAACTTGGACCCGGGCTCTTTGTCAGGGAGGAATCCTTGGGGCCCCCACATTGCTGGGTGCCCCGCAGACCTCTGGGTGAGTCAGGGTCTTCTTGAACCCAAAGTGGCTCCCAGGGGCTCCAGTGACTGCAGTAGGGGCCTGAGTCTCCCCTCTCCCCCTTTCCCTCGTGAGGCAACAACAGGCCTGGACAGTCCCCATGTCCCCTTCTCCTCTCCGTCGCTGGCAGTTACCAGTGGGGACAGGGAAGATGATGTAATCATCGGTGAGGCCCAGGGATTTGGCAAAGCCGGTGAAGTATTCCTTCAGAGCAATGGGCAGCTGCTTGGTCCTCCCTATGGTCAAGATGGCCAGTGAGTGGGCAGGCGAATGCTCCATAAATATTGTTGAACATGGGAACGAGGCCTCAGAGCTCTTCCACATGACGGGGGTGGGGGTGGGAATGGACGGGCGGGAAGACCCCTCACCCACCTGCCAGGGGCTCAGAGTAAAGGGGACCTTGGGGGCTGGGTGGGATGGGCCTCTTTTCCCCCAGCCTGAGCAGGAGCCGGGTCCCAGAGGCAGTAGGTGAGGACCCACCATAGAGGGTGATCTTGAAGTACTCCTGGTTTTTGTAAAATTTCTTGAAGAACACCATGGCAAACTGGTTGTAGTCGGTGGTCATCACCCGCACGGTGTAGTTCTGCACTCCGAGGTAACCTGCAGGGTGGTCGGTGAGGGGTCAGCCCGCCCTGACCCGGTGTGGGAAACAGGTTTTTCCTCCCCGGCCCCCACAGGATGGCATCTATGCCCCCTGGAGACCCGCCCCACTCAGGACTCACGCTTAATGTTGCCCAGGGTGAACTGGCCAGGCAGGGAACTTGGGACAAAAGTTCTGATCCAGTGGTCGCAGCGCTGGTTCCTGTGGAAGCAAGAGATGGGTGGGTAAGAGAGTAACTGTCCAGTGGCACCCGGGTGGCTCAGTCGGTTAAGTGTCTGACTCTTGATTTTGGCTCAGGTCCTGATCTCAGGGTCCTGGGATCGAGCCCCCAAGTCAGGCTGTGTGCTCAGCACGGTCGGCTTGAGATTCTCTCTCCCTCTCCCTCTGCCCCTGCCCCGGCTTGGGCGTGCGTGCACACACACACACACACACACACACACACACACTCTCTCTCTCTCTCTCTCTAATATTTTTAATATAATTTAAAATTTAAAATATTAATTATATTTATATATATTTATTTATTTATATATAATTAATTATAAAAAATAAAATATTTTTTTTAAAAGGTGACAGCCCATCCTGCCACAGGAGGCCCACAGCCCACCCTGCTCCGATGGGTCTGGCTCTTCCCCTTGAACCCATCCCTGCCTGTCCCTGCCTGCTCTGTTCTGAGCCACCTGACTCTCCTTCCAGCACCTTACTGTCCTTCCCTCTTTGGGGTCCCCCCCCAGGGATTTGTCCCCTACTCTTATCTTGTGGCTTCCTGCTGTAACCTCTCCTAGGGGGTTCACCCTCCAAGGCTCCAGTCTGCTCGATGCCAGGGACTCCCTTAGCTCTTGGGCCAACCCTGATTTCTCACGTGCATCCTATCTGATCTCCCCAAACCTGCCCTTCTTCTGTTCCTTGCACCACAAATGCTCTAGCCTCATCCCCCAAGTGACAGAGTCAGAAACCCATAGGAGCTGGGTAATCCTTGGCTCTCCTCTCTAGGTCCTCATCTGCCCCCCCGCCCCGTGGTCATCTCCCACCTGGGACTGACCAGCCTCCCTCATTCCTCTCCCTGCTGCAGCCAGACCCGCTCGTCACCAGATCCCTTTGGTACTGGTGTCTGAGGACCCTGCCCCTGTGGCCACTGCCCCCCTCTGGGCTGTTCATCAGCCCCTGCTCAGGGCAGCCATGTGATGGTTTCCTGGAAGAGTTGGCTCCCCGCTCAAGGCCGAGCCTAGAGACCACCTCTCTGGAAGCCCTTGACGAAGCCTTGGGTGGGATTCCAGGCTGGATCCGGTGACCCTCCTCCCACTCTAGCACACCCCTGCTCTCTCCGTCTCGTTTCCCTAGGACAGTCTGTGTCCATCCCCAGTACCGTCTGTGCGTCTGCACTGAAGGCACCGATAAATGTTGAGCTAGTGAGCGAAGGAAGGGATAAATGCTGGGGGCTCTGGTACCCAGCAAAAGGATGAATGTCCACCTCAGCTTCAGTCACCCCTCGGTTTTGACATCAGTCTGCCTCTCAGACCCCCAGGATGGCGCCCCCGCTCGGACCCCCTCTGCCCGCGCCTCCAGGAGGTGGTGGCCCTCACCTGATCAGGGTGGAGGTGACCTCGTAGCTGTGGTTGTCTTTCAGCTTGTAGGTGGTGGTGTACATCTTCAACCGGGCTCGTTTTTCTGTATTAATTGAATTCCCTGCTACGCCTATGACGTACCATTTTCCCTGGAACTACAGTGGGGGGCCGATGATAGGCGGAGCCCAGGAACGGCCCCTGGGGGCCCCTACTGCTCCGTCCCTGCAGGTACCTCCAGGCAGCCTGACCAGGAACCAGGAGCTCCCCTAACTGGGCAGCAGGGACCCCGACTGGCCACACAGGCCTGCGCTGATGCAGCCACAGGAGCCGGCCACCAGGTCAGGAGAGAGCCCCGAGTCCGGTAGGGGCAGGATGACCCTCAGCAAGTGGCCAGCTGAAGTCCCCGATCCTGTTTCCTCATCATGTAGGAGGCCTGAAGATGTTCCCACCTTGCAGGGACTGTCCCCACTTCCTTATGGAAGGGATTGTGGACCTGGGAAGTTCTGCTCAAGTGACCCTCTTGGCAGCAAAGTTGGGGTGGAGATGGGGGCATGGGGTGTGCCTTCCATCAGGGGACCCAGGGGCAGGCTGAGCTGAAGCCTGAGCCCATCCTGCCCTGACACTCTCCCTAAGACTCTGTCTCTCCCATCCTCTCTTCACACTCTGCCCCTCCAGGCCCCTTACCTGGTCATCCTGGAAGTCAGGCTGCAGGGGGATCTTGATCAGAAGTGGGGCTGGGATCAACTTTGGGGGAGAGTCCTGGGCCTGAGCCTGCAGGGACCCCAGCAGGACAAGGCCCAGCCACAGGAGACCTCGGGCCATGACTTCAGGGCTTAGGAAAACTGGCATGCCAGATGGCAGCTGAAGAGGAGAAGCTAGTGAGAAAGCTGCCCTTGGGGGACCCTATTTATGGTCCCCTGGCCAATGGCTCACTCAGGGTGGAGCGAATTTATCCTTTGCCAAATCCAGGAAGAGTGAGGCAATTGCCAGCAACTCAGGCTGAAACATTTGGCAAGCTCTTGGTCCCTTTCCCCCAGGTCAGGATTATGCAAGATGAGGGGCAGGAAGGCCAGGGGAGGGGGAGGGGGCATTCCCCAGAGCTCCACATCTCTGGCAGGGACAAGGACTCCTTTGTGTGTGGTCCATCGTCTCCAATCTGGCCAAGTTGTCATCCCTGACCTCTAGGAGACTCTGCTCAGCCCAAGCCCAGGGTGGGGTAAATGCAGAGAGGCCCCCTTCCCACACCTGATGAAGGCAGACAGTGCTTCACACCAACAGAGTATGGGCTACTGATGAGGGAACAGAAGGCAAGCTGAGGACAAAGCAGAAGCTGACACCCCACAACCCCCCCACCCATGGGATATATGTGACATTCCTCAGGCACTCCTGGCTGCCCTAAAGCTAAGGAAAGGAAAAACAAATAGTTAATTTCTAGAGATCACAATTCTGCAAGACATAAGTCTCCCTCAGTTTACAAATGTCTTAGCAATCTACAAGAACGAAGCATTTCTATCAATAATCTAGCTTCCAGAAGGAAATGTAGATACAATTAAATGTCCGTATAACCAGGGCGCCTGGGTGGCTCAGTCAGTTAAGCGTCTGCCTTCGGCTCAGGTCATGATCCCAGGGTCCTAGGAGAGAGCCCCGCATCGGGCTCCCTGCTCAGCCAGAGCCTGCTTCTCCCTCTGCCTCTGCGCACTCCCCGTCTGGTCTCTCTTTCACTCTATGTCAAATAAATAAATAAATAAAATCTTTAAAAACAAACAAACAAACAAACAGGGATGCCTGAGTGGCTCAGTCGTTAAGTGTCTGCCTTCAGCTCAGGTCATGATCCCGGAGTCCGGGGATCCAGCTCTGCGTTGGGCTCCCTGTTCAGCGGGGAGTCGGCTTCTCCCTCTCCCGCTCCCCCTGCTTGTGTTCCCTCTCTCGCTGTGTCTCTCTCTGTCAAATAAATCAATAAAATCTTAAAAAAAAAAAAAAAAAAAAAGAATTCTTTCTTGGTCGTTGGCTCCGGACCTCACCCCACCGAACCTCACCTCTATTCCAAAACCTCATCACTACTTCCTGGTCCCCTCCAGGAAAAGGAAGGCAGCTGAAAGTGGACCTTCCTGGCAGGGAAGGACGGAGTATGTGCCCTGTGCTCATGGAGCCTAGATCCTGGCCTCCACCCAGGGACCCCACACCAGGTCCTGGCCCCCCGCCCAGGGACCCCACACCAGGACCTGGCCCAGGGTGAGATACCTTTCCCCCAGTGAAGGCCTATGGGCAATGTTCCTCCCCTCCTCCGCACCCTACTGGCAGGGGTGGACCCAGACCTCAGCTGACCCCTAAGGGACTTGGCCCCTCCTGTGGGCCCCGTGGACAGAGACCTCAAGCTGGGCCTGCCAGCCACAAATGAGACAGCTTGACAAATCAGAGCTCTGAGTACGCAGTCCCAGCTCCATCCTGGTCTGAAGACAATGAAGGACATGCCCCATGCACTGGGTGAAGCAGGCTGGGGGGCTGGGACCCAAAGCGGGGGCTCTCTACCCTGCTGCTCTGGACATCAGGTACTTTGGGTCACAGTGAGTGCAATAACTCGGCCTCACCCTTGAGGGGGTATTGACACCATCTGCTGTCTCTGGCCACAGTCTTGGGCTGTGGAGCCCAGCAGCCTAGACCTGGGCCCCCAGAAGTGTTTCTGTCATGGCTGATCCCAGCTTTGTCCTGGAGGGAAGCAGTTTCCTCATGGGAGCCTGGTTGTCCACGGGAGGCAGTGAAGGGTCCCAGCCCCTGGGCAGTGTCTCCTAGAAGTCCCCAGGAGAGCCGCCTGACCTGAGGCAGAACTGAGGGCTCACTGGCCTCAGGTGACTTCTGAGGCCTCATTGGCTCTTCTACTTGCTACAGGGGAACCAGCTCCCCTAGTCTGGGCTTTGGGTGGTAGGCCCTGAGGGAAGGGACTCTGGGGGTCCTGAGATGGGGGGTGGGGGCAGCCTCTACCTCCCTAATGCCAGAAAGGCCCCCAGAGGACCCCTGCCCTCTCAGGCCTGTCAGGGTGATGAAAGAGCAGGAAGTGAGGATGAGCAAAGCTTTGGAGGAATGAAGTTGCCACCAAAGCCCACGTGCCCTCTGAAGGCACCAGTGGCTACTTCTCACCCCTCTCATTCCCACTCACAGCCCCAGGAGCTCCACCTCTGCTTCCCTCTCTGACCTTAAAAGGTATCTTTGAGTTTGCAGTGACTGCTGGATAGGAGGGTGACTGACAGGTGGAGCCCCAGTAGGGAGGGAGCAGTGTCCCTAACTAGGGAGAGGCGGTACCTGTCACTGGACGGAATATTCTAGACTTGAACAGTCATGAGGTAGAGTGGCCAATGCTCCTTTGGTACGAATCCCCCAACGCCTGCTCACCAGGGTATGGAGTGGGGAGGGATTAGGGCCAGGTCTGCAGCCTGAGAAAACCAGGGCCAGCTGCAAGAAGGGAGAAGGCCTGGTTCAGGGGCCCTTGGTAGGATCCTGACCGCTGAGGTGCAGCCCACCCTTGCCCACCCCACCCCACCCCTGCCAGTTTTCCCTTCTGTAAAGACAGCTGCGTTGCAGATGCTGGGAGGTGTTGAAAAGAAAACCACAGGCCCAAAATGGATTCACTTATGTTAAGGTCCCTATGTTGGCAAGCCAAGACCTAACGCCTACCCCAATTGCAGTTTCGGCCCCCCTGCGCCCCCCCAATGTAACCTTTGACCAGCACACATGGAATTTCCGGGTCAGCACCATGAAATTTATGGAGAGACCCCTTCCATTTCCCTTAGGAGGTTGACCTTGCCTAAAACAATGGACTCTTTGATAAGTTTCCTTTTTTCTGTTCCTTCTCCACCTTTTAAAACCTTTCCTTTTCTGCAGCTCCACAAAGCTCCCTTCTATTTGCTAGATGGGATGCTGCCTGATTCATGACTCGTTCAATAAATCCAATTTGATGTTTTAAATTACTCAGCTGAATTTGTGTTGTTTAACAGAGGCCAGCACACACATGGGGCGGCGTCTCTACCTGAGGCCATCTCGGAGTTTCTGAGCAAACCCAGTCTTCTTGTGGCGCTGGCTGCAGGCCTGTCTTGGGCCCATTGGCCTTATCTGTCTGTTCTTATCTTTGTGTGGGCTTAACCTTCAGCTGACAGCTGGTGATGACCACCTCATTGCCCCTTCCTTACCTAGCTGCCTCGCCCCTCTGCTGGCCCAGCCCAGGAGCCGAGGGAGGGGTCAGAGTGAAGGGGACAAGGTCTGTCCACGGATTTGAGGCTAAGCAGCGTGCTGTGTCCCAGCCATACTTTGTGGGGACCCAAGGACGGTCATGGCCATGGGTACTGCAGAGATCAGGCCAAGCTGTGGCCAATCCTAGCCAACAAGATGTGGGTGCTGGGCTGGTTGGAGCTGGAGGGGAGGGGACCAGCTGGGTGTGCCCGCTGCATTGGGCCTTAGGAAGGGAGGCGTTCTGCAGGGCTGTGGGGGGAGGGTAAGGTCAAGATGTACACCCACTTCATGCAAGCTGAGTTTCAGCACTCAGGGACCATGGGGGAGTTCTCCTGGCTTCTTGCCACAGAGAAACACAGGTGTGGGTGCCTTTTCAGTTTCCGCCATTGCTCCAGAGACCCAGAGCAGGACTTGGAAGGCCCAGACCTGGCTTCTCCCAGGAGGGACTTGGCCCCAAGGCTTCTGTGTGATGTGTTGTGGACTCACATGAGTGAGCAATGTGGCCTTCAGGGTCCTGTCTACCCTGGAGCCCTTGGAGTTGGCCAGAGTCCAGACAGAAGGTCCACACCATGGTCCCCCTGAGTGCTGGGGAGATGCCCCCAGGAGACCAGTCACAGCTGCAGCAACTCTTAGTGTCCAGAGATGAGCCCTCCTTAGCCACTGCGGGTCCAAACACCCTGGAGGGGGAAGGCCTGCTCCTCCAGAGCCTTGGCTTGAGTTTCTAGTTTCCAGAGCAGCTTTCCAACCCCCAGGCCCCATTTGTCATGCGAGGGCTCACCAGGGAGCCTCAAGGATCTCCTGGCTCCTGTCCCTTCCACCTGGCAGGGACCCTGGCTATGGAACAGCTCTGAAAGGCAGCCCCTCCCTACACCTCCCACAAAACACCCACTGGGTTCCTCCCTATGCAAAGGTCCTTTGGGCCCACTGGGCAGGGGCCCGCAGGCCCTGCCATATGAGGTCTGGGCCCAGGGCTGCCTCCTCAGTCTGGCCCTCAGGTACCTGGCCCAAGCATGCCTCCCAGCTGGGTGCTCCTGCCTCTGTCTCTGGGGCCTGGACTCCCATGCAGGCTAGAGTGTCCATGATGACCACAGTGGGGACTGGAGGCCACTGCTCTGGGCAGGGCCTGCAGTGGGCACCAGGCATCTATCCGGCTGGTGGTGGGTAGACACTGGGCTCCTGTGGAGCTGGGCAGGAGGTACCTCTGCCTGGCAGCGTCCTGGCGCTGGCCAAGACCCGGCTCCTCCCAGCTCCGCACCCTTCCTGCCTGGGCTGCAGCCCCAAGCACCCCAGGAAAGAGCATCTCCACCTTGGCCACTCCTGGGCCACCCCCATGCTTCCTGCCTGCCAGGCCCTTGGCTGGGCATCTGCAGGACACCATCCAAGGTAGTTTTTGTGAGAAGAGTCTGGCTCTCCCAAAAGGCAGATTCTCCTTTGTACCCCGAGAGCCCAGGACCCAACAGGAGAATGCCCAGCCCAGGGGGGCAGGGGAATGGGTTCTGGAAGGCTGAAAAGAGTACAAATGTCTGAGAGGTACTCAGGCTCCTTTGAGGTCCTCCTGGGAGCTCAGGGGGTAGGGCTCCAGCCTTTCTGCCCCTCCCCATTCATCCCAGTTTGAGGAAGGTTGGGGTCACAGTGGTTCCTCCTCACACTCCATGCTTATTTCACATGGGGTAGGGTCTGTGGCTGAGCCTTTCCCTCTGGGGGAGGGGGTCATGAGACAGGTGTGACAGGCAAAGGACAAGGTCAGGCCCCAAAGGGAGAGCATGTGCAGCTTCATGAGAAGGGGCCAACTGGGACCAGTGGAGAGTGGGGTGAGGGGCCAGGAGGCTGGTGCTGGGGTGGAGGAAATGCCGAGAACATGCACCAAACCCTCTGCAGAGGCCAGAGGATACAGGGCACAGGTCTGGGTGCCTCTCTCTGGCTCCAGGGTCCTTCAGGTTTTGGGTGGGCACTGGCCTCCCCCCAGGTCAGTGCAACTGCAAGTGTCCCTCCCTAATTGCTCAGCCGAGTCTGCCAGGACTGGACTGTCCCATGGCTCCTTGTTCTCTGCCCATACACATTCGTCCCTGAGTCTTGGACTGAATGCTTGTGTCATTACTGCCCCCCACCCCGCCATTCCTATGCTGAAAGCTGATCCTCGTGCAGTAGTATTTGGAGGGGGGACCTTTGGGAGGTGATTAGATAATGAGGGTGCAGCCCTCGTGAATGGGATTAGTGCCTTTATAGGAGACCCGAGACCTCCCTCACCCTTTCCACCAGGTAAGGACAGTGAGAAGGCAGCCACCTATGAACCAGGAATCAGGCGCTCACCAGACACTGAATCTGCCAGTGCCTTGACCTTGGACTTCCCAGCCTCCAGAGCTGTGAGAAATAAATTAAAACAAATTTTTTTTTAAATTTGAGTACAGGGACGCCTGGGTGGCTCAGTCGGTTAAGCATCTGCCTCCAGCTCAGGTCATGATCCCAGGGTCCTGGGATCGAGTCCCACAATGGGCTCCTTGTCCATCGGGGAGCCTGCTTCTCCCTCTGCCTGCCACTCCCCCTGCTTGTGCTCTCTCTCTGACATATAAATAAATAAAATCTTAAAAAATAAATAAATAAATAAATAAATAAATTTGAGTACAGTTGACACACAATGTTACATGAGTTTCTGGTGTACAACATAGTGATTCAACTTCTAGTTATGCTTTGCCCCCACAAGTGTAGCTACCTTCTGTCATGTGCAATATCATGGACTATATTCCCTATGATGCACATGAGAAATAAATTTCTGTTGTTTATAAGCCATCTAGTCTGTGGTATTCTGTTACAGACTGAGATAGCTACCTCCCCACACTGCTGGATCTCCCCATCCTGGGCCACCTCCCCCTCCCCCACCCCCCTGGAGACCCCTGTCTTGGACCACCTCTTCCTCCACGTTCTTAGGTCCTCTGCTCAGCCATACCCTTGACCTTCTTTCCAGAGCATCCTCTCCAAATAGTGAATTTCCTACTTTTAGCATCTTCTGGATAGGCTGATTATTTCCCAAATCATCAAATTACAGCAACAAATCACCACAAAACTTTCGGCTTAAGTCAACACATTCTGAAGGCCAAAAGCCAAAAATCAGAAGTTCACTGTGTCAAAATCAAGGTGTGGGCAAGGGCACACTTCCTCCGGATGTTCTAGGGCATTGTTCCTCGCCTCTCTCCTAGCTTCTGGTGGCTGCTGGCATTCCTTGGCTCGTGGCCCCACTGCTCCAACATCTGCCTTCCCCTTCCCTTCTCCTCTCTACGTGTGTGATCTCACTCGCCTCTCTAAGGAGCACACATGTGATGACATGCACGGCCCACCCGGGGAATCTGGGATGCCCTCCTCCTGTCGAAATCGCAACTCACTTAAAAGGTGGAATAACAAGAGGCAAAGAAAGAGAAAAAAAAGAAGAAAACGAAGGGAAAGACCAATCATTAGTTGTGAATATTTGCCTTCTACTATTAAAACACTGGTGAGTTGTGAGAATAATTTTCTTCTCTTAGAAATTTGAAAACCGAATGCACTCTATGTCAGATTATGAATCAGGAATTAGAACGCTGTCAGTCTTCAAGAAAGGAAAAAAATCTGGGCCATACCAAGAAAAAAATAGCTTGTTTTGTCTGCTTTTGAAGAGAGTAACGTACACATTTAATTTACACACTTTGAAAATCAGACATTAGTACATTAACCATTAAGACATTTTTAAAAAGTAGTAATAAAGACAAAAAATCTTTAATCACATCCGCAAAAACTTTTTTTTTAAGATTTTATTTATTTATTTGAGAGAGAGAGAATGAGAGATAGAGAGCACGAGAGGGAAGAGGGTCAGAGGGAGAAGCAGGCTTCCCGCTGAGCAGGGAGCCCGATGTGGGACTCGATCCCGGGACTCCAGGATCATGACCTGAGCCAAAAGCAGTCGCTTAACCAACTGAGTCACCCAGGCGCCCCGCAAAAACTCTTTTTCCCAATAAAGTTGTAGTTACAGGTTCCAGGAACTAGGACATGCATGTATCTTTTGGGGGGCCATTTTTCAGTCTGCCATAGTCCCCTCAATCCATACAGACCCTTTTTTCCCACACCTGGGGCTCCACCTGTTGTGTGCCCCACACCACAGATCTGCTCACAAAGGGACGTGGTTTCATTTCAGGAGGGGCCCAGGGTCCTGGGTGGCTTGGCTTGTGTGGGCAGCTGCAGCCAGGCTGCTCAGAGAGCTCCTAGCCTCCCCAGGGGAGGGGTATCAAAGCTCTGCTCTGTCCCAGGCAGGGCTTCTGGGTGCCCTGGAAGGTGCTGTGGCTGCAGTGTGGGAGCCTTGGCTTTCTCCTAGTGTCTCCTCTTTGTCCTGCCTCACGATGCTCCCCTTCTTGCATGGCTAAGGGTCCCCACAGGCTCCCAAGTGCACACCAAGCGGTCCCTGTTGGGGGGGCGGGAGGCTTGTGCCATGAGTGGGAAAGAGGCCTCCCAGAGGGTCTTGCCAAGTATTCAAGGGCCTTGGGGTCCTTTCCTTCCCTGACCAGAGCCTCTCCCCTTCTATCTATGAATTATCCCCACTAGGAGCAGAGATGGGAAGGAGCTGCTTCCTCCAGCTCCTGCCCAGGAAAGCCTATTTTAGAGTCATAGGGAAGGTGGAGGGCTGACTTCTGAACCTTGGAGATTATAGACTAGAATCAGACTACTGTCAAGAAAAGTCAAGGGGTTGGCTGGCTCAGCCCCCGCTGGGGAGCAGAGAGGGGGGCCACTGCCCCACAAAGGTGGGCAAGGAGGGGTGACTGGTCTTCCTGTGGTCTCCCTGTAGCCTGAGTGGACTTTGAGCAGGATCTATTTGAAAAGCAAAGCAACCTCGTGGGGCACCTGGGTGGCTCAGGTCATGGTCTCAGAGTCCTGGGATCCAGCCCCACATTGGGCTCTCTGCTCAGGGGGGAGTCTGCTTCTCCCTCTCCCTCTCCCTCTCTCTCAAATAAATAAATAAAATCTTAAAAAAAAAAAAAAAAAAGCAATCCTGGCTGAACCGCAGCCTGGACATTTTGAAGAGCGCTCCCTCTGCAAGACAACCAGATGTAGAGTGAAGCACACATTGAATATCTGGCTGGGCTCACAACAAACAAGGCCCATGAGTAGTCTTAAGTGTGTGCTTTAGAATAGGGAAAGGCTGTAAAGGCATGAGCAAAGTGTCCTGAGTGAAAGTGCAGAAAAGAAACCATAGAATAAATGCAAAGAAAACAGAATGAGAAGGGGAAGAGCAGAAATTAAGAAAATAGAAACAAAGATACAAAAGGAATATCAAAGCCAAAAGCTGAGGGGCCCTGGGCATTAAGCAGGGCTCTTTGCTCAATGCTGGCCAGAAACAGGAGGCACCGGCCCCCACCCCCGGCTGTAATGAATGAAGAAAGAAGCAGTGTAGGGAACAAGGGCAGTGAGCCTGCCCTAATATCCTGCCTAATCTGGACCAACGGAAAATTCTGCCAAGTATTTTGGTGGAGGTGCTGGTCATTGGCTTTCCATTCTATGTTTGGCAAAGGTGGGGTAGTTGCCAGGTGCGCAAAAAATAGGAGTCTCTAGGGCACAAGTCTCTCCAGCCTCCTGCTTCTCCCCATTCATTCATTTCCCCCCAAATCCTGACACATCTCAATGCAGGAGACCCTAATCATTATTCTTATTTGACAGATATGGAAACAGGCTGGAAAAGGTGAAAAACAGCTGATGGTTCTCTTTCCACATCCCTCCCTTCGACACCTACCCCCACACCCCGAAGTGCTGGGCAGGCAACAGGCTGCTCTGTAAGGAGGTCACATTCGCCAAGGCTCCGGGCCACACCAGCAAAGGTGGCAGGAGATGCTGACTCAGCAGGGCGGGTTCGCCCACCCAGACAGCCCCTCCTGCTAAGCCGAGACGACCCACCCGCCCCACCCCCTCAGGAGCTCCCGTCTCCACAGGGGCTGCAGCAAATGCCAAAAGGGCGAGTGATCTCGAAGCGGCCTCAGTTTCCCCATCTGTAAAACGGGGCCGGTTGCCCGCAGCTCTCGGATGCTGCGGTTTCCAGGGGACCCACTCGCAGGTGCTCGCCCTGAAACCCCGGCCGGCGCCCGCAGCCGCAACGCACCCAGGGGGGAGAGGTGGGAGGGCTCTGCGGTCCCTTCCAAGCCCCCAGTCCGGCCCCGCTTCCCCTTCCCAGGAGGGCAGCCCTAAGAAAGCAAAGGGCGCTTCAGCAGCCCC
Source organism: Zalophus californianus (assembly GCF_009762305.2). Lineage (NCBI taxonomy): Eukaryota > Metazoa > Chordata > Mammalia > Carnivora > Otariidae > Zalophus > Zalophus californianus. The sequence continues at coordinate 7,604,671 of NC_045607.1, forward strand.
TCTGGGTCACCGGCTTCCCCGAAGCCGTCGTCCTCGCCTTCCGCGCTCGCATTCCACCCGCACGCCCAGGTCCCCGTTGGGGCCCGACACCGCGGGCTCGGGCGCCGCGAGGGCCGAGCGACGACGCAACGCGGCGACCGTCGCACTACAGCGGGCGCCGGGCGGAAGGTGGAGGCGGCGCACGGAACGCAGGGCAAGCGGAGTGGCACCGAGGAGGACCGCCAAGGAAAATTCTGCCAAGTATTTGGCAGATGTTCAGATACTTAAAACCAAGTCACTCGCCCAAGGTCACGAACGGGTCACGCCGCGTCCGCCGGACGCAAGCCCCGCCCCCACCCGCGAGGTCCCGCCCACCACGCCCGGAGCTTGGTCCCTACCGCAGTCGAGCTCTCGCGCTCTCTCCCGCGAGCCCAGCTCTTGTCCCCGCCCCGCCGTCAGACTCCGCCTCTCCCCGCCCACAACCTGACCCGTCTTTGAGTCTCCGCCTACTACCCGAGCCCCGCTCCTTTCCCGGCCTCCGGGAGGGGCCATCCGGGGCTGCCCGCCGAGAAGCCTAGGTGTTGGAGGCCTGGGTCCTCAGCTACGGCGAGCAAGCCCGGCAGAGGGGCGGGACAGCCTGGCACCTCCACTCTGCGCATCCTGCCGCGGGACATTTTGGGTCAGCGTGCCGGCGCCACCGCGTGGGCGAAATCTGAGACACGTGGTCTCTAAGGCCCCTTGTGTGTATGGAAAATTTTATGGTTCGGGACACAGGAGAAACAGTGCAGCGGCGCGGGAGGGCAGAGAGAGCCCGAGTCGCTGGCACCAGGGGTGGTACGGCTGATTTCCGCGGCCCTCGTGGACTCGATGCTATGACCCTTTTTCTGACGCTCTGAAGGGCTCAATCTCTTTCTATTGGTTGCATGAGAAAGAAGTTAATAAACACACATTCCGGACGACGCTGGGACCCAAAGTCCACACGACGAGTTCCTGCATTCAGCCCCGGGTCACCACCGAGAACGGTTATAGCTCATGTTCAGAAGCCGGGCATTTAAAAAGCGACTCCCAGACATCCCAGAGTGTGTTTCTGTGGCTCTCACGGGTGCGTGGAAACCAGGCGCCCGGGACGCACGCCTAGTCCCTCCAGGGCTGTTCCTTTCACCCCTCGGCGTCACTGTCACCCCTAGCAACCCTCGGGAGATGGAGGCCCTCCCCTTTAAGGGGAGCCTGATTCCCCGGCCGTCTTCGTTTCGCGCGCCCGCCCGCGGCGCCGGCGGAGCGAACATGGCCCAGGCTGCGCGGGCGCTGTGGCCCGTCGGGCACGCTCTGGCCTGGAGGCTGGGCGGTCGCCTGCCCTCGGGACTCCCCGCGCAGCGTCGGGCCGGCTTCGCGGGAGCGGCGGGGGGCCCGGGCCTCGCGGCCACCGCCCGCAAGGGGAGCCCGCGGCTGCTGGGGGCGGCGGCGCTGGCCCTGGGGGGCGTCCTGGGGCTGTACCACACCGCGCGGTGGCACCTGCGCTCCCAGGACCTCCGCGCCCAGCGCTCTGCCGCGCAGGTAAGCCCGAGCCGCACCCAGCCGCGGGTAGGGGTGCTGGGGTCAGCGCCGAACTTCGGGACTTATGGCGGGGTCAGGTATCACCTCTTCCGTCCGTTCGTGACCTTGGGCAAGTGACTTGGTTTTAAGTATCTGAACACTTAGCATCCTCATCTGGGCAATGGGGTCGCCACTGCTGCCTGCTAACTAGAATTGTTGTCTTCGTCTTAAGGTCGTTTTCTAACGTGTTTTTAGACTTTTTTCATGAAAAGATTTGGAGATTACAAGAAAGGGAAAGAAAGCCTTCTTCAGAGTTTATTACTTGGTAGACATTTTGTCCTCTGGAAAATAATAAACTTTCCGTAAACCCTCCCACCGTCTTCAGATCATAAGGTTATGTATTTGTTTATTAGTATTAGTATTTTTAGGGAAAGGATGACCCTTAGATTCCAGGCCCTGAGACAGAGAGGGGCAGGGAGGTGTCCCCTAGCCCGGTGATGGCACAGGTGCCGCCTTCCTGGGCTCAGGGGAACAGGGTGGTAGGAGAGGAGTGGAGGTCTCTGTATCTCTCTGCCCACCCCGGTGGTCCAGCTTCAGCATCCCATCTGAATAGTGAGGGAGGTGGACTGCCGCTGTGGCTTTTAAACGTGAATATGCAGCGAGCTTACCTGGGGCTCACGTACTGAACTCGCAGATCCAGGCCCAAGGCCCAGATACAACCCTCCCCCCTTGGAGATTTGAGGTAGACCCCACTCTGGCAAATGCTGGGCTCTGCCCCCTCATCCAGAGGGTCCCTTGGGTTGAGGGAGTTTGAGTGGCACACCTGAGGGGGGTTGTGATGTCCTCTTGGGACAGGAGGGAGAGGAGAGGTGTCTGATGTTGAACAGAGACTGGAAGATTCATCCTACCCATACTTCCTGACTGAGGAGGGCGTTGTATGGGCTCTTGAGGATGGACTGTGCACTGCACGAGCCTGCTCCCCACCTCCCTGTGTCTCCCTTTCTCTCTGCCACCTACCCCCCTTCCTCCTGATGTTCTCAGGATCATCCTAGAAGACTCCCTTGGGAGAAGTTTGCTTGGGGGGGGGGCCTGGGCACCAGGCCTCAGAAGCCCCCCTCCTCCCTCTGCTCCCCGCCCAGCTCTCCCTGTCCAGCCGCCTGCAGCTGACCCTCTACCAGTACAAAACGTGTCCCTTCTGCAGCAAGGTCCGCGCCTTCCTCGACTTCCACGCCCTGCCCTACCAGGTGGTAGAAGTCAACCCTGTGCGCAGGGCTGAGATCAAGTTCTCCACCTACAGGAAGGTGCCCATCCTGCTGGCCCAGGAAGGAGAGAGCTTGGTGAGCCTCAGGGAGCAATCCCCCATGTCCTGGGTTGTCCTGTAGTACCCCCGAGGCAGGCCCTGCAACTCTGAACAATGTGGGCGCTTTGGACCTTGGTGAGGATTATGAACCAGCTGGGCCCAAGGGAGGCAGAGCATCACAGAGCTCAACAGTGTGAGCTCTGAAATCAGGGTGGTCCAGGCTCAAGGTGGGGCTCTGCCATTCACTGGTTACATGACTTGGGGCCAATCACTTAGCCTCTCTGGGCTTGCTTCTTCATTAGTCAACAGAGGGTTATACTCTCCAGTGGCAGGGAATGCTTGGCCCAGTCCTTGGCTCCTAGCGCGTAGCTTCTAGAGTCCACCCTGCCCCCGCCAGTGCTTGGGAGGCCAGGCAGGTGAGTGGGCAGGGCCCAGAACTTAGGTCCTCCCCACACCCTCCTTCACATTAGCCACACTTGGGTCTCCCTTACTCAGGATGGGCCTGAGCCAGGAGGCTAGGTTCTGTGGGGAGGGGAAAGCTCTGTGGGCATCGATTTTGGGGATGAACCCCCAGCAATGGACAAACAATGCCAAGGTTCTACCGGACCAGTTTCCTCGAATGCCTGGGTGTTTATTTTTAAAGAACTCTGGTGACCCTGCTGGTGGCTCCAGGACCCACTTCCCCAATTTAAACCACCCTCTCGTCCTCCAGCAACAACTGAACGATTCCTCTGTCATCATCAGCGCCCTCAAGACCTACCTGGTGTCCGGGTAAGGAGCCCCTAGAGGCCCAGGCTGGTACTGCATTTCATCCCTTTTATCTCCCGGAAGGCCTCCCCTCGGTTCCTCCAGGGGCGCAGGGTGGGCATTGTACTCTGAAATACCCCCTTCCTCTCCTCTGCACATCTCCCTCTGTCAGGGAGATGCTTCTGTGTTTGCCCCAAGTTCCTCTTGCTGCAGGACCTCCTTTGACACCTACAAGAGGCTGGAAAGCTTTCGTGGGTTGGTCATGGTTCCCCTCCGGAGCTGGGTCAGGTCGGGGTAGACGTCCACCCCAAGCAGGCGACGGCTCAGCCTCCCAGAGGAAGAACTAGTTGGGGTGAGACTCTGGCTGTCTCCCAAAGGCAGCCCCTGGAACACATCATCACCTACTATCCACCCATGAAGGCTGTGAACGACCAGGGGAAGGAGGTGACCGAATTCTGCAACAAGTACTGGCTCATGCTGGATGAGAAGGAGGCCCAGCGCATGTATGGTGGGAAGGAGGCCAGGACGTAAGTGAGGCTGGGGCAGGTCCCTGGAGGTGGCAAGGGCAGGGTCTTCCCAGGGGTTGGGGGAGAGGCTGAGCGAGACCCCGTGAAGGGGGACCAGTGTGGGAGACCAGGAGGGCTGGGGCCACGGCCAGGGCTGAGTCTACTTCAGGAACTCCTACTCAAGCCTCAGCTTCCCACCCATACGCTGTGCGGTCTAGACAGTGCACCTGCTCCCACACCTCCTGGGCCCTGACTTCGGCAGCCCACCTGCCCTGCCCTCTGTCCCCACCTTGTCCACAGGGAGGAGATGAAGTGGCGGCAGTGGGCGGATGACTGGTTGGTGCACCTGATCTCCCCCAACGTGTACCGCACTCCTGCCGAGGCCCTGGCCTCCTTTGACTACATCGTCAGGGAGGGCAAGTTTGGGGCCTTGGAGGGTGCCGTGGCCAAGTACATGGGTGCAGCGGCCATGTACGTCATCAGCAAGCGGCTCAAGAGCAGGTGACGGCGCTCGTGTGTGCGTGTGTGTGTGTGTGTGTGTGTGTGCGCGCGCCTGGGGGCCTGCTCTCCCCAAGGCCCTAGTCTAAAGCCACGCCGGGGGCTCGAAGTCCGAACTCCCGATTGCCTCCACCACCCCAGGGGAAGCGGACTGGCCTGGATGTCTGCTCTGTGCCTTCTGTTGCTTTCTCGTGGTCAGGTCTCTCTGGTCCTTCTTTGGCCATGGTCTCCCTGTCTGGGGCAGATGATAACTGATTTTTGCAAGTGTGATGCCCCTGGGGGAGCAGCCCCGGCCCCCTAGCCTTCCTGTTTTCCCAGCCTGGGCGGAGGGTTCCCCTGATGGACTTCCCCCTTCCCCACCAGGCACCACCTCCAGGATGACGTCCGTGAGGACCTCTATGAGGCTGCCGACAAGTGGGTGGCGGCCGTGGGCAAAGACCGGCCCTTCATGGGGGGTGAGAAGCCGAACCTGGCTGATCTGGTGAGTCTGGTGGGGGCAGGGGGTGCTCAGGCTTGAGTGGCCTGTCTGGGCAGCGGAAGCCCACACGTAGGCAATACCTACATCTCCCAGCTTTCCCGCTCTGGAGGCACCTGGCTCCATCCAAGGAACTGTCTTGGTTCACATCATTGACAGGTTCAGGGGAGGCGTTGGCTTCAGGCCCAGCTGGATCCAGGGGCCCAAGTGGCAGTACCAGGGCTCGGCCTCACCTGTTGCAGCTCAACCCCTTGGAGTTGATTGCACCCAGCGAAAGTCCCGGGACAGTATCTTGTTGGCCTGGCTTAAATGCCAAGCCTTGAAGCAATCCTTCAAGCCGGGGTGGAATATGTTGATCGCCAGATCTGGGTTTTAGAGCCGGTGGGGGTCCCCTCTTCTCAAATCTCAGGACCTGAGAGTGGGGCAGGACGTTTTCCCGAAGGAAATTCTGCAGGTGGAGTTTGTTGCCCAGACGGTTCGGGGGTGCAGGGCAGGCAAAACCTACAGAAATCCCACACACTTCACTCAAAGCCCCAAGTGCAAAATTGGCCATTTCGTGAGCTCTCTCAGAGAGGGGAGGTGAGCGGGCCCCAGGGCAGGACAGGGCAGGAATGGACCCTCCTCTGACCCCTCCCCCAGGCAGTGTATGGCGTGCTGCGCGTGATGGAGGGCCTGGAGGCTTTCGATGACCTGATGCGTCACACCCGCATCCAGCCCTGGTACCTGCGGATGGAGAAAGCCATCGCTGAGGCCCCCCAGTGACCTGAGTGTCCTGGGAGGGGTGGAAGACAGCAGAAGACGCCGGCTTCCGGGGACCAGGACCGCTGGGTCAGCACTTGATGCTGTGCAGGGGGGGACGGGACCGTTCTGCCTCTCGCCTGCCCCCACCTCTCCAGCCCCCCCGCCCCCCCGGCTTCTAGCACTGGACACCTGCTGAGGCCCTGGGACACGGCGGGACAAAAGCCAGGCTTGATTTGTGTTCACAGCCCCCCTGAGGGGCACAGAAGGCTACCCCTCAGCCCCAGGTGGCTGACCCACCCCTGCCCCCTGTTCTGGGCCTCCCTGCGCTTCAGCAGTTCTCTGGGACTCTCAGTGGCCTGCTCTGTCCACACCCTGGGGGTGGGAATCGGGTCAGGCTCCTGCCCTGGACAGGGGAAGCAGGAATAGTCTGGTTTACAAAGGATTTCATCCCTGGCTCCTCCTGGTTTCGGCTCTTCCCAGTGCCCTTAGGCCTGGGTGTCATGTTTGCAATAAAGAAAATGTTTGCTGAACCCTTGGAGGCGGTGCTGTCGTGGGGTGAGTGCTGTGTGTGACTGCTGGTTAGCAAAGGCTTCAGAGCGAGGCCACGCCCGGCCCTGCTGGTAACTACTGTTTGTCCAGTGCTTACTGGGCGTCAGGCCTGGGGTGAAGGACTTCGCAGGCTTTGTGTCACAGGGACCCCGGGACACCACCATAGGATAAGCAGCAGGGAGGCCTGAGGTGTCCCAGGATTCGGGTCTGGTTGTGCCCCTCACTGGCAGTGGGACTCTGGGCAGTGATGTCCCTCTCTGAGCCTCCATATCCTCATCTGTCAAATGGGCGTAATGATAGCCTCCCCTTCAAGGGGAAATCGCGAGGGTCTGAGCGTGAGATGCGGGTCAAGTGTAGAGAAGGACGCCCAGCTCAGAGCAGGGGCTGGAGTGGCTCCAATCCTGCTCTACACGCCGGGGGGGGGGCAGGGTTCCGAGAACCTCTGAACCTCTGAAGCAGGTGGGCACCCGGGCTTCGGTCCCAGGCCTGGGAAGGGGACCCCGGGACAGGGAAAAGCCAGCTCTGGGAGCGAGGGGGCGCTGTGAGTGGAACCCCGTTCAGAGCAGAGCCCCCAGGGTCGGGGTCCCTGTTCCCCTGGTTCCCATAGATGAAGAGCACAGTGGCCTCCAGAGGCCCAACAGGTGGCCAGTGGGCTGAACTCTACTCGTTGGACTCTCCCATTGCCCCAGACCTCTCGAGAAAGTCTTCAGTTTTTATTTTCTTTATTAATTTTTTTAAAACATAAAAATAATTCATTCTCCTTGTGATGGTAAACATTCAAATAAGGTAGAGGCCTGGCAAGCACTCTGGAGGCCAACAGCCTAACGTTTGGAAGCAGCGGCCTCCGTTTCTCCTGCGGAGCCGGTGGGCTACCTGCTCGTTCTCGTCCCCGTCACAGGCGCCTGTCCGCGTGGGCACATGTCACGCTGGCTCGTTCTTCACGGCTGCAGAGTGCTCGGCCGCAGGCATGCGCCAGAGCCCACCGGCCTGGAACACCAGCGTGTCTGGAATCTCTTCCCCCAAATCACTCAGGCCTTAAGTCCTGAAAGGCCTTTGCTCCAGGGACCTGGGGTGGCCTGTGGATCCCAGAGCCTGCCTCAGCAGGGGAGGCACCCGCCTGCACCCTCTACACCTTCTCCACCATGGGGTCTATACTAGGACTATACTAGCTGGACCTGCTCCCAGTGACTGGGGCTGAAGAATGGCTAGTCAACCCAAGGCCACCAGGGGACACCGATCGAGCGTGCTTCTTTCACTGAGTATCCCCCTCTTCCATCCCAGGGGACAACCCTGCCTCAGTTTCCCCAGATGTTCCTGGGCCAGCCCCTGGGTGTATTTTGCCATAACCACTAGAGGGCAGTAGAGAATGCGAAACAAGGCCTCATGCTGCCACCTTGTAACTGACTTAAGCATTGCATCTAGTCGGGACAATCTTTGTTCTTTAGGGACTCTATTTGCCCACCGGTAAAATGGGTTTAGCAGGTGAGAGGTCCGAAAATGGGCACGCAGGGAAAGTCACACCTCTCGGCAGAAAGCGCCCCAAGACGATAACCTCTGCCCCATCTTTGGTCACGCTCAGATCAGGGTATGTGCCTGTGGCCTTGATGGCCGTAGAAGGCCGGATGGGGGAACCCTGCCAATACCCGCTGTGACCTTGGGCAAGCCCCATCTTTGCTCATCCTTGAGCAAGCCCTTGAAAGTCAGTCAACCTTCCCGGGTTGGTGTGGTCAGAGATGGAAAGACTGCGCAGAGTCGATGCGCACAGTTGACATGTGGTGGGTGTTTTATGCAGCCAGTGGGGTCTGCTGTCCTCAGAACACACTCCTTGCTCTGTTCCCAGCTGGGCTCCCAAAGCTCACGGTCAAGAGCTCCAGGAAGCAAGAAGAGAGGAGTCGTGAGAACAGCGAGATCCTTCTGCCCTGGGAGTGAGGGAGGTCTCCCTCGGGAGGGCAAGCCACGGCTGGGGCTCCAAGAATCGGGAGAATTCTGCTTTGCTTTTTTCTGTTTGTTGGGTTGTTAAATTTTTAAGATTTCACTTGGATTATGCAAATAATTAATGTTTATTGGACATGAATAAAACTTTCAGGTAAGTAAAAAGATGAAGCCAATTATTTACAATCCCACCAACCTAGAGATAGGACCACTTAAAAATTTTTGGAATACAGGGCGCCTGGGTGGCTCAGTCGTTAAGCGTCTGCCTTCGGCTCAGGTCATGATCCCAGGGTCCTGGGATCAAGTCCCACATCGGGCTCCCCGCTCCGCGGGAAGCCTGCTTCTCCCTCTCCCACTCCCCCTGCTTGTGTTCCTGCTCTCGCTCTCTCTCTCTCTGTCAAATAAATAAAAAACTTTAAAAAAATTTTTTTTGGAATACAGCCCTTCTAGATTATTTTCTATGCGGCTTATAGTGCATATATGTGTGCGTGTATATATGTATTTGTATAAACAATACATATATATATATATACCAGTTAGATGGGGCCTATTTTATGGCAAGCATTGTTTTAAACACTCTATATTTTACCTTATTTAATCTTTGCAACCCCATTTTACAAATGAGCAAACTGCCATCAGAGAGGTTAAGTGACTTGCCCAGGGTCACACAGCTTGTAAGTGGCAGACGTGGGATCTGAACCCAGATCTTCTGGCTTCAGCATCTGCAGCTTAACACATATCTTATTGCTCCTCTCTCTCTCTAGGTAAGTTTTTCCTTTTTTTAAGTAAAAATTTGGATTGTATAGGACGCCTGGGTGGCTCAGTCGGTTAAGTGTCTCTCTTTGGCTCAGGTCATGATCCCGGAGTCCTGGGATTGAGTCCTGCCTCAGGCTCCCTGCTCAGCGGGGAGCCTGCTTCTCCCATTCCCCCCTGCTCATGCTCTCTCTCTCAAATAAATAAAGTCTTAAAAAACAACAACAACGACAACATCACAATCCCTTGTAAGAGGGAGGTGTGACTCCAGAAGAGAAGATGCGAAGGCAGAGCCTGGGGGGATTTGAGAAAGGGCCAAGGAATATGCTGACGCCTCCAGAACCCAGAGGGGCAAGGAGATGGCCTCTCCTCAGGGGCCTCCAGAAGGACCCAGCCCTGCACACACCGTGATCTCAGCTCAGTGAAATTGAGTTCGGACGTCCAGCCTCTAGCCCCGGAAGAGAACAGATTTGTCTTAAGACCCCACATTTGTGGCACTTGGGAACACCTGCCATAGGACACTAATTCACTTGACCTAAGCCAGTGTGGTCGGGGAAGAGAGTCAGCTACAGGGGGTCTAGTGACCTCGGGCGAGCCCCTTGTCCTGTCGGTTTCCTCCTCTGGAAAATGAGGGGTGGGGCTGGGCTCTTTGGGGTGGAGGGGGTGCCCCTCCCTGGCCAGCGAGGGTGGAGTCAGCCCCCTCTCTGGACAGCATCTCCCACTGCTGTGGGGAGATAAGAGGCCGCGTGGCTGGGCCACGGCCAATGGCCCAAAGAGATGGCTGGCGGCTGCCCAGCCAGCAGCCATTCCAGGAAGCCGCGAGCCGGAGGCCCAGGTCTGTCTCGCCCCCTCGGGGGGACAGGCCTCTCGCCCTCCCTGCCCCCAGTTTACTCATCCTGGGTTCTTGCCTGGCCTACCCCATTGTAGCCGGCCCTGGCCCGTCTTTCCAGCCACTGTGACCAGGCCTCGCTGGTTTGCTCCAGCTTCCTCATCAGCCCCAGAAGGCAGGGACCAAGGTTCACAGCTGGGCAGCTGGGCCCAGCACACCGGTGCTCCCCTCTCCCTTCCCCTACATTCCAACCTGCTCAGACCGGTGAGATTGGGATTGGGGGCGGCCCAGTTGGGAGCCAAGGTTGAGAACATGGCTTCAGAGTCAACAAAGCTGGTTTGAATCTCAGTTCAACATTTACTTGGCCTTCGTATGAACCCGGACAAGTCCCTCCCCGCTCTGAGCTCTCAGGAAGGTACTGTGCCCACCTTGAGGAGGCTCAGAGATGCATGAGATTTGCCCAAGATCACACAGCCAGGTGCCAGGATTCAAGCACAGGCCTGCGCAATGCTTCCCAGCCTCTCTGTGGCCTCCGGGCCCAGGAGAGTAGCCAGAAACCGGGTGCCACCTGTCAGAGGCGAGGCAAAGAGCTCCCTACTCCTGGGTGAAAGTCCCCACAGGTGGATTGAAGCATGGTCCCCATCTCCTGGGCCTCCTGGTGGGCAGCCCCAGCAAAGCCCAGGGGTCTGCTGACCTGCAACTCAGGCCCTGTCACGTACTCACGCTGAGGCCCTGGGCAAGTCACTTTTCCCCCAGCCTTACTTTCCTCATCTGTAAAATGGGGTCATGGTGGCAGGAACACGTCCTGTGTGTGCCCCAGCCGGTGATGCCCCTCAGGATTAGAGGTGGAAGGAGACATGAAGAGAATTCGCCAGATCCGGTGGCACAAAGGGCTCCCCCACCCCACCCCCAGGTTGGCCACGTTCAGATGCCGGAGACCCCAGGCGTGCATGAGCCTTCTGACACTGGAGGCTGGAATGACAAGCACTGAGGGTGAAATTGCGTGTTTGGAATCCTGGATGGGGAAGGGGAGCTGGGTTTTAAGCACCAGTCCTTTCAATTTCCGGTCTCATTTCAACGTTTTTTAAAAAAAAATATTTTTTAAAATTTGAGTAGAGTTGACACACAATGTTACATTTCATTCCAATTTTTTAAAAAATAATTTATGCCTCACATTCTTTTAAGATTTTATTTATTTGAGAGAGGGAGAGAGCGTGCACATGGGAGTGGGGGAGGGGCAGGCGGACTCACGCTGAGCTCAGAGCCCGACGACGTGGGGCTCAAGCTCATAACCCTGAGACCATGACCTGAGCCTAAATCAAGAGTTGGACACTTAACGGACTGAGCCACCCAGGCACCCCACATTCTTCTTTTCTTTTTTTAAGATTTTATTTTTAAGTAATCTCTGCATCCAACGTGGGGCTCAAACTCACTACCCCCGAGATCAAGAGTCACAGGCTCCATCGACCAAGCCAGCCAGGGGCGCCTCATTCCGACTTTCTAACAGCCCTCCCAGGCAAGTCTTATTCTCTTCGTCTAATGGACAAACAGGCTCAGAGAGGTGGTGTGACTTGCCCAAGGCCACACCTCGGCCACAGTGGGGCAGGGATTTCCAGTGTCCTAGTGTCTATCCACGGAAAGTCAGACAGGCTTTCTGCAGCTCCCACAGCCCCCATTCCCCAGACTGCTCCAGGCTCTGACCTCAGAGGAGGCGGCTGGACGCCCTCTGCAAAGAGCTGAGGGCCTGAGTGGGTCCTACGGTGCTTGGCTTCCTGGAGGAGCAGGAGGCGTCAGCCGGCGCTTCAGGGCCAGCCGCCTACTCAGATGGGCCAGGGGCTGGGCCAGAGCCCATCCCATCCTGGGTCTTGGGACACGCCTCCTCTGCACTATTCCCCCGCATCCCCCACCCCCAAGGTGCCCTCTGGTCAAATACCCCAACCCAGTGGGAGGCTCTTCTCAGCCAAGATGGAGAAAGGGCAGAACTAAAAAAGTGTGTTTGTTTCCTGCTGCCGATGTAACACATTAGCACGGACAATAGTGACTGAACCAATATGGGAAATTGTCTTAACGGTTCTGGAGGTCAGAAGGCTGACATGCGTCTTACTCGGCTAATATCAAAGTGTCAGCAGGACCGTGTTCCTCCTGGAGACGCTCGGTGGAGAATCCACCCCTCATCTCTTCCAGCTCCTAGCGGCCGCCCGCATTCCTGTGACTTGTGGCCCCTTCCTCCACCTTCAGAGCCAGTGACCTCAGGCTGAGTCCTTCCTGTGCCTTCTCCCTGCTTTTCCTGCACCGTCTCCCCCACTGAAGGACCCATGTGATTACACGCGGCCCACAGGGATAATCCAGGATAATCTCCCTATTTTAAGGTCAGCTGATTGGCAAGCCTGACTGCCCTGTGCCATGTAACCTAATCCACAGGTTCTGGGAATTAGGACATGGACATCTTTGGGAGGGGACATAATTCTGCCTGCCGCACTGTGGAACATTTGCTTGGGAGAGCAGGCTCAGGGTAAAGGGGTCCACTTGCCAAGACCTGATCGTTGGGAAATGGTTTCTGCGTGTTACCCCGGCAACGAACAGCTGAAGCGGGTGGCATATTAGTTTCCCCGGGTGGCCGTTAACAAATCACCACAAACTTAGATGACCCCAAACAACAAAACTTCATTCTCTCATAGTTCAGGAGGCCCAGGGTCTGGAATCCACGTGTTGGTGGCGTTGGGCCCTTCTGGACAATTTGCGGGAGAAACTTCTTGCCACTCCCCTTGCTTTGGGTGGCCCTCTGCAATCCTTGGCGTTTCCTGGCTTGTGGATGCAAGCCCTGTGGTCACATGGCCTTTTCCCTCTCTCTTCTGGGCATGTCTGTCCAAAGTTCCATGTTCTAGGACACCACTCATTGGACTTGGGGCTCACTGTAATGCGGTGTGACCTCACTTTAACTTGATTACATCTGTAAAAGCCCTATTTCCAAGTGAAGCAACATTCTGAGGTTCCCAGGGGATATGAATTTCCAGGGGATGCTATTCGACCCAGTACAAGTGGTATATACCAGTTGCAAACCTGGGCACACTTCTGGGCCTCCCTTACAGCCTCTGAATGTCACAGCCCCCTGGTGGGTTCCCCAAGCTGCTTCCTACTCTCCCCTGCTGCCCTGACCCGTGGTACTTGGGGCCATCAGGGGACAGAATGTAGATAGTCATTTAATGAAAATGGCACCCGCACTGTCTTAAGTGCTGGAGATACACCGCAAATGTATTCGCTGCCCCAGAGGCCTCACCCTCTCCTGGGGAGACAGGCAGAAAGCAAATCAAGAATGTCAGGTGCGGGGATGTGGGGGGGACGCCTGGGTGGCTCAGTCGGTTGGGCATCTGCCTTCGGCTCAGGTCATGATCCCAGTGTCCTGGGATGGAGTCCGCATCGGGCTCCCTGCTCAGCAGGGTGTCTGCTTCTCCCTCTCCCTCTGCCCCTCCCCCACCACTCATGTGCTCTTGTTCTGTCTCTCAAATAAATAAAATCTTTAAAAAACAAAGAAAGAACAGCAGGCGGGAGGCCCTGCAACATCCCTAAGTGTGCAAGTGTGCACCGGTGAGGCTGGGGAGGGGGCAGCCCGGGAACCGACAGCACACAGCCTCCGCAGAGGCCTCAGGGGTAGGGAGTGATCAGCTCCGTCCAAGACAGACTCAACTGGAGGAGGGCTGAGGAAGAACCACTGGCCTCACAACTCAGGGGGGCTCTGGTGATCTGGGGCAGAGCACCCCAAATCCTACAAATATCTTTCAAGAGGGAGTGCTTCTGAGAGGCCCAGAGGGGCTAGCTTTCTCATTTTCGCTGATGACAAACATGGATTCATCTTCTAACCTGCAAACGCCCCCTCCCCCACCACCCAAGCCCACATCAGATAAATCATGGCTCCGTCATCAGCTTTGAAACAACTTTATTAGAAGGCTGTTTTAAGTGACAACTTCCAATTCTTTGCTTTTTCACAAATTCCAGTTATCGCTAGACTGATATATAACAATAATTTTTGCATTGATCTTTGCATCCTATTAGCATTGTCCTCACTAGGCCATTATGGTGGAATGGAAATGCGACCTCCAGCCGCAAATTGACCAGCGTTGCTGAGCAGGGGTGGTGGCGGCGGGCGGGGGCGGGCCTGGGAGGGAGGGAGCCCACTTCACAGGCAGGGGCGGGGTACTGGCCGCCCTCTCCTGGAGCCCCAACCCCAAACTCACAGTGATAGGCCCCTCAGTGCCTTGCCATTCGAAAGGATAAAAGAAAGAGATCCTCCCAGCCCAAGAAATGGTTTGGACTTACATCTTCAATGGAATTGAGATTTCTGCCACTCTTCCTGCCCCTTACTGAACCCTCAGATCCTAAGGCTTCCTGGGTGCGAGCCCTGTCCCAACCTGCCCAAGGTCATCCCCCCTGACCAGGGCCCCTCCCCCCCTGACCTTCTATCTGTCGCCAGTTCCCAGGAATTTCTTTGGACAGACTTGACGTCAGTGTGGCCAGTGGCGGGAAAGGTCACTCCCACGGCCCCTCCTTCCTCTCCCCACCCCGCCTGGAGGGTGTTGGGAAGGTACAATCAACCATGAACATAAATATGAATACAAAATGAATTTGAAAATGACAGGCTATTAATTAAACAAATCTATAAAAATAGTTAGGACATAACTCTGTTCAAATAAATACGAAATAAATAGGCTCCAAGCAGTGTGACACCCTGCAGCAGTGGAATGTGAGGCTGGTCCCCACTCTGCCCCAATTGGGATTGGACACGAATCCCCAGAGGCTCAGAAACAGACTTTAATGAAGTCAGCCAGGCTCTCTACCCCCTTTGTCTTCCCTCTGGAAGCACAGAACGTACACATTTGTCCAGCTTGTCCTTCTGAACAAAACCCTTTGCCCAACGATACATAATTAAGGCCTTGAACACCTTTTCCTCCTCTCATCAGGGTGCGCAGACGCGGGGCAGGGGCTGCCCTTCCTGCCGCTCTGTGGTGCCCGCCCAGCTCTCATTCCACAGCGGGGACAGGGAGGTGGTTCTGAGCTGGTGCCAGTCCTGACGGAGTCTGGGGCCAGCTCAGAACACCAGGACACCCCTGGCGGCAGGAGCAGCGAGGCCCTCTGCGTTGCGGGAGCCAGCCCTCGCCTTCCATGAAGCCATGCACCGGGAGGCCAGGCGGGCAGCCAATGGAGGAACTTGGCCCTGCCCCCTGCATGCACACGCACATCCGGGGGCCCATCTGTTGGGGAGCTCAGAGGCCAACAGCGGGGTGAGCACAGAAGCCGGACTCCTCCCTCTCCCCCCGCGCAACCTAGCCAGAGGGGACCCTGTAGGCCAGGAAGCCAGGGCATGAGGCCCCCACAGACCGAGGGGAGAGGAGCGAGCGCTAACATGGGGAGAGGGCTGGTGGCCTTCCTCCTACTATACTAACACAGCAGCGAGGAAGGAAGCAACACGGGCACGGTGTAGGCGCCCAGCAGGCCAGGGGGCAGGGCCTGAGGCTGGTGGTCTGGCAGCGAGATGGAAGAACGAAGCCGGCTCCGGGCCCCACTGTCCGGCAGGCACCGCGGGAAATGTCCCGTCCCCGCGTGCGTGCGTGCGTGCGCCTGTGTCCTGCTGGCCCCTGGAACGGATGTGCCGGCCAGCCAGGGTCAGCAGGACACACCCGGCGGGCCTGCCGGGCCTTGCCCCACTCCCTTGCAGGTGCATCCCAGGCTTTTCACAGCTTGGCTTCAGTCAGCTTAGTGTTGGCACATTCACAGAATGGATGGCTACATATCCCAGGGCTGCAGGCCCAGGATCCGTGAGTCTGCCGCGCAAGGCGGGGCTGTCCCCCACCCCCCCGCCAGTCCCATCACCGCGACTGTACGCCCAGGGTGATCTTCAGGTTCTCGTATACCACGTAGCTGATGCTCACGGCTGGGATCACCTTCATGAAGTTGGGGGCCAGCCCCCGGTACAGGCCAAAGGCCCCCTCGGTCCGCAGGATCTGCCTGAAGAGGCTGCTCATGGTCACCTCCGGAGCGCCCTCAATGGAGGCTGTCGTGAGAGAGGCACCCATCGGGGCTTTACCAGCTCCTTCCTAGAGCCCAACCTGCCCGGGGAGATGGGTCCCTGGGGACTGGCCCAGCACCAGCATTACCTTGGGCTTGCATCCGGGTCCTGACCAGGGCCAGTGGGTAGCTGGCCAGCTGGCCGCACGTGCTGGACATGGTGCCACAGGCCAGGAGCACAAACACACCAGGGTCCGCGCTATTGACTGCGTAGCGCTGTAGCCAGGCGTTCTTGAGCGTCTGGCAGAGGAAAGGGGGACAGGGATGAGGCAAAGTGCCCGTGAGCCCCAGAAAAAGCTTATGAGGCAAGAGGAGACAAGGGTCTGGGGGTGGGGGCATAGTTATTGGATCCGCACAGGAGGCATTTCCTTGTCACATGGGATCCTTGAGGCTACTGTAACCTGATTCGCTTGGCCTGCCTGCCCTTTGTTTCTGCTGTCACTGGGGATTCCTGGGTAGGACAGGGAGTGGGGCTGAGGCAGGAGCAACACCCACCTCCCCACCCAGAGAGCCTGACTTCTGTGGTCTGAGGTCTGCTGGGGGCCCAGTGAGCTCTCCTAGCGTCATCGTCTGGTGATCTGCCCACTTGAGTCCCTGAGGCTGCAGAACCTGGGGGCTGCCAGGGCCAGGCCGTGTGACAGGAGACCCTTGCGGAGAACAGAGGAGTCTGGAAGGAGACACGCTTTGCTCCTTGTTGCAGCCACCCCCCAGTGTCTACCAGGGAGTGAGAACAGGCAGGGGCCTGGCTAGGAGGGGTTTCTGAATCTCTGCTACTGAGTCAAGGAGCCTGAGCCTGCTAGGACCTCACCTCGTAGACGGCTAGGTCTATCCCAGCGTAGGGGATGATCCCCAGCATGTTGGGGACATAGCCTTTGTAGAAGGCGGCTATTCCCTCTCTGGCCAGGATCTTCCTGGCACAGTCCAGCATGCCTGAGTACTGGCCTGTCTTGCGCAAGGCCATCCGGGTCTTCAGAACCTGGAGAACCCAAAAGGAGCGATGGGAGCGTGAGCGCGGCCCACTCCTCACCCTCACCGCATGCGCACTGCCCACTCTAGGACCAAGGCAGCCCTCACCTCCATCGGGTAGATGCTGCTCTGGGCGATGGCCCCGGCCAAGGACCCTGCCACAAGTCTCTCGTGAATCCTCAGAGTCTCCTGGTCGCTCCCCACGAGACGCTTGATCTAGAAGAGAGAGCAAATGAATGGACAGACCCCGAGACCAGCTCCGCTGCCCCTGTCCCAGGGCTCCTCCCAGATCCAAGGCCTGGTGTCCCTGGCACACCTGACACTGTCCAGAAATAGAGGGAACTGGCCCACTCTGGGGCTGGCAGCAGAGTGGGGGCTGGACCCAGCCACCTGCCTCTTCCTGCTGTCCCCTGGGTACAGTGACTGGCTCCAGCTTCCAGGGCATCAGCAGGGCAGGGAGCTCCACCCAGGGAAGCTCAGGAAGCAGCTGACAACAGGCGCCTCGCCTTGGGGAGTGGGGTCCTCACCTGCTCGTAGGCCATGAATTTGATGGCCGACTCGGGGGCAATTTTGAGGACGTTGATGCCATTGCCCCGCCAGAGGGATTTGGTCCCACCTTCTCGAATCATCTGGGTGAACCCGCCCACGATGCACATGTTGTTGCTGCGGGAGGCGTGGACCTGAGGAGGGAAGGACGAGTGGTCAGAAAGAAGCCTGTGACCAGGGGGCGGCCAGCATGGGACAGAAAGCCTCTACTGCAGGCCCGCACATTGGGGTCAGCAGGCAGCTCTCCCCTGTTGGGGTTCTGAAGGGTAACTCGGCACCTGGAGAATCCAACATGGCTACCCTCGCTCTTCACGGTGCACCTATGGTATGCTAACACTGCGCTAAACACCCCTGCAGCTACTACTTTAACCACCTTTTTCCTTTTTTTTTTTTTTTAAAGATTTTATTTATTTATTTGAGAGAGAGAATGAGACAGGGGAGGGTCAGAGGGAGAAGCGATGCGGGACTCAGTCCCGGGACTCCAGGATCATGACCTGAGCCGAAGGCAGTCGCTTAACCAACTAAGCCACCCAGGTGCCCTCCACCTTTTTTCAATTGAGCTTTTTACTATGGAAAATTTCAAACATGTACAAAAGTGCCGAGAGTTATATACTGGGCTTTCCTGAACCCATAACCAGCTTCAACCATCATAAAACCACGGATCACTTTAAGGCCCATCCCAGGTACTGGGGAGGCAATTTGTTCAGGCCCCCTGGGTTTTACAGAAGAATGGAAGTCCCGGCACTGGAGTGAGGAAGCAGGTCACAAGGTCACATAGCTGTGAAGGCAGGACCCCGGTCAGGTTTTATTTCCCAAAGCTTTTCTCCCTAAACCATTCCGCTCTCCCACCCCCCACTTCTGCAAGAGAAGGGAGTTCATGTTTAACAGGCTTCAAAACAACACAGGCTCAGGAGGGCAAGATGGGGAGGAAAGGATGGCACTTTTTTTTCTTCCTTTCTTTTCTTTTATAACAATTTTAGCGCGTCTGGGTGGCTCAGTTGGTTAAGCGACTGCCTTTGGCTCAGGTCATGATCCCAGGGTACTGGGATTGAGCCCCACATCGGGCTCCCTGCTCAATAGGGAGCCTGCTTCTCCCTCTGCCTGTCGCTCTCCCTGCTTATGCACTCTCTGACACATCAATAAAATCTTTAACAAAAAATAAAAAATTTTAGGTAGTTAACATACAGTGCAATCTTGGTTTCTGGAATAGAACTCAGTGATTCATCACTTCCATACAAGACGCAGTGCTCATCATCCCAAGAGGATGGCACCTTTTCTGAGCAGGGCTCAGAAACACCAGCACTGGCACACAAGCAAAGGGCTGGGGGGCGCTGCGCCACGTGTTCAGGCGACCCTGAAGTCCGACAGGGCATCCTCGTGCAGGCCAATTTCGCAAGCCTGTCCCTGACGTGGGCCTAGCTTATCTCTGCCCTGTGGACGTGGAGTTGGGCGTCCGGCCAAGGTAAAGGTGTCTGGGCCAGGTGGGGGTCTGCTCGCATCCACCCCGTGTGCTGCCTACACAAAATGTGCCCAGGAAAACAGGTTCCTGCCACCCTGGTTCTCACTGGCTTCACCTGTCCACATTTCAGCCCTGTAATGTGACCCTTGGCTTTCGTGCCCCGGATAAGATGAAATAAACTACGTGCAAAAGGGCAATTAGACCTGGATCTTCTGTTGCCCGTGTCTGAGCAATAATTCCAATCTAATTTACTGGGTTAGAAAAGTATGAGCCCAAAGAGCAAAAGACAAAGGAGGAGAAAACCGACTCACTGAGGACCCACGGGGTGGAAACCGGGTGGTCTGAGGCCCATTTTCCCCACGTACCTGCATGAGCACCTTGAGTCTGTCCAGGGGCGCCGTGCAAGTTCTGGATACTGCCCCGGCCCCGCCTCCAGCCACCAGGTGTCTCCACCACATCCCCGTCTGTCTCTCTTCCATGGTGAATTCATCGGGGACCGTCAGATTCTCACCCACATCAAAGATCTGCAAGGAAGACCAGCACAGATAAAACAGGCAGGCTCCTGATGCTTGTGGCCAAGCTGTTGGCAGACAGCCAGGTCTGTAACCTGGCACTGTCCAGAATGGCCGGGCCCCAGGGGCCACACAGATGGTGACAATGCCCCGGGCCCAGGGTGGGGGGACGAGTGTGCCCCTTCCCGTTCACCGCATGGAGGTGGCACAGCTCCTATCCCTGTGTGAGCCCTGCAGAGGCCCAGGGAGAGAATCTGAGAGCGAGGCTGGAAGAAAGCGGTTATAAAACCATTTGGACAGCCTTGCAGATACTTGCCCACGGCTCTTGCAAGAATGGCTTACAAAGGCATTTTAGCTGAGGATCACCAGACTGCCTGTACTGAAAGGGTCAAGTCAGGGGTAAAAATTCTGAAACCCGATGTGGAACCAGATCACGCTGGCAGAACATTGCACAAGGCCTCGGCAAATATCAGAGACTGCAATGCCTACGTAACAGCCGCTCTCCTGGGCGGCATCCCGCCTGGTCAGAGCCAGCTCTGCTCCGATCAGCCAACTGGGGAGCCAAGGGTGCCCTGAGGGTGAGATCCTGCCCTGGGCACTGCGGGAGACAGACCAGAGGCAAGCCCCCGGCCTCCCCTCCCAGAGCGGACAGTCTAGGGTAGCTAAGATGGCAGATGGGGCGGGCCTACCCCGAATGAAGGGGCTCGCAGGTGGGGGGTCAACATGGCCACAACCAGGGCAGTGTGATGGCTCTTTCTGAACAGCAGTGCTGACAGGGGTGAAAGAGCAGCATGTACACGACATTTTCTTTGACAGAGAGAAAGGACGCAAAAAATGGGGTGCTGGGGGAAGAAACTTAATGGCTCTATTTGTTCTAGTATTGTCCCCGCTGCCCCAGGCGCACGTAGGCTTTGGGAGAACGAGCAGGATTGGGGAAGCGGTGTCTGGAGCGGACCCTGAAGGACAGGCAGCATGTGGGGCGGGAGGGCATCCAGGGCAGAGGGAACCCCGTGTCTGGGTGGTCAGGGCTGGCGTGGGGGAATGGAGGGCACACGTGGAGGGCTCTGTGGGGCTGGCGGAGGAGTCAAGTCTCGTGCTGAAGAGGAAAGCCAAAAGCCGAAAACCCCACTCTCACCCCCACACCGGGATGGGGGTTGATGCCTTGAGAGCGGACGCGTGAATGGAGGAGGGAGAAAGTGCCTTCACGCCCCGGGGCATGGGACTCACCGTGGAATGCTTCCAGTACAGGATGATCTCGGGGATGTTTTCCACAGGGTGCAGAAGGTGGTAGTCTCTCCACTCGTTCCAGTCGATGGTCATTGTGCCATTTTTATCCATGCTGCAAGACAAGCACATGGTCGGTTGCCCCCGGGGGTAAACAGGGCCATACGTGAGCTGCACTTCCACCCCTCCAGGCGAGCCCGGGGCAGGCCCTGCGCCACTGAGGAAACCACGGGAGGTGCCTCGGCCCCAGTGAAGAGGCGAGGTGGCTCCACACCCCACTTTGCACGAAAACAGGAATACAATGGCCCATAAGAACCCGGTTCTGATCAGGCACAGAGGTCAAGGAGGGAGGGGGTCACCGGGGTGCACGGATACTTACTAGGTTACAGGGCCCCAGAAGTGGCCCGTTCGTATTCTGACAGACAGACAAAGGAGGATGCAGAGGAGAGAGGAGAAACACAGATAAGTGCTCTGAGCAGATGTTAGCGAAGCAGGCACACAGCACGGCACAACGCCCAGGGAGCTGGACAAGAGGCAACTGTCCCTGACCAGCTGCTTCTGGCCCCGGGGATCTGGAAAGGCGCAGGCAGCAAGGGCAGCGCTCCTAAGGGAAATCTGCGCGATTTCCCGCCATAGCCACTATATGCTCTCCCCCAGGACCAGGGCTCCCCTGGGAGCTGTCTCGGGGCAGCACTTCTGATTACAGGGGGGAGGAAATGCAGCATTCTCGGGGAGAAGTCCACCGTACGCAGACTGCTGCCACCTGAGCCCCTTCCCCGTCCCCACCAGGCAAAGAGAGTGCTCCTTGCTCGCCTTTCACCCACTTGAAATCCCCCCAACTGGTCTTTTCTCTTCACGGGTCACCGGTGAGCGGGCACACTTCCAGGTGATTCGTGACTCTGGCCTGGAACTCAGGGAGCGGTTGCTCCTGGGAAGGGGGCTACCTACTCATGGCATCAAACCAACAGAAGCCAAAGTTCAGAGAAATGGGGTTAATACAGTGAAGGGCGCCACGGGGTTGGTCCAAGAACGTTTCTTTCATCACGTGTTTGTTAAACCAGATACAGAGGCTGACAAAAGTTCTCACCTCTTGAGAATCTTTTCGGCCTGCTGTTCGGATATCTTGACTCCCAGGTCCCGCAGGGACTGCATGATCTCCTGAGCATCGATCCGTCCTGCAACAACAAAGGCTTCAGCCAGGGGCCAGGCCCGCAAGAGGCCTGAGACGCGGGCAGCCACTGGCTCTGGAGGCAATGCTCACCGTCATTCTTCTTGTCTAAACTCTTGAACACCAGCCTCAGCTTCTTCTCGTGATCTTGGAGATAATGGACAAACTCTTCAAAGTCGAGCTGCCCATCGAGGTCTTTATCTCCAGCTTGCACAATTTTCTATTAAAAAAAAGTTAAAGTTTCCTCCTTGATCTCGTGCCCCAGCTTTTCCTCGTTCCTTGTGGCGGCCTGTCCCCAGGAAACAACTGTGCTAACCCATGCACAGAGGTGGCCTCAAGGACCTGAGATGCTTCCTCGGTTCTGTTCCCAATGCCACCACTTGGATCCCCAAGACCTAGCCAGAACCCAAGCAAAAGCCCACCTTGCTTCCCCTCACAAGCAAAGAGGAAAAAGGCACCCCTGGGAGGCGCCCTTCAGACACAGGCCAGCAAGCGGCCGGCTTGACACTTTCTCATTCCAAGTGTCCTGAAGACTAACTTATTGTACAACCAAGGTCAGCCGTGTGGTTCCCCTGCAGCAGGGTCCCTGGCGCCCGGCCTCAGCCCACATGCTCTCTGCCCAAATGTGGGGATGGCCTCGGGCGCTCCAGATGCCACCAGGAATGCTGCAGCTTGCTCTTTTTATCCCTAACAGTGGCACTGGCCCAAGAACAAATGGGTGACCAGGGTAAAGGTATGGGGGCATAGCTGGCCCCTGCCAATGCCTGCATGGCAGAAACATGGCCAGAGGACCCTGGTAGGAGCCAAGGGGGACTATTCTTGGACGCGGGCATGGCCTTGATGGCACTGCCAGCCTCTGATCCCAGGGGAGCCAGATGACATAACCAGGTACCAAAAAGCAGGCCAGCTCTTAGTAGTTTCCTGACCCAAGAAGGCTTGAAGAGACCCCTTGAACAGAACTCTATGCCTGCCCCTAGAGGTGAACTTTGTTCAGCAGCTGCAGTTTTGCATGCTCAGCCCCTGGAAATTCTCCCCGAACGAGCGAGCCCTTGGCCTGTGCCACAGGGCCCGCTAAATGCTTTACCCCTAGTACCCTGCTGAACCCTCTCAAGCAGCTCTAGGAGGCAGGTACTGTCATTCCCCCCATTTTTTACAGAGAAGGAAACAAGCTCAGAGAGGTTAATTTATCCAAGGTTACACAGCCAGGGAAGTGGTGGGCGAGATTCAGGCTGGGCCTGTTAAGACTCCAGAGCCACCTCCCTGGAGATCCCGCTGCCACCCTAAAAGTTAATCTCAAGAAGGTGGGTGACACACATGAGTCACTGCAACCTAGCAACACCCCAAAATCTGGACCAAGAACCTCCTAAGGAAAATGGTCATAGTCTTCCTGTTTTGCCCAATTCTCTCGGTGAGAAACAGGCTCACTAGTCACAAACCAATCTGGCTTTAAAAGTCTCTGAGCCAGTGGGTTTGGGAATGGATGGACCACTGGCTATCTGGTGCTCTCCAATGATTAAGATCATGGTTACTCTCTGAACCATCTGATGGCCCTTTGTGACTGCTCAGCCACTAAGGATACTAGGAGGAGGCCTGGGCAGATACCATGTCACCTAACATGATCCACAGAACAACGCCGGGGGTGTGGCAGGAATGTGAGACAGAGGCTGGCACATATTGCATCTGCTATCTGGAGTTAACTTCCTGCAGACATCTGTGCTCTCGGCCAAGAATGGTACAAATTACATATATGGTTATCACTCTAGATTTACGGCAGGAGTGGAAATAGAATCTAGGAGGCGAATGACAGGCACAGAGCTTTTCGGTTTCTGGGCCGCTCTGCCACCAACACGATCCATGCGCCTCAGTGGGCGCGGGTGTCTGGTAATACAGAGAACCCAAGGATGTGTTCACAGCAGGTTATTTCAAGACATTCTCAAAGTCCTTGCTTCTACCTCAGAACCACCGGGCCTACTTTGTCTCCTTCCTAGGATATGCTAATCCCCATCCCCAGCACACCATCTGACCTCCACTGCCATCATGAGCAGTGGGAGACAGCATGAGGTCTGATTAACAGAGAAGTCAGGGTGCTCCTTTAGGAGGCAAGGGGCCCCCCACAGGCTCTGGAGCCATTTCCCCATCTTTAAAATGTCACAATTTTTGCTGCTCCCAAGGGAAGTCTTGGGAGGGCTCCCCCTCCCCAGGACACAGCCCTGCCAGCTCCAGCCTCTGCAGCTCCAGTTCCAACTCTGGGCCTCCAACAGGAGCTTCTCTGCCTCTCCCTCCCCCAGCTCTGAGAAACGGCCCCACAGTGGCTGGGCTGTGTCTGTCCCCCTTTGCGGCCCTGTTTCTCTGGAACTACCCCCCATCCCCAGTAAAGAATTCCTTTCCATTTCCCACAGGTATCTCCCCAGTAATTCCGGCCTTCCTTGGAAGTCATATGAAAGCCAGTCATTCCTGTGACATGACATAACCCTTTCCCCGGCTACAGTCACATGAAAACTGGGGAAAGAACTTGCACATTTCAGACATTCTTTCCCTTCCGTGGCGTTTGGGGGCGGGGGGAGTTCGCGCACGCGCACCCTCTACCACCACTCAGGCATTCACTCAGCCGACCCCGAGCAGGCGCCCGCCGCCGCTCCAGACCTGCTTCCACTGGCGGTAGGTGGAGAACTCCTGGGAGGGGATGAAGACGCTGAGTTTGAAGATGGACTTCAGCTCGGCGGGAAGGCCCTTGGACTCGAAGTACTGGAACTCGGTCTGGGTCTCCCCGATGAGCGGCACATACAGGCACAGGCAGAGCATGCTGACGGGGAGCCGGGCGCGCGCGCCGCCGGGGAGCCAGGGAATGCTGCCGGGACCGCACGCTCGCTCCAGATAAGCCGGGGCGCAGCTGTCATTGGCTGCTCAGGCCCTGCCCTTTTACTTAATTGAGAAAAGCCGGCCCAGGGGAAGTCCTGCCCACAGCCAATGAGCACCGGCCCCCGTGAGGAGGCGGCGATTGCTCAAGTGGAGGGGTGTAAAGATCAGGACTGACGTCACGGGCGCCCGGAGTTAACTCCTCAGAAGCTGGCCGAGGGAAGAGTGCTGCCCCAACGAACCTTCTACACCCTCCGCTGCCAAGCCCTCCAGATGAACAAACAGCCCTCAGCATGTTTTTCCACAAGGTCCCCAAACGCATCACCCAATACAATGGTTTTCTCCCCTTAGTAAATCATTCCCAACAGAAAAATCAGTGGATGCACAGACTGCGTCGATGCTCGCTGGAAAGGGGCCCAGTTTAGCTGTGAGGGTAGAAGTCGGCAGGGGCTGCCTGGGAGCCGGGTGCCCAGCGATCCTGGAAGTGGCCCCACGGCGGCGGGCTCCGGCTCATTCATCCGCAGGGGAGCTGCCCCGGAGCTGGCTGAGCCCTGGACTCGGCCTTCCAGCTGGCGCCAATGACCTTTTCCAGGCCACTCTGCAATGTGAGCACCTCAGAAGCAACCCATTCCCCTGTAGGCTTCCCCTGGAGGTCCTGCAAGCACCCAGGAGCTGACACGATGGAGGCAGAAAGGACCCTCACTAAAGGTTGTGGAGAGGGACTCCCCAGAAGCATTACTCTGGGGTCAGCTGGGCCCTCACATAAGACTCCAGATAGCCTTCAGAGCCCACTTTCCGAACACTTCAAAGTTTGGTAATAGTGCAAGCTTTCTGGCCTAGGTCTGTGCTATTCAGGAGGGAAGTTTTAAATTTTAAATTAATTAAATGAAATTAAAAATTCAGTTCCTGAGTTGTGTGACATTTCAGGTACTCCACAGCCACATGGACTCACTGAACATTTCCATCACCCAGAAAGTTCTATATCGGGCAACACGGCTTCAGAACACCCCTTTGACGTGAAGATAAGAGAAAAATCTCAGGTCCTGGAAAGTCAGGTTTGGGTCATCACTTAAGGGTGATCCTCTCCAGCCCAGCCTACCATCTCCAAATCATCCCTTCCCCACGGAAAATGTCAGGAGATTCGTGCTGCGGAGGCAGACCGCGTCACAAAGATGTTCCTTCTATAGTGCACCACTTCCTAATATAGACTAAATCTCACTACCAGGATGGATAAAAATGGATGGTTATAATTTGGAAATCACCAAAAGTAAAATGAATTTCTTAATTTGCTAAAAAGCTTTTTGTTAAGAACTAGAAAAAAGGAGGGCGCCTGGGTGGCTCAGTTGGTTAAGCGACTGCCTTCGGCTCAGGTCATGATCCTGGAGTCCAGGGATCGAGTCCCGCATCAGGCTCCCTGCTCGGCAGGGAGTCTGCTTCTCCCTCTGACCCTCTTCCCTCTCGTGCTCTCTGTCTCTCATTCTCTCTCTCTCAAATAAATAAATAAAATCTTAAAAAAAAAAAAGAACTAGAAAAAAGGATTTTAAAATAAGATGTTGGGTGGGATGCCTGGGTGGCTCAGTCAGTTAAGCATCTGCCTTCAGCTCAGATCATGATCCCAGAGACCTGGGATAGAGCCCTGCATTGGGCTCCCTGGTTCTGCTTCTCCCTTTCTCTACCCCTCTGCCTCTCCCTCTGCTTGTGCTCGCTCTCTCAAATAAATAAAATCTTAAAAAAAAAAAAAAAGATGTTGGGGCTCTTGGCTGGCTCCGTCAGAAGAGGAGGTGACTCTTGATCTCCGGGTCGTGAGTTCGAGCCCCACGCTGGGTGTAGAGATTAAATAAAAAAAAATAAATAAATAAAAAAAGATGTTGATGCTTAAATACAGCATTATGAAACATTTATTGACTTACATGACATTTCAGCCCTTCCCAAAGAGATGTGATGATGAGTCTGTAAAGACAGGTCTTGGGCTACACTGGGGAGGATCCGATGAGGAATCCGGAGACAGCTTGGATTATCCAGATTTCTGCTCAGCCTCCACCTAAGTCCATGACAGTCATCTATCTCTTCAACTGCCCCATCCAGAATTTCTGGTTCAGGGCTGTATTCATGTACAACTTATCTCTGCTACTGGGGTCCCTGAAGGCAGGAGGCTATGGTTTTGAACCTTGACTAAGTCCTAAGTCCTAAGACCTGAACCTTGAC
Source organism: Zalophus californianus (assembly GCF_009762305.2). Lineage (NCBI taxonomy): Eukaryota > Metazoa > Chordata > Mammalia > Carnivora > Otariidae > Zalophus > Zalophus californianus. The sequence continues at coordinate 7,631,509 of NC_045607.1, forward strand.
TTGGTCATGGAGGATGTGGATATAAATAGCTTCTGAATGAGTGAAGCCAGTGGCAGGCCTTTAAGACCCCAGGAAACAAACATGACCACTCTTGATGAAGACCTAAAGTATGTTTTTCTGAGTGTCTGCACTCGTCAGGGTATTTTATACACCTCAACAAGATCATGTATTATTATTTTTATTTTAAAGGAGGTTCACATTTAGGGGCACCTGGGTGGCTCAGTTGATTAAGCGTCTGCTTTCAGCCCAGGCCATGACCTCAGGGCTCTCTGCTCAGCGGGGAGCCTGTTTCTCCCTGTCACTCTCCCTCTCCCTCTGTGCTCTCCCCATCTCTCGAATAAGTAAATAAAATCTTAGGAAAAAAAAAGTAGGTTCACATTTATAAGGGCACCTGGCTGGCTCAGTTGGTAGAGCAAGCAACTCTTAATCTCAGAGTCGTGAGTTTGAGCCTCATGTTGGGTGGAGAGATTACTTAAAAATAAAATTAAAAGTGCGCCTGGGTGGCTCAGTTGGTTAAGCGACTGCCTTTGGCTCAGGTCATGATCCCAAGGTTCTGGGATCAAGCCCCACATCAGGCTTCCCCTGCTCTGCGGGGAGCCTGCTTCTCCCTCTCCCTCTGCCTGCCACCCCCCCCCCCCCGCTTGTGCTCTCTCTCTGTCAAATAAATAAAATCTTTAAAAAATAAAATTTTAAAAAAGGTTCACATTTATAAATAAAAGAGCTACATTCTGAAATGCTGATCTTCCTTTGTTAAATTATTCATATTTGCATCTGAAACGAAAATAAGAGAGATGCTGAAGTATCTCATTTCAGTGATGACTGCAGTCATTCTAATACAGTATGGCAAACATTTTGGCAAAAAAATAAGTTGTTCAACTTGGAGATGTTTGTTTCCTAATAAACTGCATTTTTCAAATAATTTTGGTAAACATAACTGTACCACTGAATTTTTCTCTGTGTACTATTGAGTTTTCTGATATATTTATAGAACGTGAGAAGAGGTTCGAAGACAATACCAAATAAAAGTGAAACCTACATTCTATACTTTGCGGGAAACTTATTAAAGCATTATCAGATGGGGCGCCTGGGTGGCTCAGTTAAGCGTCTGCCTTCGGCTCAGGTCATGATCCCAGGGTCCTGGGATTGAGCCCCACGTTGGGCTCCCTGCTCCTCAGGAAGCCTGCTTCTCCCTCTCCCACTCCCCCTGCTTGTGTTCCCTCTCTCTGTCAAATAAATAAATAAAATCTTAAAAAAAAAAAGCATTATCAGATAAGAGCAACTGTTTTCTAGAAAAAAGCGGAATGAAATCCTGATTATAACAAAGCTCATTACTCCACAGACCAATGGTATTATGGGGTCAAAAAATGTCCTCCAAAAAGCCCTGCATGTTCTTGTCAAAATGTTATTTTACAATGCTAACGTTAGTTCTATTCCAACGTTAATTTTAAGGGTTCCAACGTATTTGTATTGTGCAACTGAGATGGAGTCCAACAGAATGTCTTCATTGGACAAACCTGAATTGGTGTTTGCTTATTTATTTAAACCACCCCTCCCTCCTGAGTCTCACAGGTCATGCGGAATTCCACTTGCACACAGAAACTGGAAATTCTGTCCAAGTGAGCCAACCTCTAGGCACCTGGGATCCACTGTAAGTGCTGTATCCCTGGGGTGATAGACAGTTGGGCCCAGAGGGGCTCCTGGGGTTGCCCCTTAATCTGAGATGAGCAAACAGACTTGGAGAGGTGACCTGGTTAGCCCAGGCCCCAGAACCTGTTGGCAGCAGGGCTGAGCCTCACCCAGGACCCAGCTCTTGTTACATCCATGTAAAATGGCACCCAAACCCGATACCGCCCATAAGATTTTAGAACCTGGTTTCCAAAGAAAGCCTGTAAGCCTGACCCAGGGAATTACAGTAAGCAATACTTCATATTGAAAGGTGGCAGGTGTGTGGGAAAGGGGCGACTCGAGCAGGTTCAGGCTTAGGCTTAGCTAGAAAACAACACAAAAGCCGATCTGTGTTACAGCTTCTGACCATGCAGAGGGGAAATACCAGTAAGAAAGATTAAAGCAAGGTTCAAGTTCGGTTCCTCACGATTCACACCAGCTCACGGTGTCCTGTGTTGTCCCTCTCCTCATCCCGCTGGCTACCATTCTTTTCTGCTCTTTTTGCTTATTCTAATTTTGTGACCCAGATCTACTTTTGCTGCTCTCTTCTGATGTGCGTTCCTGTGACAACCAGCATGCAGAAGCAATGACAGCAACTCTAGATCCCTGAGGATCTGGTGCTATTGGATTCCATTTCCTCCGTTAAGGCAGACGTTCTTCTCCCGGGCAGCATCCTGTCCCCCTCAAACCCGCCAATGCCACCACAAGTCGTCCCCATTCTACCACGCTGGCTCATGCCCCAGAACAGGTGCTTCCTGTAAGTGCCGAATACCATGAGTAGAACAGGGCAGGTAGAGTACCTTTGGGAGTGTAGCATTAGGTCATAAGTTATCTCCCCCCTCCCCTGCAATGACTCAGACCAAGCCAAAAATATTAATATGCGAAGGAGCCCTGCCGGCATCCGGCTCTTCTAGCCCCACCCACCTGGAAGGCTCTTGAACCTCACTGGCTGCTGCAGCCGGGGTGCCGTTTGATGATCAGGTTGCCATGACAGCCCAGGGCAGCCGGGTTCCGATGAAACCTGCCTACACTTGGCAATTAGACACACAATGAGCAAAATTCTCTGAGCTTCTGAGAAGACGGCCCCTCAGGATTTGCAAGCTTGAATGCCGCTGAGGGCGCCTCTTACTCCACACTAAGGCTTTCGTCTCCAACTGCAGATTAACTGTAAGACAAAGGTAAAGGGGAACACTGAACAGTTCCTAGAATAAAAGCCTGCAGGAACCCGACTCACTAGCAGACATACTTCAACGGGGGAAATGAGAGCAAAACAAAATAGTGCGGCTGGAGAACTGGGAAGCTGAGGACCAAGGGGGATGTGTCTATAAGGTTTCCGCAGCATTCTCCTGAGGGAGACAGCGAGGCCAGGTCCCCGTGGCCAGTGATCACAAACGCCAAACCCCACCTCTCAGAGTCACTGCAGCCCGCAGGCATGGCCACATGCTGCGAAAACACGCTACTCCGACTGTCAGTTCATCCACAGAAATGCTCCTGCTAGTCCCAGGTCTCGTTCGTTTGTTTGTTTAAAGATTTTATTTATTTATTTGACAGAGCGAGAGAGCACAAGCAGAGGGCGAGGGAGAAGCAGGTTCCTCGCTGCGCAGGGAGTCCGATGCGGGGCTCCATCCCAGGACCCTGAGATCATGACCTGAGCCGAAGGCAGATGCTTAACCATCTGAGCCACCCAGGCGCCCCCCAGGTCTTGGTTTATCTGCTTTTAAAGAGTCCACACTGCCCAGATGTGCTTGCTTTCTTGCTTCAAACCGAACCGGCTGATCTGTCTCCCTCCTGGGGCTATCCCCCCCACTCCCCCTCTAGCTGATCTCTGTCTCTCAGGGAGAGCAGGTTAGTGAAAGCTGTGGGTCTCCAGCTCAGCCCCGTGGCCCCTAACTGGCAGGCCAGGAGTGAAGCTGTTCAGAACAGGAAGTCCTGATGTGAGGCTACCAGTGGGGAGGTCTGGCAAGAGGTGCCAGGATGAGTTTGGGAAATGGAGCAGTTTAATTATTAAAGTCCAAAGTAGGTGAATTTAAAAGGGAGCCAGCCAATCCCTTGATCCCTGGGCCATAAGGCAAGCAGGTCTGGAAATCAGAAAGCTCCTCACAAAGGAGAGCACCAATGCCATTTCTGAGCTCATCCCAAGATGACGGAAAGGTAGAAAGTGACATGGCTTGAAGCACACCTCAGAACACAGACTCTAAGATCCATGCTGACCAGGATGAGCAGGGGGTGGGGTGGGGAGGATGTGGCGGAACAGATGGTCAGACAGACAGACACACACAGACACTGAGGCTCCTCTCCAAGCTCACACCTAAACGCCCACAGAAGCCGTGGCATCAAAAGTCCCTCCCACTCAGCCAAGGATAACCAAACATTTAATTATTTGATGTAGCAATTCAAGCAACATTTTGGGGGAATCTACAATGTGCCAGACACAGGGCAGTACCTCTTTCCCTCTTCTAGTTGATTTTTATCCCGAGAAGAATAGATTCAAAATAACCCAAACTCAGGAGGTCAGCAAGGTCGCTCCTTGCGCAGGCAGGAGAAATCCCGGACAAACTGCGCTTTCCGTTCTAATCCCAAGAACGCGACAGGTCCTGTTAAAACTGCTTTCTTAAGGTAAAGTGAGGCAGGTGCAGGGCAAAGTTCCACACAGATTAGGGGTGAAATCTCACCTCTACCCTCCATAACTGTTTAATCCTGGGCAAATTACTCAACCTTTCTGCACCTGTTTCCTCATCCACGAGATGCGGGTGTTACCACTTACCTTGGCTCTCGGGAAGATGAGGTGAGATAACCGACACTCTGAGCATGAGATGAACGGAAGGCTCTGGCACACAGCAGACCCGCAGACCCACAAGGGGTACTGGCCTCTGTACCTTGAGACTCCACCCTTTCCTCTGACTCCTCCTCCCACTGCTTTCCTTGCAGACCCAAAGGCAAGGGGTCTGACCTAAGGGGTGCAGGACAGGCTGGCCTTCCCCAGCTCCAGGCAGTTGGGTTCAACTTTGAAGATCCTCCCTGCATTGTTCAGACAGGCTAAGATCTAAGACACACTGTTATCGTTTGTCTCTTCCTTTCAACTGGCTCTCTGGGGCCAAACTGACAAATCCTAAGGTAAATCCTCTATTGCCTTCAACCTTCCTTCCCCAAATGGCCACACTGAAACGGTCATGGTAGGGTGATAAAGCTTTTACCATGGCCACAGGAAGATTCTAGATTGAAGAGTTGGGCTTCTTCATTGTCTAACACTTCTCCCCTCCAGCCTCCAATACCAAACTGATTGATTTCTAAGTCCTCTCTTCCTCCCCACACTCCAGTTTTTTCCAGGAAACTGATCCTAGACCAGCCCCTAAAGTAGGAGGTCCTCTTGAGGTTGCCATTACCTTAGGAAATTGCTCTGCAGGTCCAACCACCAGCAAAATGGTGGGTCTCTTTTCCGTGGCCTCAGCCCTTCCGTCCTGTTTCCCCAAAAAGCTTGACATCTGGTCTCCCCGAGCTGGAGCCGGGGTGCCTCTGACTTCATTATTGTTCCCCTCTCTGGAGCCTTGGCACCCAGCCCTAGGGAGAAAGCTAGACAGAAAATGCCACAGCATCTGCAGCATCACGGCTTCCTCCCAACGTTGCCGGCGGTGATTGTCACTTTTGAGGAGGGATGTGACCACAATACCAAGGATCTCTGGCTACACGGTCGCTCAGAAGGCTAGCCTGGGGAGTTGTAAAGCTGGAAGCTCTGCATACAGTGGCTGTTTCCTGCTTTTTCCAATTTGCTAGCACTGCTGTCCTGCCTGGCCTGAGAAGTAGCTCACTCTCCGAGAGCCCCTGCGGCCGGGGCTGCTGGGAATGAGAGCAGCTGGAGCTTCTTCAGTAAAAACTCACTTTTGCAGGTGGACGGTGATCAAATGTGTGGCTTTTTTCAAAAAGGAAAAAGCAATAGCCCAACTGATCTCTCCTGGAGGCAGAAGCAACTTGGAGCTCCCAATTATTCAGCAGTCCTCGCTCCACTAATGATCATCACACCAGCGAAGACCGAGCACCCTGACCGCATTCTCACTGCAGCAGGGCGCAGCCAATCACCTCCGCCGACACTACGGAGTTCATTATCCCAACCAGCAACGTCCCTCCAATCACAGGCGGCCGATCCCCTGCATGCGGCCGGCAGTTCTGCAGGGAGGTGCTGATGGCAACCTCCAGCGAGCCTCCTAGCTCACAGAATCCTCCCTGAGCTGCAGCCGTGCAGGAGCCCCACTTCCTCCTCTCCGCCTGCTTGTTTCCGGGACAACGCTCACCATCAAGGTTAACCTGATCAAGAGACCCTGGCAACACTTCCTAGCACATCTAGCAACACTCTTCTTTGCTCCATTATCCCATTCTCTCCAACTGTGCGGAACACAATGCACGCCAGACCAGCTACTCATTCTCCCGTGTCTTCCTCTACACCATGAGCTGCTTGGGGACGGGGACCAAGTCACACATCTTTCTACCGCAAGGACCCAGAACCAGGCACAGATGAAGTCTGTAGACTGGACTGAGTTGATGATCATGAATAAAAGGGAATTAATCTTTGGTCATCTGTTTCTTAATTTACTAGCTGACAAATGCAGTGACCAGTATCCCTCACAAAAGTAACCCTTTGATAACGGTGTTCACAACCATTATTTTAAAAACACAAACATTGGGGGCGCCTGGGTGGCATTGTCAGTTGAGCATCCCGACTCTTGGTTTCGGTTCAGGTGGTGATCTCAGGGTCATGAGATCCAGCCCTGCAACAGGCTCTGTGCTTGGTGTGGAGTGAGGCTTGGGACTCTCTCTTCCTCTGCCTATCCCTGCCCAAAATAAATAAATAAATAAATCTCAAACACACACACACACACACACACACACACACACACACACACACAGCATGAGACAAGTTTCAAAAAATGTGTCAGAGAGAGTGGAGGGAAACCTGCACCCTCACACTCTGCTATGAGAGCATATATCAGTACAACCTCTCCAAAGAGTCAGTCAATTCCGGGTTTCCAACATGTTAAAAGCACAAAGCCTTTGACACAGCAATTCCACTTTTAGCAATTTATCCTGCAGATATATTTGCACACACAGGAAATCACATATACATTTATATGATACATATGTGATAAAATATAAGGATATTACATTTTATCAAGCAGCCTTGCTTATAATAGTGCAAGTTTGCTAACAACTTCAAGCCCTTTACAAGAGAAGTGGGGAAGATTCTGGCACACCCATACAGTGGAACCCTAGAATGAGGCACCTCTATCTACTGTTATGGAATGACTTGAAAATATCTTTTTAAGGATGCCTGGGTGGCTCAGTTAAGCGCCTGCCTTCGGCTCAGGTCATGATCCTAGGGTCCTGGGATTGAGTTCCGCATCCGGCTCCCTCCTCGGCAGGGAGTCAGCTTCTCCCTCTGCCTGCCGCTCCCTCTGCTTGTGCACGCGCTCTCTCTCTCTCTCTCTCTCTCTCACAAATAAAATCTTTAAAAACATATGTATCTTTTTAAATGAGAAAAGCAAGGTGCAGAAAAAAGGGGACAATATGCTGCCATTGATTTCTCAGTGTGTATGTGACAAATATCTCTGGAAAGACACACTAAAAATTGAAGAGATGGTTTGGGGCCCTTGGCGGTTTGAGGGGAGAAAGGCAGGTGGGAGATTTATTTTCAATGAATAGCCTTAGATCTTGTGAAACTGAATCATGCGCATGTATGACCAGCGGTGCATACATATGTACATATGTATAGTTACTTAAAAAGAAAACATGAGAAGTGAAAGCAAGATGGCCAAGCTTGGTCTGAAAGCTGAGGGGCCAGTGTCAGTTGTCCTCTCACCGGACGAAGAATGACCTCATCTCGAAGCAGTTCTGTGCGTTGCCTAGATGTATAGTCTTTATAGAGTCGGAGCCCAGGCTTAAATCCTGGCCATCACTTACTCGTTTTGTGAATGATCTTGGTCAAGTTACTTTAGTTCTCTGTGTTTTAATATCTGTATGTGCAAAATGGGGATAGTAAAAGAACTGTATTGTTACTTCATAGAATTGGTTAAAGACTAAATTAGATAATTCTTTCCCTCTGCACCTCCCCCCCACTGTCTAATAAATAAATAAATGTTAAGAAAAAGGAGAACAGTACATATTAATTATTTTTTTTAAAAGATTTTTATTTTTAAGCAATCTCTACACCTAACATAGGGCTTGAACTCACAATCCGGAGATCAAGAGTTACATGCTCTACTGACTGAGCCAACCAGGTGCCCCCATACTAGCTATTTTATTACCATTATCTAGAAAATGATTGTGAGTTCATGCAATTAAGCAGTTTTAATACCAAAGAAGAGTCAGCCCAGAGCCCCAAACCCCAAACAAGTAATCCTTTCATGAAGATGGATCTTGCTTTTAGACCCTGAGGGTCTGGTGAATTGGGCACGGTGGTGTTTTGGGCTCCCATCTGCAAACACAAGAGAAATCCCTTAGGTAGCAGATTACTGGCGTTTCATTTAATGGACTCTTCCATCCCACAGAACTGAGTAAAATCTCAGGGGCTTCCAGCCAAGATGGAATAACAGGGACTGATGCCCCTTTCTGCCCACAGGGAACAAAAGAGTGACTCCAGAGACATCCACGCAAATGAGGCAGGCCCTGCAACTGCCCCAGCTCCCTGGCTGGGGTTTCCAGGCTATGGCTCAGGGAGTGGGTACCCAGGCAGAGCCCAGCAGTCCCCTCATGCTGAAGGCAAGGGGCTTGGTGGGCCAGGGAGGCCAGGGCGGCCAGAGCAGGACCAACTACCGGGGAGGAAGGAACTGCACAGACAGCAAGCTCTGGGGAGCCGCTGAAGGTACCCTACAGTCATGATGCATGCATGTGAGGAAACTGCCTGATGGTGGCAAAAGAACCATCCAAAGGCATCCTGTTCCCACCAGCCAGAGAGGAAAAACCTCATAATCTAGGGAGGGTCAGGAAGGGTTTGTAGAGGGCTTTGCCTCAGTAGTGGGGCAAAACCGGCCCTAGGCTAAATGCTGTTCTGGCCCCACAAATAAAGCTTTAAGCAGCAAGCCCTGAAAGGGTCAGATGGTTTCCAAATAACTGCATTCTAGAAAAAAGCTCAAGAATATTCATAGGAATATGAGATTATCTAGCACCCAGCAAGATAAAATCCAATAAAAAAATTAACAGGAATGCAAAGAAGCAGGAAATGACCCACAATGAGGACAGAAATCAAGCAGCTGAAACTGACCCAGAATTGACGTGCATTGGACACCTGGGTGGGTCAGTTGGTTATGCATCTGCCTTTGACTCAGGTCATGATCCCAGGGTCCTGGGATTGAGTCCTGCCATCAGACTCCTTGCTCAGCAGGGAGCCTGCTTCTCCCTCTACCGGCCGCTCCCCTGGCTTGTGTTCTCTCTCTCTGACAAAGATACAAATAAAATCGTGTAAAAAAAAAAAAAAAAGGAAATGACGTGTATGATAGAATATTAAAAGTCATAATGGTATTCCACATGCTCAAGAGCTAACAGAAAGCTTTAACATGTTAAATAGATACACTGGAGATACTCTAGATGAAAATTACAATATCTGAGATGAAAACCACACCGGCAGACTAGACAATGCAAAAGAAAAAAAATTGATGAACTTGAAGACAAAGCAATAGAAACTTCCCAAAATCAAAGAGAGAAAAAACAAAGCAAAACAAAATAATGAACAGAGTAGTAGTGAGCTGTGGGACAACCATTAAAACGTTAATACGAACTAGAGCTCACAGAGGTAGGGACAGAAAAAACATTTAAAGACACAATAGCTAGATTCCCCCCCCCAAATTCATTAAAAACTACAAATCCACAGATCCAAGAACTCAACAAACCCCAAGCATAAGAAATATAAAACAAACTACATCAAGTTAAATTTCCGAAAACCAGTGATAAAGAGGAATATTTTAAACTCAGAGAAAAAAGACCCAATATATTCACAGGAACAAAGATAATGACAGGGGACTTCCCATCAGAAACTGTTATCCCAGAAAAACACCTTCCACAAGGAAGGCAAAATAAAAACTTTTCAGGCTTATGAAAGCTGAAATAATTTATCACCGGCAGGTTTGCATTACAAGAAATGCTAAAGGAGTCCTTCAGGTAGAAGGAAAATCTAGATTTACACAAGGAATGATGAGCACCAGAGATGGTAACTGTGTAGGTAAATATAAAGGACTTTTTTCTTGTTATTTAAATCTCTTTAAAAGATAATATTAAAGCAAGACAATGTATTGTGGGTTTATGACATATGTAGAAGTAAAAATGTATGAGAACTATAGCACAAAAGCTGGGAAAGTATGAAAGTATGAAAGCCATACAAAAGTACAGTTGGGGGGCACTTGGGTGGCTCAGATGGTTAAGCGTCTGCCTTCCACTCAGGTCATGATCCCAGGGTCCTGGGATGGAGTCCCGTATTGGGTTCCTTGCTCAGCAGGGAGCCTGCTTCTCCCTCTACCCGCTGTTCCCAATGCGTGTGCTCTCTCTGACAAAATCTTAAAAAAAAAGAGAGAGAATAGAAATGGAAGTATAGCTGGGGGATGCCTTGGTGGCTCAGAAGGTGGAAGCGTCTGCCTTCGGCTCAGGTCATGATCTCCAGGTCCTGGGATGAACCCCATGTGGGGCTCCCAGTTCAGTGGGGAGTCTGCTTCTCCCTCTCTCTCCCCTGCTCCTGCTCTCTCTCTCTCTCAAATGAATAAATAAAATCTTTAAAACTATTTTATTTTTTTAAAGATTTTATTTATTTATTTGACAGAGAGAGACACAGCGAGAGAGGGAACACAAGCAGGGGGAGTGGGAGAGGGATGTGGGGCTCGATCCCAGGACCCTGGGATCATGACCTGAGCCGAAGGCAGACACCTAAAGACTGAGCCACACAGGCGCCCCTAAAACTATTTAAAAAAGAAAGTACAGTTGGTCCTTGAACAACGCAGAAGGTTGAGGCACCAACCCCTGAACAGTCAAAAATCCACTTTTGATTTCCCAAAACTTAATAGCCTACTGCTGACGAGAAGTCTTACCGGTAACATCAACAGTTGATTAACACATATTTCGGATGATATATGTGGTATATACTGTAGTGTTACAATAAAGCTAGGGAAAAGCAAATGTTATTAAGAAAATCACAAGGAGGTGCCTGGGTGGCTCAGATGGCTGGGCATCTGCCTTTGGCTCCGGGTCGTGATCTCTGGGTCCTGGGATTGAGCCCCACATTGGGATCCTGGCTGGCTCGGCAGGGAGCCTGCTTCTCCCTCTCCCTCTGCCTCTCCATGTGCTTGTGTGCTCTCTCTCAAATGAATGTATAAAATCTTAAGGGGCGCCTGAGTGGCTCAGTCGTTAAGCGTCTGCCTTTGGCTCAGGTCATGATCCCAGGGTCCTGGGATCGAGCCCCGCATCGGGCTCCTTGCTCTGCAGGAAGCCCGCTTCTCCCTCTCCCACTCCCTCTGCTTGTGTTTCCTCTCGCTGTCTCTCTCTCTCTGTCAAATAAATAAATAAAATCTTTAAAAAAAAAATCTTAAAAAAAAACAAAAACGAAAATCATAAGGAAGAGAAAATACATTTATAGTACCGTATGGTATTTATTTATTTTTTTCAAAAAAAAAATCCATGTAGAACTGGACCTGCGCAACTCAAACTCATCTTGTTCAAGGGTCAACTGTATACTAAGATTCTGAAACTATTTAATATAGTACCAGTTAAGGTAGACTGTGATAAGTTAAAGATGTGTATATATGTATGTATATTATAATCCCTAAAGCTACCATAGGGGAGAGAGAGAGTTGGCTTGTAAGCCAAGGAAAGAGACAAAACGGAATCATAAATCATACTCAATTGACCCAAAAGAAGGCAGAAAGAAAGGGAACAAAGAATGGATGAGACACATAGAAAACAAATAGCCAATTATAAAACAAATAGCAAGATGGTAGATTCAAACCCAACCGTATCAATAACAACAGTATAGATAAGTGGTCTAAACATCCCATTCAAAAGGTAGAGAATGTCAGACTGGATTAAAAAGGTTAAGATCTAGCTCTATGTTGCCTATAAGAAACATATTTTAAATATAGAGGTACAAATAGGTTAAAAATAAAAGAAAGGACAAAGATATACCATGTTCCTATTAATCCAAAGAAAAGTGGAGTGGCTATATGATATTAGACAAAGTAGATTTCAGAGCAAAGAATGTTATCATGGGCATTTCATAATGATAAAAGGGTCAATGCATCCAGAGGACATAACAATCCTAAATGTTTTCGTACCACATTACAGAGCCTTAAAAATACACAAAGCAAAACCAACAACCCTGCAAGGAAAAGGAGACAAATCCATAATTACAGTCAGAGATCCTAACGCCCTTCTCTGAATAACTGGTAGGACAAGAAGACAGAAAGTCAGTAAGGACACAGAAGACTTGGGCAACATCATCAACCACCTTGACCTACCTGGCAATTCTAAGGCACTCTCTCCATGAGGACCAGAATGCGCATTCTTTTCAAGTATACACAGAACAGATTCTGGCTCCCAAAACAAGTCTCACTAAATTTAAAAGGATTCAATGTATGCAGAATCTGGTTTTTTACCACAATGGAATTAAATGAGAAATCAATGACAGAAAGATACCTGGAAAATACTGAAATGTCTGGAAACGAAATAACCCAACTCTAAATAATCCATGTGTCAAAGAAGAACTCAGAAGAGAAATTGGACAGTATTTTGAATGGTGTGAAAGCAGAACGCATAAAAAGTTGTGGCTTGTAGCCGAAGCAGTACGTAGAAGGGAAGGCCCGTATTAGAAAAGACAGACCTCAAATCTATGCCTTCAACTTCCCCCTCAAGAAAGCAGAAAAGAACAAAAGTAAACCCAGACTAAGCAGAAGAAAGGAAATAAATGAGGCAAAGGAGTGACCAAGCCTTATTTATCTTAAAATCTGCACGGAAGACCAAGATCCATGAAAACTTGTTCAATTGCATACTTTGCCGATATTGTTATTTTGAAGCACCTTCTCTTGTATCTTTGATTTTCCTTGTGGGTTAATGCGGTACCTCTCCTTCCTTATATCACGCCATCACCGAAACCAGTGATTATCTGGGGAATCATTAGTTTCTTTTGGGTTACAAGCAATTCCTACAATACAACTCTCCCACACTTTTTCTGGCTATGAAAGATCGCCCGTAGCCAGAGACCGAGAAGGCAAGGGTAACCCTCCTGTAGCGGTTGCCTGTACACATCAACAGAACCTGGTTAAGATAGGATAATGGCCAGCAGAAGTTACCCACTCTTCCAAGAATCCAGGAAACAGACTTGCTGGATCAAGCAGGATCTCTGGTCCTTTGCAGAGAAAACTTGAGATTCTAATGGAATGGCCGCCCAGCGGGAGCCCATTCCAAATTATCCTGAGGCATTGCCCAGGGTGCAAAAGCCCTGGGGCAGTGCAGAAGGACAACTGGAAATTCCTGCAGAGTCTTATGACAACAAGGTAGAAAGATCTCCCGGAGTCTTATGACAACAAGGTAGAAAGATCTCCCGTCTATCTCTCATTCTCTCTCTCTCAAATAAATAAATAAAATCTTTAAAAAAAAAAGGAGGGGGGAGCGCCTGGGTGGCTCAGTTGGTTAAGCGACTGCCTTTGGCTCAGGTCACGATCCTGGAGTCCCGGGATCGAGTCCCGCATCGGACTCCCTGCTCGGCGGGGAGTCTGCTTCTCCCTCTGACCCTCTTCCCTTTCATGCTATCTCTCATTCTCTCTCTCTCAAATAAATAAATAAAATCTTTAAAAAAAAAAAAAAAAAAAAAGAAAGATCTCCCGTGACTGACTCCAAGGCGATGATCCATGTCTCGTGTCTATCAGTCTAATTACCTACTATCTTAGAATTATTACCATTCAGAAGAGCTGTAGTCAAAGGGAAGACTATTAACACTTCTTAAAAATAAATTATTGATTGATTGACTGACTGACTGACTGCAAAAGGGGTGGGGTAGAGGTAGAAGAATCTCAAGCAGACTCCAGGCTGAACGCCAAGCCCGATCTTGCAACCCTATCATGACCTGAGCTGAGACCAAGAGTTGGACGCTTAACCGACTGAGCCACCCAAGCACTCCAACACTTTTATTTTTAACTGAGAAATGATGCTAGATTTTCTTTGACAGAAAGCCAAACTGATTTGCTTTGAAATGAGGACTGGCTGGGCCAAGTAGGTTATATGGAGACAAGGAGACGGAGCCAGGCACATCGGTTGACACCAATGAAACGAAGGCATCGAAGATGACCATTCTGCAATGATGAAGGTGAAATCCCCCAGTTTATTTCCATTTTAGGAAGTAGAACCGAAAAAAAAAATCTAGCTTCAGCAAAAAGTCCCCAAAGGAAACTCCTCTGACTGTGGGAAAGAGAAGTGCACTTTGGAGAAAACTCCTGCGAGGGCTTCTGTCTACTCCTGGTGAACAGCCAGTCCCCATCAAAGCCCAGGTTCAAGGTCAATGCCTATTAAGATGTCTTTCTCTTTTCTCTAAAAGAAAGTTAGGAGCATACAAAATTAACCCAAGTGTGGGATTTCGAGACGCAACACGTAATTTAAAGGTCTGCAGAAGCACTACGCCGCGTAGAAACATGGCATGATTTTTGTGTGTGTGCTCTTAGAAGCGCATGATTCTCCTTCAGACCAGACGGGGGCCAAACGTTAAGGGGGGGGGGGGAGAATGTGGTATTGAGGCCAGGGGGTAAAAACCCAATCACCTAAAATGATCACAAGTTTCTCAACCAATCCAAAATTGATCAGGGGGAGCCAAACCCACTGGCACACATGAGCCTACTTCTGCAGCCACTTTATCCTTATTCACACTTGACCTTCTCCCCCTCGAAAAGGCAAGCCAGCAGATTTATTGTTAAAGCAACACTAAATGTTTTCAGTTTCTTTTTTAAAATGTTTTATTTATTTAGTCATGAGCGTGAGAGAGAGAGAGAGAGAGGCGGAGGCAGAGGGAGAAGCAGGCTCCCCGCAGAGCAGGGAGCCCGATGAGGGGCTCATGATGCCAGGACCCTGGGACCACGACCTGAGCCGAAGGCAGACGCTTAACCATCTGAGCCACCCAGGCGCTCTGTTTCAGTTTCTTAAGGCTGGTTTCAGGATCACAGTCTACAACTGAGATCGAATGAACAGTGCAAAAATAGCTCTCCCCTGCTGCTTGCTCTGTGCTGAGCAGACTGCAGGGAAGAGCCAGGAAGAGCCAGGGAAGGTGTGAAACCCACCCCTCGGCTGCCTTAGCAAAGCGCATCAGAGCTGCTGAGGGTGTGAAGGGCAGCCCTGAGAATCGTGTGTGAGCGTAACTGGTTTATATCAAGGTAGTTCTTAGAAACAATTCAGAAAGGGCATTTTTTTTTTTTTAGCTATAGATTTATTAGATGCTATCTTTATTCCTTATACAGGTTAAAGAAGAGCCTCCAGCAAAAGAATATACCCCCGATGTGACTGAAAAAAAGGAAAGTTAACTGTGTCCATAAATGCGTCGCTAAGGGGTGCTCCAGGGGCCTTACCTTCCCCCGTCTAGTGCATCTGCAGGAGCCTGGACAAGTCGTTTTAGCCTCTCTGGGCTTGCCAAGCGGGGAGACTGAGCTGGACAAACCTTGGAAACCTCTCCAGTCCTAACATCATATAAATTCAGACTCAGCCTCGAGGCAGTAACCAAAAACACAACAGCAGCAGCGTTTTGCACATGTGGGACAGGAAAAGGCCAACAGCTGAATGAAGGTGGGTGCTGTGGCTGGCGGGTTTTAACCCACAGCACAATTCAACTGTGCCACACCTATAGTCAAGATTGTAGTTTGTGCTCCTAAACTCTCCTCTGCCCACCCACCCACCCTTTTTCACCACTGGCATTTCAGTGATTTTTCTGAGAGTTTTCCCACACAATATAGGTGGTTTTCTTTGTGTTTTGGTAAGAGTCACATCGGACTCCGGTTGGGGGAGGGAGGGCTGGAGGACAGAAGGCACGAGGCCAGGGTTGACTCTAAGACCTAGAAAGGCTTTACAAAGCAACATCAGGAACAGGGACAGCCACCATCTCCAGTTTACCCTTTGGCCCTAGAAAATGAGTCATGACTCCACCTCCTTTTCAAGCTTCCTGGCCTAGAGTTTAAAGCAGATAAGAAGCTCCTTGGGCTCTACCTTTGTTGTTCATTTATTTACTTTAAAGAAAGGTGCACCTTTAAGACAATTTTTTTTTTCAGGTACTGTGTTGAGTCTTTTATATCCCATATTTGGGAAGGAGTGTGCCTATCATTTGAGTCACTGCTTCCTGAGCACCAATCAGGGGTCCTAAAATGCTCAGCTAGTGTTATACACAGATATGTCAATGTCATAAACTGCGAAAATAAAAGTTGCAAAGTCTTGAGGGCTGGTGAAGCATCTACAGCCGTAGAAGCAAGGAGGCAGGGTATGCTGAGCTAAATCGGGCAGAGTCAAAATCCTGGGCTCGGCTACTGCCTTTGCCTCCAACCAGCCTGACTTCTGGGTCTCAGTTGCGCTTCTGCAAAATAACAAGGCTGGTGAGCTCATCTCTGAAGGTTTGAAGTCAGCTCCACTTGAAGCTTCCATTTTCACAACTTCAAAGTGAGCTTCAGATTTGAGAAAAGGCCATCCATGGCTCACGAAATGGGCAACAGGCTTGTGAGAGCCCATAAGGGCCCAGTTCCGTCCAGGGAAACATTTGGGCCAAAGACATCCCTTTTTTTTTTTTTTTAAGATGTTATTTATTTGAGAGAGAGAAGAGGAGCAGAGGGAGAGGGACAAGCTGACTCCGGGCTGAGCACGGGGGTGGGGGGGTGGGGGGCTCGATCCCACGACCCTGAGATCGTGACCTGAGCGGGAGCCGGACAATTAGGACAATTAACTGAGCCGCCCAGGCGCCCCGGGCCAGAGACGTCCTCTGGTGTACAGTGACTACTCCTTCGGTTACTTTTTAGAGATCTCCTGCTAACAGGGTTTCTTTGTTTTCATCTTCCTAATGTCTGTAGGGCACAGACTTTCCACAACCTACACTTGTCCTCCCAAACTGCTGAAGGCCCTCCCAGCTGACCGGAGACTGCCCTACCTGGGTGCTACACAACCTTTATCACCCAGGCCCGCCCAACATTCTCCTTCCTTCTGTTCCACTCTTCACCCAAACCATCTGGGAAAAAACTGTAGATGATGTAGATGTAGAACCAATTCTGGGCATCATATTTTCAAAGACTCCGTGGGCGCAAAAGTCACTTTGTGTTGAACATCTAGGTGACAGACACTGTGCTAGGCTCTTGATATACTTTGTCTCATTTAATCCCACAGCCACCTTAGGAAGCAATTATTCATAACGCCATGTTTCTGATAAGGAAACTGAGGCATGGAGAGGTTGAGTAACGTGCTCAAGGTCACATGGCTGGCAAGCAGCAGAAATAGTATTCGAACACAGGTTTATACCACATATCCTGTACTACGGTTTTTGTTGTCGTTTTTAATTTAATTTATTTATTTAAGTAATCTCTACACCCAACAGGGGGGCTCCCACTCATGAGCCCAAGGTCAAGAGTCGCATGCGCTTCTGACTGAGCCAGCCAGGAGCCTCTGTACTGGGTTTTTAAAAACGGTTTTGTTGAGATAAAATCCACACCCACACAAATCACCCATTTATACAACTCAATGGCTTTTAGTATACTCACAGATATATGCGACCATCACCATGGTCAACTGCAGAACATTTTCTCACCTCAAAGAGAACCCCCAAGCCCTTCAGTTACCATCTTCCTATCTCCTCCCATCCCCTCCCAGGCCTAGGCAACCAACCACTAGTCTACTTTGTCTTTACAGCTTTCCCTATTCCGTACTTCCATATAAATGGATCATGTAATACATGGTCTTTGTGACTGACTTCTTTGACTTAGTGTAATGTTTCCAAGGGAAGTCTGTACTCCCAGGACATCCTGCCTCAGATGAGGGACCCCAAAAGGTATGGACAGCATATCATGGGAGAAATGCATGATGGAGAAATGCATGATGAAACCTGTTTTGAGCAGCAGCAGAGATTATAGGAAGCTAAGATAGCAGTTTTCAGATCCTGTCTGACATAAGAAAGAGCTCACAATGACCCCAACTAGGTCCACAATGGAATGGTATGTGAAGGATGCCACAGGAGGAAAGCTCCCCACACTTAGATGTGAGACTGGCCTATGACGGCCGGTGACCCTTGCAAGACTAAATTCTTTGATTCTGCCAAGTTCACATTAGTATAAGAAGAAATGGTTAAAAATGAAAAGTCTGCCCAGACTTAAGTTTAATGAGACTAGTCCTATATGGATAAGGACAGTTTTGTTCATTAGATTTATCCTGGGGCTGTACTCAGCAGGACTGGAAATGAATACCAGCAAGTTTTTGTTTCTCTCAATCCCCTGCGATTTCCGTGAGGCTTCAACAATTAATGACTCCTTGAACATCAAAGAATTCATCCAGCTGAAGCTCCAGATCAGGCCCACTCTGGTACATTCCCACTTACCATTTGGTCTTAGGATGGGGGAACCTGATTCCACCTTTCCAAATATCAATTAATTTAAAAAACCCTTCTAGTTGACTTGACAATTCTTCAAGCCAGGAACCAATTTCGCAACAATAAAACACAATTAGTTTAATATATGAATTCAATCCAATCTGCAAATGGCATTTTTTTTTCTAATGGGCCATTATATTTTACCAAATGTCGTCTATCCCTTTTCTATGAAAAGACTCTTTGTTCTGCAGATGATCTTACCTAAGTCTGGCTATTTAGGTAAGCACCTTCCCCACCAATGGCCAGACATTTAAAAAGTATAGAGTTCAACAGCACTGTCTGATTAAGCAATACCATCTTGACATTAATGATCTTCTATTCAGTTATTTCAGGTTAACAGATATTGCCTCACTTACAGGTCAAGGAGAATTAGGGCAGGGCGGATTCTCGTTCTTTGGTAAAATAATCTCCAGATAATCTTGAAATCTATTTTGGGAATAACAGATGTGGTTCTAACTGGATCTTTCTCAAGTTCTTCCCAAAGCCCAGGTTGGAACTCTGCGTGTTCCTTGGAAACTATACAACTGGTATAGTTATAGAGCGGAGCAGGAATCAGTTCTGGTTGCTCCTCTGGTGTAACTCCTTAGTGGCCAAATGAGTTTTGAGGCTGTTTTACTGTCTTTCTGGACCTCTGCTCCTTCCTCCGTAAAATGGGGGTGAAAACAGTCTTGCTTCCTTCACAAAGTTATTGTGGAGCTCAAATTCAATGGCACAGGTGCAAGTTTCTGAGGGAGCAAACTCAACCATCTTCTAGAACCCTCACCTGCATTAAACACCAGTCCTGTAAGAGGGCCCATGAGCCTCAGCTGAAAGGACAACTGTTTACATGTCATACAGCTTGTGTTCTTTCTCTAATTGGCCGTCTGAGTTCTAGCCTAGGTTTTAAATTTGTTTTAAAACAAAGATTGAGTTTGGTCTCATGAAACTGCCTTAAATAGTCAATCTATAATTAGCTCCAGCTGAAGCCTCAACTCCCAAAGTCACCACCGGTGTCGTCATCTCTTTTCTTTCTTTAATAAGCCCTGCCCCTCTTTTGTCCCAGGACGGGCTTCTGGCTCACATGCCCTTCACAAAGAAAATTTCCCTGGCTGGCTGCCTTGGGTTTCTCTGCCCACTTCCATTTTAAGTAATTTTCCCTCAACTGTCTCAATTTCTTCCGAAAGAAAGGCAGGTGCCCTAAACTGCTGGTTCACGTCTAAAGAAAACTTGCCTTGACCTGTTGTAGGCTAGCCAGAGGCTTTGTGTGGTCACATGGCCTGGGTTCATACCACCCACTGATAAGCACTCACAGTGGGTTCCTGCACAAACCCTAGCATCTCGGACTGGTCCTCTGGGTCTCAGGAAGCAGCTACCAAAATTTGATGTTATGTTTTTCAATGCCTATTCCCACAGCAGATGACCCATTTCAAACCGAAGGGGCCCCACATTCCCTTTTGGCTTTGTTAGTTCTGCAAAACTGTAGTACTGCTTTTTCTGTGTGTAGCTAATACTGATAGAATTTCAACAGGAAGTGGTATGGGGGGTTCATGAGGGAGGGTGTCTTCCTGTGGCCCAGTTATTTACAAAAAGCAGGTTCACTAATACTTCAACAACATTTGCCAGAGGACTAGCTTGTGTATAAATGAATAAAATGGATCATCCCCAATTTCTCTCAAGCTGTACAATAATTTAACTTATTTAAAAGCCAAGTTGTAGAAATCGAATCCACACTAACTCCACACACCAAAAGAATGATAAAGAATTGTTTCATATCACAGAACTAAGATCAGTCAGAGTCAAGGATTTTAGAGCCAATGTGACCCCAAGGGGCAAAGCTCCCTTTGGTTAATTAAAAAACTTCCTTTTAACACTGGAAAGAAAAATGATCACTTTCTCCTTATTTGCCCTTATAGATTTACTGCAAAAAAAAAAAAAAAAAGGATGAGCATCAATATCAGATGTTATCATGAATCACAGTTGTGGCACAAAGCATGTATAAATATTGAATAACACCTGCAGCCAAATGCCCTTGATGTGTCTGGCAGCATATGTCAAGTGGATGGGTTCGCTAAAGCAGAAAGGTTCACCTAGGCTCACACTTCACTGAGCCCCTAAAGCACAGACCCTCTGAGTTTAGCCATCTTATCTTTCCAGGCGACTTATTCATCAGATACGTATGGAAAAAGATCTAGGGGTGCCTGGGTGGCTCAGACAGTTAAGCGTCTGCCTTCCATTCAGGTCATGATCTCTGGGTCCTAGGATAGAGCCCTACCTTGGGCTCCCTGCTCAGCCGGGAGTCTGCTGCTCCCTCTGCCTCTCCCCCCTGCTCATGCTCTCTCCCTCAGATGAATAAACAATAAAATCTTTAATTTTTTTTAAAGATTTTATTTATTCATTTGCGAGAGAGACAGAGAGAGAACAAGCAGGGGGAGAGGCAGAGGAAGAAGCAGACTCCTGCTGAGCAAGGAGCCAATGCGGGATTTGATCCCAGGGTCCTGGGATCATGACCTGAGCCGAAGGCAGACGCTTAACCATCTGAGCCACCCAGGCGCCCAACAATAAAATCTTTAAAAAGAATATTTAGCTCACAACACTTATTTTGTGTAAAATGTAGAAAAAAAAATCTTAAATTTGTCTCTAAGCCTCTTGGACTTGGCCAAAGATTCTCTCTTACATAGTGTTACTCTTGGTCTTCTAGGCTGATCGCAAGTTAAATACTTTAGATGTTGATCAACTATACTGCGGGCAGGAGTTAAAAACACCTGAGACACACCCACCTGACCAACAAATGGGTTCAAATTCACTGCCGTTTGATCAGATTCTTCTCATACTTGGCTATGAGAGATTCTCGAACTGTTGTATGTTTAAATGAACCAAACAAACTCAGAAGAGAAACAGGTTACGAGGTAAAGTACTCGGAAGTTCTAGCCCAGGCTGGAAATCAAGTTAAGCCACAATAAACGAAATATTTGGGAAGGGTACCTGCGGCTATCAAGCCAGGCTGGGGAAACAGGAGGGGAGAGAGAAGGGGAAGGGATAAGCCTCTGCTTGAGGTTCTTATAAAGAAAGGACAGCACTTCCCTTTCTGGCAGACCTAGGTGGCCATTCTCTGTCCCCCCCATACCTCTTGGCCAAAGCCCACTCCAGGATAGGAATAACAATATCCCTTCCTAGGTGTGCAACACTTTCCCGTTTAGGAAGAATTTCCCCCCTGGCTTCTTTCACTTTAGATCACGATCCCATCTTCTGGATAAGCATGTTAATGGGGATGAGCTTAAACCACGAGAACTGTCAGTCCTCAACCACCTCCTCACAGATCTGCCTGAAACCCCAGTTCCCATTTTTCCTACTCCCACATGCTTCTGAGAGGAACAGATCAGGGCCCACGGCTGGCATGGAAACAAGAAGGGAAGGGAGGGGTGCCGCTGAAGGATAGATGAAATAGTGATTGCGGGGTAGGGGAGGGCATCGAGTTTAGCTTGGAGGTCAGGAGGTGACAAAAGGCAACTCCCGAGACTTGGCCTTCTACTTTGGGGAAAACCTGAGCAAAAAAGGGCTATTCGCCCACCAGACAGCCCTAGAGAGTGCCCACCTGTGCCTACGAAGAGCCTTTTCCCCCCAGACCAAGAGCCCACAGAGGTAAAAAAGCAGCTCCACTCCCACCAGGGCATACATGGGGTGTCCCTCCCAGTCCAAGAGGCCGTCCACCACACCTGCCACGCTCCAAGGGGCTGCTCAAGAAGCCGGGTCGTTCAGACCTATCACCAAGCAGCCCAGACCTGTCACCCGGACCGCCCGGAGGAGCTGGGGCGCGAAGGGGCCCCCTCCCAGCCCGCGCGGACTGTGCGCGCCGCCTACCCGGAGCTCGCCCTCGGTGCGGTGCAGTCCCAGGCGCTGCAGCCCCACAGCCAAGTCGTTGACACACAGGCCGCCGTCGCGGTTGACGTCGAGAGTCTGGAAGAGGCTCCACAAGCGCAGCCGGTGGTCCGGGCCCCCGCAGACGGCGCCGCCGCACGGGTCCACGGACGCCGGCGACGAGGCGGACGACGAGGCGGCGGCGGCGGCGTCCGGCGGCGGGGAAGCCACGCAGCGGCACAACACACTGCTCACCATCGGGCTGCAGGGGCGCCGGGCGCGGGGCGGGGGCGGCTGGCCGGCGGGGAGAACGCGGAAGACACGCGGGAGTCCCCAGACGGCGAGCGCGGGCTGCGAGAAGCCGGCAAGCTGGCGGGAGGGGCCGCTTCCGGGAGCCCCGCCCCACCGCCCGCCGCCTCGTTGGCCACGCCCCCATGCGGGCCGCCAGCCAGTCACAGGCCTGGACGGCCACCCGGCCAGGGCGGAGCCTTCTCGAGGACCGCCCACACCGCCCTGGACGGCTTGGATCAATGGAGAAGGCGGGGCGATCCCTGCTCAGTCTGCGGCCGATTCAAACTGAAGGAGGCGGGGATTGGCTGAGCTGGGCCAGAGAGAGGAAATCACGCCGCGATAGGCAGAAGTTCTGTGATTAGCAGGCGGAAGGCCCCGTGTCCAGTTTCCATTGAGAAATGCTGTTTAGACTGAGGAATCGTAAGGATAGGAGGAGCGGTCGTGTACAGAGACAGAGTAGTCTCCGGTGGGAAATAGGATTTGTGTGAGGAGTAACTGTGAGCTGCGGCTGCGAAGCAGCGTTTGCTCCCGTGAGTGGAATTAAAAATTAATTGGCCAATGGCTTAAGGCCGAAAGCATTCAGGTATCCTCAGGAGGCCAGGTTTTGGTACTCTTAACTCCCTAAGCTACCAATAAAATAGCTGAATTTAACGGCGTAATACTCGTAATGCTGACGATTGAAGGACAGAACAATTTTCCAATGGAAGTGAATAAAGGCAGGTGGGCGAAGCGCTCTGTAGCGACAGACACACTTTTAGACCAATGACCAGGCCAATTCCAGTGAGTAGGCGTGCTCTTTAGTTGAACGACAGATCAAAAGAACCAGTGATCGACGTGACGTTTGAGCCCCGACCAACCAGGAGGGCGGGTTCCTCTGGAAAAGCTCTGGGAGGCGGGAAGAAGGGAAGTGGGCGGATCTCCGCACACCCCAGCGGAAGAGGCAGATTCAGGAAGCCATTACGCAGCTGTCTGGCAGCGGCCGGGCCGGTCGGGACTGGGCCCTACGCACTTTGCGTAGCGAGGGGGGTTACCGAAGGCCTGGTGCTTGGCCTGGGGCAAGCCCGGCCTATCCCCTGAAGGGGGGTGGGTGAGGGGAGAGGCTGGGGAAGAAAAGAGGGGGAATTGGGGCGTTTGAGGGGATTATAATTTCTTTTAAAAAGGGGGGTGGGGAGAGGCCATGGCCGTCCCAGCCAAGAAAAGGAAGATGAACTTCTCTGAGCGAGAGGTGGAGATCATCGTGGAGGAGCTGGAACTGAAGAAGCACCTGCTGGTGAACCACTTCAATGCCGGGGTTCCTCTGGCTGCCAAGAGTGCGGCCTGGCACGGCATCTTGAGAAGGGTCAACGCTGTGGCCACCTGCCGCAGGGAGTTGCCTGAGGTCAAGAAGAAGTGGTCTGACCTCAAGACCGAGGTCCGTCGCAAGGTTGCCCAGGTCCGGGCAGCGGTGGAGGGTGGCGAGGCCCCAGGGCCCACTGAGGAGGATGGAGCCGGAGGGCCTGGGACAGGTGGTGGCAGTGGCGGCGGTGGCCCAGCTGTAGCCCCCGTCCTGCTCACCCCCATGCAACAGCGCATCTGCAACCTGCTGGGCGAGGCCACCATCATCAGCTTGCCCAGTACCACAGAGATTCACCCCGTGGCCCTCGGACCCACAGCCACTGCAGCTGCAGCCACGGTCACCCTGACACAGAGTGAGTGACCTCTCCCACCCAGTCTGTCGTGCATAAATGGGAAGGGCCAGCCAAGAGCTGGGGCAGCCTGGGGAAGGTTGGCAGCCAAGGGTCAAAGGTCAGACGGGAGTCTTGGAAGACCATGAGGCCTTCCAAGAGCTCCCCAGACAGAAGTGATCCTGTTCTCTTTGGGACTTCCTCAGCACGCAGTCTGGGCTTCTGATGAGCTGGATTGCTCTCAACTGTTTTGCCACCATTCATGTCCATGACTGAACTGTGTGGTCCTTGAAGACAGAGACCTGTCTGTATTCCCACAAGACTTATCGAAGGGCCTGGCACATAGTAGGCAGTCAGGACATACTTGTCGAATGAACAGATAGTTGGGAATAATAATACCCAAGTAAGACATCTATTCTGGACAAAGACGTTTTGGGTTTTCAGTGCGGCGAACATTCATCAGGCATTGCTCAGAAACCTCATGGTTCCTTGTGTTAATCTATTCATTCCTTCACTTCTCAGACACTAGTGCTTATTCCTTCCACATCAGACCCTGTGCTTGGCACTGGGATTACCAAGGTGTTTAAAATACAGGCCAGCTTTATTCTAGTAGGACAGATAAGACACACATATAAATAACTGTACTGTCAGGGGAATCTAAGGACTCAGGAGAGGAAGGGGCTTCCTGGTTGGGGTGGGGACACAGAGCTGATGTTGGCATTGAAGGGTGGAGAAAATTGACCTTTCCCACAAGCGTGGAGGCCCAAACAGTCCACCCAGAATTCCTTTCAAAGGTTCTCAGTTATGAACGACAATGGTTTGGTTGGACTTTTTAGTTCAGATAAGGGTGTGTACCAGTGATTATTAACTGCTCGTTTGTGCTGGGCTATGATTCGTATCAGTCAGTAATTCTCAGTGGGGCTTGGGGAAATTGGGTGTATGTGTGAGTGCCATGCCCCTACAGTCGTATTTTCTAAGGATATCAAGGTGGGAAAAGAGGATCAAACACTGGTCTAAATCAGCTGCTGTTCTAGAACAGGAAGGACCTGTGACCTGTAGGTATTCCACTGGGCAAGGTGATCAAGGAGACGGGAGGCATTTATCGGGCACTTACACAACTGCTGTCCCGCTCCCACCTCCTTTTCTGCTTGGCCGTAAAAGAAGGAGGGAGATAGGACTAGTGTGGCTGCAAACAGTTCAGGTAGAGTCCCACCCAAGATGGCTGCTGTGTGCTGGTCCTGCAGGGAGCATGTGGCCCTGCCTTGATTAGCTGGAAGCATCCCAGTGGGGTGGTTACGAGCAAGTTGGACTCTGGTGTTAGGGACACCTGGGTTTGCTTCCTGGACCTGCTAAATAAACTGTGACCTTAGGCAAGTCACTGCATATTTTTGAGTCTGTTTCCTCATCTCCAAAAATGAACATGACAGTACCTGCCTCTTGGTGTCATCGTGAGGATGCATCAAGCTAACGAGTACAAAGGGCTTAGCACAGTGCCTGACACATAGTGGGTGCTCTAAATCTTTTGCCAGTATTGTATTGTTATTAGCAGCTTTGCTTTTGCCGGATCGGGGGCCGGCCCTTTGGTTACCAAGTAGATTCTAAATGCTTTAGACTCTAGATTTATAGCGAGAATAGCTATAAAGCCAGAGGAGACCTGGACTCCCCCCTGAATAGGGCTTGATGGCCTCCTCGCTACCCCATGTGGCCAGCTCCATTCTATCTAGAAGGTGACCGGCCACTGCCTTTGCTTTTTCTTCCCCGCAGTCCCCACGGAGACCACCTATCACACGCTTGAGGAGGGAGTGGTAGAGTACTGCACGGCGGAGGCCCCCCCGCCCCTGCCAGCCGAGGCCCCCGTGGAGATGATGCCCCAGCACGGTGACACCTCGGTCAAACCCCAAGCGCTCAAGAGCCGCATAGCCCTCAACTCAGCCAAGCTGATCCAGGAGCAGCGGGTCACCAATCTGCACGTGAAGGAGATTGCCCAGCACCTGGAGCAGCAGAATGACCTGCTACAGATGATCCGCCGCTCCCAGGAGGTGCAGGCCTGCGCCCAGGAGCGCCAGGCCCAGGCCATGGAGGGAACCCAGGCAGCGCTGAGTGTCCTCATCCAGGTCCTCCGGCCCATGATCAAAGATTTCCGCCGCTACCTGCAGAGCAACACGCCCAACCCCACACCCGCCTCGGAGCCTGGACAGGTGGCCCAGAACGGGCAGCCGGACAGCATCATCCAATGAGGTCAGGGGTTGCGCCAGCCTTGTGCTGTGATTGGATGACACCACTGTGGTCTTGTAAGTGGGTTCTGTGACTGGCCTTAGGCTATGGCTGGCCACGTGGCCGGCTCTCTCTTTGATCGACTGTTAGGGGTCCACTGTTTCTGAGAAGTGAAGGAGACTGAGAAGAACTTGTTGGGCTCCTGGGACCCGAACTGTCTTACCCCCACCACGTGAGCTGCCTTGCTAACAGCCTGAAGATTGGTTAGGTGGGGGTTGGGCGCCAGTGATACTATGGTGGTGTCACGAGCCAGGGCTTGCGACATGACCCAGACTCTGTCTAGGACACCTGGAGCGGAGGTTCTCACTGGGAGCCGTCTCACAGCCGGGGGGCCTGTGCTGAAATGCTCCCTCACCCCGCAGTGCCATCCTGTTGAATGAGACAATGTCCGTGGTGCTGGTGGTGGCACAGTACCTTCTTCCTCCCTTGGGAGGCAGAGTGACTGGGCCTGAGGAGGAAGCTTCACCCTCTTCTCCTTCCCACTGTGCCTCCGTTCTCAGGGGACTCTAGTCCATCTGTGCTCTCCCCACACCCCACCCCTCTCCGGGCCTAGCAGAGGCCCTTGTTAGACCCCCAGCTGCCTCTGCAGGACACCCAGGATGCGGCCTGCTGGGCTCAGGGATGCTGGGTGTGTTGGGGATAGCCTGGCCACCATCCGGTCTTCCATTGCATCCCGGGGCAGCCCTTTCGTGGTTTGTCCTGACAGCTTTTGACTCAGGGCAAGCATTAGGCTTTGGGTGCTGTAAATTTGAGAGAAAACAGACCAGCGTGGAACCTTGTTACTCCACTGCAGTGGGTCTAAGGTGACCAGTTGGCTTCTTCCAGAAGGCTTGCTTCAAGCCAGTTGTCTTTATTCTGTATGCCTACCCCTCCTGGGAAGGGGTGGGCAGCTCTGGCCACACTCTTCCTCCTCTCCTGTCTACTGACTGCACGATTATGACACTCAGTGTGGGGAGAAAAGAAAAAAACAGTGGGGGGGAAAGGGCATCACACCCTGGACCCCCTCTCACATTATTCAGCACCTCGTGTTCTTGCGAGACCCCCGCTGACTGGCTAGGTGCATCTGAAGGCCTGATTGGCCCCAAAGGTTTGAGGTGGGAGAGCTGCAGCTGACCTAAGAATTGGGACCTTGACTTCTGTTCTCGGAGAAGAGCAGAACTGACCTCGGAACGCCGAAGGAGGTAGTGTTCCCTGTTCCATCTTGACACTCTCTCCCCTTCTGTAGGGAGTTTACCCAGATAGCATTTGTCTGGTTCATTTTCAGAATCACCCTCGATCACTGAGACCCTTGTGTCTTCCCAGATCATTCCCCAGGATTGCCATTTTGCTGCTGGTGCCTTGGCTACATGTGACCAGTGGTGACAACTCGAGGCTCCAGATCTCAGCTAAACAATCAAGGTGCTGCCCTTCTGGGCAATGTATGTTTAGAATTGCTCGCTCCACTGTTCCCATCACAGGAAGATGCCCCCGAAGACGGTTGGGAGGTGACTGCCGTCCCACCGGCCTCTGTGGAGGAGAGGTGCAGCGCCAGCTAGGGACCAATGGAGAGGAATCAGGCTGGTGAGGGGGTGGGTGACGGAAGGAAAGCTCCCCAGTGGGGCTGGAAAGCAGCTGCCCCTGGCAGCCAGAGCCCCCTCCTTCCATGGAGCCTGATGCCCCTGGCAGGGAAGCTGTGGGGCCTTCCTGAGGCTTTGCCGCTTGGTTTGGCTTTTCTCTGGGGTTGGCAATCTGAGCCAATATTGCATTTGTTCCAATTGAGTATAGAGAGGAGGCCTGGATCACTTAAACGGACTGTTTCTTTCCAGGTCATAATTTTAAATTAAAAAAATATATCACTTTTTTACACGTCTGTGTCTTTATTGGTTCTATATGGAAGAGATAAGGACTGTCAGCGAGCAGGGGCTGGCACACAATGGCCCACAGGTCAAAACCGGCCCCCCACCTGTCTTTGTAAATAAAGTTTTATTGGAACACAGCCACACCCCTTCATTTACTTAAAGTCTGTGGCTGTTTTTGTGCTACAGTAGCAGAGTTGAGTAACTGTAGCAGAGACCTCTGGTCCACAAAACCAAAGGTATTTAACTCTGGCCCTTTACAGAAAAGCCCACCTATCCCTGGCTTAGAGCAATGTTTCAGACTCTGGATGAGAATTACCTGGGCTGTCTGGTAAACATACCCTAAACTCACCCACCTAAAACGTAAAAGACACTCCTGGAGGGAGAGGTCTAAGAATTTGCTTTGTGAATAAGCTATCTGGGTGATTCTGGTATTTCCTGAAGGTTATGAACTTTGGCTTACAGGCTGGAAGACTTAAACTCAGCTGGAATCATGCATCATGGAAGCATAGATCGTACCCCATTGAGGACTGGTTCTCAGGAACTGCTTCTGACAGTTAGGAGTCATGCCCGGCAAAGATTCTCACTTAAGATTGGCCTTCATTCTGGAGGGATCCCAACCTTCCTGGACATAGTTATCACTCTCTCCCATAGTTAATAATAATAAAAGCTGAGAATGATCAAGCCCCTGCTCTGTCTAGGTCTTATAAGCGTTACCTCATTTACTCCTTGCAACAGCCCCATGAATTAGGTAATGATACTGTTCTCAGTTTGCAGATGAGGCTATTGAGGATCAGAGAGGTTAAGCAATTTGCCTAAAATCACACAGCTACCTTATTCTCTGGGGTGGCCCATGCTCTTAACTCCTGTTTTTTGTTTTTTAAGATTTTATTTATTTATTTGACAGAACTCAGCAGAGGGAGAAGCAGGCTTTCTGCTGAGTGGGAGCCCAATGTGGGGCTCGATCCCAGGACCCTGGGATCATGACCTCTGCCAAAGGCAGATGCCCAACCGACTGAGCCACCCAGGTGCCCCTTAAATCCTGTTCTTAACAATGCTGACCTTGCTACCAGTTAGATGTGAAATCACCTAGAGACAATTTGAAGCTGGCTTTGAGTTTCTAGATCAAATGAGGCGGCCCAGGAGGCACTTGAAAGGGAAACACAGTGACCTCTCCAACTCTCTACAGGCTTTGGACATTCCTGTTAAGAGGGAAAAGGGTGGCTTAACAGAATTGAACACCCCCTCCTTGTTGGTGCTACTGGAGAACTGTCACTTACATTGGGGTGACTTTTTGGGAGTCCTTCCTGAAATGTGGGATTTTACATAAAGGAGATCCTCCAAGCCACTGAAGCTTATTGCTTCAGGTAGTGAAGCCTTTTACATTTTAAACCGTTTTGATGGAAATCTTTCACAAAGGGATCCTTTGTGAACTGTATTTTGCCCAGCTGTTTCTTACTCTATTATAGAGTTTGCCCAGCAGAGGCCAGGAAAGCCCCTGGGCTCAGGCAGGTTTGGGCTTGAGCTGGGTTCCATCCCAGCTCACTGCATCTCTTAACTTTGCTGGACCTCAGTTTTCTCAATTCTAAAATGGGGAAGAAAGGGGCGCTTGGCTGATTCAGTCTGTGGAGCTTGCGACTCTTGATCTCAGGGTTGTGAGTTCAAGCCCCACTTTGGCGGTAGAGATTACTTAAAAATGAAAATTTTATTTTTTTAAGATTTATTTATTTGAGAGAGAGAGCGAGAGCAAGTGGGGGAAGGGCAGAGGGAGAGAATCGCAGACTCCCCGTTGAGTGCAGGGCCGATGCATGGGGTTCTATCTCATGACCCTGAGATCATGACCTGAGCCCAAATCAAGAGTCGGACACTCAACCAACTGAGCTACCCTGGCGCCCCCCAAAATGAAAAAAATTTAAGTAAAAAATTAAAAAAAAATAAAGTGGGGCTGTAACAGTCCCTACTTGCTAGGGGTGTCACGAGGTGTTAATCAGTGGAAATAGCTACCATTTATTGAGCACTGACCTCTTGATCGAAGTGTAGCTCTGACAAATGGGGAGGAGAGGAACTGAGGGTGACCATCTCTGGAATCAAGCTAACTTGCTTTTCTCATAAGTTGGGGTCAGGACTCCTGACCGGTGAGAGACTGCCTCTCCTCCATATTCCTGCATTCCACCAATCAGGAGGGACGGGAGCTCCCCGAATTTTGAAACAGAACTTATTGAACCTACTTTCCATTTCTTGCAGCTTTGAGTTCAGAGATTAGAAAGCACAAAAACTCAGCAGAATGGGGACTAACTTTGGATCCTTCTGCTCTGGAAGTCTGCACATTAGAAAGGGGCCCGTCTGCGCAGACCCACTTGTAACTCTCCCTGGAAGAGACTTCCTGACCCCTGGGGAAATTCCAGACAATTGGTCAGGGCTGGACAGGGTGGCAAGGCGGTAGCTGAGAGGCACAGGCAGGGACAAACCCACTCTTTTAATTAGAGAAGATGAGCTGAACTTGGCATGGATATTTGCAAAGGGGGATGTGGCTCTCAAAGTGGCCTGTCTGGTGAGAGAGGTGTAGACGCTGTGCTGGTTCTCTGTCAAATTGGGGCCCTCACTTTGTGCCCCAACCCCCTTTCCCTGGCCAGCCTGGGCCTGGGCAGCCCTTGGGGCTCAGCCTAGATATTACTTCCTCAAGAGGCCCTTCCCAGCCCCCCGCGCGCCAGGGTAAGCTCTCCCCTGCTGTGTACTCCCATCGCGCTCCCCACACCGTCCCCCTAACTCACGTCCAAGTGGACTTGCTTGTTTTCCAACTGACCCCCTCACTGGGAGCCACGTGGTTTCCGCAGCCTTGTCCACCGCGTTCCTGGCTCTAGCCCAGCTCTGGGAGTGGCCCCCCACGTCCCAGTTGCCCAAGCTGGAAGGCCAGGTGACATCCTAGTTTCTTCTCACTGCCTCACCCCTGCATCCTCTTGTTGTTAAAGCTCCTGATAGCCCTGAAATCTTTTTTTTTTTTTAAAGATCTTATTTATTTAGTTGAGAGAGAGAATGAGAGAGAGCACGAGAGGGAAGAGGGTCAGAGGGAGAAGCAGACTCCCCGCTGAGCAGGGAGCCCGACGCGGGACTCGATCACGGGACTCCAGGATCATGACCTGAGCCGAAGGCAGTCGCTCAACCAACTGAGCCACCCAGGCGCCCGATATCCCTGAAATCTATCCGCCTCTCTCTCACCTGGGTTACCCACAGCAGCCCCCTTGCCGGCCTCCCTGCCTCCAGGCCCTTCGGAGGAGGGTTTTCAGAAGCAAATCTAACCAGGCCACTCCCTGTTCTATCTTTTCAGTGACTTCCCTCACCTCTCAGGCTGAAGTATAAGCTCCTGAATGTGACCTACAGGGACCTTTCATGGTCTGATGCTGCCTCCCATCTTGTACTTCATTCCACCCACAATGAATGTTTACTTATCGTTCGATTATATCTCAGTAAACTACAAGGAAGAAAAGCTTACTTCCTTAGATATGTCAGGCTTGGGGTGCCTGGGTGGCTTGGTTGGTTAAGTGTCTGGCTCTTGATTTTGGTTCAGGTCATGATCTCAGGGTCCTGGGATGGAGCCCCGCAGCAGGCTCTGCGCTCAGTGCGGAGTCTGCATGTCTCCCTTGCCCTCTGCCCCTCCCCCTGCTCAGGTGGTTGCACAAGGGCACTCTCTTCTTCTCTCAAATAAACCTTAAAAAAAAAAAAAGCTCTTTCTACCCTCCGAACCTTTAGAACCTTTATGTTTACTGTTCGTCTTACTCAGAACAATCTTCTTCTTCATCACTTTCCTAACTTCTATTCATCGTTCACATTCAGTGTGGGTGTCACTTCCTCCAGGCAGTCTTCTTAGGTCACGCGGTGTGCTTCCTTTCTCCCCTGTTTATCACACCGTACTGCAATAGGATGTTTAAATGTCTGGGTCCTGCTTTAGGAGAGTTTCTCAACCTCAGCACGATTATTTTTTTGGACTAGATCATTTCTTGGCGGGTGGGGGGGGCCCGCTGGCTTATGTGTTGAGGATGTTTGCGGCCTCCTGAGCGGCACACGCTAGATGCCAGTAGCACATCTCAGCCAGCAGTGATGATGGGAACTGTACCCAGACATTGCGGAACGCCCCCCACCCCGTAAGAACCGCTGTCCTATAGCAACAACACCAGTCTTATTTGTAGTTACTTTTCAAGCACATGGCACAGCCCCCCCCATGGGTATTTGATACCCTTTTTGTTGCAGTGTAAGATGGTTTGCATTTCCCTCATTTGACAGATAAAGAGACTGAAGCAAGACTCACCTGATGGCATGTAATTTGTAAGTGGTGGAGCTGGGAGATCACCCCAGGTGTGCCTAGCTATACAGCCTCTTCTTTGTGAGTCAACCTCCTGTGACCGCGTGAGCATGAATCAGCCTTCCAGTGCTGCGGCCTGGATCCCGGACCTGTGACAGGTACATCAGGAGCTCCGCCCTGAGAGGCCCTGCCTCACCTGAGGGCTGTGACCTTGGGCAGGTCCCATCACCCCACCGCGCTGTGAGGCTTCTTCTCCCGCGCAGCCCCTGCCTCTGGGGGGTAAGGAGAGGATTCAGTGATGAAAATGAAGTGGATGAATCACATGAGGGCAGTGTACGGGTGACAAGGAGCCCCACGGCTCCGCACAGGGCGTGGCTTCCAGCGGGTAAAGGGTATAAAGAGATGAGAAGGTAGGAAGGGGCCCACCTGAAGACCCCTCACTACATGTTCTCCAAGATTCTGCTAATCCCGGGCTCACAAACTCCTGCCTACAGCCACTCAGATTAAGAGTCCCTTGACTCAGATAACATATCCCCTGCCTGCATAAGGTTGGCTGGCTGGAGGCAGAACTCAGCTTCAGGAAAGTCTGACAGTCAGGAATGTGGGCCCATCGTGCCAGAGATTTCCTTTTTACAAAAACAGCCAGAAATCTGGGCTTTTATGTGAAATCTCCCAGTTTAAACATCTTGACGATTAAATATTTGTAAACCCTGTACAAGCCAGACAAAACACACCTGTGGACTAGAGTCAGCCCACGGAAATCAGCTTGTGAGCTCTGTACTTAACCCTTTGGGGGCCAGCTTGTACCCCTTGGGAGGAGCCATAGGAAGGCAGCTGGAGGCAGATGTTGGTAAGCAAGAGGCCTGGGTACCAGATCCCTGTTTCTCTTGCACCTCAGTCTTCCCATCCATATGATGGGGTTGCCGATCCTAGTTGGAATGGTTCCCGGTGTGAACACCCCTCCTGGACACCCCTCCTTTGCCCAGGCTGGGGCTGACTCACTGGGAGGATCTGGGTTGCGCTCTTTGCTTTGCTGGAAGCTGAGTCAGTCTTGATTTGTGGTGATGATATTCACATGCCACTCACCGTCAAGAACCAAGCACAAATGGGGACTGGCCATTGTAGGGGACCACCGCTGAGGCTGAGGCTGGCAGAAACGGTTTCCAGGCAGGCCTCCAAAAGGGTCCTGTCCAGATGGGAGGTTGGGCCAATAGACATCCATTATCTCTTCTGGCTGTTTTTAGAGCCTGCTCAGCACCCAGGCCTCCTCCTGGCTGGGGCACTCTGGTTTTGTTCTGACAAACCATCCCTCTCCCACTTCGAGTTCGGGCAATATGAGGGAGGGATCCTAATTCTGGCTTCAGTGGTAAGGCTGTGGCCCAGGTCTGGTCCATGAGAGTAATGCATCCCTCTGTCCACAGTTATTAGTTAAGGGTGAGCACATGGCCCAACTGGACCTATGAGAGTCTGCCCTGGGGAGGTCACCCCATGGAGACAACCTACCTATTAATGAAACCAACCCCAGAAAGGCTAAGCAGCGGATGGAGAAGGATTTCAGCTGGGGTTTCAGTACTTCCATCCAGCAGTTCCTGAAACTGCGTCTGCTCTCCAGGATCCAGGTGCAGTACCTGCAAATCTCCACTTTTGCTTCCATCAATTTAAACTGCCGTTTGTTATGAGCAGCTGAGAGTCCTCAGGGTCCCACCCTAAGGGGCTGCAATTCAGATTCCAGGTCAAAATACCTTCACAACATCTGCCTAGACTAGCTGTTTCTCAAGTCGTAACCCGGGGAGCTTTAGCTTTAGGATCATCAGCTGTTAATGCACATTTCTGAGCCCCCATCCCGGCCAACTGAAACAGATCCCGGGGTGTTGGCCGGGAGTGGGCCGGGTGAGGAGTCTTAACAAGCTCCCAGCTGGTTCTGACGAAGTCTGTGGCGTTTGAGAACGCTGGGCGACCTCGGCTCTCCGTTTCCTCCCTCCTCCCTCCTCCCTCCTCCCTCCTCCCTCCTCCCTCCTTCCTCCTCCCTCCTCCCTCCTCCCTCCTCCCTCCTCCCCCGCCCTGGCTGAACCACGTGATCCCGCCCGTCTGGCCACTGCTGATTGGATGAAGAGAGGATACCTGGTTCCAAACGGAGCCAATCAGCTTGCTTTCCCCCAAATTTGGAATTGGGATTCAGGGACCCACTCAGTCTTTGTGGCTGTCTGAACCTCCCTCCACCTCCCACTCCAGCATATAGAAAAGGTTGCTCAGCAGAGGGAGAGTAAAGAGGGAACAAGCCCGAAGAGGCAGGGCTGAGAGTCTGCCATAAGTGACCAAGGTTCCATACTGTTCCTCATCCTGAGCCCCGCCCCACTAGGTCCCCCTTGCCCATTGTCTGCGGGGCCCCTGTGTTTTTACAGCCCCTTCCACTTCCTGCGGTGGGTAACTAACTCGGGTGATGTCTTTTACTTGTAGCCAAGAGACCTTTACTTGAGAATTCGCTTACTTCTCAAGGGTTCGGTTTCCTTATCTGTAAAATGACCAACCTTTTATGATTCTGGACACCCTCTCTCCATATGCAGCAGGTCCTCACCGAAGGTGCCCCGCTTAAACGACTCCTTCTTTCAGGAGAGGTCTTGGTAACGTGGGGTATAGGTGGCAGAAGAATTTTGCTACGGTAGTGCCTTTCAAACTCTGGGGTGCGTTGAAATGACCTGGAATCTGTCTAAAATGCAGATTCCTGGACCCCACATGTGTAATCTGTGATCACTGGGTAGGTCTGGTAGGGCCCACTTAGCTGTTTGTTTGTTTCTTACAGATTTCTTGAGTTATAATTGACATACAATGAACTCCATATATTTGACAATTTTTTAAGGCCATTTTTAATTTAATTTAATTTAATGTTTTAGTAATCTCTACACCCAGCGTGGGGCTCAAATTCAGGGCCCCAAGATCAAGAGTCACAACGCTCTTCCCACTGAGCCAGCCAGGCGCCCCTAACAATTTGATGAGTATGTATGTATATCTGTGAAACCATCACCATAATTAAGACAATTACCACGAAAATGCCCATCACCACCAAGTTTCTTGGTACCTCTTTATAATCATCCCTTCTTCCCTGCTCCCTCCCACCACTTCCTCAAGCAATCACGGGTTGACTTTCTGCCACTATAGATAGTGTGCATTTTCCAGATTTTTACCTAAATGAAATCATGCAGCAGGTGCTCTGCCTTTGTCTGGCTTTTTTCACTCAGCCTAATTATTTTGACATGCATCCACGTTGATGTGTTTATCCATAGCTCACTCTTTTATTGCTGACTAGGATATACCATAATTGATCTATCTAATCACATACTAATGGACATTTTAGTTGTTTCCAATATTCAACTATCACAAAGCTGCTGTGAACCCTTGTGTACAAGTCTTTGTAGATACAAATGCTTTCGTTCCCTTGGATAAATACCTAGGAATGGAATGGCTGGATCATACGGTTGGTGTATGTTTCACGTTTTAAGTAGCTGCCAAACTGTTTTTCAAAGTGAATGCATCATTTTACATTCCCCCCCAACAGTGTCTGACAGTTTCCAGGACTCCATATTCT
This sequence comes from Zalophus californianus, assembly GCF_009762305.2. NCBI lineage: Eukaryota > Metazoa > Chordata > Mammalia > Carnivora > Otariidae > Zalophus > Zalophus californianus. The sequence continues at coordinate 7,667,564 of NC_045607.1, forward strand.
TGCCAACATTTGGTGGCATTTTGATTTTAACCATTCTAGTAGGTGTGAAGTGGTATCTCATTGTGGTCTTCATTTGCATTTCTCTAAGACCAAAGGTGTGGTCACTTGCCATCTGTAGATCTTCCTTGATGGGGTGTCTATTCTATTTAAACAGTCTTCTTAATTAATAAGTGTTTAGAATTCTTTTTTTTTTTGAAGATTTTATTTATTTATTTGACAGAGAGAGAGCACAAGCAGGGGGAGTGAGAGAGGGAGAAGCAGGGAGTCGGGCTTGGGTGTGAGCAATGTGGGGCTCGATCCCAGGACCCTGGGATCATGACCCGAGCTGGAGGCAGATGCTTAACCGACTGAGCCACCCAGGCACCCCTAGGATTCTTTATATATCCAGATACAAGTCCTTTGCTAACTCTATTTTTGCAAATATTTTCTCCCACTCTGTGCATGCCTTTTCATTTTCATAACAAATGCCGTAGGTTACTTTGATACACGTGAAGTCTGAGAACCTCTCTTCAATGACAAACAGTGCAAATTCAAACAGTAACGAAATTCAAACGGTAATGAGAGGGGCTCGACTATCCAACTGGCAAAAATAAAAAAGAGAGCTCTCAGGCATTACTGGAGATGGACAATGGAGAACACTCTTCGGTCTCTGTTACCAAGAGTGGAAATTGGTGCAAAATCCTAGGAGGACTATTTGCTGATCGTTCATCAAAATCTTTAAATGCAGGTTTCTTTGACTTGGCAAGTCCAGTTCCAGAAATTTTTCCTGGAAAAAATAAACAATCAAAAGCAGTAAATTGTCCCAGGATCTTTGGTCCAGGGATTGTGCTGACAGGTGGGGCTGTTGACATGCCTGGCTGGTCAGCCCCATATCTTGATACTGTGCCCCCATGTGCTCAGAGCCCTTTTGCTGTCAAGTCTGGGTGGGAGGTCAGTGCGACTGGAGTTTGACCCATCCCTGGCAGGGTGGCCAGAGGAAAGTGCAGTGCAGGTCTCACTTGATTGCATCAGGAGTCTGGGTCCACTGAGAGCCTGGCGTGGCCTTGGAAGCTCCAGGACTCAGGTTCTAACCAACCACCACCAGCACAAACTGGGAAATGGGGACACATGGTTGACAAAGCTACCTGGGGCCTAAGAAGAGACAGCCCTTTGCTCTCCATGCACCAGTAGTTTCCCCGGGACGGGGGGAGACGGGGCCTTGGCTAAGGAAAGGTCAGGACAGCTGGAGCTGGGTGTGAGAAGGGAGAGAACAAAGGTGGCGGCCTGGAGATCTGGATTCTAGATTAGTCTCTGTCTTACTGTGCCACTTAGGTAGCGCCAGCCTGTTCCCCTTCCTAGGCCCCAGTCTCCTCAGCTGGACAGTGAGGAGGTGGATCAGATAGTCCCCTCTGGCCCCTCCAGCAAGAATTGAAAGCATGGGTGCTGGAACCAGCCAGACCTGAGTTCCACTTCTGTCTCCAACACTTTCTGTGACTTGGCATGTTGGTTAGCCTCTTTGAACCTCAGTTTCTATCTCAACTTGAAGCCTTGTAACAGCTTCCCATTGTGCTTTGGAAAAAGACCCTCATGATCTGCCCCTTCCCACCTCTCAGCTCCAGTTCCCTCCACTCCTCCCCCCTTATTTGTTACACTCCAGCCACACTGGAGCCCCTAAACTCCTCCTCCTGACCCCAGGGTCTTTACACATGCTGCTGCCTCTGCCTTGCCTGTCTTTGGCCTCTCTCCCTAGGTAGGCCCTATTCCTTTATCAGAGCTCAGATGCCATTTCCTCAAGGAAGCCCTCCCTGACCCCAGACCACAGTCACTCCTGCTGCTTATCCCTTTCATAGCACAACTGTGGTCATTAAACAATTATGTCTGCATGATTATTTGTCTGATGCCTGTCTCCCAGTGGCATCGTGAGCTCCCCGAGAGCAGAAACGAGACAGTCTTGTTTGGGTCCCTTGCACAGGCCTGGCATAGGGTAGGCACCCCTGTAATTTTGTTGAACATGTAATGAGGACACCAAAGTTCATCCATTCTAAGATGTGTTTCCCCCCAAATTTAAACATCTCTGAAGTCAGAATATATTTTACAACTGCAGGGACAAGGTAGCAGCCGTGACATATTCGTCAATACCTATGCCTATGCATCAAAACTTGCAGCTCGCAAGGACATCCCTAGGCAAGAGTAGCAAACTCTGAAGAAAATTGTTGTTGCCCCTGCTCTTAATGACAGAGGACAATAATGTCTGGAACAACACAAACCTCAATGACTCTGAAGGAAAAGGTGCTGCAGAAAAGTCAGCCCCTGCATGTGCAAAAGTTTCAGGAATATCTTCACTAATTATTTTGATCATTTTTGTATGTGCAATATTGATACATGATTTTAAAAAGTCTATTTAAAAGAGCACCATCAATAAATATAAAGTGAAATTTCTAAGTGATAAATGCTGTGTCATATTTTACTTGTTAGTGCTTTTTTCTTTCAGAGTGGCACAGAAGTTAATGCTGAATCTTTCTACCGAAGCCGTCTCAGATTTGATTCAATAGGGATTGTGGGGCAATTCCGGAGAGACCAGAGGAGGGCGCAGGGCTCTGGGTGGCCACTGGGGGCGCTCTGCTCCCAGGCGCCTTCCCAGCCCGAAGTTAGGAATCTGGGCTCGGAGAAGCCGGGCGGCGTGTGGTTATCCATGCGCCCTATAGGTGGCGCTAGAGAACCACAGTCAGGCGCAGCCCAGAAAGTTCCAGGCTGAACGGGGAGGCCTCAGGAGTGTCCTGTCCTGGCAAGCAGTAGCTCTCTTGCAACCCCGGGGACAGCTCTCTCCTTGTCTGACCTTGCCACCTCCCCCTGAGGTCACGATGTTTCCCTTCTCCCTGGATTCGGGTAAAAGATTCAGTGACTTTCCCAAGACTACAGAACTGTGAGTGGTTGGAGCCAGGAGTGAAAGCTAGATCAGCTTGCTGCTTCTACCATGTCCGTCGGACGTCCTGTGATAGAAGGGGATGCAAAGCAAGGTGGGAGTGAGTTTCCCACCAAAGAAAGGAGCTAAGAGAAGTTCTCTGGCAAGATGATGGATCAATCATACGTGGCTAATTTGTCTCCCTACTAAAACCACAGTAAAGAGATAAAAAAAAAAAAACAAACCTCTCAGAAGGGACACAGAAAACGAACTATAAAAGGAAAACTTGATAAATTACACTCTGTCAAAATGTAAAACGTGCTTTTCAAAAGTCGTCGTTAAGAGAATGAACAGGCAAGATACACACTGGGAGAAAGATATTTGCAATACATATCTCTGACAAAGGACTTGTATCCAGAATATACAAACAACGTTTACGACTCAATAATAAGACAACTTAAAATAAGCTCAACTTAAAATTGGGCAAAATATTTGAACAGCTACTTCACCAAAGAAGATATCCAAATGGCCAAAAAGCACATAAGAAGATGCTTAACCTCATCAGTCATAGGGAAATACAAATTAAAACAACAATGAGGTAACGCCACATGCCTACCTGATTGTCTGTACTTAAAAAGACCGGTAATTCCAAGTGTTGGTGAGGGTGTAGAACAACTGGGACTCTCATATCCTGCCGGTAGAAATGTAAAATGGAACACAACTTTATTTTATTTATTTAAGCATTTTTTAAAAAATATTTTATTTATTTATTTGAAAGAGAGAGAAAAAGCACAAGCAGGAGGGGCAGAGGGCGAAGCAGACCCCCCGTGGAGCAGGGAGCCCTACGAGGGGATCCCAGGACCCTGGGATCATGACCTGAGCCGAAGGTAGACGCTTAACCGACTGAGCCACCCGGGTTCGCTGGAACACCACTTTAGAAAACAAATTTGCAGTCCTTACAAAAGTAAACCTACGCTTCCTACACACCCAGAAAATCCACTCTTAGGTATTTACCCAAAAGGAATGAAAACATATATCTGCCCAAAGGCTTGTTCAGGAAAGTTCATAGCAGCATTATTCACAACAGGCAGAAACTAAATATATTCAGTGAGTTGTGTAAAAAAGTGTACAAATCCCCGGGTGCCTGGCTGGCTCAGTCAGAAGAAGAGTGCGCAACTCTTGATCTCAGGGTTGTGAGTTCGGGCCCCATGTTGGGTGTAGAGACGACTTAAATAAATAAGTAAATTTAAAATAAAAAAAAAAAAGGAGAAGTGTACAAATCTGAAGGGTGATTGGTGATTTAACCCGGAACTGCAACATTACTTCCACAATGGACGGTAGAGGAGAGGAAATGGGGGGAGGGGTGATGCAGGAGGGACTAAGTCCTTCATCCTAATAGGTAGTCAGTAGGCAGTGTAGGGTAGACAGGGAGACAGGTGTAGGTGGTAGATAATGGTTAAAATTAATGTATCAAAAGAGAGCCATATGTGCTTGTGACTTAGAAATAGGAGATATGTAAGTGCAGGGGAAAATCAGCTGAGAGTCAGCAGTGGTTGCTTTTGGGGAGATGCGGTGGGGAGACAAGGAGGAGCAGACAGGAAACTGCTGTGTCTTTGTATCCCCCTTCAGCACACGCTGATTTTGCTTTCTGTGCACACACCGTATCTCATCGAGGCCGATGCCCATTTATTCACATTTTAACATCTTTAAAATCAAGATACAGGGCGCCTGGGTGGCTCAGTTGGTTAAGCGACTGCCTTCAGCTCAGGTCATGAGCCTGGAGTCCCGGGATCGAGTCCCACATCGGGCTCCCTGCCCGGCAGGGAGTTTGCTTCTCCCTCTGACCCTCTCCTCTCTCATGCTGTCTCTCTATCTCATTCTCTCTCTCAAGTAAATAAATAAAAATCTTTAAAATCAAGATACAATTTCTCACAGTCAATGGTGTGCCTGACAACTATAATTGGCGGTGGTTTTCCTTGATGGTGCATAAGAAATGGTGCACGTTACAGAAGGTGATGTCTTGGCTTCGCTGAAGTATGGCGTTATTTTTATTTTTATTTATTTATTTATTTATGCATTTTTAGGTAATTTCTACACCCAATGTGGGGCTCAAACTCACAACCCCAGGATCAAGAGTCACATGCTGTATTGACTAAGCCAGCCTGGCATTCTTTTCATAAAATAATTATTTATTTATTATTTTTAAAAGATTTTTATTTATTTATTTTAGAGAGAGAGAGAGAGAGAGAGAGTGAGAGAGAGCACGAGAGGGGAGAGGGTCAGAAGGAGAAGCAGACTGCCTGCTGAGCTGGGAGCCCGATGCGGGACTTGATCCAACCTCCTGACCTGGATCATGACCTGAGCCGAAGGCAGTCGCTTAACCAACTGAGCCACCCAGGCGCCCCATAAGATAATTATTTAAAAGAAAAAATGGGGGCGCCTGGGTGGCTCAGTTGGTTAAGCGACTGCCTTCGGCTCAGGTCATGATCCCGGAGTCCTGGGATTGAGTCCCACATCAGGCTCCCGGCTCAGCGGGGAGCCTGCTTCTCCCTCTGACCTTCTCCCCTCTCATACTGTTTCTCTTTCTCTCTCTCTCTCTCTCTCAAATAAATAAATAAAATCTTTAAAAAAAAAAAAAGAAAGAAAGAAAAAAATGAGCCAGTTGGAACAGCTGCTGTTTATTGAGCTCCTACCGTGGGTAAAGCACTGTGCTTCCTGTCCAAATTTTATTTAATATTCGAAACAACCTTGCCTTATAACTCAAATTTTTGAGAAGAGGAAATAGGGGCTCAGAGAGGTTAAGTGATTTCCTTAATGTCACCCAGTTAGTAAGTGGTAGATACAAGTCAAAAACTAGGGGCTATCTGACTCCTGAGTGTGTTTCCTCTGTTTTGATTAGTTTGAAAGAGCTCCATCTATAGTCCCCCTGGTTGTATGGCCCAGAGAGAGACAGGGCCTTGCTCAAAATCACACAGCAAGGCTAAGGCTGAGTTGGGCCTAGACTTGGGCCTTTAATCTTCAATCCAGCATCCTCTCTTCAACCTGGTCTCTCCCTTCCTTACTGTCACCCCAATGCTCAGGATACCATTGAGAGCTCAGATTGCAGCTCCTAAATGCAGGCAACACTTATGGGGCCCAGCAGAGGCCCAGGAAGTGGGCTCTGGGTGGGCAGGGCCGAGCCTGGCGCCTGGTAGGGCTCGGGCCTGTGTCATGTGGACACAGCCGTGAGCCCCTGAATCAGCAGTTGAGCAAGACAAGAAAGCCCACCAGGAGGAGCCTGGGGACGCCTTTGTAGGGGGGTAATGGTGAGGAGAGACCAGGCGCTTGTTTGGAAGCTGTATTTGCCCAGTGAGCTCACTATTTTATGTAATGGTATCTTTGGGATGGCTGGGGCAGTCTGTGGGCTTTGCCTCCCCATTTACAGAGCATCTTACCCACCCTCCTAACAGAGGCCCAGAGACATCAAGCCATGCACCTGCAGTCACACAACCAGGAGCCTGTCTGACTCCAGAGCCCTGGCTGTCCGCCTTAGCAGCACTGCTTCTTCCCCAGTGTTTATGTTTGATAGTTCCTGTCTATCTGGGGCACCAGCACCTTAAAGGGAAACCCACATCCTGTTTCCAGTTCTGCCTCAAAGAGATGAATTTTTGATAATGGGGCATCAGGAGCTAATCTCTCACGTACAACTCTGCATCCTTGTTCCTTCCTCTCTCCCCAGCCCCCGACCTGCACATGGCCATGGTCTGCCTGCGGCTTTTGCAGCGTTTCCACACCTCCCGTCTCAGAGCCTCACTTTCCTTTTCTGTCAAATGAGAGGAAGAATAAAGCTGACTCTATAGGGTTCTTTGGAGATTGGATGAGCTGATGTGTGTTCTGTGCCTGGCACTACGCCTAGTGGGAGTCTGGGAGGAGAGCCTGGCAGTTGGGGGACATGGATTCTGTCACTGACCAGCTGTGCAGCTGGAGGCAAGTCCCTGCCACTCTGCACCTCAGTTTTCTATCTGTATGATGGGGGGCGGTGGCCCTGACCCACCTTTCATTTACCTAAAGCAGGTTCCAGGTGAGACTGACGTTACTGTGTTTCACGGTCATCTTCACTGCTCAGCCTCATCGATCCTCTTCTCCCATCAGAAAAGCCCATCTAGAAAGCTCATACAAAGACTCCTCTGTTCCTGAGGGTGCCAAGAATCTTCAAGGGATCCAGCCGAGGGGCCCCTGTGATCCTCAGTTTCTTCATCTGCAAAGTGGGCACCATGACCGTATATGCCTCACTGCAATGCAGTGAGAATTCAGTGAGCAAGGCACCTAGATTGTCCAGGCAAGAAGTCATCTGGCAGAAGACCTCCTTTCCACAAGTGTGCATGGGGAGGTGAGCAAGGATGTTCACTGCAACAGGATTTGCAATGGAGGAAAGGGGAAATTGCCTGTTCCCTTGTAGGCATCTACGGTGGCAGCCCCCAAGAGAGCCCAATGCTCCTCCATACCTGGTATTCATGGCCTGGGAAGCCCCTCGTACATGTACCAGAGTTAGTCTGAGTGACCAGTGATGGAGTGGCCTGCCGATGTTAATGTCACATCTGTGATTGGGTTATGAAAAACTGCCATTTCTTTTTGGGCTCTCTTATTACTCACTCTGGGGAAGCAGAAGCAGTTGTCCCATCATGGGGACACTCAGATACCTGTGGAGAGGCCCACGGAACCAGAGTCTCCAACTACAGGCAGCAAGGCACTGAGGCCTGTGACGGTCACAGGAGAGAGCCTGGACGCTGATTCTCCAGCCCCTTCAGAAGCCTTGGCCAACAGCTTTCTGCAACCCAGAGACCCAGAGACCCAGAGACCCAGAGCCAGAGCGACCCAGCTGAACCACTCCCGGAATCCTGACCCTCAGAATCTCTCACACGATAAATGTTTGTTGTTCGAAGCTGCTAACTTTCGGGGTAATTTGTTATACAGCAGTAAATAATGAATCCAGGGCCCCACTAAATGCATTTATACATGTGTTCCGCAATGCCAGACCAATGTTAAAAAGAATAAGGTAGATCCCTCTATCCAAACATGGAAAGATAGCTAAAGTCTGCTGCTAAGTGAAAGGGAATCTTGCAGAACAATATATATCAAATGATGCTTTTTGTATAAAAAGATGCTGTTATGGCACAGCCAAAAAAAATCTGGAAGAACATATCTAAACTACTAATTATAGTTATTTCTCCTTGAAGGGCAGGGAGGGGGCACAGAGGACCTTCATTCATTTCTGTGATATTTGAGCTTTTTACCATGTCTTACTTTTTGTTTTAAAGATTTTATTTATTTATTTGAGAGAGAGAATGAGATAGAGAGAGCGTGGGGGGGGGGGGTCAGAGGGAGAAGCAGACTCCCCGCTGAGCCAGGAGTCTGATGCGGGACTCGATCCCCGGACTCCAGGATCATGACCTGAGCTGAGGGCAGTCACTCAACCAACTGAGCCATCCAGGCGCCCCTACCGTGTCTTACTTTGGTAAACCAGTGGAAAAATACAAAAATTTTTAAAAGATTTGCCTAAGATGGGCCTGATAGAAAAGCATAATAAATTGGCTTAAATAACCAATAACCCTTGAAATCTCAGTGTTTAACAGATTAGGAGTTAATTTCTTTGTCTTGTGAAGTTCAATCAGCAGCTGAGAGGGAAGGGGGGATGTCCATGGGAAGGACTCTCCCCCATGGAGCCATCGAGGGATCTGGCTGATGGGGACTTTGCTGTTGCCCTGTCTTAACACGGGGGCTTCCTAGGCTTATCTAGGCCCTGGGCACAGCAGACATCTAGCTGGCAGACGGGGAAACGAGAGGGTAGAGGATGAAGTGAAAGATTTTTTGTGGGACAGGTCTGAAATGATGCGCAGTCACGTTTGCTCACATTCCATTTGGCCAAAATTCAGTCACCCTCTGGTCATGGCTCCTGCTTGATGATCTCAGGACCATCTACCCCTTGTCCACCGGCCACCACCCACTCCCAGGTTGGCTGTCCATTTTCATTGTGTTCTCCTATCTGAGAGCCTTTTTTCTGCCCAAGATTTTATTTTTAAGTCATCTCTACACCCAATAGGGGGCTTGAACTCATAGCGCCAAGATCAAGAGTCACATGGTCTACCGACTGAGCCAGCCAGGCGCCCCGTATCTGAGACCCTTAGCCACAGGAATATTAAGGCAAGATCCTCCTGCTGCTCCAGATGCAGCTAGCTACCCAGAGGAAGGAGGTGCTGATGTAGTACATTCTGGAAGTGTTAACTCTGCTGAGGGTGGCTCAGCCTGTCCAGCGCGGTCTGTCAGTCAGGAACACAGCCTTTGACCTGCTGCCCCTCCCACCTCCCCCTCCCAAGGGCAGGGCCCTGTCACCTAGGGTGGAGCTGTTTGGGGATGAACCCAGGGTCACAGAGCCCCAGGAACTGTTTGCAAACTGCCGTGTGCATCCTTGCGAATTTGCAAGCCAGCAGCGCTGAGGTCAAGAAGCAGGATGACTGGTGTTCCCCGTGCTGCACCCTACACCAAGCAGTGCTGAGGGCCTGCCCCGCAGGAGTGTGTGGGACGCTCCAAGCTACTCTCTGAGGAGCCCCTAGATGGGGAAACTGAGGCTCTGAGAGGTGACATCATTTACCCAAGGTTACATAGCTCCTAAGGAGTAAGGCTGGGAAGAGTGTAGGCAGGTCTGCGTGACTCCAAAGCCAGTGTTTCTTTTGTTTTGTTTTGTTTTAAGTAAGTTCTACACCCAATGTGGGTCTCAAATTCACGACCCCAAGATCAGGAGTCCCATGTTCTCCTGAATGAGCCAGGCAGGCACCCCCAAAGCTAGGGTTTCTAATCCTTACTCCATGTGGGCAATCAGAGCCAATGTCTAGCAGTTGGTGACATTTGAACTGAGGCCTGAATGATTAGGAGCCAGCAGCAATGGGAAGATGTGGGGAAAGACCATACCAGGCAGAGAACATGGCATGTGCAAATGCCCTGAGGCAGGCACAAGCCGGGACAGGGAGGCTGGTATGATCGGGGGTCTAGAAAACAAGGGGAAGGGGAAACATGGAACGTGAGCTCAGAGAGTGGGTGGGGGATACCCTGAGGGCCTTGCAAACCACAGTAAGGATTTTGGATTCTACTTGAAGAATAGTGAGACATTCTTGCAGGATTGAAGCAAGGGAGTGATAGTTTCCAAACTGTGGTCCTGAGCATTTTCAAGTTTTGAACTATCTTAATATTCCAGTAAAACTGCCAGCCTCCATACTGGACCACGTGGAGCCTGGCCTGTGTTAGCATTTCTGCTTGTGGCCGAGCCAAGTAGGGCTATGTCAAGGACCCCAGGCCAGTAAGAAAATAACAAAGATGAGAAGGCAACTATATTACTTATTTATTGCTGTCTAATTATTAACTCCCCAAACTCAGCACCGTCAAACAACAAACATTTACCATCCCACAGTTTCTGTGGGTCAGGAGTCTTCGGCTTAGGGTCTCTCTCAGAACTGCAATCGAGGTATCAGCAGGGGCTGGGGACCCATCTTAAGGCTTAAACGGGGAAGGATTTGCTTCCAACCTCACTCACCTGATCGTCGGCAGCATTCGGTTCCTTCAGGCTGTTGGCCAGAGGCCTTCCTCAGTCTCTCGCCACGTAGGCCTTGCCACAGGGCGGCTCACAACATGGCAGGGGACTTCATCAGAACCAGCAAGTAAGAAATCCAGAGGGCACAAGCAAGATGGAAGACGGCGTCTTCTCATACCTAATGTCAGAAGTGACATTCCATCACTTTTTTCTTATAAGCTTTTAAAAATTTTTTTGGAATAACATTATTTACAGAAAAATTACAAAGAGAATACAGAGGGTTTCTGTCCTTACCCACCCCACCCAGTTTTCCCGAACATTATCATCTTCATTTACCAGGGAACATTTGTTAAGAGAAACCACCTCTGCTACGTAATTAGGGACTAGATTTCAATGTCTATTCATATTTCACTCATGTCTCTACTAATGTCTTTTCTCGGTACCTGGATCCAACTTCTGTCATGTCTCCTTGATTTTCTTCTGGTCTCTGACAGTTTCCCAGTCTTTGCTTGTTCTTCATGACTTTGAATTTTGAGGAACGCTGGCCAAGGGTATTGTAGAATGTCCCTCAATTTGGGTTTGTCTCTGTCTTTCTCACAATTGTGTTAGGGTTATGGATTGAGTAGGATGCCACAGAATTGGATGACGTGCCCTCCCCATTCCATCATATTGGGGGCACATGCTACCCATGTGAAATCACCTATGAGATTAATCTTCACTTTTGTTCCTTCCCCTCTGTCTTTCTGCCCCCAAAGATTTTATTTATTTATTTGACAGAGAGAGAGAGAGAGAGAGAGAAAGAGAGAGAGAGACAGCGAGAGAGGGAACACGAGCAGGAGGAGTGGCAGAGGGAGAAGCAGGCTTCCCGCGGAGCAGGGAGCCCGATGCGGGGCTCGATCCCAGGACCCTGGGATCATGACCTGCACCGAAGGCAGACCCTTAACGACTAAGTCACCCAGGCACCCCTTACTTTCCCCTTTTGATTAAGGTAGTGTGTGATAGGTTTCTCCACTGTAAGGTGATAATGTTTTCCTTTCCTTCACTTTATTCTTTGGAAATGAGTCGCTGAGCCCTGAAAGGGGTGCAGAATGAAAGTCCACATTCTGGGAAGAGTATCATAAATTATTTGGAATTCTTCTGTAAGGATGATCTCTTCCCTTCTCTCCCATGTATGTATTTGGTCAATCATTTACTTATGTTGGTGTGGACTTAGGCATTTTTATTATATACTTTGAGTTATAATGCAATACTACGTTGTGCATTTTGTTGCTCAAATCATTCCAGCTTTGGCCGTTGGGAAATCTTTCAGGGTGGCTCCTGTGTCCCTTTAACCTGCCCCTGTTCTTTGGGGTTTTCGAGCATTTCCTTGCTTTCTGGCACTACAATGTGCTCCAGGCTCATATGTTCCCTGTCTTAACCTTGGAATCTGCCATTTCTTGAAGGAGCCCTGATGACTTGTATTGGGCAATAATATTTAGGAACCAAGACCTGGGTGCTGGGTTTTTTTTTTTTTAAGATTTTATTTATTAGAGAGAGAGAGAGAGAACACAAGCAGGGGGAGTGGCAGGCAGAGGGAGAGGGAGAAACAAACTCCCCACTGAGCAGGGAGCCCTGGACCCAGGGATCATGACCTGCGCCGAAGGCAGATGCTTAACTGACTGAGCCACTCAGGTGCCCCATGGTCGCTGGGTCTTAGGGGCCTGTTGCTGCTAGACTGTCATGGCTTCTAGGCCCTCTCAGCCATCCTGTGACTTTCGCTGAGTCTCTTCATCAAAAGCTGATCCCTGGACCCAGCCTACTCCCCGGGGGAAGGGATGACAGCAAGGCATGACTACCAGGAGGTGGGCATCACTGGGGGCCATCTTCGAGGCTGCTTTCTGCAATGACTAATGCCAACACGGGCAATTGTGAAGGTCAGGAGCAACCCTCATGTGCACGGGCAGAGGATAGGCCGGGACACAACGCACGTTCACACAACGTGAACAGGAATGAGGAAGCCCTTTCTTGTCCACATGAAGTGATCTCCAAGATCCTCTGTTTGGTGGAACTAGCAGTGAGCAGAGGCACGGATGTGGAGACTTTCCCCTTTTTAATGAGAGAAAACAGAATATACACTCTCTGGAAAGACACACAAGAGGCTCATAACATTGACTTCTAGGGAAGAAGTGTATCTAGATTTCTCTCATCTGTTTATCTAGTATCTCTCTATCTAATGTTTAAAAAAATTCTGGAACAATGTGAAAGTAGTTAGTGTACCAGAAATTAAAGTAAAAATGAAAAAAGGTGCTGTTATGCCAAGTGAAGGACAAAAGCTGATGATTTCCCTGTGATTTGGAAAGCGAACAGTACTAGGCGGGCCAAGGCCCCCTGGGGAACACACGGGCTGAACTCAGCAGTGTTCAGGGGGCAGCCTCATTCCGCAAAACATCATCACCTGTCAACAACAACATCACATGCAGTTTGTGCGGCAGTTTCAGTGTTGTTCTTGTAGATTGGTTTGTGCTTAATTTGTAGCTGTGTGTGTGGTGGCCAAGCTTGCAGGACCCGGGAGCCTGACCGTGTGTGTCTAAATCCCAGCTCTGCCACTTCTCAGCTGGGTGACCGTGTGCCCACTCCCCAGTTCCCTCTCCTCCCCCAGCTGAGACTGAGATGTGAGCTGGGCAGGGCAGGGAGGGTCCATTCACTCTGGTATCCCTGCTGTCCAGTCTGGTGCCTGGCATAGAAAAGTGTCTCTGTAACCATTTGGTGAATACATGAACGCACAAAGTCCTGAATGAATGGAAACTCTGGCAGTGTCCATGCGACCATGTTACTGAACTTCCCCTTAGGTGATCAGGGAAGGCTTCTTCCAGGAAGAAGTGAGGCAGAGGGGATTGTGGCGAGGGGCTGTTCGAGGCAGAGGGGACAGCATGTACAAAGGTTCATTGACTAGGCAGTGTTCTAGTCCTTCGGGGAACTGAAAACAGGTTAATCCAGGTGAAGTCAGGGGCCGAGGGCAGGAAGTGGCAAGGGAGGGGTGGGTGGGCAGGCAAGCAGGGCCCAAATCACTCACTGTCCTGAGGAGGTTGGTCTTTCCCCTGAGGGGAAGGGTGGAGGGGAGACAGGGCCTGGCAGGGAGCTTGGAGATGTGATGGGCAGTGAAGGAGCGCCTGGCTGAGTTGGTCCTCCTGGGCTGCCTGTGATTCTGTGGGCCTTGGGCCAGCTGCTTCCTCTTTTTGGGGTCTCAGTTCTCTTGTCTGTGAAATGGGTACCGGGTTCTTAGGAGGGTGGACACCAGACGGGCCCACACTGTGCCCCTCGGGCTTGCTAGGTGGAATGGGAGAATCCGTCTGTCAGCCAGCAGGACAACCTGGCAGAAGGTGTTACACCCTTCAAATGTTCCTAACCTTCAACTTAGCAATTCCTTTCCTCAGAACTTGTCCTGAGATAATAATTGAGGACTTATGAGCAAGTTGGCCTGGAGGATGTTCATCAGAACACGGTCTACAAAGGAGAACAATGGGAAGCAGCCTAAATGCCCAGCATCAGCTGAATGAGCGCTGCCCTGGCAAGAGTCGTGCTGAAAATTGCTAATGACTGCAAAGATTTTCACAGCACATTCACACACATTTTATTGCAAAAGTAATACATCTCGGGGTGCCTGGGTGGCTCAGTCGGTTAAGCGTCTGCCTTCAGCTCAGGTCATGGTCTTAGGGTCCTGGGATTAAGGCCCATGTTGGGCTCTCTGCTCAATGGGAAGTCTGTTTCTCTTTCTCCCTCTGCCCCTCCCCCTGCTCGTTCTCTCTCTTCTCAAGTAAATAAAATCTTTAAGAAAAAATAATACATATCACTTTTAAAATATTCAAACCCTAAAGAAAAGTATAAAGTAAAAATCAAAAGGTCCCCATTTATCTGCCCATTTCTACTCCTGAAAGTTAAAGACTGCTAGCAGTTTCTTGAACTGTCTTTCAGCTTTACATCAATGCACATACAAACCTATAAACATATATACGTACACATATGTATTATCCAACATATACGTGAGATGATATTTTAGTAAGGACACGCATAGTTTCTTAATAAAATATTATTGAATTACATGTATGGTGCTAGATGGTTACTGTATTGGCCCCCAATGCATCTTGGCTCCCAGCATCCATGCCCTGGCATGGGCCCCTCTCACACTGACTTTGGAACTGGCCACGTGACTTGCCTTGGGCAAGGGGACATGAGCAAATCATGATGCAAGCTGGGGCTTGGTAAGTACTTGCACTTGGAAGCTTAGCCTCTTGAAATACTCTTGGGATCCAGCCACCCTGCTCTACGGCAGCTCAGGCTAGACCACAGAACGATTAGGGGCCGCATGGACAGGGCTTCGTGGATGAGAGGCCATCTTGGAAGCTCCAGCCCAGCCAAGCTCCCAGGTGAATGCAACCATATGAGTGAGTCCTGCTGATGCTTTGTGGAACTGAAGAATGGCCAAGTTTCTGGACGGTGTGTTACTCAGCAATAGATAATGGAAACATAGATTGTTTGGCAACTTAAAAAAAATCTTAACACATACATATATCATGAACATCCTCCTATGTCAGTTCATATGGATGAAGGAATCCTTTTAGTGGCTGCATAATTTTCCATGGAGGGTCCATGAAACATAATTTTCTTACCCGTCTCCTACTGATGGAAGTTCTTGGCCATGACAAACAGTGCTATCTCCTTGTGTGAAGATCACGGCCAACTGACATTAGAATATCTTTAGGATAAATTCCCAGAAGTGGAATTGCAGGGTCAAAGGGTACACATTTTAAAAGTTTGCACGGGTACTGCTAAAGTCACCCTCCAAAATAGTCGTAGCAATTTATACTCCAACCTGCAGTGGGTAAGTGGGTCAGGCCTCCAACACTTGTCCACGCCTGGTGTGATCCAGCTTGAAACGCCAGATAAGAACAACATTAGACAGAGTGAGCGTGTGAAAGTATTACAGAAGTGGCGGGGCGGGGTAGGGGTTGGTGGAGGTCTGGACCATGGGGCAGATCTGCTGTGGCTGCAGGGAGCAGAATCTGGGGCCAGCGCACACCCCCGTCCCCCCACCACCTCCCGCCAGTTCCTTCCTCTTCTGCTGAGGCAGCTGTGCTCAGCACATCCTCTTTCAGTGCTGTCCTTGAAGACACTTCCCCAGCAGACCTGCCTCATGGTAGGCCCAAGTTCCTCCAGCCTTGACCCCTACTCGCGGTGACCCTTTGGCTCAGATGGGCCCCGGCCCCAGCCCCTGCCTCCTGCAAAGAGAGGAGCATTTCAGGTTCACCTTTTGACTTTGGGTAAACCCTTGATCTTCTCTTGATGAGGCTGATAACCGTACCAACCTTTGGGCTCTGTTGTTTATTCTCTCAGCAAATGGTAATTTATTTATTTGTTCCTTCAGGAAACTGATATTTCTTTACTCATTCATTCATTCATCACTTAAAGCAACACTTATTTATTAATTCGTTCTTTCTTTCCTTCCTTCTTCCTTTAACAAACATTTACCATTCTGGCCTCTTGGCCCCCATGGTCCAGGGGGAGGAATGGGTAACTACATAGGTATGTACTTTTATGTACTTGTATATGGGGCCACGTCCCCTGAAATCAAGTGCAAGTACGCAGGAACCTGATTTAGCTGGAAAGCGGGGCAACTAGGCCGCCATCTTGAGATGGGAGAAAGGAGGAGCCAAGAGTGGGGAGAGCGTGATTGCTGCATGCCTGGTGGGTGGGATGGCTTGCGGAAAGACCCTGAAGTGCAAGGTGCATGCCCCATTCGTTTCTGGGACAGAGAGAAACTGAGTGCACGGTGAAGGGGAGAGAGGTCTGAGATGAGGCCCCAGAGGTCAGCAAGACCACACAGGCAGGGCCTTGTGGGTCACAGTGCTGACCTTTAACCTAAGAGCACCAGGGAGTCATTGACAGGATGGTAAGAAGATTAAATGAGATTCATTACATGAAGTTCTTTTTTTTTTATTTTTTATTTTTTTATTATTATTTTTTTAAAGATTTTATTTATTTATTTGAGAGAGAGAGAATGAGAGACAGAGAGCACAAGAGGGAAGAGGGTCCGAGGGAGAAGCAGACTCCCTGCTGAGCAGGGAGCCCGATGCGGGACTCGATCCCGGGATTCCAGGATCATGACCTGAGCCGAAGGCAGTCGCTTAACCAACTGAGCCACCCAGGCGCCCTCTTTTTTTTTTTTTTAAAGATTTTATTTATTTATTTATTTATTTGAGAGAGAGAGAGAGAGAGAGAGAGAGAGAGAAACAGCATGAGATGAAAGAGGGTCAGAGGGAGAAGCAGGCTCCCCGCCGAGCCGGGAGCCCAATGTGTGACTCGATCCCAGGATTCTGGGATCATGACCTGAGCTGAAGGCAGTCACTCAACCAACTGAGCCACCCAGGCACCCTCATTACGTGAAGTTCTTAACCTATGGTTAGTGCTCAATGCATGTTGCTTTATTATTATTATTATTATTGTTATTATTGTTATTTTAAACTTTCTCTACCCTCCGGGGATTAGGCCAGAGAATTCCCTTTGATCCCAAGAGGCCCTGACTGGTCTGGGCCAGCTGTGTTCCTTGACTGGGAAGGACTCCAGAAATAGCCCCAGTGTTTTTAGGAAATGGAATCCAAATCTAGAGATCATTAGTAACTTGCCCCAAGGTTGCCCGGGGAGGCAATGCTGGGATTTGAACCCAGTTCTCTGACTCCAAGCCCAGTGCTCTTTCACCCCATCCCTACTGCTGAAAGCAACTTCTCATCGTCTCCTTGCCCTGCCTGAAACCCTCAACGGCCCCGCATTGCCTCCAGAATACCCACAGCCTGGACTTCAAGGCCCCCTGCATGGGGGTACCTCTCTTGTCACCTGCCATTAATCCATACCAAAGTAAGAAACATTGTTCAATGTTCCCCAGAGGACACAAGGAAGCCTGCTGCTACCCATTTGCTGGTGCCACTCCCCCCTGAGGAATTCGGGAAGTGGGGGCACTCCAATCCTTTCTCCAGGCATTCTGCTCCCCATGGACCCACCTGTCCTCCTGGATTAGTTTCCTATGGCTGCTGTAAAAACTTACCACAAACTTAGTAGCTTAAAACAACATAAACCTTTTTATCTTACAGTTCTGGAGGTTAGAAGTCTGAACTGGGTCTCACTGGGCTAAAATCAAGGTGTCCCCAGGACTGCATTCTTCTGAAGGCTCTAGGAAAGAATCCATTTCCTTATCTTTTCCAGCTTCTAGAAGCTTCCTGCATTCCTTGCTTCATTGCCCCTTCCTCCATCTTCAAAGCCAACCACATGACATGGTCCTTCTCATGCTGTCGTCTGTTTTTTCTTCAGTCTCTTTCACATTGAGGGACCCTTGTGATTATATTGAGCCCACCTAGATAATCCTGGATGATCTCCCTATTTTAAGGTCAGCTGATTAGCAATCTTAATCCTACCTGCTGCCTTAATCCCCTTTGCCATGTAACCTAACATATTCACAGTAATCCCTGGATGTGGATGTGGACACCTCCGTGGTGGCGGGGGGGGGGGGGGGGGGGGGGGGAGATCATCATTGTGCCCATTACACTCTTCCTCCCTCCCTCGCCAGGTCCTGCCCTTCCTCAACAGGCAGCTGTCATTCAGGTAGGAACCCAGGAGGAAGTGTGTGCCGCCTACATTTCTGGAGAGGAAACAAAGGCTCCTCACGGCACACCTTTGTGCAGTGTTTTTGACTTTGTAAAGGGCTCTCACATTCTTGGGGGTTACTATCATTTGTTTTATTCCACATCTAAGAAAACCGTGGTTAGAAAGGTCAAGTGGCTGTCCCAAGGTCACAGGTCAGGAGTGAATATTGCTGGGCTCACACCCAAGCCCGACTCCAGCTTCTCCCCTCCTTTCCAGACCATTCCCAAACAGCCGCCCCTCCCCACACCATCTTAATGATTTTCTAAGGGCACGCCAAGGAAATCCTGTGGCCATCGGACCTTATTTCTGGCTTCTAGCCAGAAGTCATGGGGTCATACTTGAAAGACTTCCTCAAACCCTGCAAGTCATCACTCTGGAGGCTTCTGCCTGAATTAGAAGCAGGGACTGTTTCCTCCATGCTGTCAATGGGGCGGGCTGTAATGGGTGCAGGTTTCCAGTGGAGCTATTTATCAATGTGTTTCAAAAGCCTTAAAAGCGTGCCTTCCTTTTACCCACCAAGGCCACCTGATGGAAATAGACAAATATGCAGAAATGCACATACAAGGTTGTATACCGAGGTGTTACATGGAACAGCAAAATATCAAAGCCAACCAAGATGTCCACCGGTAGGGTCTTGATGAAATAAAAAGATGGATCCAGTGTGGTAGGAATACACAGTCATTAAGAATAATGTAGATCTCCATTTAGCCATATACAAAGACGGACTCAAGTAAGCCTATGAAAGAAGTCCTACTCCATAGTCACCAGGGATGCACAAAATAAAGCCATCATTAGATGCCACTACACACCTATTAGAATACCTGAAATTAAAAAGAGTGACCATATTAAATATTTCCAAAGATGCAGAGTCACTGGAAATCACATACAGTGCTTGTGGGGCAGTATAATGATTTTAGACAACAGTTTGGTAGTTTCTTAAACAGTTAAACATACACTCACCATGTGATTCAGCCATTCCACTCCAAGGTATTTAGCCGGGAGAAGTAATAGCACAGGTCCATACAAAAACTGATATATAAATGTTTACAGCAGCTTTACATCTAACAGCCCCAAACTGGAAACAACCCAAAGGTCCATCACCAGGTGAATGGATAAACAAACCGGTATATCCACACAGTGGAATACTACTTACCAATAAAAAGAAAGGAACTATCAATCCACACAACATGTATGGATCTCAAAATAAAAGAAGCCATAGTGTATGATTCCATTTATATCGCATTCTAGAAAATACAAACTAATCTGTAGGACAAAAAAGCAGGATCAGTGTTTGCTGGTGTGTGTGTGTGTGTGTGTGTGTGTGTGTGTGTGTCTGTGTGTGTGTGTTTGGGGTGGCAGGAGGGATTCCAAAACGGCATAAGGAAACTTTTGGAGGTGATAGATAAGCTCCTCCTCGGTGAATGTGGTGATGGACTCGTGGGGGTAGACATATGTTGAAACCCATACACTTTAAATATGTACAGTTTATTGCATGTCAATCATACTCCAAAAAAGCTATATTTTAGGAAAGATGGCCTCTTAAAAAAAAAAAGAAGCATGTTCCAACTGTATATACAGTCTGATTTCCTTTCCGGGGGGGGGGGGTGCTTTGTGTGTGTGCATTTTCTGGGTGACAGATCGGACGTGAAGTAGACTTTTTTCTTTAAACTCTTCTGTGTTTGCGTACAACCACACGTCCGATTTTATATTTATAAAAAATAAAACAATTTCCATTTCGCAAAAAGAAAACCAAACAAGCGCCCTAAGCAGGGCCTAGCTCCTCCCCCTGCCTGGTCCTCTTCAGCCAGAGCGGAGGCACGAGTTGACCCAGACTCCAGGGCTTCCTGCGAACTGGTCCCCACGCACGGCGGCCCCCAGGGCAGTGACGAGAACAGCCCTGCAGATGCTTCCCGGAAGGCCGAGGGGTCAGCCTGAGCTAGACCAGTAAATCAGCCGCGGAAGGGGCCGCAGGGTTTCCTCCGCAGAGGCAGGGCAAGTGTCGCGGAGAAAGGCAAGCTGGGGTGAGTGAAGGAAGGGGCGCCCACCCACGCTTGGCTCTAAGAGGGGTAAGGCCTTTAATATATGGAGAGAGAGGAAGCAGCGCTGTCCCGCTTGCTAGGGACCAGATCGGAGAGCCGGGAAACCAGCAGGCCACTCCTGAGTTCTTAGGGCCAAGGGCCACCTGTCCCGTTGCCTGTTTCTCTGGGCAGGCGACTACACCTTGGCAGGTAGTTCACGTGCCCGCGGAGACTAGTTCTGAGTCAATTTGCCAAGCTAGAACCTGATTGGCCCATCTTGGGTCACGTGAGTGAGCCAGCCAGTCAATGGGGTGGGGTCCTGTATGATGCGGTTCTTTGTAAGGGGTTCACAAGGGCTTCTCAGAGAAGGGGCAGGCAGGGGCTGGGCTGCTTCCTAAAGGCTGTGCACTTTGTTGTGCAAGCAGAGAAAATCTGACGGCGTGACTGAGTCCCCAGACAGCATGGTGCCTCCCTACAGTGCAGCTGTCCTGAGGGGCCCAAGCACTAGAAAACCAGCCCGGTTCAAGCCCCCTCCCATGGAGTGGTTCCCCACCCTCTACCATAGCACCGTCCCTGGTGACAGCTGCTCGGGCCCCTGCCCCAGGGCAGCAAAGCTCTGCCCCAACAAGGTCGTGGCAAAGTCCTCTGAGGAATCTGAACTAGGTTATGCCGAGGAAGGTCAGGCTTTGTCAGGAGTAGCAGGAGTGGAGAGATACACACGGAGTGAGCAGAGGAGGCAGAATAACGTGACTCGGAGGGGCTTTTCATCACTGTCACCAGAGTTGCAGTCATATGGCTCAACCCTGACACAACCACGACCACCACAAAAAGCACAATATAAGGTATGCTTGCAACATGCTAAGCAATTTCCCTGCAGGACGGTGCTGAGTAGCAGACCCCAGTGCAGATAGAACCCTGGAGAACCTTGTCCAACCGCTAGTGTTTAATGCTAACATTAACACTGATTTGCGTCTTCTACAGACCAGGCACCCATTCCAAGCACCTCACTTGTATCTGCTCATGTAATGGCGTCAGTGCTATTATCCCCATTTTACAGATGGGCAAACTAAGGCACAAAGAGGTTCAGTAACTTGCCCTAGTTCACAGAGGCAGGATTCCAACCTGGGCAGCCTGGTTCTGATGTCATGCCTGTAACCACTGCCCACTAGACACTGATACGCACCTATTCCGGATACTGGGATACAGACCAAGACATATCCTACTTTGTGGGCCTCCCTGCCTGGGTGGGGAGAGACATAAATAGCAATGACCCACATAATGAGCGGACACTGTTGTTTTAAGTGCTACAAAGCTTGAAACTCTAAGAGTATCTAGAAAGGGGCGTCCTTGCCTAGAGGGGTCAGCGAGGGCTTCACTGCCAAAGTGACGCTGATGCTGAGGTCTACAGAGTGACAAGGAGCGGGCCAGGCAAAGCAGTGAGGGCCAAGTGTGTGGCAGGAAGAGGTTCAGGTAAGAGGGAACACAATGTACAGTGTGTCTCACATTAGGCAAGTGCTTTGCTTAAAGTTACAGGCAAAGGTTATAGGGCATGATAAGGACCCTGCCTTGGCCTCCAGGTGACAGGCCACTCTCCCTGTGACTCTACCCCCCCCGCGTACCTCCCCCCCCCCCCCGGTAATCATAGTTGACTGCCTGAGGTGGCAGTCGGACAAACCCATGAATATTTTTGGAGGAAATGTTTGCTACCAGGTGACCCCAAAGGATGCTGATCACTTCAGCGCTCAGGTTGCAGGAGTCATGATGATTCAGGGGAAAAAGCCACTAGCTGGATTCTGGAGGGAATTCAGCCAGCCCAGCTGCACGTGTGTGGAGATGCTTATCAGAGGCCAGCCTAGGCACCACTCACCCTGACACTGGGGCTCTGGCAGTTTGCGCCGGGCAGCCCTGGCCTCTCTCCAATGGCTTATTTCGGACACTGGTGGCTTTCCTAAATGAGGGAAAAAACAAACTCTGGGGTTTTTTAGAAAGTGCTCCAGTCTCAGCCATCCGATGGATAGTCCTGACAAGAATGGTCAGTCTCTGGACCCTACTGGGTAGCAACGGGGCTGTCATCACAAGAGGCTGGGTCACTCTCGAGGGTGAGGCTCGGCAGGGCAGGAAAACAATTGGATCTCATACGGGCCAGCTGGGCAAAGATGACAGCAGGGACAGGGAGGGGAGGGGACACAACTCTCTCCTACTCTCTAGGGAAAGCTGGCTTCGCCTTCTAGGAGGGAACCTTAGAAACGTTCTTGTCCTTTGGCCCAGAGATTCTGCTTCTGGGAATTACTGGCCAAGACGCCTCCCACCAGCACACAGGGGCACTTACGAGGGTGCTCACACAGGGTGGCTGGAAATAGTTAAAAACTGCCAACACCCCCGGACATATCCTGACGGAACTGGCTGAATCTAGTGTGGATGTCCTCGTCCCGGACAATGCAGCCCCTGAAGAGAATGTTCCAGCAAGGCGCAGCCTCTAAGAGTCACTGTTAGGTACAACAAAACAAAACATAAAAGTGGCAAAACAATGTGTATTGTATTATTTCATTTTTGCTTTTTTTTTAATGATAATATTCGTGCAAGGTTGGGAAAACAAACAAACGAACAAACAACGATCTGAAGCATCTATACCACACTGTTAAACAGAGGTTATCTCCAGGGAGGAACATCATGGGTGTCTTCCATTTTTTAAACTTTTGCTTTCTATAGCATAAAATCATGCAACGCTTGAATTTTTACTTTTGCTTTCAGATCTTTCTTCTCTAATGTAAGCATTTACTGCTATAAACTTCCCTCTTAGTCCCGCGTGTGCTGCTTCCCAGAGATTTTGGCATGTCGTGTTTTCGTTTTCATTCGTTTTCGAGATATTTGCTAAGTTCCCTTGCGATTTCTTCCCTGACTCACTAGTTGCTTAAGAGTGTGTTGTATAATTTCCACATACTTGTGAATTTTCCAGTTTTTCTTCTGCTATTGATTTCTAGTCTCTTCCCATTGCAGGGTACATGCTATGTTTGAAGTCAGAGGAGCAGGGGTGAAAAGAGAAGGAGATTGTCTCTGTAGCACGGTGGGTAGGAGCTCAGGCGTGGGATCCACACTGCCTGGATTTGAAGTCAGCTCCATCATTGACTGACTACCCATGTGACCCTGGATGTGGTATCATTGCTCTGTGCCTCAGCTTCCTCACCTGTGAAATGGGACATACATCATGGGGTCTTGTGAGGATTAAAAGAGTTCACATGAAGAAAACCTAAGGTCAGTGCCTGGGGCACACACAGTAAGTGTTTAGGGAAGCGTCACCTGTGGTGATGGAAGAGGAAGTCAGGACACCGGCAACTGCCCAGTTCTGGGGATGTCTCCACTGAGCCCAGGGTGGTGACCACAAGCACATACGTTTGCGCTCCCTGCCCTCCAGGACCCGATGGGCCCCTGGCCCCTGACCCGTGCAAGGGTTGCTATCAGCCTCTCCTCTTGTTCGTTTGTTCCTTTCCTCCTGCATTCAGTGCTCACTCACTGTCCCCCTCCCCGATGTACTAGGTTCTGGGGCCAGTGGGGATGGGGAGGGGGACAGATATAAATTCTTCTGTGAAATGGGGATGATTACTTAAGTCTGCTTGGGCTGCTTTAACAAAATACCACAGACTGCGTGGTTTATAAACAACAGAAATTTATTTCTCACAGTTCTGGAGGCTGGAAGTTCAAGGTCAAGGCGCCAGTAGACTTGATGTCTGGCAAGAGCCTGCTCCCTGGTTCACAGACAGCCATCTTCAGGCGGTGTCCTCACATGGCACAATGTGGGAGGGAACTCCTGTGGTCCCTTCGTAAGGGCACTGTTCCCATTCATGAAGGCTATGCCCTTATTACCCAATCACTTCTTTTTTTTTTTATAGATTTTTTAAATGTTTCATTTATTTATTCATGAGAGTCAGAGAGAGAGAGAGAGACAGAGACAGAGAGAGAGAGAGAGAGAGACAGAGGCAGAGGGAGAAGCAGGCTCCCCGCCTAGCAGGGAGCCCAATGCGGGGCTCGATCCCAGGACCCTGGGATCATGACCTGAGCCGAAGGCAGACGCTTAACCATCTGAGCCACCCAGGCGCCCCCCAATCACTTCTGAGAGGCCCCACACCCTAATACCATCACCTTGGGGGTTAGGATTTCAACATATGAATTTTGCAATGATATCTCTCTCTCTCTCTCTCTCTCTCTCTAGCAATAATAGAACCACCTGCTGCAGGCTGTGGGCATTTGAGGGGATCTTAGGAACACAGTGCTTAGCCCAGGGCATGGGCCCCCAGGGTGAGGTTAATAAACAGAAGCTGTTGTTTAGAGAGAGAAGTGATAGTATCAAGGCCCTTTTATCTATCTATCTATCTTTTTAAGATTTTATTTATTTATTTGAGAGAAATAGAGAGAGAGTGGGGAGAGGAGCAGAGGGAAAGGAACAAGCAGACTCCGAGCTGCGCTCAGAGCTCTACATAGGGCTCGATCCCACGACCCTGAGATCACGACCTGAGACAAAATCAACAGTGGGACAATTAAACAACTAAGCCACATAGGCACCCCTCTATCTATTTATTTTTAAAGTGAGCTCTGTGCCCTCCGTGGGGCTCAAAGTCACAACCCCAAGATCAAGAGTTGTATGCTCTATGGACAGAGTCAACCAGGAGCCCCCATCAAGGCCCTTTTTAAGGCCAACCCCCTTGCAGGAGAATGGTCAATACCACCCTGCCTTGGGGCTCATCATTGGCATTGATTTCTAGCCAAGCCCCCACCTCCAAAATCCCCACTGAGGTCAGAACTCTTGTCTGGTTGTGCGCACTTGTGTCCCAGTACTTACATCAGTGCCTGGCACAGTGTGGGCACTCAGTTTTTGTTCTAGTCAAACAAGCACTATTCTGAACACTTTACAAATACTCATTCTACTCATAACACTTCTGGGAAATGGGTAATATAGTCCCCTTTTAGAGATCAGAAAGTTGAGGCACAGAGAGGTTTCATAACTTGTCCAAGGTCACACAGCCAAAAAGTGGCAGAGTTGGAATGTGAATCCTGGGTGATGTTTGCTGAAGGAAGGAAGGAGAGGGTGAGGTGCAGGCTCTGCCGTCTGTGGTTCTGAAATGCAGAATCAGAGAGCAGGGCCTTTAGCAAACATTGATCTCCACCCTCATCCCCCATTGTTCCGCAAGTGGGAAGTGGGGACTAGGGTCAGTGAAGGTGGGACCCCAAATTTTAAACAGGAGATTAAAATTTGGGATTCCCAGCTTGCAGCCCTGTGATCCTTGGCAAGAGTTTGGGATGTGTCAGGAAATCTCAGGTGTTAAATTCCCTACTGTCACTGGAGAGAGGTTCATAATGAGTTGAGTAGAAAGGACAGGTTACAAAACATGGTGTGCTGTTGGTAGCTAACCCTCGAGGAGCCAGGTAACTTCCCAGGTCCAGGTAATTTGCAAAATCCTTTGTATACATTACTCCCTCGTTGAATCCTCAAAATAATTTCATGAGGTAAGTATGGCCACTAAACCCATTTTACAGCTGTTAAAACTGAGGCTAAGAGACTCCAAGGAACTGGTTCCAGGTCATTGAGCTAAGAGGAGGAGGAGTCTAGGCCTCATACCCTCGTCCACTCTCTGGTCCCTGCGGTAGCCCTTGTCCCCCACTGCTCCTCTGATGCCTCACCATTAAATGGCACCAGGGATGACTTTCACATTTAAAAATCATAGCTGTTGGGGCGCCTGGGTGGCTCAGTAGGTTAAGCGTCTGCCTTCAGCTCAGGTCATGATCCCAGGGTCCTGGGATCGAGCCCCGCATCGGGCTCCTTGGTCAGCAGGGAGCCTGCTTCTCCCTCTGCCTGCCACTCCCCCTGCTTGGGCGCTCTCTCTGACAAATAAACAAACAAATAAATAAAGAAATAAAATCTTTACTAAAATAAAAATCATAGCTGTTGCTGACAGTAATATTGACGAGTGTAAGAATTCTGAAAATAAGCAGAGCTCAGCAAGGGCTGAGGGGCTGTGTGTGTGCCTAGGAGGACCGGGAGGTGACCTGGAAACACCTCTTCTTGGTAAACACGGCCCTGATCACTGGGTGAAAGGTGTTGGACTCCTGATCGGTTATGTAAGCTGTGTTCACCTGCCGACTCCTGGCCCACTGGGTGGGGTCTAAGAAAGTCCAGAAATGTAGCTCCAGGGGGTCGGGGAAGGCGGGGCAGCGGGGGGTGGGGTGGGGGGAGTTCTCATTTGAGCTCACCTCCCATACAGTCAGGCTGTCCGGACAAGGCCTCAGCCAACCATACCTTCCACTGTGCTTAGGCCCAGCAGGGCTACAGGGCCACTTTCCAGAAATGGGACTTTTGCCTGCTCTTTGGGATACCCCCTCAAGCCCCCCTCCACGGCTTTAGTTTGACTTTGCACAGAAGGAATTCAACTGGACTCTTTTTCCTAAGTGGCTCTATGCCATGCACTTTCCCCTCATACTTTGTGTAACTGTGCAAAGGGGTCATTATCTCCATTTTATGGGTGAGGACACTGAAGGTGAAAGAGCTTAATAACTTGCTTGAAGCGATAGGGCCAGGGAGTGGCAGGGCTGGCATTTGAACCCAGGTCCCTTCAGGCAGAAGGAAGGCTCTGGGAACTGTGTGCTCAAGA
This sequence comes from Zalophus californianus, assembly GCF_009762305.2. NCBI lineage: Eukaryota > Metazoa > Chordata > Mammalia > Carnivora > Otariidae > Zalophus > Zalophus californianus. The sequence continues at coordinate 7,694,336 of NC_045607.1, forward strand.
AATATCTTCAGATCCAGGTGACAGGCAGAGAAAGGGAAGTGAAGGTAGTTAAATTCCTGACTCTCACACATAGACAAAGACTATGTAGGGAGCTGGCCTGGGATCATCACATCACCCTCTCTCTAACACCTTCCATGGTTCCCCATTGCCTTTAAGATAAAGCACAACATCATTATCATCGCCTGCCAGGCCCTCCTGTCGGATGGGGCCTGCCTACTTTTCTAGGCTTGCCCTCGCCTCTCACAGATTCTAGGCTCCTGCATCTTCTCAGTTTAGACTTTCCACCAACTCCCCTCTCTCCTAGCTGACTTCGGCCCATTCATCAGACTTGGCCTTACATGCCTTTCCCACTCGGGAAGGCCTGCCCAGGTCATACACACCAGGTCAGACCAGTTCCCACCACTCCCCGAACTCTCCTTGACTCCCCAGGCATACCCCAGCTCTCATTGCTTGGGCCACACACACCTGTGTGCTCCCCCCCCCCCCCCCGCAGCCTCAGTCCCAGAGCAGATGGTGTGATAAACACGTGTGAATGAAACATGGAGGAATGAAGTGCTTGGCAGACCTCGGCAGGCTGGAGACCTTGGAGGCAGGAAGAGCAAGGTGGTGAGGCTGCTGGGCTGCCCTGCAGGTGGTACTAAGACAGGACTCCCAGAGCAGGGCCAGTGCTCAGAGCCCGGAACACAGGCTGGAGTTTGGATTTTTCCGGTTAGTGATTTGGAGTTCTGGGCTTAAGGCACACTGGAGCCGAAGCCATGGTTTAAGAAGGTAAGGCTGTCCTCAAAGCCATAGGGAAAGACGGGTGGGTCTGGGGAAAGCCACCTATGGGTCTCTGGATACAGTGGACACAGTGGAAATGGGGTAGACACGTGGTCATGTTTCAGCCTGGGAGTCTGGCCTGATTTCACAGTGTCGGGTCAGGCACTGGGCCTCGGCCTTCACATACTCACTGATTGGATCTCCTCAACAACCCCAGGAGGCAGCAACTGCTGTGGGCCCCACTGCACAGATGGGGAAACTGAGGTTCAGAGAGGTGGAGTGACCTGCCCTGAGTCACACAGGGACTCTCTATCCCTGCCTTAATTGTCACTGTGTATATTGCATCACACTCAGAGGTCAGGGGGATCTGGACCTACACTGTCCAATATGTTCGTCATTAGCCACCTGTGGCGATTTAGATTTTAAATTTAAATTAAATGGTGTTTAAAATCCAGTTCCATGGGGTGCTTGGTGGCTCAGTTGTTAAGCATCTGCCTTCGGCTCAGTTCATGATCCCAGGGTCCTGGGTTCGAGCCCAGCATCGGGCTCCCTGCTCGGCAGGAAGCCTGTTTCTCCCTCTCCCACTCCCCCTGCTTGTGTTCCCTCTCTCGCTGTGTCTCTCTCTGTCAAATAAATAAATAAATAAATAAATAAATAAATAAATAAATAAATAAATAAATCTTTTATTTGACAGAGAGAGACACAGCCAGAGAGGGAACAGAAGCAGGGGGCAGAGGGAGAAGCAGGCTCCCCGCGGAGCAAGGAGCCCGACATGGGACTCGACCCCAGGACCCCGGGATCGTGACCCGAGCCGAAGGCAGACGCCCAACGACTGAGCCACCCAGGCGCCCTAAATAAAAAAATCTTAAAAAAAATTAAGTTCCATAAATAAATAAAAAAAATAAAAATAATAAAATAAAATTCAGTTCCTCAGTCACACTAGCCACATTTTAAGTGCTCAATAGCCACATGTAGCTGGTGGTTATCATGTTGGATAGTGCAGATATGGAACATTTCCACCACTGCAGAAAGTTCTATTAATAATGTCGGTCTAGGGGCGCCTGGGTGGCTCAGTTGGTTAAACGACTGCCTTCGGCTCAGGTCATGATCTAGGAGTCCCCGGATCGAGTCCCGCACCAGGCTCCCTGCTCGGCAGAGCGTCTGCTTCTCCCTCTGACCCTTCCCCCTCTCATGTGCTCTCTCTCTCTCTCTCTCGTTCTCTCTGTCTCAAATAAATAAAAATCTTAAAAAAAAATAATAATGCCGGTCTAGACTGTGAAGGTGGACACGTCCTCAAACACCATTTAATTCAATACTCTTATTTAACGGATAAAGAGAGATCAGGGACCGGTTCAAAGTCACACAGTGAGTCAGTGATAGGGGTGGAACTCAAAACCTGGGCTCCCAACTCCCAGCCTGGGCTCTCTCCCCTGAAGGACGCTGACTTCTGTCTCTTAGCTGGGGCTTCATAAGGGGCTTCTGTGAGGCAAAAAGACACTATAAACAAAGTCTAAAGACAATTGATTAAGCGGAAGTAATACTTTAATGTTGAAGTTGAAGTGTAACATAGGTTAATATCCATAATGTGTAATAAGCTATCAAAAATAAATAACAAAAAGATGACTACTCCAATTGGTAAAAAGGAACAAGGATAGGCCAGGCAATTTACAGAAGAAATGAAAATTGCCAAAAAGACTCTGGTGAAAGAAATGTACAGTAGTATAGCTTTTTTTTTTTTTTTTTTTTTGGTCAAACAGATTGGTAAAGATGGAGAAAATGTGGGAATGGGTGCTATCTTATACTCTTGGTGGGAGTATAAATGGATCCAACCTTTTTGGAAGGCCGTTTGGCCACATTTTTCTTTTTTTTTTAAGATTTTATTTATTTATTTGACACACAGAGAGAGCATACGTAGGTAGAGTGGCAGGCAGAGGCAGAGGGAGAAGCAGGCTCCTTGCTGAGCAGGGAGCCTGATGCGGGGCTCGATCCCAGGACCACCTGAGCCGAAGGCAGGCGCTTAACCGACTGAGCCACCCAGGCGCCCCTGGCCACATTTTTCAACAGTAAATATGTAAATTCTCTTTGAATCAGTAATCCCTGGGCTAGGACCCAAGGCCGCCTGACTCTGGGTCTCATGTCCTGAACCATGACTTCTCTCCATGAGTGATGGTCAGGCTTAGGTTGGAAAGGGCAGAATCACTGGTCAATGGGGAGACTTGTGGACTTGGCTGTGGGAGGTTTAAGCAGGATACATCTCCATGGGCGAGTTCTTTGGGGCCTTTATCTTCTTGTGTGACTAGCTCTGATATTAGCGAGGGGCCCAGCACCAATCAATATGCGCTTGGTCAGCTGCTGTGGTGGCTCAGCTGCCATTCCAGTTCTGCAGATAATCGGAGCCCAGTCACCGGTGAATCAGCACCAGCCGCCCTTGGCAAGCAAGGCTGGGAAGGCGGCTTGGCGTGGCATTCTGGACTGCGTGTCAGGTGGCAGAAAGCAGGCCAGCTGGGCAGCTGCCTGGAGGGTGATTTGGGCAAGTGACATTCTCCATCCCACCTCAGTTTCCCCTTTCTTTCCCTGTCTCTTTTCCTTTCTTTTCTTTTCTCCCCTCTTCCCACCTCTCTCCCTCCCAGGCTCCCTTCCAGTGAGTGCTAGGTATGCACCACTTATTGTGACAGCAAACAGAAGCAGAGCTCTTGTTTTGTCTGCACACAGATGGCTGGTAACTTGGGGCACAGAGCAGGGAGAGAGTATTGTGCCTGACATGGGGGGATGGAGTGGGAGAAGATGCTTGAGCTGAAGCTTGACACTTGGTAGGTGTCACCAGGTGGGCAGGGGACAAGGCCAGAATCTTGGGCCAGGGCTGTAGGGGCCTGAGGGAGGCGGGCAGTGAGAGGCTGAGCGGTTCCAGAGCATCTTGAGTGCCAGGCTAAGGATTGATTTTATCCAGAGGGTGATGGAGAAATGTGGCAAGGCTTTCGTTTGTAATATCCTTATAATGACATACTACTAAATTACAAAATAAATTCATCATATTACAAAAACAAACAATACCCCAAATACCCATTAAAATAAAGGAAAAATTTCCCTCTAAACTCTCTCCCCAGATGGAAGCCTCTGGTAACAATTTAGGGTGTATTCTTCAAGATTCTTTCCTATGCATACATAAATGTATCCATTCTTCTAGACAAAAATAAGCTCGCTCTTTAATACTGGTCTGTGACCTGATTTGCCACAGTAGGCTGGACATTTCCCACCTCGGCACACACACATCTCCTACAGCCTTCTCAGCAGCCGTGTGGCATCTCACTGATGACACTTGCCCTCATTTGACAAATACTGACTGAACTCCGTTGTGTACCAGGCACTGTTCTGGGTGCCAAAGATGGAGCAGAGAACAAAACGTAGTTTTGCCCTCAAGGCTTCCCTCTTCCTATTGCCAGACATCAGGATGCTTCAATATTTTTGTATAATATATGAGGGTGCAGGGACCATCTTGCATATGTATCTTTGCATGCATGCGTGAGTGCTGCTATTGGGTAACTTACTTTAAAAGGAATTGTGCTCTGGGCGCCTAGGTGGCTCAGTCAGTTAAGCGGCCGACCCTTGATTTTGGCTCAGGTCATGATCTCAGGGTCCTGGGGTTGAGTCCTGCATTGGGCTCCACGCTCAGCGGGGAGTCTGCTTGAGGATCAGCCTCTCTCTCTCCCTCTGCCCCTCCCGCTGCTCATGCACCTGTGCATGGGTGCATGCACTCTCTCTCAAATAAATAAATCTTTTTTTAAAAAGGAGTTATGGGGACGCCTGGGTGGCTCAGTGGGTTGAGCGGCTGCCTTCAGCCCAGGTCATGATCCCAGGGTCCTGGGATCGAGTCCCACATCGGGCTCCTTGCTCAGCAGGGAGCCTGCTTCTCCCCCTCTCTCCCTCTGCTTGTGCTCTCTGTGTCAAATAAATAAATAAAAAAAATCTTAAAAAAAGGAATTATGCAAACTGAATTTTGGTAGTTACTGGCAACACTGAGTAGTTTTAGAGTAGGAGGTGATGTGGCTATATCTACAGTTACCCACCCACCTGTCCATCCACCCATCTATCCATTTACCCATCCATCCATGCACACGTGCATATATACACACACACATCATGTGTGCATCTGGGCATCTGTCCCTTGGGCAGTCATTTATGGAGTGTCTATTGTGTGGCAGGTCCTGAAATGGACATCCAGACACCATGGATGAGGTGTCTAACCCTGTGAAGCTCGTGCTGTAATGGGGGAGAGAGAGAGGTAAACAGCATCACGTGAGTTTGTCCAAGGCCAGACAAGGGTGAGGATTGTCTCAGGCCTCCCATTTTCTGCAGCTGTGATTCTATTCTCAAGGCCGCAGTCCCACGAAATTCCTCCGTTCCCTCTACTCCGTCCCCACACCTATTCCAGTGCCCGTGTTCACTTAACACCCCGACTTCAGGAACCAGGTGGCATTCAGTCAAATTCAGAACCCTGGGGATATTCAAAAAGCTCTACTTGAGAAACTACTACTGTTGCTCAGGAAGTGCTGAGCTCTTCCTCTGCCATGTGCCCCCCTCCCCTTCCCAGTGCTCTGGCTCCACGCTAGTCTGAGCTACCAGTCTCCTGTTGGTGCGGCTGTATTAGCTCCTCACCTGTCTGCCTGGCCTCGTTCTTGCCCACTGGTAACCAATCCATTCTCCACATCGCCAGAAAGGACTTTGAAAGAGGAATTTTGGATCTTGTCACTAACCTGCTTACATCCTCCGGGGGTGTCCCTTTGGGGGGATCTAAACTCCTTGGGGTGGCTCAGTCGTTAAGCGTCTGCCTTCGGCTCAGGTCATGATCCCAGGGTCCTGGGATGGAGCCCTGCATCGGGCTCCCCGCTCAGCGGGAAGCCTGCTTCTCCCTCTCCCACTGCCCCTGCTTGTGTTCCCTCTCTCGCTGTGTCTTTCTCTCTGTCAAATAAATAAATAAAATCTTAAAAAAAAAAAACAAACAAACAACCTCCTCCCAGGCTCACAGAGCCCATGTCAGCAGGCTCCTGCCTGACCCCATGCCTCTCTCAGCTCCTTCTACCCACTCCCCTCCAGTCACACACAGTTCCCCAAACACACCAGTCCCTGCCTCTGCCCCCAGAGCTTCCTATGCCTGGGTCCTCCTTATTATTGTTTTGTTTTAAAGATTTTTTTAAAAATTTATTTGTCAGAGAGAGAGCGCGAGTACACAAGCAGGGGGAGGGGCAGGCAGTGGAAGAAGAAGACCCCCTACAGAGCAAGGAGCCCGATGCGGGACTCGATCCCAGGACCCTAAGATCACAACTTGAGCGGAAGGCAGACGCTTAACCAACTAAGCCATCCAGGGGTCCCAAGGGTCCTCCTTATTTAGGTCTGGACTGACATAATCCCTCACACAGCCCAGGAACCCCAATCCAATCATCTTCTCTCACATTTCCCTGGATTTCCCTCTCCAGACCACTTGTCTGAATTATCTTGTTAGGTACTGCTTTCTTTATGTCTGCTCAGGGCCTCAAGAAGGTAGGACAGGCTATGCTTGGGAATTTGGGGGTGCTGGAGAAGTGTGGACATGCTGGCCTGGAGCTCCATTCTAACCACTCGCTCAGATCTCCGGCCTAAGCCATTTGCAGGTGTGGCCTCTTGAAGTCTTCACAACATTCTGAAAAGGTTGGTATTCTTTCTTTCTTTTTCTTCTTTTCTTTTCTTCTTTTCTTTTTTCTTTCTTCCTTTCTTCCTTTCTTCCTTCCTTCCTTTCTTTCTTTCTTTCTTTCTTTTTCTTTCTTTCTTTTCTTTTTCTTTCTCTTTCTCTTTTTCTTTCTCTTTCTTTCTTTTTCTCTTCCTTCCTTCCTTCCTTCCTTTCTCTCTCTTTCTTTTTTTTTTAATTTTTAAGTAAGCTCTATGCCCAGTGTGGGGCTTGAACTCATGGCTCTGAGATCAAGAATCTCATGCTCTACTGACTGAGCCAGCCAGTGCCCCAGGTTGGTATTCTTATTCCCCTTTTACAGGTGAAAAACTATGACTCAGAGATTAAAAAAAAAAGTTTGGGGTGTATCCTTCAAGATTCCTTTCTATGCATGCAAAGGTACACCCAAAGCTTGTGTGACACAAGTGGTCAGTGTTAAGTCAGCTGGATTTTGAATCCTGCTCTGATGGCTTCAGAGCAAGTGGTCTTAGCCATATCACACTGACCCCCCTCTCTATGTGGAGTCCCCAAGCCTCAGTGTCCCAAACCAAGGCCAAACTGCCAATGTGCAGCAGAGCCAGGATTCTAACACAGATTTGTCTCACCCCAAATGGAGCATCCTGAACTGGCACCAGGCTCTCTCCCTTCTCCAGGCACCATCTGGGAAATGAGGAACGGGAAACTTCCTGGGCTCCCAGCCCTGAGGCTACAGAGAGATAAATACCCGACCGAGCTAAGTCTGGTGGCCAGGCCCACCCTGCTTCCTGTTAGAGCAGTCTGGGGTTACTCGTGGTCATAGCTGAGGAGCCAGCCAGGCCTTGAGACCTCCTTGGCTGGTCCTCTCCTCTGAAATCCCCTCCTGGGGTCAGGTGGGCATGGGCTCTTCCTCTGTGGAGCAGGCCCAGCTAGGATGAGTGAGGAGAACACACCCCACAGAGTAGGTAGCATAGCTTAGCCTCTAGTACCTGTGCTCCAAGTTTAAGACCCATTCCAATGATCTAAACTCTCCAGGCCTCAGCTACCCTAGGTGTACGTGGGGGTACATAATAGCAGTGGGAGCTGCTCTTACTATTTTTCACCTATCTGGCTTGTGTTTTCTAAATTATGGGACCAATTGGAGGGAAGTAGAGGTCATCACCCCATTTTATGGCTGGGAGGCAGAAAGAAATCAGAAATCTGAGCCCTCAGTTACATGTCTGGCCCTAACTCAGCCCCAAGTCCAATCCATTTCTGTCTCTCAAATGCCTCTCAAATCCATCCTCATTTTCTCTCAGCTCAGAGGTTCTGCCTTCATCATTTCTTGCCTGGATCCACAAGGCCCCTCAGCCCTGTTTCCCATATTCTCTCCTCCACACTACAGGCTGCCCGAGCCAGCTTCTTACAACAAAAAAACAAGTCTAGATCATCCTCCTGTTCAAAATGTGTGAGTGGCTCCCCTCCTTATTCTGCTCTACAAGACTCTGTAAGATCCAACCACTACTGGCCTTCCAGCTCTTGCCCCCTGCCTCTCTCGAATCTCAATGCAGCCAGATGGAAGTACTCACGGCCTCTGCGGGTACCACATTCTCTGTCCTCCAGGCCTCTAGAGGCTCCCTCTCCATGGCCCCTGCCTAACTCAGGGCAGGATGCATCCTGCCTCTAGCGAGCCTCTCCAGTTGCTGTCACAGTTCTCATCTACCAGATTTGTGGCTGCCTGTGTCCCTGGCTGCTCCTTCCTCCACCTGATCTTGGGCTTAGATGGAGGCTGAAGAGGGGAGGGCCACCAGGAGCTCACTGCTGGGTCCAAGCCTGGTTTCAAGCAGATTGCCCCTTAACATTTGGGGACTGAATGAATGAACTACAGTGTGTCCAGGGTCTGGGAGGTACGAAGCTCTGGAAGCGGTCTCTGTACCCAGGGCAGTTAATGTAGTCAGAGACCAGCAATAACTAGCTAAGAAGCTAACCGACAACAAAAGGCTTGGAAAGCAGCTTGGGGGAGAAGCTGGGTCTAGCACAGTTTGCAGTGAACTGCTCCAAGTCACTCCCTCGGCGAAGCCTTTGCAGACACTTCCTTCTCAGTGCTCAGAACTAGAGATTCCCAGGCGGAAGACCTGCTTGGTCTAGTTCTGGCCGCCTCTCTGGGTGTTTTTGGAAAAATGGGACTCACTGCCTCTGGGCCTGATTTAGTGGCTAATGAACTCAAGTCTGGGGGTACACTAGAGGGCCGTTATAGCCAGCGCTCATATTGTTTCCTCTCTTCATTGTTTCTTCTTTTCTTCTGCTCGCGCCTTCCTCCTTGCCAGACCAGCCCGGGCTTCCCGCCCCGCGACCTCCCACTGCCTTTTCGGGGCCCCTCTCCCTTTCCCTCCGCTCCGCCCCGACCGAGGAGGCGGGTCCAGCCGCGCGGCACACCAATCCAAGCGTCCTGAGCCCCCTCTGCCTCCCGCGAGTCCCGCCCCACGCCGCCGTCCGCCAATCGCGCTCCGCGCCTGCCCCGCCAGGCCGCCCAATTGCGGGCAGGCTGGGCCGCCGGCGCCCCGCCCCTCCCGCGCTTGGCTGCTGCTCCGCGGGCGGCCGCGCTGGGCCTCAGCATTCTCCCAGCGGCGCCGCATAGCGTCGGGCTCGGGCGGCTGTGTCCGGCGCGCAGAGGGCGGCGCTGCTGCTCGCGGGGTGCTGGGCAGAGGCGGCGAGCGAGGCGGGTGCCACCGGCCGGCCGGAAAGGCGCCTCAGCTCCGCCGGGGCCCGCGGCGCGGGACCCAGGACTGAAGAGAAGGCGGCGCCCCGGCTGCCTGGGCCCGGTGTCCGCCCGGAGGGGGCCGTGGCCAGCCGTTCCCGGGGCGGACTGTCCCCGCCGCGCCTCCCGGAGAGGCCCCCCAGAGCTCCCGGTCGCCCCCTGGGGGTGCCCTCAGCCGTCCCGGACTCACCTGCGCGGGCCGCCGGGCGCCCAGGTGCGGGGGCGTGTGCGCGGCTAGGGCACGTCCCCCAGCCGCCAGCGGGGCGGGGGCGGGGTCGCCCGCCGCCCTCGGCCTCACCGGTCCGCCAGCCGCGCCCGGTAGCGCGGCCAGAGCTCCCCGGAGACCGCGGTGCGGGATGCTGCCCTCCAGCGCGGCCGCTCGCGCGCCGCCCGCCACCCCTGCCCCTGCCTCCTGGGCCATGCCCCGCTGTTTACATGCCGGTGAAGCCCCCGGCCACTCCGAGCCGCTCCGAGCCCCGGCTCTCCGACGGTGAAGGCAGCCGGCCCGCGAACTGGACTGGTCGCTCAGACCTGGGCCCTCCGGACTTAGATCCCCGCCTGCTCCGCCGCCTTCGCCACCATCTGGGCGGGATCCGGCTCTGATGTTTTGAGGAGGGGGTGTGGTATAGGGAAAGGAATCCTGGGGATTTCTGGCTTCCCCCCCTTTTTTGGCCTTCGGGGCTTCAGACTCAGGGAACTCGCTCATGGCTTTCTTGATGAAGAAGAAGAAATTCAAATTCCAAACCACTTTCACCCTGGAGGAGCTGACTGCTGTCCCCTTCGTGAACGGAGTCCTCTTCTGCAAGGTCCGTCTGCTGGATGGCGGGGATTTTGTCAGCCTGTCGTCAAGGTAGGAGCTGGGGCAGCCGCGCCTGCAGGGGAGGAGGGCGATGATGAGCTAGATCTAGCCACTTGGCACGTGGAAGCGCCCCTGTGGGCCCAGGTAGTCCTGGGGATTATGTGTGTCTGGGGCAGGTTTACACAAGGCAGGGCTGAGTGATCTGGGAGGTCTGGGCCTGAGGAAACTGGCAGGGTGCAGGGCTGCAGGTGACCAGCTGGATAGGTGGGGGTTTGTTCTTTCAGCCCCCTCGTGGGGCCCTGCACACAGGCCCATTCCTCAGACTTGCACAAAGAGCCCACCAGCGTTTGTGCCTGGAGGGGCTGAGATGGGGAGGAGTATTCCTGGCCACCTTGCACCCAGCTGGCTGCTTGGGCTGTCATATGATTTAGAGCCTGGGCCAGCCACAGGTTCCCAGGCACCCCCGGCCTGGCTGGAGGGAGGTGGCTGGATTTTGGCCTGCCCAGCCCTCTCTTAGTGTCCGTCCTCTTCTGGCTGTGGCTGGGCTGCTTTGCATTGCAAATGGCCTTGTCAAGGAGGCTGCCACCCTCTCTGAAAGAGGCTCAGTCCAGTTTGGCTAATGGCTTCTTCCCCATCCTGCAGGTCCAGCTGTCCAGCTCATTGCCGAGGGTGACTGAGTTCCTGAGCTGCACCCACTGACTGTGCCCACCTGGGGTCACATGGTTGGGGCTTGCTGGGGGAAGAGTGTCTTGGAGTCGGACAGATGGGGGTTCAAGTCCTAGCTCTGTCACTTTCTGGGCCCAATACAGGTCTGTCAGAGTTGTGGAGAAGTTTCAGTAGATAGAATGCAGTACAGGGCCTGGCCCAGTGCCTAGGACATGCTGGTTCCCTTCCCTGGTCTGTCCCTTTGCTCCTCAGGACTCCTTGTGGGCCCAGTTAGCTGGAGCTGCCTCACAGTTCTGAGTTGGAGAAACTGAGGCCCAGAAAGAGGAAGTAAGTGGCTTTCCAGGGACCTCACAGGAGGCAGTTGTCAACAGAACTTGGCCTATTTGGAGACCTGTTGGATGAATCTGGTGGTCTGGGAGGATGCGGGCAAGGGGATGGGGGGTGGGTGGGCATACAGCCTAACCCAGATTTAGGAATCTCTGGTGCAGACAGGGTGGGGTGCCCTTTCTCTGCACTTGGGCCCACTCAGGCCTGGAGGCTCCCCAGTCTGCCGGGAACTGCTTATCTGAGGAATTCAGAGAAAGGCTGCCCTTTGCTGTGGGGGCTGGTGGCAGTCCTCCGCTGCCTGGGAAGGCTGTGATCCCGATCCCATGGCCACCCACAGAGCTGCCCAAGGTTTTGGGGAAAGGTTGTGCTCAGAGCTAGGGTCTGGGGTCAGCCACTCACTGACTGGGTGACCTTGGGCAAGTTACCTACCCTCTTGGATTCCAAGAACCAGCGACTGTTGGTGCGGTGCTTTCCATTTTACTAACACTTCTTCCTTAATTCCTGGACTATGCCATGGAGTGGGGTGGAGGTGGGGTGGGGGGAACTGTAGGATTATTATCCCCATTTTACAGAGGTGAAAACTGAGGCTGAGGGAGGGAGTGATTTGCATGAACTAATACAGCAGAGCCCAGATTCCTTCAGGGTGTGCTTTTAACCACTATCCTGTTCCACCTTTGCGCCTTCGTTTCCTTGTCTGTGAAATGGGAGAAGTCACACCTGCCCCTAGAGTTGTGAGGAGAATGGATAACGGCTGTGCCACATCTGGCTCAGGCAAATTGTTGCAGTGGTTGTGGTTACTATGGCAGAGGGGTCCAGGCCCCAGGCCTCCCATTTCTTGGAGGGACCAGCCAGAGTCAGCAGAGGGCCCGCACGTGAGCTACGGGTGGAACAGGGTCTTAGATCCCACTGAGGAATCTGTATCTAGCCCCAGACTGAGGCCTCCTCCCAGGCACGGGGGCCACTGTCACCCTACCTGTCCGCCTTTCCATTGCCCTAAACCTGCCCCCTCATCTGGGAAAGTCTGGAAAGTTCCAGGTTTCGGCCCACAGTGGATTTCACCTTTGCCTCCCCTTCTTCCCTCCTGGCAAGGGGCCATAGATTCCCTGAACCCAGCTGAGCCCAAACAGCCTTTCCCAGCGCTCATCCTGGTTGAAACCTGACAGGGTTGTGGAGGGAGGAGCTGACATTGAGCCCCCAAGGCTGGGCACTTAGTGGGCTCTGGATACCTGTCAGCTGCTGGGCAGGTGTGGCTGGAGGGAGCACATAGGGACATTGGGACCTGAGGCTGCTTTAGAGCTGCTTTGGCTTTTGCCCAGGAGATAGGGGTTCCTGGGCTCCTACCTCCTCCACGCCCATCCCGCCCATCCTGTTCTGCAGCCTGGGAGCCTCGCCTCACAGCCCACCCCTCCAGATGGCCAAGGCCCCGTTGTTTTGGAGTTGGGGTAGGGTCAGGGGTGATGACACCTGCTTAGACCTTGGCCCAGATCCAGTAGCATACTCTTCCCAACCCCAGGGATCCCTGGGATGGCCCAGAGACTGCTGGTGGCCGCATAGGTGTTGTCTGAGTAAAGCAGGCCTGAGGCCCCACCCCTGCAGCACCCGCCTTCCTAGCTGGAGTGTTTCCTTGTGTTGGGTGCCATGGCAACAGCCGGGTACACAGCTCTAGCCTGACCCAATTTGAGCAGGTAGAACAGGTGGTATGTTGCACTGTTCCCCAGCCTCATCTTTTTGAGGCCTCCTTACAAACCATAATCCTCACAGCTACCGTGTTCCGAGGGCCCAGGCTCTGTGCCAGGGTTTTGCAAGTGGTATATCCATTAATCCTCTTGGCCATGGGGCCGGGGGGTTGGGGGGCGCCGAAGCCAGAGAGGTGAAGCCATATGCCAGACGTCACCCAGCTGGTAATGTAATTTGGAAGATAACCTTTTTATCATTAGGGTTTAAACTGCCTTGATGTGCACTTCCTGGATGCTAGGGACCTGCCGAGCACCTCGGACTTGTGATCAGTTGAGCCCTGGAACCACTCCATGAGCTGATGAGGACACTGGGCTCAGGAGAGCTGAAGCGATGGGCCCATTTCTCTCAGCTAGGGAGTGGCAGGGCTGTGATTTAAACTGGGTAGGCCTAGCTCCAAAGTCCTGCCTTGCCTTGGTGGCAGAGGGCTGGAAGCAGCTACAGCCCCATGGGATGCCCCAGACGTTTGAAGGTTCTTTTTATTGGGTGGGGTGGTGCAGGAAAGTCCAGATTTGAATACTTTTGAGGCATCAAGCTAGATCCTGAGACAAAGGGGCCCTAGGGCCACAGGTGGGGGTGAAGCTGAAATCACTCCCGTGCATCTGGGGCCAGGCACAGGCTGCCCCAGGGGCACATGGGCGTTTGCCAAGGTCCCTGCTTGGGGGCCCTCCAGGCACATGCATCCACATGGCATCTGGGAGGCTTTCCCAGGGGTCCTGGGAGGGAGGCAGACGTCCCAGCCAAGTCTGGTGAGTTGGGAGGCAGCAGGTCGGGCATTAGTCTCTCAGGGCAGGCTGGGTGCAGGCTTCCAGCTCTGAGCCAATCTATCCTTCAGGCAAGAAGAATCCCAAACATCCCGAGAGGTCTCTGTGCCCCACTGGCATGAGTCCTGTGGCCTGGCCCATGCATGTGCTGGTGGTGCCAGGGGAGGGAGCGAGAGGGAGGCGTTGATATACCTTCTAGCAAGTCCTCTCAGGAGACTGGCGGCCAGTGCGGTAGGGAGGGACTGGTGCAAATGAAGATGGGGGGTGGCCAGGCCCTGGCCTTGGGGGCCCAGCTGAGGGGCAGGGGCAGTGTGGCCTAGTTTGCCCATTAGGAGGATGGCTCTTGGCTGCTGAGTGGAGAAGAGGCAGGGGGGCCTGACCAGCACCCCGTAAGGGACAGTGGGAGTTGGCTGGGTGGGTTTTGCCAGCACGGCTACGCGGTGACAGGCAGAGGGAGAAGAGCGGGCAGCCTGGAGAGAAGGTTGGCAGGCAGAGTGGACAGGTGGGTTTCCTGGTCCTGATGCCCCTGGCACCACACCTAGTGCTTAGTGGCTGCCAGAAGATGGAGGTTCACTGGGCGCACAAACGTAGTGAGGATTTTGCTGCCCCATACTGTGCTCTAGTAGTTTTTGACAGAATAAAAATCTAGACTTTCGGTTTCTTTTAAATTGGGTATCTGGCAGCAGTGCACATGGCAGCGTTTGGCCCCAGGGGCTTTGCAGCTGCCTTCTCCGCGGGATGCCCGCTCTGGGCTCCGGACCCCACTGCACACCTCTGGATCTCCGCCATAGTCTGCCTCCCTCATTTTACCAGGTCCTGCCTGGTCCCTGGGGCCCCTGTGGAATGCCTTCTGCGTGCAGGCTGAGGAGACAGGCAGCTGTGGAGAAAAGTCCTGCTGGCAAGCCGCAGAGGCCACTGCAGGCAGCCAGGGGGGCACCAGGCCAGCCGCTGGGTCCCTGTGGGGTCAGACTGTGCTGCTAGTGCCCGTGGTGAAGCCTGAAGCTGCCCAGCCTGGGCCTGTCCTTGACGTCTGCTCCTTGGACCTGGCCTTTGCCGCCAGCTGGCCGCACCTTTGGCAGATGCCACCCTGGCAGGCCCTGCCACCTGTCTGCCAGTCTAACAGTGGCAGAGCCTGACCCGAGGTGATCTGGTTCTGTGGAGCTGAGGCTATTCCCTGAGGCCTGTTCCTCCTGTTGAGCTCTGTCCTGGGAGCCACTCTGGCCACAGGTTCTCAGCAGCAATGACATCGTGTGTCTGAGCTCCGTGAGTGCCCTTGAACTCTGCTTGCTCAGTACCTGGAAGTCCCGACTCACATTTGGGAAGCCGTGCTGAGCCTTGTGACGGCTGTTAGTTGCCTGCTCTCATGTCTCAGGAGCTTGGGCACTGTGTGTGTGCAGTCTGGTGACTGCCGTGTGGTGACCCTGCAGTCACCTGCCTGTTGCTGGGGATGGGCAGTCTAACACCCTGGCAGCCAGGGGAGGTTTATCTTCACCTGCCAGACAGCTACAGTGAGGTTTGAGCAGGGGAGAAACATCAGACTTGCTCAGAAAGAGACCCGGGTGGGGGCAATGGGAGGTGTCTCTCTTCATCATCCAACTTGTCTGGCAAGTGCTTCTGGTCATGGGCACACCAGGCCAGCCCCCATCGCTTCAGATGTGCTCTGTGACCTGAAGTCTGTCGTCTCCTGGGCCTCTGGCTCTCCGTAGGTCACACTGAGCCAGTGGTGGCCTTGGTGAGACCTGAAACTGCCCAGTGTGCCTGCTAGTGGTGTCTGTTTAGGGCTATTCCAAGACCTTGGGCTTGGAATAGCTCTCACATGCAGGCTTGGAGCCGCTGACCCCTGACCCTGCCCAGATGTCAACCGAGAGCCGCCAGCCAGCAGCCCCCTCCAGCCAACTTGGTTCAGCAGTTGGGAGGAGGCAGCTCTGATGGAGGACTCGCTGCCTAGTTGGTCCGGCTGGTGCCCTGCCCCGGCCGTAGGACTGGGAAGGACGTTCCGTCCTGCTTCTTGCTCCCTGTGTGACCTTGGGCAAGGAACTTAATCCCTTAGATCTTACCAAGGGGCCTGGTGGTGCCTGCCTGTTCTTGGGAGGACACGGTGAGATAATGCCTGTTAAATGTCCAGTTTGGCTTCTGGGACATGCTAGAAACACAGTACACACTGTGGTCCATCCTTCCGTCCCGGGGCTGAGTCACAGCGGTGGGCTGGGTGGCACACCTCAGCTCCCCCCGATCCCCCACCTGTCCCATGGCAGCTGGTACTTCTCTGTGAGCCAGGACTGACTCTGGGGCGCTGTCTCCCTCTCCTGTGATTCTGTGGGGTGCTGTGGGGAGAGGGCATTTTCGCCATGGGACTCTCTGCCCTTCAGAGGGGTGGGAATGGACCAGGAGCACACTTACTGTCTAAGAGGACTGTTATCTTGATGGAGCACAGGGTCCCCAGTGCTTTTTTTTGCCCCTACTGCTTTGAACCTGCCCCACCTTGGCGTGCTTGGCCCTGAGCCAGTCCAGTCTGGGGCACTCTCCCCAGGAGGGCCTGGGCTGGGGGCGGAGGGTGAGGTCTGCCTCTCCACAGCCAGCTTTAGGACCCACTCTGACAGGCCGACAGTAGCCCCCTCACTTGAGGTGGGGGGCCCCGGTGTCAGACTCTGCTGGGGACAGGCGGGTGGAAGCCAGGGGCCCCTCAGTGGGTGGGAGGCCCCTGCCTCTCCTGGTGCCCCCCTTGCTTCCACCACGCCTTACTCTTCTAGTTGTTTGCTTCTGCAGTTACCTCGACCTCAAGCTCCCTTCCCCCACTGCTTCACTTGGCTGAACTCCTGCTCAGCCCAAGAGTTGCCTCCTCTGGGAAGACGTCCCTGGACTCTTTTGCCTTCTCTACCCACTGTGGGCCCTCATGTCAGGACACTACAGTCTCTGTCCCTGCGTCTTAGCTCCTTCCCCAGACCGTGGGCAGGAGTGGCCTCCGTTGCATCTTAGTCCTGGGGCTTCTGCTGCCGGTTGGTGCTGGCACGGGGCGGGGACTTCTCTCCCCTGGCAGTGAACCAGTGTGGGCACTGGTGGTGCTGGATCGTGTGCCAGATCGTGTGCTGGCCACTGCCAGCTGCTTGGGTCTGGCCCCTCCCCACCCTGGGGCCAGAGGTATCAGTCCGTGTCAGGAGCAGCCCTCACCCGCACACCAGGCAGCTGGGCACCGCCATGGGCTCAGAGGCCGTGATTGAGAGGCAGCTGGGGGCACCGATGGCTTGTGTGGGGTGGACCCTCTGTGGGAGGTGGGGATGCTCCTGGTGGGATGGGGAGGAGGAGGGGGCTGGGGCTCACCCCGGGCTCTGCTGTTGGGCCTTGGCAGCTGCTCGCTGGCTCTCTGACAGTGGCCAGAGGCCTTGTCCTCTCAGCCTTGGCTTCTTCCTCCATCAGATGGTGTGGGGGTGCTCATGTGAGGGTGGGAGGGGTACCTGTTCAGCACAGGCCCTTCCACCTGGCAGCTGAAAGCAGACCAGACTTGCTGAGCGGGGAGAAAGTGCATAGCCCAGTGCCGGGGAGGGTTCTGGGGAAGGCAGGCAGGGCATCCTCTCCTGCTACCTCTTCCTCTCTGAGAGCAGACATGCGGGGGCAGAGCACACCTGCGGCTCCCGGGCCCGCAGGGGACAATTTCCTGAACACCTTCCATGTAGGGGGCCTGTGGTGGCTCCTGGGTGCAAAGCCCTGCCATCACAGGACCCCTCCCTAAGAAGCAGTGCTGGGTTTGGTCCCAGTTAGGAGTGGGCAGGTGATGGGGAGAAGAGCAGCCTGGGGCAGAGGGAGGGCAAGGGTGAGAGGGCTGAGCAGGCTGGAGCCCAGCGGCCCCGGGGGCCTGGAGTGGCAGGAGGCCATGGGGAGGGGTTTGGACCTTTTGGAGAGGGGAGCCCCAGAAGGGTCAGATTTGTATTTTAGGACCACCAAGGGCAGCCTTGGGGTTGTCCACTTGGGGCTCCAGTTTGCAGAAGGGGAGGTGGCTGTCAGCTGTCATGGAATGGTTCCAAACAAGGCTCGAGCCTCCTCCGCAGTGGGAATGAACAAGCCACTGCTACTCACAACCAGGACGGGCGTCACAAACAACGTGAAGGGAAGGAAGCAGACAAGAGTATGCTGTGTGATGTTGTTGATATAAAGTTCAAAAGCAATCTGATTCAAAAAACCCACCCTAATATGAGTCAGGATGATGGTATCTCTGTTGGGGTGGCAGTCATGCCTGCAAGGGGCCTCTGGGACCTGTCCTGCTTCTTGGGGGCTGGTTATAGGTTCTGAGAATCTGTGAGCTGAACACTGACAACGTGTGCACACATGTGTATCAGCAACAGCCGTGAGACATCCCACGCCCCTGGGAGTGCTGGGCACCTCTAGACAAAAATGAGGCACTTCCTTGGCTGCCTAGAGGTCTGGAGGAGGTCCTGTCTTTCCAGGGTCTTGCTTGGTGGGGCAGTGTGAACCGTCCTGACCTGATAAGCATCGCTCCTGTTTATGAGGCTGTAACTCATCTTGGCAGCTGCCAACGGTCTTCTCCGGCAGCAGATTTTCCTTCTGCTGCTTGCGAAAACCCCAGCAGGGGCTGCTGGCCTGTGGGGCTTGGCAGTTCAGAGGGAGGATGGGCTCCTGAGGCTGCCAGACCCGAGATCTCTCTGAGCCGTGCTTTCCTCACCTGTGAAATGGGGTGGTAAGCTGCTTGGTGTTTGGATTAAGTGGATTAACACCGGTTATGTACCCAGTGTAGCCCCTGGCACAAAGTGCTCAGCGAAGGCTAGCAGTGATTGGTATTAATCCAGGACGGTTATTGGAGGGAACCCAAGGGCAGGAGCAGAAGGGAAGGGTCCACGTTCCTGTCTCTCCTTTTAATTGTTTCTCTTCTCTCTTCCTGCGGTTCACCCAGTCAGCAAACATTTGTGATTAGAGCCAGGCTGCTGCCCTGGCCTTGCATTGGGCACTGGGCCCAGCAATGACCAAGACAGCTATGGTCCCTGACCTGGGGCCCATGGGCGGGGTGGGGTGGGGGGAAGCGGGGGTAGACACCATTAGCTGCATCCGCTCTCAGAGTTCTGAGCACCATGGGGGAGGGGAGGCATTGGCTTATCCCACCTGCTCTGGCCCTGACCCCTCTCTTTGGAAATGACTGACTGGGTACTCTCCCTGAATGCCAAGAGAAGGCTCCAGCACCTCCTAAAGGTTTTGAGTTGGCTAAAGAGAAATCACATGGACGTGAATGAGAATGGCCACATGCATTTTGGATGCAGACAAGAGAGGCCCTGGCTTATTCTGGATGTATCTCCAGGGTCCTCCTTGGGCCTGGCTCAATGTAGTAAATGCTCAGTTAATATGTGTGGCATGAGTGAATGATGGAGGCAGTGATTGGCCCAGGGTCCGCATGAGTCTGTAGGAGAATCAGGTATGGAGGAGGCGGTAGAGATTGGTGAGTCAGGGCCTCATGGTCCCACCTGACCCTGAGCCCTTTGTCCTGTGGTTGGAATCTTGGGGAGATGCTGAAGATGGCTGGAAAAACACGTCTGAGTCTGTGAGGAGATGTGACTCTGAATGAGCAGTCTCTGAGTATCCCTCAGTCACCTCAGAAGACCAGGGAGCCATGTGTGGGGCAGTGGGAACATCTGGGGACAGATCCAGAGGTGGCAGTAACCCTTGACCCCTTGGACTCTACAGAGAGCCAGAGGACATGGCCCAACCATAGCTGGAAGAGCCCTTTCCTGGAGAGGGAGGAGCTTTGTAAGAAGGCCTATAGCAGCCCTTGTTGGGAGCAGGGCTGTGCAGGTCACTAATTTAATCAGACACTTCCTGAGTACCTACTATGTGCCCGGTGCCGTCCTCAGGACTCAGAAGCAGCAGCGAGTGAGACAAGGGCCCTGCCTCTAGGAGCTCCATGCTCAGACACGGGAGCCTTGTTCTGTTCTCGCCATATACCTAAGACCCAGGCCCAGAAAAGGAAGTGATTTGTCTAGCTGCAGTAGTTGGGGGAGGGGTGCTTTCTGGAAAGGCCTAACGGGGTTGGGGAAGGTCCCAGAGGATAGGGACATCACCCTGGCTCGCTTAAGACCAGCCATTCAAGGAACAGGGCTCTGAGGATGGGATTCACTCCAGCCTGTCTCTTTCCTTCCTTGGATGATTCAAATGCCACCCAGATGTGAGTCAGCCAGGAGCGGCCCAGACGTGCCTGCCTGGGATAGCCCAGCCAGGTTCAAGGCTGGGGGAGACATCCAGATTTGTGGTCTTGGGGTGGGGAAGGGAAGGCTTCATTAGGGGCCTGGCGTGCCTGGCTTCCCACTGGACCATCTGAGTTACTTCTGATGGTTGCAGCCACGTCCTCCATTCAACGTGAGTGCCCTCTGGGGGTGGCTCCTGAGGTAGGGCTTGGGAGGACAGATCAGCCCCTCATGTGTGACCAGTGGACTGCGTGCGAGTTTGCTCATCTGTGAAGTAGGCGGTGACCATGCCTACAGAGTTAATGCCTGACATATGGGCCAGGATGCCTAGGAAACAGGAGCCCCGCTGGGACACACTGGGTACTGGAGGCATCTTTGTCCAGGTGCCTGGGATTGGACCAGTACTTGGTCAAAGCGAGAAGTTTACTTTGGATCCTTTCAATGGCCTGCTCTCCTCTTGGGCTATATGAGCAAGAGGGAGTGACCCGTTGTTGTCAGCTGAGAAGAGCAGCCACAGGCCTCCCCTGGGTGGTGGGGAAGCCTCGTCCATGGCCTGACTGGGTGCAGAAGGCCGAGCAGGGAGGCCATGTAAAATGGGGAAGCTGGCACCTGCCTACTATGGGTTTTCTGATACAGCTCAAGCTTTGGGCTGGTGAGCGGCAGGATTCAAACTCAGGTGCATCTGACTCCAGAATCCTTACTCCTGACCCTGATGCTTCCCCACCAAGCCTGAGTGATTGGTTGGCCCCCTATTCCTTTTTCATCTGGAGTCACTGCAGCCCCCAGTGGACTGTCCACTTTGTACTTCCACGGGTCACTCGCTGATGCCAGGAGCAGGGGAGCAGAGAAGGGAAGGGGTCTTGGGGTGGCTGGTGACACCCCCCCAGCACTCCCACGTCAGCACAGAGTGGCCGGCTTCTAGGAACCGACTGCTGCCTCATCCTGTTGCAGGAGGAGTGGCTGGCTGTGGCAGAGCTGCAGCAAGATGCTTCCCTTGCGCGCGGCCCTGAATTCCTGGCAGGAGCCAGATGCTGCTGGGCTGCCACGTTGGCCACGTCGCTGGGATGGAAGCTCTACCGCCCCACGGCCCCTGGATGGACGCCTTGGCTGGTCCCCGGGGTGGGCCCCTCCCCAGGCGGCTGTACTCTTTTCTCTTCGGGGAAGCACAGGCAGATGTTGTCGATTTAAATTGTTTCCTTATTAGACTCTTGCCTCTCCCGGCCTGGGCTGGGTTTCATCAGCCTGGAACCTTGGCTGCATCACTGGGACTGACTGCTCGCTCTGCCAGGAACCCAGCCAAGGACTGGAGATCATGGAGTGGGTGTGGCTGAGGAGGCACTGGCTGGGCTCTGTGACAGCCCCCTTTGGCCCCCCAGGGCTGCCGGACTAGCTGGGAGGGACTTAGGGGATGCAGCCTCGCTCTGGTTACCTGCGTTGTAGGGGCCAGATGGGAAGAATCCAGGG
This sequence comes from Zalophus californianus, assembly GCF_009762305.2. Lineage (NCBI taxonomy): Eukaryota > Metazoa > Chordata > Mammalia > Carnivora > Otariidae > Zalophus > Zalophus californianus. The sequence continues at coordinate 7,715,442 of NC_045607.1, forward strand.
ACCAGCCCTCTCAGAAACCCAGGAGCACAGCTGGGGCTGGGAGGTCCCTGGGGTGCCCCTCAGTGCTCCTGGGTATGCCCCTCTTTGAGCTGGGGGCCCACCTCCTGCATCAGAATCCCAGGTGAGCTTGTTTAAGAAGTTTGGCCCATGGGGTGTCTGGGTGGCTCAGTCGGTTAAGCGTCCTACTCTTGATTTCGTGCTCAGGGTGCCCCCCAAAACCTCCAGAATTTCCATCTCCAAATGTCAGTAGCACTAAGGTTGAGAGAGACACCCTGCCCTGTAGTCTAGTTCTGGCAGCGCCTGGGAATCTGTGTGATGAGCCAAGGGTTTTTCAGTGTTCCCTCGAGTCTGAGAAGCCGTGTTCTGCTGGGCCTTGCTTGTGGCCACGACTGAGCCACTTGCTGCCAGACCAGGGCTCCGTGCTGGGCAGTGGTGGTAATGAGACAGGCGTGCAGACAAGGCCATTTGGCTGGGAGGGTGAAGTGAAGACGTGGGTGTGGGGTCGCGCTGGAGCCCGTTCCAGGGGCTGCCCCACTAATACCCTGGGTTCCCTTCTCCTAACTTTTTGTCCTCTGATGACTGCAGGCCATGCTGCGTCTCCACTCTGACTGCAGGGAGAGGCACCAAATGGCCTGTTTAGTCCCTGTCTGCAGGGATCCTGTGGGTGTGGCAGCCTGTGGCCAGGAGGTGGCTCCCACTTGCACTGACTCCTTGTCACCCGAGTGATGGAGACCCTGGGGGTGCTAAGGCTCTGGGATCTTGTTGCACTTTCTGGGTGGTGATGCCGGTCTGGGCCAGGCGCTGGGGATATGGCAGTGGGCTGACCTTGGGGAACCACGGAGCCTGGACTCTGGGGTGGCTGCTGCCGGGGATCCTGAATTTCTGATCAGCCCCTCAATGTGAGAGGCTGAGGATGGTGGCTCACATCAACCTGCCCATCCTTCACAGCCTTCGAGGCTCTTTGATTGATGGGGCATGGGAAGAAGCGTTTCCCTTCTCCCAGGTGCCCACTTACCTTCGTGCTTCTGAGGGGAACTAACACGGGAAAGATGCGGCCTGGGTGTCAGGTCGGCATCCAACCCTGTTCTGTGACTTGAGGCCCATCCTGTCGTCTCTAGATCTCAGTTTCTTCGTCTGTAAAATGGGAATGATAATGGCACACATCTCATAGGATTGTGGTAGAATTCAGTTGGTCATATATGTGAAACATTGATCCTGTAGCACGAGCCCAATGAACACGACCCGCTTTTACTGTTGATTAATTAAAGATGAGCTTGGGGGCGGGGAAGGTGGTCTAGAGTGAGAGTCCCACTCTTCAGCTCTGTCCTGGGCTCTGGGGACACAGTGGTGACAGAGGAGATGCTGTCTTCATCTGTGGGGCCCCAGTGGTGGCCAGCTGCCTTCCTTGGTCTCTGACACACAGCGAAACAGATACCAGGAAGACATGGCCACACACACTGTGTTGGCAGAATTCTTTGTGTTCCCCATCCAGCTCAGCAGGAGGGAGAAACCAGACACAGCACCACGGAGTTATCCTGACAGCCTCAAGTGATGGGCAGTGATGAAGAAGTGAGGGCTCCCTGAGATGGACCTCCTGGGGTCACTTGCCAGCCTGATCCACGCCCCACCCCCCAGGCCTTCTCTCACCTCTTTCTGGGCCCCACCTCCTTCCCTTGGGGTCTTCTTGGGCTATTCTCATTGCCTGGGACATCCCATCTAATCTGCACCTGGCCAGCCTCACCTTGAGGTCCCAGCTCTCGTGTCACTGCCCCAGACCAGGTCAGGCCCCTGTCTGCACTCTCGGAGGCTGGTGGCAGTTATCAGTCACTTGTGAAGTGTCTGTCTCCCCCACTCAACCGGGGCCTCCTCCGGGAAGTCTGCCCCTGCCATGTCCCTACACCCACCTGGGCCCCGTGCCAAGCCAGCACCCACAGTGAGTCTCTAGGGATGCATAATAGAGGCCTTGGTTGGGATTTGGGGCCAGGGGTGCTCTGAGGGAGTTCTGCCGGCCTGAGGACATCAGCCTCCTGTGGTGCTCTGCCCTATTTTAGGACAACCCAGAAATAACTGAATTCTGCCACTGGGCGGGCCACAGTGGGCTGTGGTGGGTGGAGGGCTCGCCTGTCTCTCTGGGATTCGGACGTCTAATTGTATGTCTTAAAGCTAAAAACAAAACTCCCCTGAAAACGTAGTCTCTGTAATTACCTCTCCCTGGCAGCATGGAGCTGGGGACTCATGCCTGAAACCCCAGGCTGGGGCGCCCTGGGGTCCTAATCACCATTTCCTGGGGGTGGTGCCTGGTCCTGCGGGAGGGGGAGTCTGGGCCCAGGCCTTGAATCAGGGAGATGAGGGGTCACACCCCCTTTTGCTTTTGACTAGCCCTTCTAGCCTCACACCCTTTACTCATTTTTCAGTTTAAATTTCGATTATAGAAATGATTCTTGGACAGAAATGAAGATGGCCCTGGTGTCCCTCACCCTAGCCAGACCTACTGTGAGCTCCCTCCTTCCTTTGACCATTGTCCTCTCATGCCAGCGTGCCAGTGAACAAGCCCCTCGCCTGGGAGCCTGGGCTCCAGGGTTCTGGATGCCTCCTCTCTGGGCTTGGCTACATCACCTTTACGGTTCTGCTTTCCATCCTGTCCTGAGCCATATCGGCAGGGCGAGCCATGGGGACGCCCAGTCCTGTGTTTTCTTAACAAACGTCTTATTTATGATTTTTCTTCATAGATGCTCATTGGTTTTAATTCTTTCACGCTCCCCCTCTTTCTAAGACAGGCGCTCACTGTGCCTCCTGTCATTGCAGATGGACGTGAAGGCTGAGGGTGCCCAGGCAGGCCGGGTCCCTGTCCCCTGGGCCCACGGTCCATCGAGGTCACAGTGGTGTGAGGTGGCACTTGGCTTTCAGGGTCCTAGTCACCCTTCAGGTGGGCATGGGGCCGCTGCTATTCCTGGGGGTCGTTCCCCACAGTGGCTTTGTGGCCTCGGACCTCACGGCAACGTTGAGCCCTCCCACAGTTCATTTCTCCCCGAGTCGTGCTTTTGAAAGAAGCCATATTGGTAGTTCCAGTTCAGAAGGAAAAGAAAAGGACACAATTCCCCTCCCCTCATCTCTTCTGGCTCCCCTACCTACCTGTGCACCCATGGGGCGCCCACGATTGCTGGCACTGCTCCACAGTTTGGAGGCTGGGCGCCGAGATCCCCTCTCCGGCCTCCCTCCCAGCACCCACCCCCCTCGCTTACTCAGCTCCGGCCACACTGGCCTCCTTGTGCTTCGGTAGGCCTGTCGGGCCTCTGTGGGGTGGCTGGCCCTCCCGCCCGGGCTGCTTCTCCCCCAGGGCGTGGGTCACTGCCTCACCTGTTTCAGCTCTTTGCTCAGATGTCCCCTTCCCTGGTCACCTTCCCTCACGCTCTCCCCACCTGGGCCCTGCCTGCCGCCTTGCCTGGTTCCTTTTTCCTCCATAGCACTTACTGCCATGTGGTGTGTGTTTGCCTCATTTTGTCGGTCTCCTGCCCGCTGCCAGACTAAGCCCCTTGAAGGCAGGAATTTCAGTTTTGCTCGCTGTTTATACCTCCAGGGCCTTCAGCAGTACCTGGCAGCTACTAAGTGCTTAATAAAAGGTTCACGAGGGAATCAAGCTCCTGAGATTTCCACAAACCTGGCCTGGCCAGCTCCCACTCGGGCGCACAGCCTCCTGCTTGGCATCCTTATTCCTGCCCTTTTTACGAACACCCCTCCCCTGCCCCAGAGCCTGAGGTCCTCTCCCTCCATTGCCCCTGTCCTGAGCCTGGAACTCCCTCTCTCCAGGGCCACGTCCTGGCTGTGTCATCTCTAGTTCTGTGACCTGGGCTCCACCCTGGCCCCTGCTCGTCACAGCTCTGCCGCTGGGGGTGAGTTGGCCTCTCTGAGCCTCACTTTCGCCACCTGCGAAGCGGGCATGGTGACACCCACCTTTCAGTGTTGAGGAGTGCCAGGTGGCACACAATAGGCCTTCGGGAAAGGGCCGCTGCTGGGGCATTTGTTTTACCCTTGCTGTGACCTCCTGGGCTGGACCGGGGTGGGGCTGTGAGCCTCGTCCCGTGGGAGTGGTGGCATTTAATCGTGTGTGTTTAGAGCCCTGTGGAAACAACGGGGAGGCCCAGCGTTGATCCTGTGAGCCCTGCCGCGGCCCGTCTTCCTGTGGAGGGAGAGGAAGGTGCCTGTTACCGGAGCCTGGGAGGGCAACGGGTGGCCCCACCTGGTAGGCCCACAGGAACCCGGAGAGGAGCTCAGGCTTCCTGGCCCGAGTTCCCAGGGCAGACTCACAAAGGGGAAGGGAGAGAGCCTTCAATCCCAGACACTAATCCTAATTCCTCTGGGTGTTTCGACACGTCCAGCACTGTGAGCTTCCTCCTCAGGTCTCCAGCAGCTGCTTCCAAGTCCTGGGCTGAGCTGGGTGCAGGGCGTGGGTGGAGATCCGAGGGTCCGTGTGGGAGCCATGGCTACCCCCCAGGCCCCTTGTTTAGGCTTGGGCCTCTGGCTACTCGGGAAATGTTTCTGCGATTTTTGGCCTGCCACCCACCTACTCTGGGGTTGCTCTCTGCCTCTGCCTCAAGCCAATGTGGCAAGACAGAACCACCATCAGAGTACAATTCAAAGACCTCACCATGGCCCGTGAGGTCGCGCGTGACACCTAACCCCCTTCACCCTCCCCAGCCACGTCCCCTCTGCTTTCCTCCCCAGTCCTATTCAGCCACTTGCTCCAGGCCACTTTTCCATTTGCCAAGCATGTTTCTACCTCAGGCCCTTTGCCTTTGCTGTTCATGCATCCGGACAGCTCTCCCCAGTCTCCATGTCTTTGCTCTGCATGCCGGCCCTGCTCAGATGTCACTGCCTTCGGCGTTCCCTCGCCATCTGCCTGAAGTAGCAGCCCTCAGCTTCTTAGCTCTTCTCAGCAGTCCTGACCCGCTTTCCCCTCTGTTTTCTCTCTGTTTCTCTCTTTACCCGACCTGTCGTGTCGTTTGGTCTTGCACCTATTCGAAGCGTGCACTTCAGTGGTTTTTAGTCTATGCACAGAGTTGTGCAGCCATCAGCGCCATCCCTTTTAGAACATTTTCATCACCCCGAAGAGACCCCATACCCATTAGCAGTCACTCCGCATTTCCTCCCGACTCCCCCAGCCCCTAGCAGTCGCTAGTCTTTCTGTCTCTTAGGGATTTGCCCATTCTGGACGTTTCGTGTCAGTGGGATCACACCATATGTAGTTCTTTGTGACTGGCTTCTCTCACTTAGCATTTTCCAAGGTTGAGCCACATTTTAGCGGGTATCAGGGCTTCGTTTCTTTTGACTGCTGAATCGTACATACCCCTTCGTGTATGGAGGCGTTCACCGGTTGGTGGACATTCAAGTTGCTTTCCCTTTTTGGCTATTACAAAGACTGTGGACATATGTTTCATTTCTCCTGGATATACACCTAGGAGTAGCATTGCTGAGTCCTAAGGTAACTCTGGGTTAAACCTTTCTAGGCAGTGCCCAGACGATTTCCCAGAGTGGCCACACCCCCTTATGCTCTGACCGGCAGTGTGAGGGCTCCAGTTTCCCCTCGCCAGCTTCTGTTATGATCAGTCTTGATTATAGCCTTCCTAGTGCGTGCAAAATGGTCACTCATTATAGTTTTGATTTGTGTTTCCCTGATGGCTAATGACGCTGAGCATCTTCTCCTGTGCTTACTGGCCACTTGTGTATCTTTGGAGAGATGTGTGTTCAGATCATTTGCCCACTTTTAAATTGGGTTGTCTTTTACTGGTCAGTTCTAAGTGCCCTTTATATATTGTTAGCAACAAGTCCCTTGTTATATGTAGGGTCTGCAAATATTTTCCTTCATTCTGTGGGCTGTCTTCTCCCTCTCTCGATGGTGTTCTGTGAGTCACAAAAAGGTTAATTTTTATAAAGTTCAGTATTTCTATTTTTTCCTTTGTCACCTATTCTTTTGGCATCATACCTGAGGAACTGTTGTCTCATCCCAGAGCACAAAGAGTTATCCTGTATTTTTTTCTAAGAATTTTGTAATTTTAGCTCTTATACTTAGGTCTTCGATCCCTGTTGAGGTACAGTATACTGTATGAGAAGTGGGTCCTCCTTCCTTCTTTTGCATGTGAATATCTCATTGTCCTAGCAACTTTTGTTAAAAAGAGCTTCTCCCCTCCCTTCCCCCCATCCTTTTGAAAATCAGTCGACCATAAATGTGAAGGTTTATTTCTGAACTCCTAATTCCATTCCGGTGATCTATGTGTCTGTCCTTATGCCGAAACCATCCTTCCTTGATTTTGGTAGCTTTGTAGAAGTTTTGTAGTCAAAGAAATGTGAATCCTTTATGTTCTCTTCTACTTTTACTAGATGCTTTGACTATTCTGGACCCTTAAATTTCCAAGGTTTAGAATCAATGTATCAAATTTCTACAAAGAAGCCAGCCGAGATTGTGTTGAATTTTTAGATCAATTTGGGAGTATTGTCCTACCAGCATTAGATCTTTGGAAACATGACTGTGGGATGGGATGTCTTTCCATTTACTTAGATCTTGAATTTCTTTCGGTAATGTTTCCTAGTTTTCAGAATATATATTTTGTACTTCATTTGTTAGATGTAATCCTGCTTATTTTATTCTTTTTGATGCTGTTGTGAATGGAATTATTTCCTTCATTTGATTGTGGATGTTCACTAGGATACAGAAATAATTGATTTTTGTATATTGCTCGTGTATCCTGAAACCTTGCCAAACTCTTGTAGTCTGATAGTTTTTAGTGGCTTCTTTGTGATTTTCTACATACAAGATCAGAGTATCTGCCAGGAAAGAGAATTCTCGTTCTCCCCTTCCACTGCTTTTTCTTGTTTGCCTGACCTCATTTTTCTCCTCCCACCACAGTGTAAGTTGGTCACTGCTGGGGTCCCAGGGCATAGAACAGGGCTGGCACGTGTTTGAATGAATGGATGGACCCAGCAAGGTTGGGTCCGGTGATGCTCCCAGCCCCGGGCTGCAGCTCCTCTTGTGACACCTGATCCTGACAGGGTCCCTGTCCCTGTCTGCCTGTGGTTGGGCACTCTTCTTCCTCCCCCTCATCTCTAGCCCTCACATTTTCTGCTTGTCCTGTCTTGGGGCTGCAGGGAATTGCTGGAGTCCCCCGTGTCTTCATCAGATGAGACACGTCTTTTTTTTTTTTTTTTTAAGATTTTATTTATTTGACAGAGAGAGAGAGAGAGAGACAGCGAGAGAGGGAACACAGCAGGGGGAGTGGGAGAGGGAGAAGCAGGCTTCCCGCGGAGCAGGGAGCCCGTTGCGGGGCTCGATCCCAGGACCCTGGGATCATGACCTGAGCCGAAGGCAGATGCGTAACGACTGAGCCACCCAGGCACCCCGGGACGAGACACATCTTGCAGACCTCCCCAGGCCAGGCCCTTCGCGGGGCTTGCGGATGCTCCCAGGTACCCACGAATGAGTGGGTGGTGTTCCTGTTTTACCCATGAGGGTGGAGAGGTCAAGCCCTGGTTGAGTCATTCGGTGATGTGAGGGCTGTGAGCCCAGGTCTGCCTGACTTGCGTCCTGTTGCCCCTGGTCAGGGCCCTGGCGGGATGTGGGAGAAGCCTCGTGTGGAGCCGGGAGGGGGCTTCTCATAGATGCTCGGCACAGGTGAGGCGAGGCCAGGCCAAGGAAACCAAAAGTGTATTTGTTCCTCACTCATGCTGTTTGCTCTGCCTGGAACTGTCTCCCCCCACTGGCTACGCCCCTCTCTTCATTCCCATTTGAGCTTAAATGTCACCTCCCTGCGGCCAGTCACCTACTCTGACTCACCCTTTCCCTCCACCCTCTCCTGGTGACACTGAGTCATCCCAGGGGTAACTGTCAGTGTTGATCTGTGAATAAAGTCCCCTGCAGAGCCCCGTGCCTGACTCGTACTTGGCACTCGGAGACGTGGGTGCATGTCTCAGGGACATGGCAGGGCATCGCTGGCCCGGAAACCCTGGTGGGTTCTACCTGCCAGGCTTTTCCAGGCTCTGTGGCCCATGAACCAAGGTGAAGGCTGAACACTTTGACTGTAGTCGGGTAGTCCTGGGATCGAATCCTGCATTGTCGGTCACTGGGGTTGTGGTGGTCTGGGGGTCTCTTGGAGCCTCAGTGCCCTCAGCTGTGGAGCGTGCTGTCTGAGGCTGTGTGAGAAGCAGACACGCCCATGTCAGATGATGCTCCATTTGTGCTGACCCTCTCCCCTCAGGCCCCAGTCTGGCCGTTAACCTGTGATCCTGGGGTCCCCAGGGTGTGGAGCGGTCACTTCCTCAGCTGTCCAACATGGCCATTCCTGTTAGAGGGGTGATGGGGCAGCAGATATCATCTCTCACGCCACCCCTTCCCTTCCATGGCCATCCCTTCCTGAGCACGGGCTCTGCCAGGCGGGCTGTGGGGGGACAGGGAGCTGCGCAGGGCCGTGGAATTTGTCACTGCCATCCCAGATCCTGCTGAGCAGCTGGGAGAGGCTGGGTGAGTGCTCCCTGAGGCTCCACTCACTCCCAGGGCCCAAAGCATTTCCCTGTTAAGGGGGTGCTGAGTTTTTCAGTGCGGTAATCCCTTCCCCGCTGGTGCAGAAAGAACTTGGGCTGAAGACCAGCTCCCCACTTAGGAAGCTGAGGACCCCAGGTTGGTGTCAGGCTGGTATGCTGAGAGTGAAGTGTGTGGCACCGGGAACCCACTGCTCGGGTTCGAGTCCCTGTTCTGCTGTGCGTGCGCTGGGCCTCTGGCCAGGGTCTTAACCTCAGCTCCCGGAGTCTGTGAATGTGGGGTTGTCCTAATGGTAGTAACTGTCCCAGGCAGTTGCTGGAAGCAGCGGCGTGATCGTGGGTCTCTGGACCTTGGAGCAGCACCACTAAAGTGCTGGAAGTGCTGTCTGGCACAGGGGAGGCGTGATACGAGCCTTAGATGCTGTTACTGTTACTATTAACGCTGTTGTTGTTAGTGGTAAGGAAGGGGTCTCTGCAGCCCGGCAGCCCTGAGTGGAAGGCCAGCTGTTTCCTAAGGGGGTGACACCAGGCAGTTTACCTCGCTTTTCATCTGTAAAACGGGCTCTGGGGCCAGTTTGAGAAGACTGTTGTGAGGGTGAGAATGACTGGCCAGGGGTCAGGGAGGTAATGGCAGAGGAAGGAGCCCCCCAAAGCCACAGAACAAGGGACAGGGGCAGCGCTGGAAGCAGGGGCAAGGAGTGTCCTCCCCTCTGCTTGGCCTCACCCCTACCTTGTGTTTTTTCATTTTTTATTACTTTTTTTTTTTTTTGGTTTTATAACACTTACACAAGCATGTCCTTTTTATGAAGATACAGTCACTTTGTGATACAAAGTAAAAACAAGAGTTCTGCTCCTCCTCCTGTCCCCTCCCTAAAGGCCGGTCCTGTCCCCGATACCTGTGTTCACCTGCCTGCTTGTGTTCACCTGTCTGTCTGCCCTGCAGGGAGGAGGTGCAGGAGAACTGTGTGCGGTGGCGGAAGAGGTTCACCTTCGTGTGTAAAATGAGCGCCAACCCGGCCACCGGCCTGCTGGACCCCTGCATCTTCCGCGTGTCGGTGCGCAAGGTGAGGCTGGGCTTTGGGGCTGGGGCTGGGGGCTGCGGGCTCAAGGCCAACGCGGGGGTGTGAGGCCACTGATCCAGCGGCTTTAGCCCCATCCCCTGACCTGTCCCCTCCAGAGGGCAAGGAGTGAGTCACTCTGCTCCTTGGCTTGACTTACCCCCAGCAGTCAGATTCGGAGTGGGGGAAGTGCTGGGGAGATGCATGAGGTCCCTGGGATTCCCTAGTCACACTGCTGCTTCTGTCTGTCTCTCTGCAGGAGCTGAAAGGCGGGAAGGCTTATTCCAAGGTGAGTGGGGCTGTGAAGGGATAATGGGGTACAGTAGCCTTGAGAGAAGAGCTTCAGCCCCCTCTCTGCACCAAATAGGAGACACTCGGCTCTGCAGGAGATGTATTCTTTCTTAGAAATATCTTTACTGATAGGCTTTGCGCTTAATACAAAGCTACCATATGCTTGTTGTAACACAAATGGTACAGAAGTTCAGAGTGAGGGGCACTTGGGGGGCTCAGTCGTTAAGTGTCTGCCTTTGGCTCGGGTCATGATCCCAGGGTCCTGGGATCGAGCCCCACATCGGGCTCCACATCGGGCTCCCTGCTCTGCGGGGAGTCTGCTTCTCCCTCTCTCCACCCCCCTCCCCCCCCCTGCCGCTTGTGTTCCTCCTCTCGCTGTGTCTCTCTCTCTGTCAAATAAATAAATACAATATTAGAAAAAAAAAAAGTTCAGAATGAGAAGTGCAGTTTCCACCCCCCTCCTCTGCAGGCTTCCTCCCCAGACCCAGACCCCATCCTTGGATTTGTTAAGGTCTTCCCGGAACTTTTAAGAAAAAGAAAATTAGGTCATTTACACACACAGCTGTGAGTCAAACCCATGCGCATGCGGTGTAGAGGAACAGAAAATGAGCACCTGTGTGTGGACTTGTGTGCGCGCAGACAGTAGGAGTTTTACATACACAAAAGGGACTTGTTCTAAACAGATTCTGCAGCGTGGTTTTCACTTGCCATACATCGTGGGCACGTTTTCACAGATTTCCTTTTGCTTTCTAACCGCAGCAGTGCCCCCCTGTGCTGCTGGGTGGTGGGCGCCTAGCCGGTCCTGTGCTGCGGCCCATCTGTGTTGTTGCCACCTGCTCAGCACTCACGGGCACCAGCAGGAGAAGGCGGCTCTGCAGGGGTTGGCACTGGCTCTGAATAAGCCCGCTCTGCCCTAGACCCCCTTCTTGGTGGGGACTCACAGCCCACCCTCTGTGGTCCCAGGGAGGTGGCCTGGCGGCAGGCGGTGGACTTAGTCCGTCCAGAGGGGAAATGCCTTTGCCTTACCTCGCCCTGCGTGGAAGGCGTGTCCCTTCCCACTGACTGGAGCTCAGGAAGCTCGGTGTTCTGGGCCGTCGCTCTGCCCCAGCCTGGGCGCTGGTGGCCCTCTCCAGAAACAGAGGGCAGGGTGGCTAGAACTGGGCTGTGGAAGGTGCCGCCAGAGTGGAAATTTCTCCTCCCATGAAGTCACATGGGCGTGGGTACCTGCAGCCCCCACCTCCACCCGGTGGGCACTTACTAGGTGCCCAGCGTGTGTCAGCCCTGCAGGCCCTTCCCTTCTGTCCTGTGATCAAATGCCCTTGACAGGCCCTGCTCCCATTCTTCAGGGAAGGAAGCTGGGGCAGCTAGACTGGACGCTGGTTGGGCCTGGTCTTGGGCCTGGCTCTGCTGGCTGGGCTGCGTGGGGCTCTGGGCAAGTCACTTACCCCCTGGAACCTTAGTTCTCTTCCCTGCCAAATGGGGGTCCCTCTGACTCGATGGCAGGGCTGGTATTCGAACCTGCCAAGTCTCTGATTCTGGCTTGTGTGCCCCTAAACTGCAGTAGAGATTTGCACGTAATAGGTGCTCAAATGCCCCCTGTCGATTTGGTTGTTCCCCAAGACCCTAATCCCAGCACCCCCCACCTTAACTCAGTCCCCCACCGAGGAGGTATGGAGACCTGGCTTCTTTCGAAGGCTTTCCCAGATCCTACACCCTGTTCTCGAATGTGCTCCCACTTCCCCCCGCATCCCTGGCGCCTCCCTCTGTTTCCCGGGGGCAGCCAGGTGTTCCTGCCAGCCCCTCATTCTAACCTCCATGAGGGACTCCTGCCCGCCCCCCACCCCCATACCAAGTTCCCACGGGCCTTCCCTCCCCCCTGCCTGCTGGCCTGGCGGCTCCCACAGCACAGCCTTGTGTCCCAGGGAACAATGCCTCTGTGTCACAGACAACAATGTCCTTTCATCTCAGGCGCTGCCCCAGTGCACACTGGGACATGGCACAAAGGGCGCTTTGTGCGGCTCAGGGATGTGAGCTCCAGACCAGCCTCTGTCCTTGGGTGCCATTATGCAACACTCAGTCTGGGCTGTGGGGCGGGCCCAGGGGATCTGCCTGCCCCTGCCCCCCGCAAGTTAACCCTTATGCCACCCGCTGGATGCCCACACCCCCTTGCAGCCTCCCACACTCTCTTCTGTCCCTCTCAGCTGGGCTTCGCCGACTTGAACCTGGCTGAATTCGCAGGCTCAGGCTCCACAGTGCGTTGCTGCCTGCTGGAGGGATATGACACGAAGAACACTCGTCAGGACAACTCCATCCTCAAGGTACCAGGGCCCTGCCACCTCTCTGCCCCTTCCCACCAAGGAGCGGGGGCCAACCTGCTCCTCATCAGAGTCCCCTGGAGCGTTGTTAAAAATACAGGTTCCCGGGGCGCCTGGGTGGCTCAGTTGGTTAGGCGACTGCCTTCGGCTCAGGTCATGATCCCAGAGTCCCGGGATCGAGTCCCGCATAGGGCTCCCTGCTCAGCGAGGAGCCTGCTTCTCCCTCTGACCCTCCCGCCTCTCATGTACTCTCTGTCTGTCTGTCTGTCTGTCTCTCTCTTCCTCTCCCCCTCCCCCCTCCCTCTCTCTCTCTCTCATTCTCACTTTCTCAAATAAATAAATCTTTAAAAAAAAAATACAGGTTCCCATCCCAGACACTGGGAAGATGTGGTCCCGGGGTCAGGAAACCACCCTCAGAAGCCTGGCTCTGCCACTGGCCTCAGTTTCCCCATCTTTAATCTGGGATCAGGGGTGGATCCCAGCAGTCTCTATAAGGGTTTGATGAAATGAGCATCCCTGAGTGCTCACCACCTCTCATCTCATGATGCCTGACAACAGCCCCGTGGGGCGTCTGTTCTTGGTCCTAGTTTTGCATAGGAGGGGGTTGAGGCACAGAGGTTAGACAGATCATTTGCCTGAGGTCACAGGCAGAGCTGACACTTGACCCCCAGCTGTTCAACTCCACGGTCCAGCTCCCAGCCATTGCCTCATGTGACATGAGGCTGCCTGGGCTTGCAGTGGAGGATCAGTGAGTGAGTGAGTGGAAGAACCTGTCGTCCCTTGACCCGGGCAAACTGAGGGTGGCTGCTCCTAGAGCCCAGCTGCGTGCAGCCTTCCAGCAGCCGGGGCAGCTCCCTCCCTCCAGGCAGCTGGCTCTTGGCCCTCTCAGGACGGCATCTGCCGCTGCCAGCACACCTCTCTTCCCTGTCCCCCATCCTTCCACCTGGCTGAGAAAACAGTCTTGTCCTAACCACACCTCTACAAGCTGACCCAGCGGGAGTGTCTTGTGCCTGAAGCAGAGCCAGGCAGCAGGTGACGGATGGGGGCTCTGAAGCCTCTTGGACCCTTCGCAGAGGGAACCAGAGACACCCAAAAGGGTCCAGGCTAATTTTGGTGGGGGCTAGGGCCTTTCGGTCTCGCCCCAGTGGCCCTATGTACCCCTAGGCAAATCACAGCGTGAGGGGGATGCAGGTGGCCTCAGCTGCAAGGTGAGCTTCCCCACGTCCTAACTGCGGGGCTGTGGGCCATCACTTCCCTTGAGTCTGTGTCTGAGTGCTGCTTCCCTCATCTACAGCCTGGGGCCATCACCTACTTGTAAGGCTGCTATCACAGCCAAATGAAATCATTAAAAAAAAAAAAAAAAAAACACCTCAGGAGGCGCCTGGCTGCTCAGTCAGTAGAACATGCGTCTCTTGATCTCATGGTCATTAATTCAAGCTCCAAGGTTGGACGTAGAGTTTACTACCAAAAATGGGGTCTGGGGGGTTCCTGGGTGGCTCAGTCAGTTAAGCGTCAGACTCTTGGTTTCAGGTCAGGTCATGATCTCAAGGTCGTGGGATTGAGCCCCATGTCAGGCTCCACTGTGGGCTTGGAGTCAGCTTGAGTTTCTCTCTCCCTCTTCCTCTGCCCCTTCCCTGCTCATGTATATTCTCTCTTGCTCTTTCTCTCTAAAATAAATAAATCTTGGGCGCCTGGGTGGCTCAGTTGGTTGAGCGACTGCCTTCGGCTCAGGTCATGATCCTGGAGTCCCGGGATCGAGTCCCGCATCGGGCTCCCTGCTCGGCGGGGAGTCTGCTTCTCCCTCTGACCCTCTTCCCTCTCATGCTCTCTGTCTCTCACTCTCTCTCTCTCAAATAAATAAATAAAATCTTTAAAAAAATAAATAAATAAATCTTAAAAAAAAAAAAAGTCTCAGCCCGGTGATCTCTATTTTTGTCAGTGATGGTACTGGGATATGAGCATCCATTTCCTGTCGCTCCATCTCAGCCCAGACTTGGGCACCCAACCCTGCCTTGTTTGGGCCATTGCCAAAATCTCTGCCCAAGTGGATGTTGAATTTCTGATGGCTTCTTGCTTTACTTTACTCAACTAACTTTCACCACACCCCCACCCTCCATGTTGGACTCTGTGCAGTCCATCTCCCACCCCCGCCCCCTGTGTTATACCTGGTGAACCCCCTCCCCACCAGGTGGGCTTTGTGAGCCTCCCTCCTGCCTGCCTGCCTGCCACGTGGAGCTCGTGTGCCCTCGCTCTGAGGCTGTGAGCAGGCCCTGAGGCTGGAGAGGGACTATGGCCCCTCTCCTAGTTGCAGTTCTAGAATAACAGTAGGTAACTTCTGCTTGCGCTGTGTGCTGGGCGCTGAGCCATGCAAAGCCTCATCTCCCCTAGTCCTCCCCACTGTCCCAGGAGGCAGGTGTCAGGATTGGTCCTATCCTCCACCCAAGGAGACAGGGGCTCAGTGCATTTCGATGGCTTCCCCAGGTTCAGCAAGGGGCAGAGATGGGATCAGAGTCCAGCCCCTCGGAAGCCAGAGCAGAGGGGCCACTGGGAGGCACCTGGGCTGCAGGTGGGTGTGGTTTGGCTGATTTCTCCCTCTGTGTAGGTCACCATCGGAATGCTCCTGCTCTCTGGAGACCCCTGCTTTAAGACGTGAGTGTGGGCGCAGGCTGGGAGGGTGCTACACAGAGACTTTTCCCTCCTCCGGGCTCTTGGGCTCCCCTGTCTTTGACCCTGAATGTGGGGCACCCCAGTCACAGCCATCTGTCCTCCCAAGGCCACCGTCCACCGCCAAGTCCATCTCCATTCCGGGTCAGGACTCCTCCCTGCAGCTGACACGCAAGGGCGGTGGGACCAGCGGCAGCGGCAGTGGCAGTGGCTCCCGGCCCCCCAAGGCGAGGCCCACCATCCTCAGCTCAGGTACCATTCCCCTTCTGCCCTCCCTGCTCCTCCCCGTGGCCCAAGGCTCATCTCCGTATCCCCAGGTCCCCAGGGGGATGCTTGCTGAGAGGACAGGTGGTGGGGTGGTGTTTACGCCCGTCCATGCCTCCACTAGGCCCACGTCTGAGCCCTTCCCACGTGCTGGGCCCCAGGATCACAGCAGTGCCCTGACCTTGAAGCCATGTCTTACAGGAGAGACAGGAGCCAATCGGGGTAATTAAGTCCACATCACCTACAGGTGTGACAGGAGCGGTGCCAGGCATGAAGTGGTGGCACTTGAGCTGAATCTGAGCTGTGGGGGGCAGTGTTCCTGGCAGAGGGATGTGCTGTGAGCTCTCACTCTTCCACCGGCTGCGCTGCTGGGACTGGCCGTTGTGCGTGCCCAGTCTCGGCATCCTCCCCTGACCAAGGGGGCAGAAACCATAAACTACAGTCCGGGTTGCCGTGGAGATGAGCTGAGCACACGTGTGTGCCTTGCCTGGCACACAGTACGAACTCTATGTATTTCCCAGCGCTGGGTTTCTACTAAATTGTCATTATTATGAACGTTATAAAAAATGCAAACATCTGAGGGCACCTGGGTGGCTCAGTCGTTAAGCGTCTGCCTTCAGCTCAGGTCATGATCCCAGAGTCCTGGGATCGAGCCTGCTTCTCCCTCCCCAACTCCCCCTGCTCGAGCTCCCTCTCTTGCTGTGTCTCTCTCTGTCAAATAAATAAAATCTTAAAAAAAATGCAAACATCTGAACCCCCAGAGGAGACCTCATGGAGATTAAGATAGGAGGTGCTACAGGGGAAGGCTCCAGCCTCCCCTGCCACGCTGGGTCTAGAGGTGGGGCCCCCATACTCTGTCCCTGGGGGTGAGCTCAGTGCCGGGAGGCAGACTGCCCCGAGCTGACGAGTCACCCTAATTTGCACCACGAGAGCAGTTAGAGAAGGTGCGGGGCCTCGGGCGGCTCAGCGGATGTTTGCGGAGTGATTCTGCCCCCAGGACGGCTGGGAGCAGTGAGGGCCCTGAACTCAGGGGCCAGCTTTCTTCCACTCCCATTTTTCCTGTAGCTCAGCTAGGTAAGGCCTGGAGCTGAAAGCTGGGGGTGCCTCAGCCTGGTGACTGCTCGTAAAAACCAGAGCTTCCCAACACCATTGCTCTCTCCAGCTTCTTGTGGGGGGGGAGTGAGCGACACCAGGCCACCCCGGCATAGATGGTGTGTTCTTCTCTGAGGAGGGGAATGGTTGAGATGAGTTCTTCCTTCCTATCACAAGAACTGGTGGGCAGGCACTCGTGGGGCCCGGAGTGGATCCCCCTGAGTCCCTTGCGCCTCCTGCTGGCGAGGGCCGGGAAGTTTGTTTCGAAGTTGGCCTCATGGGTGACTTGGGACAGGACTGTTGCCATTCCCCATTCCCCTTATTCGTTCCACTCCAGCCACACGGACCTAAACTTGTTCAAGCCTCAGGCCTTTGGTTCTGCTCTTCCTCTGTTTGGAAGGCCCTTTTCCTGAGGCCTTCTGTGGCTTGTTCCCTCCCAAGCCTCCTGAAGGCCTGCCAGTAAGGCCACCTCCTCAGAGAAGTCTTTCCTGATCCCAGACTGGGTCAAACCCCCATCCACACTGCTCCCTGCTCTCTACCGCTCACCTCAGTTGTGGTTAACTGTGGGTCATTTTTTGTTCAACATTCTCCCTTCCCGCTGGCCTGGGACACCCCATCTCCTATTTACGGCACCCAGCGGAGTGCCCCGTGCAGAGGACGTCCCCAGATATTTGTGGAATGAACAAACCTGGGCCGCGGGGGTGGACTGCGGTGGGAGCAGGGCCTCAGGTTTTTGTCTGTTAAATGGGAAACACCGAGCGTACCCTCCCCCGCCCCCCACCTCCCACCCTTGCCGACTCCGGACCAGTCCCACTGTTAAGCCTGCCATCTCCCCGCTCCCCAGGGGTGCCGGAGGAGCCCGAACAGAACCTGTCCAGCCCCGAGGAGGTGTTCCACTCCGGCCACTCCCGCAACTCCAGCTATGCTAGCCAGCAGTCCAAGATCTCTGGTGAGTGCCCGCCTGGCCCCCTGCCCATGGCCTTTCGCACTCCTGGCCGCCCCCCCCATCCCCCGTAACGAGCCTCCCAAATGCCCAGCAGGCTACAGCACGGAACACTCCCGCTCCTCCAGCCTCTCAGACTTGACGCACCGCCGCAACACGTCCACCAGCAGCAGCACCTCCGGCGGCCTCAGCCTGACTGTGGAGGGCCCCGAGGGCAGCGAGCGGGAACACCGGCCCCCTGAGAAGCCTCCGCGGCCGCCACGGCCCCATCTGTCTGACCGTTCGTTCCGGTGAGCACACCGGCCCCATGCTCCTGGAGAACAGACCCCTCCTGGGGGCTCCCTGAACCTCTGCTCCTTTACCCGTAGCACGGGGACGGCAGGGTCCCACTCAGAGGGTTGGATGGTGATGATTCAGCCAGTGGGTGGACGTGAAGGGCACAGCCTGGGCCTGGCAGGCACATGCTGTTGTGTGTGGCTTAGGGACCTAAGTCCCCCGTTTACACGCAGCGGCGGCCTCTCAGGCTAAGGTTAGGTAACCTCCCAAGGCCTCCAGGGCCTCATCCATAAAACCAGGTCACGGCACCTGCCCTGGGGGCTGAGTGAGGGTTAAAAGAGCATGACTGGGAATAGGTTCTCACGTGCACTCAGAGCAGCCTGAGCGCTGTAGGTGCTCCCCACTGTCATCCTTGTACCTTTCCCCGGCCCAACCGCTATGACTCTGCCCTGACCCACCCCAGGCGGAAGAAGGACTCCGTGGAGAGCCACCCGACCTGGGTGGATGACACTCGGATCGACGCGGACGACATCGTGGAGAAGATCATGCAAAGCCAGGACTTTACGGACGGCAGCAACACTGAGGGTGAGCTGCCTGCGCGGGGAGCCCTGGGGGACAGTGCTACCTGCTCCAGGGCTGCCCCTGCCCCACTCAGCCTCCATCCCCCCACTGTGTCCCCACAGACAGCAATCTCCGGCTGTTCGTGAGCCGTGATGGCTCCACCACGCTGAGTGGCATCCAGCTGGCAAACAGGTAGGAGTCGCGGTCGTGGCCTTGGGGCACACTGCTGAGAGCATGGTCTCGACAGACACTGACCTGACTTTGAATAGCAGTTCTTCCCACCACAGTGTCACCTTAGACCACTCACTTCTTTCTGAACCTCAGTTTCCCTGTCTGTCAAATGGCATGGACCACACCGTCTCACCTAGAAACCTGGGGTTGGTTCCAAGGGTAGCTTGGGAAGTGCCTAGCACGGGGCTTGGCACACAGTGCGGGCTTTATCCGTCTTTATTTGGGACCCTGCTTTTCCCTTCCTTCTGGATCTGGGAACCCCTAAAAATGATGGTAATGACTTGTTTTATTTGTTGAATAAATATTTATTGCGCACCAGCCACACACCAAGCACTGAGCTAAGTGCTGGGGATACAGCAGTGAGCAACACGGATTTGTGCTTGTGTGATGTTTACCTATGAGGGTGTGGTAGGCTGAACCTGGTGCTTCAACTCTACAGTTTGTAGCATGTTTACTGGCTCACTGAATAAGTGAATGAGTAGAGGAGCTCCCTCTGTGCAGGGCTGTGCTGAAGCCTTTGCCCCTGTTCCCCTGGGCTGGCCAGGAAAGTGTGCATTTAACATCCAAGGGCCCAGGGGCGGGGCGGGGGGGGTGTTGGATGGAGACCTAGCTGGGCTGGGGGCGGCGGGTGGGGGATGGGGGGCGGTGGTCCCCAACCTTCCCTCTGGTGCTGCTACACTGACACCTGCTGGCCGAGGCTCAAAATTGCATCCACTGGCTCCCCGTGGCTTCCTGGGCTGTCCCCCGTGAGGTGGGCAAGAGGAAGACAGAGGGCACCTCCTCCGAGGTTTACACACCCCTCCCTAGCCCCCTATGACAGTGAGAAAATGGGTTCAGGGGATGGAAGAAACCAATTCAATCAGGAGCAAGGTCTCAGCAGAGCTGCACACCGAGCCCTGAATGTCCATGACCCTATGGGTGGGTCTGGCTTCAGCCGGAAGAGCTCCCCAACGTTCTCTCTGCTTGGTAAGCTTCATCATCCCTCTGTGCCTCAGTTTCTTCATCTGTCAAACGGGGCAGGATGCAGTCGTTCCCTGCCAGGGTTGCCATGAGGATGGGCGCAGCACACCTCTGTGTGTAAGCCACTAGTGCTCAGGAAGGGCTCAGGCACAGCTCACACCAGCTCTGAGATACCAAAGGCTTCAGTACTTAACATCTGTGTTACCTTGGGCAAGTGACTCAACTTCTCTGAGCCTGAATTTGTCCCTCTGTGAAACAGGGCCAGTTAGTTCACAGGGCCAACTTATGAAGTCCTTTCCAGGGCCTGCCCCACAGGAGCATCTAGGAGGACAAGCTGACCTGTTTCTCTCTTCCCCTCCCCCGCAGGGTCTCCTCTGGGGTCTATGAGCCTGTTGTGATTGAAAGCCATTGAGGAGCGGGTGTCCAGGCTGGAGAAGGGCCCCGCCTCCGCGGGCATCCAAGCCCGCATCATTCCACGAGGGACCTTCCCCTTCAGATCGCCATCCAAGCTGCATCTCATCTGTGCCTCCTCCCATGTACTCCAGCCCCACTCCTACCCCAAAACATCATTCCATTGTCCTCCCATCCATCCCGGGACTCTCCTGGCCCACCAGGCCCCAGGCACCACTGTGAATATTCTCCTCTGAACCACTAGGGGGCAGGGCGTGCAGGTCCATGAAGCAGGTGGACAAGGCAAAGATGGCCAGGCCTGCCTGGGCTGGAGACCAATCTGGCCCCTCGACGAGGACATGCGGCAGCACCTACATGCAGGGATGCTTGTGGCCGAGGGGCCACTTGCCCTGTGTCCCTGCTCACTCCGGCAGCATTGGCTCAGCCTGCCCTGGCAGGGCCTTGCTCTACTGCCCCCTCCTCGCCCTTGGGAGAGCCAGTCTGCCCCCAGAATCCTGCCACCACGGCCCTCTGACTGCTTAGTGCTTCAGCTGTTCCTTCCCTGTGTCCCGGGGGACCTGCTGGCGGCCTTCTCCTGGGAACCAAGACCTCAGACCCATCCACACTCCAGATTGAGACCCCCTTCCCCAACGAATGTTCTCCTGCTGCCTTGGCAGCCTGCACTTTGCACATGCTTGCCTCCAGCACAGCCCCACTGGCCCTTGTCTGCCTTTCCCTTGAGCCCTTCGCAAGGGTTTCTGAGCACTGCCTGCTGTGCAGTCAGCGCCTGCCCCTAGCAGCCCGGCTGGAACGTGGCACTGCCTCTCCCCCAGTTAGCTCCAGCTCAGGCCTGACGCCCATGCTGAGAAAGGTCTGAGCATTGATGGTGGCTCTCCTCTGCTCGGGGCTGGATCCTGAGCAGCTGGTTTCCTGTAGGAAGCCACGGAAGGTGCCTCCCAAACCCTTGGAGGTTGGCAGTTGGGCTGGGCTGGGCTTGGCAAGCAAAGGCCCCTCTCTGTCCCTGCAGGGTTGCCTAGCCCAGGCTGGGGCTGATGCTGGAGAGGCAGGTGGGCTGAGACTGGACTGGCCTGGAGCTGGCTTCCTGGTCAGAAAAGCCTCAGCCCTCCTCTGGAAGCATCCCTCTCTCTGGGCGAAGGAGAGGCGGGGAGCAGTCTGGCCCTGCCCCCGCCCCTCACTAAAGCCTCTGCTGTCTGCCACGCCCCCTCCCCTGTCTTCCTTACTTGCTTGAAGGTGGGTTCTGGCTGCCCACCAGTCCCTGGACAGACTTCCTGCCACTCTGAAGTTTCACTCGTTTTGTGTGAACCCAGCAGGCTGGTGTTTACTTAGTCCTGTACCTTTTTTCTTTTTTTTGAATTTCCCCTTCTTTTCTTTTCTTTCCTTTTTTTTTTTTTTTTTTTTTAATTTTACAGTTTGGGTATTTTCTCCTCCCCCAGGTGAGGGGAGGTGGTTCTGTTCTCTGCCCTACCTGCTGGCTGGGTCCCAGCAGGGCTGGGGATCTGGATACTGGTTCTCTCCCTGGTAGAGGTGCGGGTGCCAGTGAGGTGTCCTCCCCAGGCTGGGAGGGCTCCTTGCTGTTATGCTCCAGCTGGCAAGAGTTGGAGCCTTTGTCTTGGAACCCCCTGGCCTTGGGAGCAGAGCATTTCTAGGATTCTTTGTTGTTGTTTTTAATCCCCTAACTCTTAGAAAATGAATGTGAGGAGCTGCCTGCTGAGACAGGACAGAGCATTTGCTCGGCTGGAGAAGGCTCTGGTTGGCCCTGCAGGTCTCTTCCTGCTCTGCAGACACCTGGCACTTTAAAAGGGAGCTGGCTGTGCTGTCTCCAGATGAAGGGAACCCCAGAAGATGGGAGAGCACTCTCCTTCCCTTCTGTGTCTGCATGACCTCAGCCCAGTGGGGAAGGGCATTCAGGGTGTATTTGGGATCTGGCTCAAAGTTCTGGGCTTCAGGTATAAAACAACTAGCTCTGGTGCTGTTGGAGAGTCCCCCAAACCAGGAACCCTAGCCCCACCCAAGGCAAGGTCTGGGCTTGACGGTCGCCCCAGAAGGACACAGAGCCTGCCACAGCCTCCCCTGCCAGGCCCTAGGCCAGGGTAATTAGACTGAGAATTTGGCCATATCCAAATTAACGCTAGCTGGAGCCAGAAGCCTGAAGCCCCAGCCTCATCCCCATGTGGGAGCCCTTTCTTCAACCTCTGGGTCCCCTCAAGCTCAGTGAATTCCTGCCAGGCGCACACAGCTCCTGGATTTAAATTCTATATATAGAGAAAGATGGACTATATTAGAGATATTTTTGGAAAGGAATCAGTCTATGCAATGCCAGTTTGGAGTCTTCTTGAAAGGCAGTTTAACGTTTTTACTAGGAGATTTAAAGAAAAGAAAAGTCTACAATATTTTTAGGTTACTTTTTTTCTGGTCACCCCAAACTGACCACACGGTGTGATCTGCTGGGATGGAGATCTGCCGTGTTCTCCTCTCTCTTGAGCTGGGAAATGGGTGGGGGTGGGGGTGGGTTTGTTTTTGTTTTTTGATCTTAAAAAAAAAAATCCCCTCCTTTCTAAGAGAATGTTGCCACCACCACCACCCCTTATTCAGAGGGCTGTGTTTGTATCTCTGTCCCGGCTTCTGTTGTAGAAAATCACATTGTAAGGGGAAATCAGCCTAGTGTCAGTGTCTTGGTTTGGGGGAAAAAATTAAATGTTGCAGTTTTTGTTTGTTACGGCATGTTGAGTTTTGTTTGTCTACGGCGTGGTCAGCATCAGAAGAAAGCCGGATGTGTAGGTTGACATCTGGGCATGGGGAAGGATGTGGGTGGCCAAGGTCCTCCCTGTCCTGGCCGCTGTCACAGTCATTACCACCTTTATTACTCCAGGTTTCCAGGGAGGAAACTGAGGCCCAGGAGGGCCATTTATTGCCACCCTCACACCTAGTTAAGTAGCAGCTCTGGTCTCAGCACAAGTTCTAACCACCGGACCTTCCCAGCAGTCAGCCTGAGACAAATAACTGTCTGGGCCTCAGTTTCCTCAGCTGTAAATGGGCCTGTGGTTGAAAGAAGAAAGTGGGTGTACAGCCTGGCACAGGAGGTGTTGAGTTTGTTCCCCGACCTCTCTCAAGTCCCAGGCCACTGCGGTCTCCAGGCCTGAGCCCCTCACTTCCTGCCCCCAACCAGCAGGGGGAGCCAACAACTTAGCCAAGCTCTGAGAAAGGCAAGTCAGCCGGGCCCTTTAGCTCAGACGTGGCAGGAAGCCTCAGTGGCTGTGGACAGGCCAGAAGGGACCAGGCCTCCAGGCCTCCTCCCTGCTGCAGCTTGGCATTGTCCGCACCCCCTTCTCAGGGCCGACACCCACTGAATGGCCCCTTTAAACCCTGGAGGCTGATTTTAAGTCTCTTCCTCTGTTCTGCACAGCACACCTGGGGAGGGGAAAGTTGGCTCCTGGCTGAGCCCAAAGTCTGTCCCGAGACTGAGAGGGAAGGCACTTGGCTGTAGGCCAAGAAGAGTTGTTCCTATCAGCTTTGAAGAGTGCAGTCCCCATAGAGATGGGCTCAGTGACTCAAGGAGACATGCTGCCAGCACGAGCAAACCATGGCTGGTTCAGAGACATCTCTGCAAGTGTGTCCGCCCCTCCCCCACTCCCCATTCTGGGCACTAAGGATACAGCCGTGACCGCGGACCCTATCCCCATGGAGCTCACAGGCCAGATCAACAAGGAAATGAGCTAGCTAAAACGACAAGCGTTATCCACGGAGACACTCTGGGGGCTGTGGAGGACAGGAGGGAGCCCGTGCCCAGCTGTGAAGGGGCCCCTCTGGGATGTGTGGCATCCCAGTGAGACCTGATGGGTGAGGGGCAGCCAGCCCCGCAAGCTGTGGGAAGACAGTGTTCCAGACTGGGAGGGACCTGCGTGCGGAGCCAGTCCGACGATCCATCTGTGCTGCTGCCTGGGCTGCAGCGACACCCAGGGCCCAAAAGGCAGATGGTGAGGAAAGGGAGGGTCACCCTGACCTCCTCATACCTGCAGTGAAGAGAGGACACCCAGGAAGGGTCGCCTAGGAAGCCAGGCGATGGTAAGGGGGCGCTCCCCTCACAGCCAGTGGGAATCCTCCCATCCCTGGGGACCTGGGCCACCCCACCCCACCCCCGCCCCGTCATCCCACCCCAGGTGGGGCCTCGATACTAGGAAATAAGGCCCCCGGGTTCCGGTCTCGGCTTCACCACTGACTCGAATTGTGATCTCCAAGTCTTCGCCCCTCTCTGAGCCTCATTTTCCCCATCTGAAACCTGGGACCTCTGACCTCCCACGCCATCCCGCTCTGGCTTTGGGATCCTGGGATGTTTGGAGATGGACTTTTGCTTCTGGGGCGAGTTCGGCAGGACTGACGGCACGAGTGCCAGCCAGTCTGGGTCCCCCACTCGATTCCATTCCTTAGGGAGAGTCGGGGAACAGCCTGACCCACGATGCCCTTGGAAACTACATTTCCCGGCATGCGAAGGGGGAGGTGGCACCCTCCTGTCCAGGGACACGTAGTCCCCGGCCCGCCTAAAGACTACGACTCCCGGCGTGCCCTGCGGCCCAGGGCCTGAAGGGCCCGGATCCGGATCTGCGGTGGCTTGCAGCTCGGGTGTGCGAGTGCCGGGGAGATGGTGAGCTCCGGGCCGAGTGCTGGGGGCGTGGGGTGCGTCTGGGGGTGGGGTCTGCCCGGGAGCCGGGGCTTAGGCACTCGAAGCCCTGATTGCTGTCCCGCGGGCCCACTGTACTAGTGAAAACCCCGCGGCCCCGCACTCTCCGAGCCTAGAAAGTGATACCTGGTCAGGCCTGTCTGCTTCTGTTGAGTGAATGGGAAGCTAAGAGCGCAATAATTCTGCGACGCCACCCGCCAGTAGTGCACCTAAATGGGGAGTTCCTTCCTCAGTTGAGCCCTCCTTTTCTTCAGGCCACGGGGACAGACCAGGTGGTGGGACTCGGCCTCGTCGCCGTTAGCCTGATCATCTTCACTTACTACACCGCCTGGGTGATTCTCTTGGTATGTGTGCTCCGCCCCCCTCGTCTCACCTTCGACCCCTGCATCTTGAAGCTGACCCCTCGCATCATTTAAGCAGCTGCTGTGTACCAGGCGCTGTGCTAGGTGCTTTCCCTGCCCTCATCTCCTGAAATCTTCAGAACAGCACTATGAGGATGCTGGAGGTGTCCCAGTTTATAAGTGAGGAAGCTAAAGCTCAGGAAGAAGGGTCGGGCCCTTAACGCTACACTGTAAAGCCCTATTACTGATTCACTTTTGCCTTTGATTGGAGTTCTGGTCCTTCTGGGATATCCTGCTGGCTCCCGGGCATGATGAGTGCCAGTAGATTTTGTGAGGGCTTTTAGGGTTTTTTTTTTTTCTTGTGGGAAAATTTGTTGGTTACTGCTTAAGAAGTGCAGTGTGTTTGGAGGGCTAAAACTTAAAGAACTTTGGAGGAAAATGTTAGTAAAGAAGACCTTGGAGCCCACTTGAGGATTCCTCCTGTACCTTTGCCCCTGTAGGGCTGTGAGTGCCTTAGGGCAAGGCCCTCGTCTTCTGTTCATTGCCAGGTCCCCCGCACCATCTTAGGGCAGGCATCAGGCAAGTGTGCAGTGAACAACTATTCAGTAAGTGAATGAAGGAAACAAACCAGAGCGCCCCACATTAGCATCATCTTAAAGCAAAGCAGGTGCTGTCACGGTGCTTTGGGGTTAGCCCCTCAGATGGAGGAAGGGCGGTGTTTGGCCTTGAGGGGCTGGGCCAGGCAAGGAGCGCTCACCAGAGCTCTGTCCTCGATACTAGCCATTCATCGACAGCCAGCATGTCATCCACAAGTACTTCCTGCCCCGAGCCTACGCTGTCGCCATCCCTCTGGCTGCCGGCCTCATGCTGCTCCTGTTTGTGGGTAAGTCATCAGTCCCTCAACCCTGAGCAGGGTGTCTGGGGGTTCCCACAACCCTCTCCCATCCCCTGAACATGCTTCCACACTTTAGCACTTGCAGTACACCTGCTTGGGGCCCCTGGCCCCCAGCTTACCCCCCGGGGTTTTCCTGTTCACCCTTCTGGGCTGCTCGTCCCCATGCCTCAGACTCATTGGTCTCAAATGTGATGGCCCTAATGGGGTGTCTCCCTTCTTCCTGCTCCCTCTGCCACTACCATCATCACTCTGCTCACACTTCAGTCACCTTTCACCCCCTTGTCACCCACTGGCTCATGACCCCTGCCCCTCTCTGTCTCCCAGCGTTTATGTGTGGGCTTTTCTGGGCCAGGGACTGTAGGTTCATCATTATTATTATGTCCTCAGCTCCTGGCACCGAGTCGGTGCCCAAGAAAGTGGTTTGGATGAGTCACTTGGATGACTGGGTGGTGGGGTGGGTGGTGGATGCGGAGTAAGCAGGTGGGTGGGTGGACAGTGGTTGATTGGGTGGGTAGATGGATAATTGAGCGGGCTTTGTGCCCTGTGGAATCTAAAACACTAAGTGTAGCCACTCACCTGTGTAGGCACTCCGTTGGTGTTTGTTGAATACACGGGGGTTGGTATGTGGCTTGCTGAGTGACCCGGGAGGTGATGCTGGCCTGGAGGGTGGTTGGGCAGGTGCTTGGCCCCGTGTGCGGGTCGTTCCACCACGCTGTGCACTGCTCTGGCCTCCCAGCAGCCCCAAGCCTGGATCTTACTTGGCTTTTCTGGTCTGTGTATTTCCAGGACTGTTCATTACCTACGTGATGCTGAAGAACCAGAAAGTGACCAAAAAGGTTCAGTGAAGGCCCAGCAGGGCTGAGGCTGCTGGCCCTTCCTCTGCCTCCCCTCCAAAGGTGGGGTGCATAGGACCCATCCAGGCACTGCAGCCCCCTCCAGCCTGGCTGCCCTGCAGACATCCCCGTGGGATGGAGCTGTTTGGGACGTACCACACAGGCCTGCTCCTTCCCTGCTCAACCTTCCAGAAGCCAGGAGGGAGGATTACCTGGAAACCTCCCCCTCACCCCTTTGTGGCTCAGGGCCTGAAAGATGCCGGTCATCCCTACCTCACCTTCAGACTCCCTGTTGCCTTTTCCCCTGGGTTCTACCCTCTTGTTTCAGTTTCCTTCCTGTCACCTGCTGATGTTGGACCTGGTAGGTTCCGAGGCATCATGCGACCTTTCCCCACATGTCCTGCTCCTCCTCGGAGACAGCTTTCCCGGGTCTGACATAGCCCCGGGCCCCACAAAGCCTAAGCGGAGAACTGACAGGCTCTGGGGTTACCACCAGGCCTCAGGGTCCTGGGAGTGGATGGCCACAGTGGGCCCCCAGACCAACTGCTTCTCATAGAGACCCAGCCCGCCAGCCCTAGCGCTGGCCTCTTGGGGAGAGCTGAACAATAAACACTGATGATGTGTTTGTCTCTGTGCCGTCCCTGAGCGGGTGGGGGCTGGGCTGCTCAGGGGCTGGAGAGGGGCTGGTCTCAGGTCATGAGACTTGTTCGCGCAGTGTGCCTCAGGTGCCTCCCAGATTGTCCCTGTGCCGGACCCAGGATAAAGTGGGGACTGAAACAGATGTGGTTCCAGCGTGGTGCAACTCACGGATGGGGAGTCGGCGGAGGCCTGGCAACGTGCCACACACCACATCAGCCTCTGCTATGCCTCCCCTGCACCAGCCCAGCTAGCGTGCACTGGTATTTTAGGGACCCTCGGGCCAGTCCCCTCAAAACCCAAGTCCATCGTCCATCTCTTGTACCCAACAGCCCAACCTAGTGTGGCTCTGAGCAGTGAGAGCTGGGGAACCAGAGCAGGGCTGCCTCTGGTCAGGTTGAGTGATCTGGCACAGGCCCAGCCCCGTCTCCCTCCCGCAATCCCAACACACCCCCCGCCCCACGCAGCTGGGTGTCCCGTCCGCAGTGCCTAGTTTAAGCCTCTGTCACACCTTGGATGATGTTCACTCCGGTTAGCAGAGATGTCTCCCTCATCTGAGAACAGAGGCTGACTACAGGCACACCTGCCCCGCCCTCACCTGTCCCATCTTCCCCTGCTTATAGCAGTCCTGTCTCCGATGGTCCCCTTCTCACGGGGACAGCCCCTGCCTCTCACCAGGCTCCTCCGGGTGTGTCATGAGCATGCCCAGGCCCCCACGTAAAGGACCCTCCATCAACCCAATAATTCCCTCCAGGTCTCCCCTTCTCCCCTAAATAGCCAGATTCCCAAAAGGATGTCCAGCCCGCTGCCTGCAGCTCCTCACCTTCACTGTGTTCAGCATCACTCCTGGAGGGCTGCACCCACTCAGACCCCCTGTTGACCCCATGTTGGCCTGTGACATCCCCGTGGATGCACCTCAGCTGCTCTCAGTGTCCGTGAGGATTCGTTCTCATACTTTATGTCTCCCACGCTCCACTTCCGCCGCGACACGGTGGACTCCTTGGGACTTGGTCACAAGCCTCACCCCACCCTTCTCCTTACCCAGGCCCTCCTCCTGAGCCCCGACGTATTGCCCATGCACCAGTTAACTGCCATCGGATGTCATAGTGGCTCCTCAAATTCATCCTGTCACGATCTGAATTCTCAGACTCCCCCTCTCCAGTTTCCCCTCCCAGCCTCTTCCATGACTGGCATCATCCTGTGGCCCTAACCCCCGCCAGAATCCTGGCACACATCACTGACCTTGACTTCCTCCTCCTAGCCCCCATCTGCATGACCCCAAATCCTGTCAGTTCTCCCCTTTTCTCTCCTCCCCCCACCAGTCACCTCTCTGATGCAAAGGCTCCCTCCTCTGCGCTAACTCACCCTAAGATTCCTCCCCCCCCATACACACACTCTGGCCTCTCCAACGTGACTATACATGACAACCATGGCCTTTTAAGAACATCTGAGCATCTTTCTCATTCACATAAGAGAACCTGAATGCTTGTTCTCTTCTCACTCCAGCTGCCCTGGCCTTTCATTTCCTGGGATTCACTGAGGCCCTTTGCACGTCCTACTCACATCAGTTCAGCATATGCTTACGAAACCCTGGTTTGTGCCAGACACTGAGCCAAGAAGGGAGCCCAGCACGGTTCCTGCCTTCCTGGTGCTTCCATCCTGGGGCGGGGGGGGGGGGGGGCGGGATACAATAAGTAAGTGAACAAGATGATTTCTGGCAGTGTTAAGTGTGATGAAGAAAATAAAACAAGGTAATGTGATCAAGAATGAGGGGACACTGGGGCGCCTGGGTGGCTCAGTTAAGCATCTGCCTTCGGCTCAGGTCATGATCCCAGGGTCCTGGGATCAAGCTCCATTTCGGGCTCCCTGCTCAACGGGGTCTGCTTCTCCCTCTCCCTCTGCCACTTCCCCTGCTTGTGCTTTCTCTCTGTCAAATAAATAAATAAAATCTTAAAAAATAAAAAGAATGAGGGGACACTTAGAGTCGGGCAAGGTGACTGGAAAGAATAGGTCAAAGGAAAGCCTAAGGGAAAGGATTTCAAGCAGTGGGAAGAGCACCCGCAAAAGCCCCAGGTGCGAAAGAATTTTATGCCTAAGGACCAGCCGGGGGCGCCCCTTGTAGCTGTCTGGTGAGTGTAGGCAGAGTGGTTTGAGATGGGCCTGGGGCCGTGGCAAGGGGTGTGGATTTTGTTCCAGTGCAGAGGGAAGCCACTGGAGGCTTTAAGCATGAGAGTGACATCATCCGATTTATGCTTTTAAAAGATCAGGCTGGCAGCTGTGTTCCTCCCTCTCGCTCACCGCTGACCCCCCAGGGCCTAGCGCTGCTCCCGCCGTTGGTGAGTGGTCAAAACAGGCCTTGAATGAATGCATGCCCCGGACTTCCTGTGTGACCTGGAGGTACTCACTTCTCTCTCTGGACCTTAGTTTCCTCACCCGAGGGACAGTCGGTGGGAATTTCACGCCAGAGTGGGTGGGCGGGACTTGGATTTAGGTTTCCCGCCTCCCCAAACGGCCCCGAGACCCAAGCCCCCCACTTGAGGAGACGAACTGGGTGGGGGGTGTTCCCTCCTGGCGACCCTAAGTAACGCGCGGCGGCCCCACCCCGGCTTGGACCGCGGTCTGAAGGATGCTGCAGCCCCGGGGGCGGGACCCGCAAGCGATCGCCGGCGCCTCCCGCGCGGATTGGGTGCAGCCGTGACCGGCACCGCGCTATTGGTCGGTCCAGAAGCAGGGGCGGGGACCGGC
This sequence comes from Zalophus californianus, assembly GCF_009762305.2. Taxonomy (NCBI): domain Eukaryota; kingdom Metazoa; phylum Chordata; class Mammalia; order Carnivora; family Otariidae; genus Zalophus; species Zalophus californianus. The sequence continues at coordinate 7,745,159 of NC_045607.1, forward strand.
TCCTGCAGCGCGGCGGCGGGGACGCGGCCGGAGCCCGGGAAGCTGCTGCGGGGGCGATGGCCGCACCGAGCCCGGGACCCCGCGAGGTAGGTGCGGACCCAAGAGAGGACAGGAGAGGGAAGGGTTGGGGGACAGGGCCCAGGCCTCTCCTCCCCGTGCAGCGCGGACACACCCCCATCCAAGCCCTGGAGGGGTCCAGCCCTCGGCGGGGACAAGGACACGCCCCACACGGGGCCGCAGGTATGGAGGGGGAAGTCTGGCGGGTGTCCCCAGAGAACTTCCTCGGTTTTCTCATCGGGGAAAAAGCTCCTCCTTCATAGGGCTGTTAGCAAGTCAAGCCCTCGGCCAGTGCTGGGCACATGGTGGGTGCCCACTACGAATGGGTGAGCTGCTGTGAGCTCAGCTTCGTGCTGACCCTCCGCTCGGCCTGGAGGAACTCCGCATAGACCGGCAGAATAGATGACCGAGTCCCTGTCGTCACAGCTCCTAGTATCAAGGGTTCCTGTGCTTGGAGCAAATATCAAACTGCCACGAAAGAGTTATTATAGTTGTCATTTTACAGATGAGAAAAGGAGATGCAGAAAGGTTAGGTGACTTACCTAAGATCATACAGCTGATGAGAGACAGGTTTGGTTGCGGAAAGCATTATCTACCTACTGATAATAATTCTATTCTGGGTGCTGACCGCATGCCAGGCACTGCGTGGCCCATCACAACACCCAGTGAAGTGGGTACCAGCATTATCGCTGTTTTACGACCGAGGAAACTGAGGCAGAGAGCAATAATAGGAGGGCTCACAAGTATTGGAGGTGGGACTCAAACCCAGGTCTTTCCCCTCTGGGATGCTTCCATGCGCTCATTGCTTCTTGTGCCTCCTGCCATCAGGTCCTGGCCCCCTCCCCAGAGGCTGGATGCAGAGCAGCCACCTCGACCTCCGGCCGCCGTGGCCTCCTCTGGCGTCTTCGAGACAAGCAGACTCGCCTTGGCCTGTTTGAGATTGGCCCGGGGCATGAGCTGCACCAGCTGACATGCATGATGCAGACAGGGCTGTGGGCTGCCACCCAGGTCTCCATGGACCACCCACCCACAGTGAGTGGCCCATCTGTGTTATGCACCTCCTTGGTACCAAGGGCAAGACTGCGCGGATGCCAGGTCCTGCTAATACCGCGGGGTCGGGGATCAGAGAGGACTGTACGAGGAGGAAATCGGGGGCTTGGTGCAGGGAGGGAGGGACATGCTGGAGTGGGGGCTGAGGCCAGGAAGCCGCAAGGCCAGGTGTGTACTGGGGATGTGAGGAACCCCTTGACCCCAGGTGGTTGTTGTGCAACTCTAGATGGGCCTCTGCTTCTTTGGACCTCAGCGCCCCCATCTGTATAATGGGTGGGTGTGAGGGGGATTGTACTCCTCCGTCTCTGATGCCCTCCTGGCTCTGCTAGGGTGTATGGCTGAGAAAGGACCCTACCCCCACCCCACCAGCCTGGCCCATCCTCCCCGGAGCTCAGGCTGGGGCCAGGCTGGCTCAGCAGAAAGGGTCGCCCAACTGCAAGCTCAGCAGCTGGACAGGCCAGGGCGAGCATGTGTGTTGTTTGTGTGTGTGTGTGCGTGCACACACACACACACACGTGTGCACAGTGTGACCACATCCCACAGGCCAAGTCCTGGCACAGGGACCTGGAGGTCCAAGAAGAGTGTAGGAGCCTGGGTGGGGGGGAGGGGGGGCACGGTCTTCTAAATCTCATAACCTGCTGACAATCTTCCATGGCTCCCCAGTACTCAGCATGGCCTCAGGATTCTGCTGGCTCAAGTCCAAGGGCCGACTGTCCAGCTGCATTCACTCTATCCCTCCCTTAATTATTTCAATCACTTGAGCTCTCCTGCCCTTCCGGTGACCACCAACGCTGTTCTCCCTGCTAGGAGCACCACCTTTCAGATATCAGCTTAGAGGTCACCTCCCCCAGGAAGGCTTCTCTGATCCTGCCCTTCTCACACTGAGTCAGGCACTTCCCTTGGCTTTAAGGCCATCCCCTTTCACTGGGATGGCATCTGGCCTCACTAGGCCAACATGTGCTTCTGGGTCAATGGATGAAGCTCTTGAGTTCTGGTCTCTGTTTGCTGGAGCAAGCACACTGAGGGAAGTGGGTGAGGCCAGGTGCAGGACTCTTGAGATCCTGGAGCTGGCAGTGTGGGGCAAAGACTTGACCCCTCCACTCCTCCCTGTAGGGACCGCCCACTGAGGAGGATTTCTCCGAGGTCCTGACCCAGGTTCACGAGGTAGGAAGCCCCAGACTGCTGCATGGGAGGGGCGTGTACTGGTCTTCCTTCTCTGTCCTCCTCAGTTTCCCCATCAGTGCAGTAGGAGTGCTGGCTTGCCTCAGGGCTTTGCAGGACCGGTGTGGTAACCCTGACTACACCCTGACTCTCGCGCGCTAGGGCCTACTGCACACACCTGGGCCCCCTGTGGACACTGCTGGGGCTGCTCTTCCTCCCCTGCAGGGCTTCGAGCTGGGCACCCTGGCTGGCCCAGCCTTCGCCTGGCTGCGCCAATCCCTAGGCCTGGCCGAGGAGGACTATCAGGCGGCGCTTGGCCCAGGTGGCCCCTACCTGCAGTTCCTCAGCACCTCCAAGAGCAAGGCCAGCTTCTTCCTGTCGTGAGCTGGCAGTAGGGGTGGGGAACGGGTGGGAGTGGTGTCCCTGGGTGGAGGGGAGGGGGGTGGGTGGGAAAGAAACAGAATGGCCAGGTCAGGGATGGTCAGGGCCAGATAGAGGTCTGATGGAGGAGAGTGAGGGCGGGAGGTGACCGGAGCGGGGGTGAGGAGACCTCGAGCCCGAACCGGGGGAGACAGAGCCACACTCGGGTAGAGGGCCCGATGGGGGCGGCTCCAGCTCCTCCTGACCAGTGACCCCTCCCTCCACCGCCCAGCCACGACCAACGCTTCTTCCTGAAGACCCAGCGGCGTCGGGAGGTGCGGGCCCTGCTCGCCCACCTGCCCCGCTACGTGCAGCATCTGCAGCGGCACCCGCACTCGCTACTTGCGCGGTTGCTGGGTACGACCGGCCGGGGACCGGGGATTGCGGGGCGGGGGAAGGGGGGGGAGTGAAGAAGACCGAGAACGAGCAGGGGAGGGGGGCTAGGGAGTGGGGCGGCTCCCAGGCTGGGGGGCGTAGGGGACCTGAGCCCGAGCCTGGGCTGGCAGCTCCGGGCAGGGGCCGCGTTCCGTGGGGGGGCGTGTCCTCGACGTCGGTGGAGGGGAAAGGCGGGCTCGGTGGGCGCGGGCCGAGCTCTGGGGCGGGGCCTCCCGAAGGGGGCGGGGTTGGGTCTCCCAGTCGCGCGGCTGGAGGGCATAGGGGTGGGGCACGCCTGAGGACTGCGCCTCTCCGGGGCGGCCTAGAGGCGGGTCCCGTCCGGACGACGACCCGAGCTGAGGCAGAGGTCCGGGGGCGCGGCCTGGAGGGGCGGGCTCGGGAGGCTGTGGACCTCGAGGAGGAGGCGTGGCCTGGAGCTGGGCCTAGAGGGAGCTGGGCCTAGAGCGGGCTGGACCAGGGGTTGTCGAGTTGGGGGCCCCTCACCTGGCGCCCTCTCCCCTTCCAGGAGTGCACAGTCTGCGGGTGGCTCGGGGAAAGAAGGTGGGTGAGGCCGAGGCGAGGGGGCCGGGCTAGAGGGGGCGGCTGGAGGGTGAGATCCTGTCCTCCCTCACTCCCTACCCCTGTCCCCAGGAATTCTTCATCATCATGCTGAGCGTCTTCTATCCCTCGGGCCGCATCTCTGAGAGGTGAGTCGCCTCACAGGGCCCCGGTCCCACGCGGGATCTGCCACCTGAAGCACCCATACTCACTAGATAGATGCAAAACTGAGGCCCAGGGAGGAGATGGGAGGGACATCCCTGGTATCTCCTGATGGATCGGAGACAGGGATAGGCACGGCCAGCGTCTCTTGAGCACTCAGGATGCCCTGGGCGCTGTGTCGAGGCTTTGCAGTCATTGCCTTCTTTATTCCTGGAACCACTCTGAGGGGTAGGTGTGGTTATCATGCCCATTTTATAGATGAGAAGCTGAGGAGGGGGAGGGCCACGCCGCTACTCTGTGAGGAGCAGGGATTCAAACCCAGCCTCTTATTGCACATGGCCCTTTCTGCCTCCTAACAGTGACTCTGCCTGAAAGCTCCCCATGAGTGCTCCCCCCTGGTGCTGCAGTCTAGGCTTGGACCCCTGTGTCGGGGACATTTCCAGGGATGACAAGGGGCTGAGAAGCCAGCACAGGCAGGGATAAAGCCGGGAATGGGCTCCCAAAGGCCCGAGTTCGAATCCCAGCTCTGCCCTTTACTTACCGTGTGGTCTTGGGCAAGTCAAAGAAGCTCTCTGAGGCTTTTTCTTCATCTCTGACATGGGGACAATAATGGAATGGCTTGTGGTGAAGATTCGAACATCCACCCAGTGGAAGCTCTTGTTTCTTGGTTCCCCGTGTGCGTCAGTCTGTATAATGCTGAATTCTGTCGCCCCCTTTCTGTCATCCCCCACTCACAGGTATGACATAAAGGGCTGTGAGGTGAGCCGATGGGTGGAGCCAGCCCCTGAGGGTAGCCCCCTTGTCCTGGTGCTGAAGGATCTCAACTTTCAAGGCAAGACCATCGACCTGGGTGAGCCATGGAGGCAGTCTGTGCGTGCTCTTTCTCCATTCAGGGTGAAGTTAGAAGGGTGTCCCTGGCCCTGCCCTCTGCCTGAGTCATTTAGAGCCCGGATTCTAGAGTCAGGCAGAGCAGGGTTCAAATCCTGGCTCCACGACTTACTAGCTAGGTGACCAGGGCAAATTACAGATGAATTTCCTCATCTGTGAAATGGGACAGTTAATGACACCTGCCCTCTTGGGGCAGATATGTGTGGAGCCCTCAGCACCTTGCCTGACACACGAGGAGCGCTCAAGTGGGGGCACTGATGCTCTGGCAGGGCCCCAGCGGAGCTGGCTCCTCCACCAGATGGAACTGGACACCGCCTTCCTCCGGGAACTCAACGTGCTCGATTACAGCCTCCTGATGGCCTTCCAGCGTCTCCATGAGGATGAGAGGGGCCCGGGCAGCAGTCTCATCTTCCGCACGGTCAGGTGGGCCCCCCCGCAGGGGCAAGGGCAAGAATGAGGTGACGAGAGCAGGAGAAAGATGGATGATGAGGCGGGGCAGGTGGGGGGGGACACCACAGACAAAGGCTCAGAGACTGGAAAGTGCAGTGTTTGTGGGTCCGTGCGTGCATGTGTGTGTGTGTGTGTGTGTGTGTGTGTGTGTGTGTGTGGAGGGTGGAGGGCTGGAGAAGCCTGGTTGGCAGGGTTGGTGGGCACGTGTGGACCACACACGACCGAGCAGAGGAGATCCAGCTGGACAAGGGCTTCAGTGCTGATGGAAAGAATCTGCCCATTTTCCTGAAGGGGATGGTTGTGGAGCCAGTGAAGTTTTCACAGCAGTTTTCAGACCTATTTAATTTTTCCTTTAAAAAGAGCCCTTGCCCTTTATTAATAAAATAAAAGGTTTTATTTATTTACTTGAGAGAGAATGAACATAAGCAGGGGGTGGAGTAGAGGGAGAGGGCGAAACAGCCTCCCTGCTGAGCAGGGAGCCAGATAAGGGGCTCGATCCCAGGACCCTGAGATCATGACCTGAACTGAAGTCAGATGCTTAACTGACTGAGCCACTTCGGTGCCCAAAAGAACCCTTGACCTTTAAACCAGTCGTTCCGCTTCTAGGACCCTAAGGTCATCACCACTGGCCCCATCATCATGTTGTCCCCTGCTTCATAGTAGTAACTGTCGCTCTTTGCATGCTGACCACGAACGTCATTAAGGTAGGCTCATTCCTATTTTAGAGATGTGAAAACTGAGGCTCAGAGAGGGGAAGTGAGGTTGCAGAATGACTTCTGAGGATTCATGTTAGTACTTGGTCAGTTACTAGGATTTCAGTCCTCCAAGGCTAAACAGAATGATGTAGGGGATAAGGAAGGCACATTAAGGAAAGAAGTCCAACCACCTGATGGGTGGAAAAGTGAAAAATGGCATACTCTCATCCAGCCCCCAACCTACCTTTTGGAGGTGGGTGAGGCTTGGGCAGAATCCAGGTTATTGGCTCCCCACATATTGTCTGGACACATCCTGACCAGAAGGTAGAATTCCTGCCATGGGACACAGACAACCCCCCCCCCCCCCAGGTCTGCCCATCCAAGCTAGGTCAGCTTCTCCCTTGCTCCCTCTATCCCCAGCTGATGCTTAGATGACCGTTGTCATTCAGCCAGTAAACCCTAGTTTGTTTGCATATAATGGTTGTTGTCATATTGAAATATGCTGGCTGGTAAATGGCCACTGCCCCAGTCCTCTCTACCTGTTCCCAGTCCCTCTTTCAGAACAAGCCTTTTCCTAACCCCTAGTACCGAACGGCAAAGGGTTATCAGTGTTTTTGCCCCGGCACCCAGACCACTGGGTTCTGATTGGTCGATGCCTGGGCAGGGCTTGTCTCTCATTGGCTTATTTCCCTCAGCGACACTTCCCCAACTCCCCTCCACCTCCTGGAGGACAAAATTAGGGAATTGAACCTGCTTCTGGCTGGGACTGGGGCCCAGCCAAAGGCATCTTCCCATTTGGAATACATTTAGAAGGCAACCCCCACAGCCCCCTCCCCCCACACCATCTATAAAATGAGGTTGGACTTTGTTCACACGATTTCAGCTCTGCCACCCTGAAACGTCCAGGGTTGGACGACCTCAAACAGAAGTTTAGGAAACACCCCAATACCAGACTTAGCCAAAGTGATGTGGCAGATAAGTGCGGAGCCAGTCTGTGTGACCCAAATGCTCTAGAGCAGCACCACCCAATAGAAATGTAATGCGAGGGGCACCTGGGTGGATCAATTGATCAAGCGGCTGCCTTTGGCTGGGGTCATGATCTTGAGATCCTAGGATCGAGCCCTGCGGCGGGCTCCCTGCTCAGTGGTGAGTCTGCTTCTCCCTCTCCCTCTGTGCACTCTCTCTCTCAAATAAATGAATAAAATTTTAAAAAGAAGAAAGAAATGCGAGTCACACATGTAGTTTTAAATTTCCTTTAGAAAATTTAGCCTCTTTAGAAAAGTAAACAGAAACAGGTAAAAATAATTCTAATAATACATTTGTTACTCAATACACCCCCAATTTTTATCATTTCGTCATCTAATCAATATAAACATTTATGAGGTATTTACACTCTTCTCATACTGTCTTGGAAACTCAGTATGTATCTCACACTTACAGCGCACCTTAGTTGGGATTGGCTACATTTAAATGCTCCACGGCCACATATGGCTAGTGGCTATGTAATGGACAGTGCGGCCCTAGACCATCATTTCCACTTTACGCAGCCTCCCAGTTTATCCGACGTCACAGGCCTGGCACACAGGAGTTGTGGGAATGAGCGGAGGAAGAGCAGGGTCAGCGCAGAATGCTCCCCGGGTGCCCCGTGGCTAAGCTTGCCAGAATCCCTGGGCTGGGGCTCCCTGGAGGAGGCAGTAGCCTCACCCTCCTGCCGGTCACCAGGTCTGTGCGAGGGGTACAGAGCCCGGAGGAGCCGGGATCCCAGAACCGCCGGCTGCTGCCCGATTCCCCCAACGCCTTACACATCCTGGACGGGCCGGAGCAACGCTATTTCCTGGGCCTCGTGGATCTCGCCACGGTGTACGGGCTCCGCAAGCGGCTGGAGCACCTATGGAAGACGCTGCGCTACCCGGGCCGGACCTTCTCCACCGTCAGCCCCGCTCGCTACGCCCGTCGCCTCTGCCAGTGGGTGGAGGCACACACCCAGTGACCAGCGCCCGCGGCGCTCTGCATCTGGACAACGGGCGCACGCCGGGAACCAGCGTTCCAGCGGGGCCCCGGCGGCGGGTTGGGCTCCCCTCGCCTGCCGTTCCTCCCTTTGGCCTCCAGAGGGCAGCATCTCCTAACTAATACCATGACAACACAGCCTCATTTGGCGGCGATGCCGTGTTTGGCCTTGTGCCAGGGACTCTCCTATGTTAGCTCATTTAATCCTAAAAAAAAAAAAAAAAAAAAAAATCTATTATTCTCTTTTTACAGACCATAAAATGGAGGCTCAGGGGGTGAAGGGACTGAGCAAGATCATTCAGCAATAAATGCTGGAACCAGGACTCGACTATGCCTTTTGGACTCAGGAGCCTGTATTCTTACCCACCAGCTCCCTCAGCCCTGGCCTCGTGCTCTGGGGAAGGGGGGAGGCTGAAGGCTCCAGCCAAGCGCCTTTGTCGTCCAGATGGGGAAACTGAGGCCCAGAGACTTTAAGGGGCTTACCCATGGGTAAGTGGAAAGGCCAGCCCAAGAACCCCAGGCCTCCTTACCTTCTGCCCACTGGTCTCCTTTCGGGGTGGTCCCCCTCGCTCCTGCTCCTCAAGGGATGCAGGTGGGAGAAGGGGAGGTATTGCAGGCCTGCATTTCTGGAAGACACTATGTTGAGGCCCACCATTGATCTTGAATAAGCTCTTCCCTCCTCTGGGAGTCACTTATCTGTGGAATGGGGGTAGGGGTTGGTGGTCAGACCAAGGGTATGGCCACACAGAAATTACCGGGGGCAAAGAAGTGCAGTGCGTGCATAGCCCCTGATCATTCCTTCTCCTCCCTCCAGGAAACTCCAGCCTGGCCTCTGACCCTGGTCCAATCCAACCATACCCAAGTGGGCCTTTCCTCTAGAGCTGCTCCGGGGCCTGGCTGTGTGTGTGATCAGGGCAAGGTGCTAAACCTCTCTGTGCCTCAGTGGTCTAATCTGTACAACTGGAAGGATGAAAATGGACTTCATTAACTCATTAAATATTTATTGAGCACCTACCATGTGACAGACCCTCTACTGGGTGATGGGGACCTGGGAGCAAGACTCACAGATTCCACCTTCACAGAGCTCACGGTCTGGGGAGAGATGGTGACAAAAGCAGCCTGGCATGACACAGCCTCATGAAGGAGCATGGGGCCATCATGCTGAGGAAGGGGCCTCCACCTAATAATTTGATGAAGATGGGGCTCTACCATCTCAAGTGAGACCAGAAGAGTCAGATGCGGGCCTGGGACCCTCCCAGGGTCCCAGGCCAAGGGCACGGCAAAGGTCTAGGGTGAGAGAGAGCCTGACACTTGAGAGAGAGAAACATTTCACTGTGGTCAGAGTTCAGAGTGGGAGGCACAGTGTGGTGGTGGGGGACATTGTGCACCAAGAGCTGACCCCCAGGACTAGAACCGGACCTTGAGAGACACTCAGCTAATACCAAACATTGCCAGTCCATTAGCCTTCAGAGAAAATGAAGCAAAATGGTGGGTAGGGAGGGAGGGGTAAGGGAAAGTTAATGCCCCAGCACTGGAGTGTGGGCTCCTGGAATAGGTATACAACTGACTTCACCCCTAGTTGTCTGGGTGACCTTGGATGATTATTCAAGATCTCTGAACTGGCACAAGTCACAGAGAATTTCTTGTTTTGGCTCAGCAGGAAGTTGACACATAGAGCTTTAAGGTCATCACTCAGGAGGTGGGTGCAATGAGGAAGCTCAGCAGTGGTAGGGCTGCAGAGCAGAAAACAGGGGTTTGACCCTATGTTTCCCCAGGGTCTGGATCTGGCAGGATGAGTCAGAGCCTGAGAGTCCTGCACTCATAGATAAGGATGGCTCAGCCACTCACCTACCTTGGGTTTCTGGCAATGGGCTGAGCCAGAGCTTGAGGCTGGAGAGGGACGTGACTTATCCAAGATCTCATGGGACCCAGGATTCCTGGTTCTCCTAACTTGGTCATTCAACAGACATTATCTAGCATCTAGTGTGTGCTGGGTGTTGTGCAAGTGCTGGAAATGCCTGAGAACATGACTGGCCTGACTCTGCCCCCATGTAGCTGAGAGTCTAGTGGGTGGGTGGACTGGTTAGTACACAGGATGATTTCAGACTGTGACCGGTACTGTGAAAAAGATCAATCAGGTGGGACTTAGAGGGATGGGCATGCAGTGTCACATAGAGTGGTTGGCAAGGGCCTTTCTGAAGAGGTGACATTTGAGCTGAATGACAGGAGGGAGCTGGTTATATGAGTAGAGCAAACAGCAAGTGCAAAGGTCCTGAGGTAGGCATGAGCTTAATGTGATTGGGGGTCAGAAGGGTGCCCAGGGTAGGTAGAAGGTGATTAAGAAGACAGAATTTCCCACCGTACAGGGCCTTGTAGGTCAGGGTAAAGAGAGTGGACTTTTGCCAAAACCAAACTGAAGAGCTTTATCTGAGCCTGCAGAACTTCCCACTGGCAGTTCTACTGTAGATGTGTGATCCTCATCTGCTCCGGGAGTCCAGGACATTTGGGCATGTCCCTGTCTCCATGTGGCCCTAACAAGGAGGGAGTTGCCTCTTCGGGGAAAGAATGGTCACTTCACCAGCCATTGTGGGTGACGAATGAATCCTTAGGGAATTTTCTCACCATTGTCCCCTTGGGGTTGGGGCTATGAGGAGAGAAACCCGAAGGATGAGGACTTCGGGTGGGGGCAGAGGAACTCTGGTTTTGGGGACCCACTCTGTGCCTGGCCTTGAGTGAATAGGAGAGCACAGAGAGAGATTGAACTTGGACCACTACCTTTGAGCTGTGCCCAGGCTGCGGGGGAGGGACAAAGTAGGCCTGTGCTCAAAGGAAGCTCAGGGGCAGGGCTGCTTTAGTGTGCCCCCCCCCCCCCAGGACAGAGAGAGGCATGGAGGACTTGGCTTTGCACCGGAACAGGATAGGTAGCCTTGGGAAGTTACTTATCTGGGTGCAGATACCCAAACATGGGTACCTTGGCATTGTGCCCACACCAGAGGCTCTTAGAAAAAGGCAAATGGAGTTTGAAATGGGGTGGGAGCAGAAACCTAGCCTGGATCCCAGGGGAAGATCCTGTGGAGGGAGGTGTGATGGAGGTGGTAAGATGAGCTTTCTGGCCCATAGAGCATTTTATAAAAAACACTTTAGCTGAGAGGCGTGCTCTCTACTTCTCCGCAGGCCCACTCCTCTCTATTGCCCTATAGCTGCTCTTTTAACCATTTCTGACCCCTGAAGGCACTTGAGTTTGAACTCCCCAGGGGATCCCATCTGAGCCTTCAAATGGGATACATTTCAGCATCTGCAGGGATGCAAGACTGAGTTGGTTGGAGTTTGGAGGACACTTTGGGGAGGGGGAGGTGAAAGTACGCGGGAGTGAGATAGCTCAGGGTTCAATCCTAACTGTACCACAGCTGCCCTGCACTACCTCACTGGCAGGAAGGTGCTGTTATTATACCCACTTCATAGAGGAGAAAAACTGAGGCTCAGGTGGAGGTCACACCACTAGAGACAGTCCCGTTAGGGTTGCCAGAGAAAATATAGAATGCCCAGTTACACAGGAATGTCAGATTTTTAATATAATTATGCACTGTTTATCTGAAATGCCAATATAACTGAGCGTCGTGTATTTTACTGGCTAAATCTGGCAATCCTACAAGTTTGAAACCCAGGGCTGCCTGACCCCAAGCCCCTGCTTAATTTTCCTACCCATCCCCCAATTTCACAAATGGAGAAACTCGAGTCCGAACCGCTAGGCAGCCACGGCGCGCCGGTTCCCACACTCCCTAGGTCTTTTCTCTGCGCGCCTCCCACCCGACCTCCGACCGGAGCTTGGAAGAAATGTGGGAGAGCAAAAAAAGGGAAGATGCGCGCCCTCCGACTCCGCCCCTGGCCCGCAGGCCCCGCCCCCATCCCGGAGGTCCCCGCCGCCAGCCACGCACTTCCCTCCCCCGCCGCGCCGGCGGTGCTCGTAGGTCCCGCCCCCGTCGCCCGGGACCCGCCCCCAGCGCGCCTGTCTCCTCCCCGTCCTCGCAGACCCCGCCCCCGGTGCCGGCGGCTCCCGTTCGGTTTCCAGCCTCCAGAAGCCGCGGCTCCGGTGCCGCCTCCGCCCCGGGGCTCCGGCTTCCCGCCCGGCCCGCCCGGTTTGCGGGCCATGGAGCTCCGAGCAGCGAATCGAGAGCAGCCGGAGCGCCCCAGCCCGTCCGCCCGGTTAGCGCCTGGCCAGGGGAGGGGGCGGTGGAATCTGGGAGAGGGGTGGAATTATCCCGCCCCAGGCCTCACCGTTCATCCCTCTTGTAGTGAGGTAGGAGGGTATAGGGGTGGCAGTCGGGGCTCCTGGCTCCTGGTTCTAACTGACCCGGACTCGACGGGTGACCTTGAGCCGAGGGCCTCCCCTCCCTGCCTCTCCTTCCCCATCTGCACAATGGGAATTGGGTTGGCGGGAGGTTTCCCCGAAGGTCACCCGATACCAGCTCCTTTAGGATGAGGACAGCTCTGTCCGGTGTTTGGGGGCTTTAAAAGGAGTTTGATTCCTGGGAGTCATCTGCCTTGACCCTGGCCCATACCCTCCCCTGCCTCAGTTTCCCTGCGCCGTTTCCTCAGAGCCCCAGGACCCAGCTCTGAGTTTCTGGATCTTGGCAGGTGCCTGGCCCGCACCCCTTCCCAGCGGGAGCCCTGGAGACGGCAGCGCGGTGGCTGCTGAGCAGCGGCAGCAGCATGAAGGCCCCGGTAAGTGGTGTAAGGAGGAAGGCTCTTGGGGAACTTCCGGCACAGCAGCCTCCTAACCTGTCCCACCCCAGGACTGACTCACTTCTGACCCACTGCTCCTGAGCTAAGAAGGGCAGACTGGCTTAAAGCCCTGCTGATCTGGTCTGGCAGGCGGTGTGGCTTCAGGCAAGTGGTGTTCCCTCTCTGGTTTCAGGGCCTTGCACATCTCCATAGTACTATCTCCTGTAAGCACCCAGAGGCCACCCAGGTGAGGCACCCACCTGGGAGGGGGACATGGTGTGAAAGTGCGGTTTAGCTGCTCTTGACTTTACTCAGGAGCCCCTGGTTGTGGGAGAGGGCCCTGGATGTTGGGGGAGTCCACCACGACCACCTGAATTCAGATCTCTGGGTTCCTTGTGGGCAGAGGACCAGGTGCCAGGCAGAGCCTGAGGCCTCATGGGCTGAACCCCCTCCCCCGCACAGCTGGCCACAGAGAGATTTATTTTTAGAAGCTGATGTGGCTTGTGGGCAGAAAAGGGTAGGCCTCTGGTAGGATATGCCTGGGTGGGGGCGGGGGGGCTGCTTTGCCCCCCTCTGGTTTTCAGCACCAACAGCTCCTAGGTGGATTCTGAGGGGGGACCTGTGCCTTGGGCAGGCTGGGAGAATATTAGAGCCCAGAGAGACACACACAGTGACCATGGTGGCCCAGCACATGAGGGCAGCCCCGGGTCATGCCCTCTTCCTGGTGGCCCCCCCTTGAAGGCTTGGTCACTAAGCCTGCCAGCAGGGCCAATGGGCCTGGAGGGCTTCCTGGTTCAAATGGCCTCTGGCACGTGTTTTGTGGAGGTGGGAGCCTCTGAGCGGCAGCTTTCAATTATTGGAACCGTTCTTTGAGTGACACTTCCCTCACTTCCTGGGCCGCTGACCCAGATCATGAGCTAGGAGGCTGGTCACTGAGCCCCTGGGGGAGGGGGCAGGACGTGGGCACACTGGCAGCCTCGGCCCCGGGTCTGAAGAAGGATGGCTGCTCTTCTGAGGGGCTGCTCTCCTGTCCTCTGTGCACCACTTTGGAGTACACAGAGCTTACTGTACGTTCACATTGCAGGCATTATGCGCCCCAATTTTTTAGAAGCAGAAACAGGCCCAGAGGGGTGGACAGTCATACCCAAGCCCGCACAGTGCACCTAGGCTTCCGGTTAAGAGCATGGGCTCTGCAGCCTGGTTTTAAAGCCCCGTCCTGATTCTTTATCTAGACTATGGGGATAATAGTAGGGCTCGTCTCCAGGGCCTGAGCCTGGCAGCCCAGAGGAAGCCCTGGTTAACAGAGACCGTGGACTGTGCTAATGTTCTGGAAGCTACTGAGCTGGGGTTTGGACCCATGGGGCTGGGGCATGAGCTTCTAGGAGCCCCAGGGACCCCTGCCCACACCCCACGACCGCTGAATCCCCCAGGGCCGGCTCCTGCTCATTACCCTGTGCTCCTTGGGCTTCTCTGCTGCCTACATCCTGCTGTGCTGCTGGGCTGGCCTGCCCTTCTGCCTGGCCTCCTGCCTGGACCCCCAGCCCTCCACCAACTCCAGGCCCACTGTGCCGGGGCCCCTGCGCTTCAGCGGATACAGCAGCGTGCCAGATGGGAAGGTGAGCTGGCTGGACGATGTGTCGCGCGACAGGGCCGGCAACGGCTGCCAGGGTGCCCCCAACTCTCTGGGCGTAAGTGAGAACCAGGCTCATGCCAGGCCAGCCTGGGCCCCAGGCTTGGCCCCTCTGCTCACCAGCTCTGTGACATTGAGTAGCCACTTCACCTCTGTGAGCCCCAAGTTCTAAGAGGAATTTTTTTTTTTTTTTAATTCAATAGATATTGCCTGGCTGCTCTCAGCTGGGTGCTGGAGGTAAAAAAGGTGAGTCAGCCAGGGTGGCTGGCCATCTGGAGCTCTTAGACCCGGTGGGGGAGACAGACACCATCCCACTATGGTGATCTGTGCATCGTTCTGTGTGTCTTTAAAATTGACTATGTATGTGCATAATCCATTCATGCAGCAGATGTGTATTTGGATGGGCCCTGCCTTGTACTGATGGCTGCCAGGGATAGAGATGACAGAGAGAAGTCATGTCAACCCCAGAGCTCTCCCTCTCATGGGGAGACAGGGACACTGGGGTTCAGGGGTGACGACCCACCTCCCCATGCTTGCTGTGCCAGGCGCGGTTTAGAATACCTTACCCCCTCACCCTGATTTCAGTGCCTCCCCATGGTAGCTTTCTCAAAGGCATCCTGCACTGGGAGGCATGTTCAGGGACCCCGGCTTGGAGGGGACATATTTTGGGTCTTAATTTCTGAGTCTTGGTTGCCTCCTCATCAGTAAGAGACCATCTTGTAGTTCCTTCTCTACAGAGTGGCTGTGCAGATTTGATTGGGTTGAATGGACAGTGTTCGCAACAGGTGCTGTATAAATATTTGATCAAGATGCAAAACCACTGGGGCTTTGGCCAGGTGGGACCAGTGGTGGGGTGGGCCAGGTAGATGCTGTCCTATCTTCCACGCTAGTGGCCACTGAATATTTTAGACACTCAAGAGCTCATGGGGATGTGGGCTCAGAGTAGCCAGATCCAGATCCTCTGGGTTTCTTAAGAGAAGCCAGAAATCCAGGTTTTGGGTATCAAAATGGACGAGTTGTAATTAAATATTTTAAAGACGTTTAAGACCTTGTGGGAGAAGCAGAATGTCTCCTGGGGTTGGTGGTGACCTCAGATCTGAACAGACCCCCATTGTGAAGACAGGCTCAAACTGCAAGCAGAATAAAGAGGTCTTGTTCTGTATTTTGGGGGCTTGGAAAATGGACCCATGAGTCCCTAAATCAACATTATGTTAGATATAAAATGTCCCAGGGTGGGATAAAGGTCACTGTAAACCCCTGTGCTCCCAGGAGGACATGGAGACCTGGAGTGAAGAGCAAGGCCCTTTCTGGGAACATTTGCAGGCATGTTGACTCAGCTTCTGCTCTTCGAGTGATAATGAGATGGTGGTTGGGCCCTCACTGTGCTCTGGGTCTGTGCTGATCACTCTCCAGGCTTTCTTTCTTTTTTTTTCAAGATCTGAGCTGAGTTCAAGAGTCAGATGCTTAACTGACTGAGCCACCCAGGCGCCCCACTCTCCAGGCATTTTTCATTGAGTCCTCGCAACCTGATGAAGTAGATAATATTTTCATCCCCATTTGACAGATGAGGAAATTGAGGCTCCAGGAGAGAGGAAGTGATTGAGCCAGGATTCAGGTTCAGAACCAGGGGTTCTCAATGTTATTGTGGCACTAAAGACCCCGCTTTTACTTATGAACTGGGCATAACGTGAGTGGGGCTTGGGCAGAGGAACAGTGATTGTGAAGAGCTGAGGTTCATGTTTACTTAACAAACACACACATGTGACACCCCGTCTGTGCCAGGCATTGCTCTAAGTGCTTTATAAATATTTGCTCATGTAACTAATAAGGAACCCATGAAGGAGGGCCCGTTAGGGCCTCAGCAATCGGGAAAAGGGCCATGAATATGGCTGAGGAGGAAGTATGGGGCTCTGCGTCTCAGCCCTGCCCCTGGCTATCCGTATAACCGTAAGAAAGTCATGCCGCCTGCCCAGTCTCAAATTCCTCATCTGCAAAATGGGTTGATGCTGTACTCGGAGCTGATACAGGGATCAGGCGAAGTCAGTGGCTGGAGCAGGGCTGTGGGAGCTGTGCGCTCATGCCTTTCTCTCCATTTCTGCCTCTCCCTGCAGCCGCTGGTCCGGGAACCGTGCCGCAGCTGCGCCGTGGTGTCCAGCTCGGGCCAGATGCTGGGCTCGGGCCTGGGTGCCGAGATCGACAGTGCTGAGTGCGTACTGCGCATGAACCAGGCGCCCACCGTGGGCTTTGAGGCGGACGTGGGCCGGCGCAGCACCCTGCGCGTGGTCTCGCACACGAGCGTGCCCCTGCTGCTGCGCAACTATTCGCACTACTTCCAGCACGCTCGAGACACACTCTACGTGGTGTGGGGCCAGGGCAGGCACATGGACCGGGCGCTGGGCGGCCGCACGTACCGCACGCTGCTACAGCTCACCAGGATGTACCCAGGCCTGCAGGTGTACACCTTCACCGAGCGCATGATGGCCTACTGCGACCAGGTCTTCCAGGACGAGACGGGCAAGAACCGGTGAGCCTGGCGCTGGCCTGCCGGGGGGCCTCCCTGCGGGCTGGGGGCATGCCTTCTCCAGCAGCTTCTTGTCCGTCAAGGGTCTGCTCTGACAGGCGCTGGGGGGCAGCAGTGATGGAGGCAGATGTGCTCCTGCCTCTGATGGGGGACAGAAGCAGAAAGACTGTCATTCACTGAATTAGCACAAAGATGAAAAAATCCCCAGCGGTGGTGAGGGGTGTTTGGCTTTGCAAGCGCAAGATACGGGAGCACTGCTGGGTGGGGCAGCATCAGGGAGCTCCTCCCTCTGGAGGGGATACTCCCTGAGATCTGAATTGGTCTCTAAAGTCCCTGCCAGATGACAAAAGTAACAGTTAACAGTAGTAACAGCCCTCTGCGTGCACCAGGCACTGAGTTAAGCACTCTGCATGGAAGATCTCATTTTATCGCACACTCGTTGACTCCCGCCTACCTCCTCTGCACACTGGCTCCCCACCCCCCAGCCCGCCCCCGCCCCAACTCAGGAAATACAGCCGCCAGCCACCAGTCTCCCAGCCAGAAGCTTGGGCTTTGCACCTGATTCCTTTCATTGCATCATCTGCCACATATCGTGGGCTCTTGACTCTCCTGTGCTCACAGGTGCCACCTTGACCTAAGCCACCATTCCCCCCACCCCCCCGCCCCATCCCCCCCCGCCCTTGTGGCACCCTCTTGCTGCTGGTGCTCTGGCCCCCTGTAGTCTGAGCCCCAACCACCCTAGTGAATTCATCCCATTGGTGGCCTGCCCTCAACCACCTGATAGCAGCTTCACTTTCACATGCAGAGTAAAGTGGAGGCTCCCACCCCCTCCCCTCCCCTGGCCTGTAAGCCTCGTATGATCTGGCCCCTGCCTGTCTATGATCGCGTCATCTCCCTTCACTCAACCTGCCCCAGCCATCTGGGCTTCCTCAGAAGCAGGCCTTGCGTATGCATGCTGTTCCTTCCATCTAGAATGTTCTTCCCCCACATCTGCCTATGACTGACTCCTTGCTATTCAGGTCTGGATGGGATGTCACCTCCTCAGAGAAGCCCTCCTTGACCACCCCGTCTGAAGGCGTACCTCCCTGCCTGACGTTCTTTGTCCCCTTCCTTTGTCTCCTTGTCTTCTCAGCAGTTCTGCCGCCTCCCCTGAGAATGTTAGCACTGGCTGTGACAGGTTCCTGGCCAGCACAGGGCCTGGGAGGTATTGAGTTTGAATGAGTGAGCCACCCCATAACCCCTCTGTTGAGGTGGAGGTGAGTGGCCCTCAGCTGGGAGAGTAACAGTGCTGGTGCATTGAGAGGGTTGAGGCCTGGGCTGCCCACACAGCCCCTTGCTCCCAGGTGGGCATGGAGCATTGGAGGGTGCTGAGCAGACAGTGTTCCCTCCCTATAACTACCTATAATTCTCCCCATTTCACAGATGGGTCAGTGAGCCCCAGAGAGGTTTAGGAGCAAAGCTGATACTGTAGAGCAGATTCAGGGTTTGAACTGAAGACCGTCTTGACTCCACACAACCATCTTTTTTTTTTAAGATTTTATTTATTCACCTGAGAGAGAGAGAGAGACAGGGAGAGAGCATGGGCAGGGGGAGAGGCAGAGGGAGAGGGAGCAGCAGACTCTCCACTGAGCCAGGAGCCTGACGTGGGGCTCGATCCCAGGACCCTGGGATCATGACCTGAGCTGAAGGCAGATTGCTCAACCATCTGAGCCACCCAGGCGCCCTGCCAGACAACTATCTTACCCACTTTCAACCGCTGTGCGCTATGACCGCCCACCATCTCCCCAAGCTTGCTCCCTTAGATGAGCAGAGCTTGTGACCCGGGTCCCCACACCATCGTCTGGGGGTTTTCTGAAGTCCTGTGTGGGTGGTAAGGGGCTGAACAGGCCTGGGTTTGCATCCAGCTCCACCTATTACCTGCTGCTGATCTCGGGCTGGCTCTGTCCCCTCCCCACTATGTCCTAAGAGAGCTGAGGCTGGGTCCGCCACACAGCCCCTGGCTCCCACTTGAGTCAGGGGAGCAGCTGGGCTGACTATTCTCCTTCCTGCCAGGAGGCAGTCGGGCTCCTTTCTCAGCACTGGCTGGTTCACCATGGTCCTCGCCCTGGAGCTGTGTGAGGAGATCGTGGTCTATGGAATGGTCAGCGACAGCTACTGCAGGTCAGGCCGGCCGGTTCCTGGGTGGGAGGAAAGGCCGGGGCGGGGAGGACTGTGGGCCCCCTGTCCTGACTCAGCCTGGGGGACCTCAGAGCTGTGGAGCGCAGGGTGTGTGGGCTCCCCAGGGGGCGGCTGGGGCTCAGACACCTGTTGGACCCAGTGGCCAGTGGGAAGGAGCCCAGCCTCGTGACCAGTCTCACCCTACCGTTGTGACTTTGGGCCAGTCCTGCCACCTCCCAGGGCCTCCGTTTTCTCGAGCGTAAAAGAAAATAATCACACCTTCCCTAGAAGGTGGTAGAAACATTTAGAGAGAGAAGAGTCTACCGAAGTGCTTAGAACGGCATCGTTGGGCACCAGCTGATAATGCGTGTCAGGGATAGATTACATCTGACCTGTTGCCGTTGATACTGTAATACTCCAGCATTATTGTAAGTAACACGTGTGGAGCGTGCAGAACAGGTCCCCGATCTTTATCTTCTGTTCTCTCTGGAGCTTGCTTGATGAGCACGTGGGCGAGATGATGGGAGCCCGTGTGCCCTCTGCCAAGGCCCCTGCACTTGGCAGTCTTGATCTTTTTGGACTTGTGCTCTCAGGTGCCCATGTCCATCTTATAGACAGGTTGTTTATGCTCAGAGAGTACATCTCTGGCCCAGTGTCAGCCAGCTTGCCAGAGGCAGAGCCGGGGTTGAACTCTGGCCTTTGAGATCCGTGGACTGTCCCGCTCCTCCCTGCGTGTCCTGACCTTCCCCGGGGCCTGGCATGGGGCTCGGTGGGAGTACCCGGTGAGGGGTGGCCACGGTAGGCAGCAGCAGGTGGCGGGAGGCGGGCGAGTTTCAGACACCCCACCTCTGTCTTTCTTCCCCACCCGCAGGGAAGACAGCCACCCCTCGGTGCCTTACCACTACTTTGAGAAGGGCCGGCTGGACGAGTGTCAGATGTACTTGGCGCACGAACGGGCGCCCCGCAGTGCCCACCGCTTCATCACCGAGAAGGCTGTGTTCTCTCGCTGGGCCAAGAAGAGGCCCATAGTGTTCGCCCACCCATCGTGGAGGACCCAGTAACCCCGTCACCTGGCCGGCCGCCACGCCTTCACAGGGCCTCTGTTCCACACTCCACCAAAAACATTTAATTTATGGGTCATGTCTCCTGCCATATGCCTCGTGGGCCTTCTTGCCCTTCCCTGGGGACACTTGGAGCCCTTTCAGGGCTCCGGACTTGAGGGGGGCAAAAGGAGGACCGTGGCGACCTTTGCGGCCTCCTCCACACCCCACTCCCTGAGTCATCCAAATCTTCATTTGGGGGTTCATCCCTTCTCTGGATCTGTCCAGTGGCCTTTGCCCCAGGGCTAGGGGCCCCCCCACTCACCAGCATCGTGACGTCGATCTTGCAACAGCCCTGGTCCCTCTTCACTCTCCCCCCTCCACCTGCCTTTGGTGCCACACTTCCCAGGGTGGTTGCCCTGGTCAGGGCAGCCTGCAGCTTGCGGTTCATTGGGCAAAGGGGCCTTTGAACTGTGACTGCCAGGGCCACCTCTGGAGTGTACGGGTAAACGTGTGTTTTCTGGAAGCCTGTCTGAAGTGTGATCATGTGTCTGGGGGTGGGGATTGGGGCTCCTCCCCCTGCCACAGTCCCGTAACCTGTTGACTCTAGGGCAGGCTGAGTCCTCGGGCCCCTTCCCAGGCCCACAGCTGGCTGGGCTTCTGGCCGTTTAATCTGCCCACGTGTTTCTTCCCCAGGAGCCTACCTGCTTCCCCACCAGGCCAGGAGGTCTGGCTCCCTGGCTGCACTTGGCTCAGGGAACGCCCCAACTCAGAGGCTTCCAGGGGATCCCTTGTCCTGCACCAGTGGGAAGAGAGTCTAGGGCCTGGGAGGAAATGACTCAGGGTGGGAAGGAAATTCCTCCACCCCATGTTGCCTCCCTGGTCCGGGTTAAATTCCAAGGACCTTACCAGTGAAATCCCCTGTTAACTCTGGAGTTGGTCACACTGCAATAAAGGGAGGCGGAGGGCAGGCCCCAGGTTTTCCGCCCCTGAGCTTTAGTTTCCTCACCTATAAGGTGGGAAAAGCAGACCCACCAGTAAACCGTTAGCAAGAGCCAGTGAGCAAGGCCCTGCGGTCACCCTGGGAGGAGCCCATTTTACAGATAAGGAAAAGCCGCTTGGCTGAGCCACGATGCAGTTGCCTGAGTGCCTGGGCCCTGCACTAGGGGGCTGGGTAGAGCCCACCAGAGGGCTTCACTACTCCTCCCGCCCTTTTTCCTCTCCTCCCTCCCTCCCTCCTTCCTTCCTTCACTGGAGACCAGGAGACTAATGGAGAACCGGGACCCCAGGACCTTGGGCTCTCAGCTGGGATGGAGCCCTGGGATTCTGGCTCCCTGCCCCAGGGTTTGGGGCCTGCTTCACGGGCCTATAACCTAGACAGCTGTTCAGAGTCCTGTACTTTGCGTAATGCTCCTGCTATTGTCAACCTGAAATTCTTACTCTTTTTTAATAAGAGGCTGCACATTTTCCTTTGGCACTGGACCCCCACAAATCATGGGGCCAGTTGTGTGAGGGAGTCCGGGTGACCCAGCACCCCCTCCCCAGTGCCAGGCAGGCCCACTGGCTTGGCAGTAGCCAGTGTCTCAGGGGCAGGTATTGGGCAGAGGTAACCTGGCAAGCAGAGGGTTGGGAGGGGAGCTTCCAGGCTCAGAGGGAGGGCTCTGGAATGAGACCTGGCCTTGCTCAGTCTCCTGCTGTGGAACCCTGGCAGATTAGTGCCTTTCTCCGGGCCTCAGCTTCCTCATCTGTAAAAGGTATTAACGTAGTCCCTACTGGGGCGCCTGGCGGGCTCAGTCGGTAGAGCGTGCGACTCTCGATCTCAGGGTTGTGAGTTCAAACCCCATGTAGGTGTGGAGCCTCCTTAAAAAAAAAAAAAAAAAAAAGTAGTCCCTACCCCAGGGGATTGTATGAATTCAGAGAGATGGCCCCAGGGCTGGCACTTGATAGCTTGATAGGCGGGACCCATCATTTTCAAAGGGATCTCCCTGGCTAACCCAGGCCCCGCTTGGCAGTGACAGAGGGGCAAGAACGCCTCCCACCCTCACCAGCTGCCTCCCTGCTCACAGCCTCAACCTCGGTCTCCAAGGACCAGATGGGATTTGAACTCACTCCCCTCCCAAGAGGTTGCCACCTCCTCCGGCTCCATACCCCATTCCCCCGCCCCCGCCCCCCCCCCCCAGATGCTGGCTCAGCCCCTGGGCCCAGTGCGCAGAGGAACCTCTGTCCTGGTCCTGCCCCCATGGATGTTTTTTGCTGGGTTGGCCTAAATAATGTGTCTTTCTACGGTGGTGACCTGGCAGGAACAATCCACCAGCTACGTCCTCTGGGCCAAAGAGGAGGACCCCTGGCTGCTCTGGTGAAGGTTCTGGGCCTGCCGAAGGCTCTCTGAGGGCAGAAGCTTCCTCCCACCTGCGAGAGGAGTGTGGTGGGGGTGGGGCACTGTGGTGTGCAGCCCCTCTTTGGGGCTCTGTTTTCCTGTCCACAGCCCTGCTCCTTTGTCCCTCAGCAGGCCTGCTGGGGACGTATCTACTTCCTCCTGAGGTCAAAGGGGAAACCAGGTGAGCCTCAGAGCCTGGAAGTGTCTTAAGGGGTTTCTTCTCGGAAGGAACTCGGGACCAGGCCAGGAACTCACACTCACACCTCATCTAGCCGGGTGAGGAAAGGATTACTGGTTCTTCTGGATACCAGTGGCCTCCTGTGTCCAGGGTCACCTGGGCCCACCTGCCCACTCCAGCCTGTTAAGAACCAGCTACTTCCTGGTTCCAGGCGCACTGCCCAGATAACATGAGCTTATGGACAGCGCCTGTGTGCAGGCCCACACCCGCTGGGGGCTCTTACTGGCCTCTCCTCCAAAGGCCTTTCCCTTGGGCTCTTTCTCTGTCCAGAGGGTTCCAGGCTTGGCTCTCACACTGGCTCTGCCCAGGAGACAGTGGGGAGCCTGGGGCAGGTATTGACCCCCCTGTGGGCCTTGGTTTCGTCCGTGCAAACTGGGAGCTGGGGTGGTGGGTGAGGAGATCCCTGCAGGCTCTTCCTAGGGCAAAGATTGTTAAGGGGTAAGGAGGGAGGGTGGTCACACTTAGGACCCCCACTCTGGGACAGGAAGGCCTGACGCAGAGGCCACCACTGGCAGACCATGGATGGGCAGCCCCGTGGGGAGGACTGGCTCTGGGCAGGGTTGGAGGGTAGCACCAGCATTAACATGGACGCCCATCCATGAAAGCCCCGCTGTGGGCGTGGGGCAGGCCTGGGGCTTCGGGGCAGAACAGCTCATGGTTATTCAGCAGACAGGCGTGGGGGAATCCCAGCCTGGGCACCTGCGCACACCCCAAGCCTCGTTTTCTCCCTCCAGAGCCTGGTGCCCATCTCATTGGTTATTTTAAGGAATCAGTGAGGTCTGTCTGCAAAGTGCTTAGCAAAGGAGAAAGCACCCGACACACCAGAGCTGTTCTTATCCTTGTGATTATTGACATGGTTGTTGTTCTTGGGGCCCAGGAGAGGGAAGCCGGCCCTAAAGCCGAGCCTTCTCGAGTCAGCCTGGGCCCGCAGACATGGCAGGCCTGAGGGGGGAGCTCCAGGGCCGGATTTGGTCCAGGAGCTGGGTTGCCGCACTTTCTGATTTCCGGAGTCCCTGTCATTGGCCTGGGGCAGGAAGCAGGGCTGGGGACAGGACGCCCCCGCCCCTGGTAGAGCCTCCAACCTGCGGGGTGACTTCGGGCAAGGGGCTCCTCTTCTCTGAACCCCCAGCATCAGGCTTCCCACCGGACTGCTCTGTTCCCTGACGCACGGTTTTCTGTCCTGGGGCTGGCAGGGCAAGTT
Source organism: Zalophus californianus (assembly GCF_009762305.2). NCBI lineage: Eukaryota > Metazoa > Chordata > Mammalia > Carnivora > Otariidae > Zalophus > Zalophus californianus. Next base: position 7,768,868 of record NC_045607.1, read on the forward strand.
CTGGTGGCTGAAGTTGGGTGGGGCTCAGGAAGCAGGAGTTGGACAGCAGGGGCGCAAGAAGCCTTGACTCCACCTTTGGCTCTCTCCACTGAGCCCTACTGCCCAGTGGGGGTGTCGCCACAGCCTAGAAGACGGACCTTGGGCCCGCCCCCAGCCCACTTTTGTTTTAATGGAACACAAAGTGCTATTAACAAATGAGTCCAGGGGCGCCTGGGTGGCTCAGCTGGTTGGGCATCTGCCTTCGGCTCAGGTCATGGTCCCAGGGTCCTAGGATCGAGCCCCACGTGGGGCTCCCTGCTCAGCGGGGAGTCTGCTTCTCCCTCTCCCTCTGCCACCCCCCCTCCCACTTGTGCATGCTCTCTCTCTCTGTCAAATAAATAAATGAAATCTTTAAAACAAAACAAAACAAATGAGTTCAGTGTAAATAACCTGGAACTTGACAAAGCAAAAGGTGAAGGTAGCACCCACCCCTCCTGCCCCACCTCCATTTTCCGGGGGGAAACTACAACCAGTAGTCCAGTGTGGATTCTTCCAGACCTTTTGTGTACATTTTTTTAAAGAAATCGTGTTATAGATGCAGTTCATTTTTTCGTAAGTTAAAAACTCAGTTTTTAAATATAAAAACATTGTGTAATCACTATCTTAAAATTTCTAGAAAATACAGTGAAGCACCCTCCTCAAAAAAAAAAACCCACAAAAAAGCAAAAGCAGCCCATAATCTCATCATTCCAGAAATAACCACTCTTTTTTTTTTTTTAAGATTTTATTTATTTGTCAGAGAGAAAGAGAGCAAGCACAAGCAGGCTGAGTGGCAGGCAGAGGGAGAAGCAGGCTCCCTGATGAGGGACTCGATCCCAGGACTCTGGGGTCATGACCTGAGCCGAAGACAGATGCTTAATGACTGAGCTACCCAGGCGTCCCTGGAAATAACCACTCTTAACACTTTAATCACTGACAGGCAAAAGGTCTTTCCATATTTTCATTTATCTCCTCCTCTTTTCTTTTTGAATACTGTGATACATAGAAATGATGGCATGCGTCATACTTGTAAGTTATAAAACATAATAATATAACAAACCTCTTGAACCCAGGTCCCTGCTGAAAGACCAGAGTGGTATTAGAACTGCGTGCCTCTGTGTTTCCTCCCCTCCCCGCCCCTCCCCTTTCTTGCATCCCTGTCTCCGCCACGGAGACAGCTGTGTTCTTGACTTTTGCTGGTTTAAAACTTTAATCATTTGGATAGGCAAAAGCTAAACCTGTCTCTGGCTGTGAGGGGTGCCAGCTATATGCTCAAACAATATAGTGTATAGGGGTGCCTGGGTGGCTCAGTTGGTTAAGCGGCTGCCTTCGGCTCAGGTCATGATCCCAGGGTCCTGGGATCGAGCCCCACGTCGGGCTCCCTGCTCAGTGGAGAGTGCTTCTGCCTGCCTCTCTGCCTACTTGTGTTCTCTCTCTGTCAAATAAATAAATAAAACCTTAAAAAAAAAAACCCAATATAGTGTATAGTTTTATTTGTCTTCCAGGACTTGTCTTTTTCACTGCTGATGCTTCTAAAATCCATCCATGTCATTGTAGCTCATTCATTTTTCCCTGCTATATAATATTCCACCTCGGCATCCTGCCAAGGAAACAAATCCATTCTCCTGTTGACAGATATATGGGCTGTTTCCAGTTTTGTGTTATGTCAAGCCCTGCTACTCCAAACTTCCTTGTGGACATGTGCAAGAATTTCTCCAGGGGACATATCCAGGAGCGGAAAGCAAATTTTTACAATTTCCTTTTCCAGAATGATTAACTTCTTTCACTTGCTTTCTTCACTTAAATAGCCTGTAAATATCCTGAACATTTCTTCCTGTCCGTGCATATTGATCTGCATCCTTCATTTTAGCTGGGCTGTTCCTTTGTTTTTTTAAGCAGGCCCCTGTCACGGCCACATCACATAAAACGATGTCATGAATACCTCGATAACTCTAAGAAGTAACGTAACATTTTTAATCCTAACAACACCCTATGAGGTCGTTCTTCCAATTTTCCAGAGGCAGAGGAAGCGTTAGTAGTATGCAACCCCAAACAGCTAGTAGATGGCACAGCTGGACTTGAATTCAAGGGAGGACCCCTGAGTTCACCCACGGTGACTAGTGGATACAGGGCTCTGGAGGCCCGGGGTAGGGGAGCCCGGGAGAAACTCAACTGATCCCAAGCGCAGTGTGCCCCGGGACTCAGTTTCCCCATCCGGGTCGTGGAGGCAATAAAGCGAGATAGAAGCGGGTCCGACTCACGCTGAAGGGCTCCGGAAGGCTGTTGTGATTTTTTTTTCATTGCCACTACCGACTGCCCAGAGGAGCAAGCGACGCGCGAGTGCAGTCAGGGCTCGGGGTCGCCTGCCCCTCACCCTTCCCCGCCGGCGCCGCTCCGGGGCGGAGCCACCCGCGGCCCCTCCAGGCTCCGCCCGCCTCCCTGGCCTGGGCCCGAGCGGCGGCGGCGGCGGCGGCGACAGCGGCGCTAGGACCCGGCGGGCGGGGGCTGCGGCGGGGCCTGGGCGGCCGGAGCAGCGCGGACCCGGGCTCTCTGCTCCCGGCGCCATGTGAGGGGGCTCGGGGGCCGCGGGGGGCCGGGCGCTCCCCGGGGGAGGTGAGCGGGCGCCGCGCGGGGGCGGGCAGCGGGAGGGGGGCGCTGCCTGCACCCCCGGGCAGGGGCCGGGAGCCCCCGGTCAGGGGGAAGATGCGGGGCCCCAGGGCTCCTCTAGACCCACTCTCGGCAGCCGCGCCTGGAGACCCCGGTCCTCGCGCCCAAGGGCTGTCGCAGGGTTCGCGCGGCCCCTGCCGCTACCTACCCTATTAGAGCTCGGGGACCTGCCGCCGTCTTGCCTCCCTCCTCTTCCCAGCTGGGGCTAGGACTCTGGACCGCCCGGAGTGCGGGAATTAGGGAGGGGGTCAGCGCAAGAGGGGGCGGACAGGGTGAGTCGCCCCCCACCAGGGGACCCTCGGGCTCAGCGACCCCCATGTAGACATTAGGAGACCCCCCTTCTCCCCGGAGCCCTCCTCCCACGCGGCTCGTGGGGGCGTCTCGACCCTGCAGGAGGACTCCACCGGCTGAGGGAGGGAAAGCCCCCAAACAGAGGGCAGGGTGTGGCCCCCACCTCAGCCCCCCACGGACTGAGCCCTCCTGCACTGCCCGTGTCGGGGCTGAGGCCACGCTCCTGGCCCAGCGCTCTGGGCTGCCGCCTCCCCAGCCTGAGCAAGTCGCTCCCCAGCAGGCCTGCTCCCCAGTGGTAGGCCAGGTGCTGAGCACAAACTTGGTGGCCTCTGGCACATTCCAGCCCGGGGAGATCCTGGAGGGAGATCCTGACAGGCTCAGCCCCGGGCTGCTCCCTGCCAACAAGTCTGTAAACAAGGCTCCCCAGCACACTCTGGGCAGCTCTGCCTCTCTGAACCTCAGTCTCCTTATCTGTGAAATGGGGAATGAGAGCCCCTCCCTTGCAGCGTTGCCCGGATGCCTAGTGTGGCTTCCTGCACACCTTCTTCGATATCAGAGGGAAGTGACTAGGCTAGGTGTCGGAGAAGGGGCAGTGTTTCATTCGCAAGCTCAAGGTGAGGAAGGCTTCCAACAAATGAATAACCACAAGACTAGCAGCTACTGACAGGCACTGATCGAGCACTTTCAAGCCCCGTGCTTCCCTTGCCACATCTGCTCGAATCCTTTCAACAACCCCGTAAGTTACCTACCCTTATAATTACCATTTCAGAGATGAGGAAACTGAGGCTCAGAGAGGTCCCATAGCTTGCCCGAGGCCCCTCAGCCAGTAAGTGGTGGAACCGGGATTCACACTGGCACCTGAGATGCTGTATGACCATGGCCTTATCAGAGCAGGATTATGACAGGGCTGACCAGGGGGGTCGGTGGTACTGGCTGAGGGCACGGCTCAGGCAAAGGTGGGAAAGCAGGGGGTGAGCCTGGGAACTGGAGTGCCCTGGTGTGTCTGGAGCGGGGGGTGGGGGGTGGGGGGCCATAAGAAGGAAACGGTAGTGAGAGGAGAAGTTCCGCCTAGACAGTGAGGGCCTGGACTGCCAGAGGGTCAGTGCTGGTGGGTGCGACGCAGGGATTCTGGACTCCTGTCTTGCGCCCTAACGGGCTGTGAGTCCAAAGACAAGCTGCTTTTCTCTTCTAATGAGCCTCAGTTTCCTGATCTGTATCGCGCGGGCACTGGACCCAATGAGAGTCCCGAGAGCTCCCTGACTGGCCCTCCTGCCGGGGAGAAATCTGACACCCGGCTTGGGAGCAGGGGCGGGGGGCTCCCGCGGAGAAAGGGCGGGGTTGGGCAGCGGGCGGAGTCGGGGCCCAACCAATCAGGAGCGGCATTGGGGGGAGCCTCCTTTGGCCTGAGGTTCTGTGGCTATTCCTGGTGGCTGTGTAGGAGTAAACAGCGGCCAGGTCAGGGGGCGGGGATAGCGGCGGGAGAGCTGGGAGGCCCCTGGAGGGGAGGACGGAGCTGGGGAGCCCAGGGCACCCGTTTCTCCCTCAGCACACTCTCCCTTTGGCCTTGAATCTGGTGGAGGTGCCTGGATGCAAGTACTTACTCCCTTTTGACAGGTGGGGAAATTGAGGTCTGGAGGGAGCTAGGACCAGTGAGGATGTCCCCTCACAGCCACGGCCGCTGAGGGCAGATGGGCAGGAAGGAAGGGCTGTCCTGGGCTGCATCTTTACTGGAGACCCCCCCCACCCCCACTCTCAGGGTGGGGCTGTGATTATAGCCCATTGCTGAGTCTGCCCTTAATCGCCGAAGATCTTATTGTTAATTAACGAAGTCATTCAGCGAACCTCCTGCACCCATTTCCGTGGCTTCAGAGGCACAGCAGAGAATGTGAGTGAAGATCTGAGAGCTCTCAGCCTAGCGGGGAGGTGACACACAGGAAGTTGTTGGCCTACCCCAGGCTTGGAGGATGAGAGGGCATGAGCAGGGTGCAAGAGGGCAGGGTGTTCTAGATAGAGCGGACAGTTTGTGCAAGATCTGGAAGGGTGCCTGTGCAGAAGAGTTTGGGTACCTAGAAAGAATATTGCTTTATTCCAAGGCCACAGGGACCTAAGTCAGAGTTTGGGAGTGTGTGTGGGTGGCGGACAAGCCCCTCAGCTGGGGAGCCAGCTTTAAGGCCTGCTAGCCCTCTCGGGGAGCTAAGGTGTGGGGAGGTCCCTGCTCAGCAAGCAGAGTGGGAGAGAGCCAGGGGCAAGGAGAGAGACAGGGCTCTGCCACCACCTGGCTGTGTGACCTCAGGCAGGTTCCTGCCCTTTCTGGGCCTCAGTATCTCTCTCTGCAAAATGGATATGGCCCTGAGCCTTGAAGTCACGGGTGGCTAGGAAAGCTGGTTGGGTGGGGAGGGTGTAGCCTTTGATCAGCTGTATTAGGGGAGAGCGCCCAAGCCATAACCTTTCTGTGACTTGCAGGTGTGACCCCACATCCCTGCCCCCTGGGCCACCTGCAGGACGCCGGCCCCTGCCCCTCAGCAGACGCCGGAGAGAGATGAGTAGCAACAAAGTAAGTCCCCCTTCATTTCTTGTCCCCATCTCAGCCGTTTACTTCCTCAGCAAAATGGGCTCCTCTGGACCTGCCTCAGACCCAGGCCACCACCAGTGTCTCTTCCCTCCCAAGAAGTGCCTGATGCCTGAGAGGCCCTGGCTTGAGCTCTGCTGTGGCCACTGATCTCTGGCTTTGGGCAAGCTCCTGTCTGTCTCTGGGCTAGGTCTGCCTCTGTTCTCCTAGGTTTGACTGGTCCATCTGTGGTAAAGGATTGGCTGAGCAGGTGATTGGGAAGGGTGGGGGGGAGGGGCAGTGGTCAGAGTCAAAGACGACAGAATGTTCTGAGCATCACTCTGAGGGTGTCAGAGTGATCCATTCATTGACGTTTTCCCGAGCTGCCTCGGTCCCAGCCCACAGAGCTCATGGCCTAACGGGGGGGGGGGGGGGGGGGGGGGGGGTGGCAGTTTGAATGCAGTGTGACCGGTGCCGGGATGGGGGTGCTCAGGGGGCCAGAGGGGGTGGTGCCTGAACCCGTCTGGAATGACGAGCCGGAGTGAGCCGGGCACGGCAGGTGGCAAGGCCCTGAGGTGGGGGCCTGTGGGGTGGCTGGGCACTCACCAGCCTCTCCCCTCTCCAGGAGCAGCGCTCAGCGGTGTTCGTGGTTGTCTTCGCCCTCATTACCATCCTCATCGTCTACAGCTCCAACAGTGCCCATGATGTCTTCCGTTACGGCTCCCCGCGGGGCCGCACCCGCAGGCCGGTCGACCTCAAGAAGTGGAGCATCACTGATGCGTACGTCCCGATTCTCGGCAACAAGGTAGCGTGACCGCTTTGGGGAGATCTCCAAGACCCGGCTGATGGCTCATCGTCCCCACTGCCCACCATCTCTGTTCCCACCTCCTCCACCTCTTCTCTCTGCTACTTCCATTCTTCCTAAAGGAAAGGGGGGGGGACCCCAGGAGTCAAGGCCCCGGTTCCAGTGCCTTCAGCCCCCTCCCTGTTGGCTGTGTGACCTTGGACAGGTGCCTTGTCTGTCTCTGGGCCTCCGTTTTCTTCAAGGTCCCATTTTTAGCACTGATATCCTACTGCCTCCTGAGTCAGAATCCCTAAGGACAGGTGTCTCTGGTCTTCACTGATCTCTGTCTCTGCTGGCGAGTCCACACAGGGTTTGGGAGCTGAGCACTCGAGTACTTGACAGTACAAAAACAGTCATAATGATGGCTGTCCTTTGTCAGTTGCCTGCTGTGTGTTGGGCACTGTGACTAGCAGTAATCATCATACCGACCCTGTGAGGTCAGCATTGTTAGCCCCCTTGAAGAGATGGGGAAACCAAGACTCAGAGAGGTAAAGTCACTTATCCAAAGCCACATGGCAAGGGAGGGGAGGAGCCAGGGTATTGCCCCAACCCCCCCTCAGAGTTGCGGCTGTGCAGAGAAGCCACATGTTATTCCTGGGGCTTCTGTTTGCCTTGGGTAGCCATGAGACTCAGGTTGTGTTTTGGGGGTTCACCCTATAATCCTCTAAACCCTAAATGTTTTCCAGGATGCCAGGGAGATCCTCAGTGGCCTGGAATATGGACACCTTCCTGGCGGAGGAGGTCTCCCAATGCTGCCTGTCTCCCTCTCCTCCCTCACAAATCCTCCTAAGTCTCTCAGCATCTGAATACACCCTTACTGGGAAGGGGCCCATAGATCAGCACCTAATTGAGACCCTAAGAACTCTTAAAATAAAAATAATGGAACCTGGGAAAAAAGTGGCAGAGCTTGAGTGTGGGTGACACGGCAGGGAATGAGGCAGCGCTGGGCTTGTAGCTGCTTCCAGCCAGAGAGGGGAGGCCAGTAGGGCCCAGGAAAGCTGGAAAAGTCATCAGTTGAGGTCCATGGGACCTGTTGTTGGATTTTGGAGTAAGGCTCAGGGAAGACTGCCTGGAGGAGGTAGCACCTGAGCTTAGGCTTAAAGGGTAAACAGGATTCCATGGGCAGAAAATAGGCCCCAGAGAACATGTGGTTCCAACTCATGCACCAGTGGAGAAACAGAGGCCCAGAGGGGCTTCCACACCCTTTCCTGACTGACAAGGTGGTGTCTTGTTTGTGGGTAGTGTGGAAATGTGATGGGTGCCCTGGGGAGGATGCCTTCTTAGGGGATTTTCCAGCTCAGACGAGTTCAAGTTCTAGCAACCGCTTTCAACAAGAGTGTTGCCTGCCCTCTGTGTATAAAAAAAACTTTACCTTGTCCCTTTAAATTCTCTTACCCTAGCTAGTGAGAATAAACTTAGCTTTTGGTGTTAAGACTTGCTGCGGTGTGAACTGGACTAACGCTGGGGCTCTGTGGCCATATAGACCTGGGTTCCTACCCAAACACTGTGCTCCTCTGCTGTGTGACTTTGGGGACATCCCCGTGTGACTGTTCTGCCCTCTTCCTTTAGTCTGCCCTAGCCGAGTGGCCTTCTTTTGCTTCTCAACACACTGCGGTCATTCGCACTTCAGAACCTCTGGTCTTGCTTGTTCCTCCTGCCTTGAGTACTTTCCTATGTGGTTCCTTTTCATCCTCCAGGTCTCAGCTCCAAGAACCGCCCCCCAGTGATGTTTCTAGAGTAGCCCCCACTCCTGTCCCTCTTGATCCCTTGCCCCTATTGTATTGTCTTTGTAGCACGTTTTACTCACCACCTATCATTAGTTTGTCTTTTATCTGTTTATTGTCTGTCTCTCTGACCGTGAAACTCTTGAAGGCAGGAGTGGGGTCCCTTTTATTCATTGCTCTGTCTCTGGTATTTGGCCATTAGCCAGCTTGCCGTAATAGTTGTTGAATATCAAGTGAATGGCCTTTAGTTTCCCTGTCTTTAAAATGGGCAAAATAGGGGCGCCTGGGTGGCTCAGATGGTTAAGCATCTGCCTTTGGCTCAGGTCATGATTCCAGGGTCTTGGGATCGAGCCCCGCATTGGGCTCCCTGCTTGGCAGGGAGCCTGCTTCTCCCTCTCCTTCTACTGTTCCCCCTGCTTGTGCTCTCTTGCTCTCTGTGTCAAATAAATAAATAAAATCTTTAAAAAAAAATGGGCAAAATAGGGGCACCTGGGTGGCTCATTCAGTTGGGCAGTCAACTCTTGATTTCAGCTCAGGTCATGATCTCAAGCCCGATATTGGGCTCCGCGCTTGGCGTGGAGCCTGGTTAAGATTCTTTCTCTCCCTTTCCCTCTCCTCTGCCCTGTGCTCCCCCTCCCCCCGCCGTGCTCTCTAAATAAATAAATGAGTAAATGAATAGAAATAAAATGAGCAAAATAATTCCTGCCTCCCAGAGGCCTGGATTACAGAGCATAGGGCCTGGCACTGAATGGACGTGACAGACAGTGTTGATTTTCCTTGCCCCCTCCCAGACACTGCCCTCCCGGTGCCACCAGTGTGTGATTGTCACCAGCTCTAGCCACCTGCTGGGAACCAAGCTGGGCCCCGAGATTGAACGAGCCGAGTGCACAATCCGCATGAACGACGCGCCCACCACGGGCTACTCAGCCGACGTAGGCAACAAGACCACCTTCCGTGTGGTAGCCCATTCCAGCGTATTCCGTGTGCTGCGGAGGCCCCAGGAGTTCGTCAACCGGACCCCTGAAACCGTGTTCATCTTCTGGGGGCCGCCGAACAAGATGCAGAAGCCCCAGGGCAGCCTTGTGCGTGTCATCCAGCGGGCAGGCTTGGTGTTCCCCAACATGGAGGCCTATGCCGTCTCTCCCGGCCGCATGCGCCAGTTTGACGACCTCTTCCGGGGTGAGACGGGCAAGGACAGGTACCAGCCTCCTGCCTGCCCCCTCTGGCCAGCCCTGTGCTCTCCCGCAGGATTCTCTGCCCAGAGGGCCTGTTATTCCCAGCATGCACTGTTCTGAGGGTGTGGTCACTTCCTGCCACCCTCTGGTTAGGTTTTCCTCGGGAATTTTCTTCATGTCCAGCCCCTAGCAGGAGTCACTTCCAACATGCTCTGCATTGTGTTGTCTCCCAAGGAGGGCTTCCTCCCAGCATGCATGGCTCTGAGGGAACAGGGCTCCTAGCATGCTCTGCTCTAAGGTGGCATATGCCTAGCATCTTTCTAGGAGAGCTCCCCATAGCTCTTGACAGGTATTCACTGTACCCAGCATGTCTTGCTTTAGGCACGTAGTTGCTCCCAGCATGCTCTATCCTAAGGATACATCTTTCCCCGCATGTCCTTTTCTGGCTGATCTCCCCAAAGCAGCTAGGCCTGTGCTATCCAATAGAAATATAATACAAGCCATATATGTAATTTAAATTTTTATAGTAGCCAAACTAAAAAAGTAAAAAGAAACAGGTAAAATTAATTTTAATATATTTTATTTAACGCAATACATCCAGCATATAGATCCTATACTTTGTTTGATTTATGCCTAAATATTTAAGATTTGAGGGAGCTATTATAAATTATATTTAAAATTTTAGGGGGTTCCTAATTATTCATTGCTAGTATACAGAAATACAATTGATTTTTGTGTATTGACTTTATATCCTATAATCCTGCTAAACCTTACTTACTGGTTCTGGGAGATTTTTCTAGGTTCATCGGGATTTTCTTTACATGTAGTCATGTTGCAAGGACATGTAATTCAGAACAGTTTTATTTCTTCCTTTCCAATGGGTATACATCTTATTTCTTTTTCTTGCCTTATTACACTGGCCAGGACTTTTGATCCAAGGTCAAATTGTGTGGGGAGTGATGAGAGTAGCGTTGGTCCCAGTCTTAGTTGGAAAGCATTTGGTCTTTCATCATTGAATAAGATGTGAGCTGTAGAGTTCTTAGCTGTCCTTTGTCAGGTTGAAGAAGTTCCCTTCTCTAATTTGCTAAGAGTTTTCATCATTATTGGACATTGAATTTTATCAAGTGTTTTTTTTTTGCCTCAATTGATACGATCATGTGGTTTTCCTTAAGGCTATTACTGTGGTGGATTGTACTACCCTATGTATTTTTGAATATCGATTGATTTTTGAATATTGAATCAGACTTGCATTTCTGGAATAAACTGGTTATTATACCACCAATAATACAGCCCCTCACTTGTTTGTGGTGTATTATTTTTATATATTGCTGGATATGACGTGCTAACATTTTGTTGAGATTTTTGTGTCTGTGTTCATAAGAGATATCAATCTATAGTTTTGTTTTTGTACTGTCTTTACCTGACTTTGGTCTTATGGGTAATGCTGGCCTCAGAAAATGTGTAGAATTGTGTTATTTCTTCTTTAAATGTTTGGTAGAATTTGCCAGTGAAGCTATCTAGGCCTGGAGAGTTCTTTTTCGAAGGTTTTGAACGATGAATTCAGTTTCTTAATAGTCACACGTACTCAGGTTAATCTGTTTCATCTTGGCTGAGTTTTGGTAGTTTCTGATTTTCAAGAAATTGGCCTATTTCATCTAAGTTGGGAAATTTGTGTACGTAATTGTTTATGGTTTGCTTATTGCCCTTCCCATGTCTACGGGGTCTGTGATGATATCCTCTGTTTTATGCTTGATATTGGTAACTTGTGTCTTTTCTCTCTTTGTCAGTCTTGTGAGAGGTTTATTTTCTTTCTAAATTTCCCAAAGAACCACCTTCAATCAAATATATCCAAACTATTTTCAGTTCAACATATAGTCAAAAACTACGAGTGACATTTTCTGTGTTCTTTCTTTCATACTAAAACATCCCGTGCATATTTTATGCTGATAGCACATTTCAGCCACACGTCATGTGCCCCCATGTGCCCACATGTGGCTCCTGGCTGCTGTAGTGGGCAGCTCAATTCTAGGCCCTTGGCTCCTTTCCATGCCCTGCTCCGAACCTGTGGTCACAGCGTGACCTTCTCTGATGAGACTCCCATTAGGCGTTTGCTTCTAGTGTGGGCACAGCGGCTTCTAGCAAGCTCCGTCAAGCAAGACCATGAGTCTAGTAAGTTCATGGTCACTTGCAACCTGCCCTACTGTGACTAATCTCCCCAGGAGTTGATTCCCAGCATGCGCTGTTCTTTCAAAAGAGCTCTCCCCACACCCTGCATCTCTGCCCAGACAAGCCCTCTGCCAGCATGTACACGCTCCCACGGTGGGGCTGGACTAGGGGGTCACCGAAGAGGGGAGAGGGCCCCAATGGGAGGGGCGTGGGAGGAGTTCCGGGAAGCTCCAGGTGGGTTGACCATTCCTTCCTATCTGCATGCCCCCTCATCATGCCCCCTCTCTGCCCCCAGGGAAAAGTCCCATTCGTGGTTGAGCACCGGCTGGTTCACCATGGTGATTGCAGTAGAGCTGTGTGACCACGTGCACGTCTATGGCATGGTCCCCCCCGACTACTGCAGGTGAGCCCCCCCTCCTAACAACACCCAGTCACTGGTTGCAGGATGGAACCCCGGAAACTTTGGCTGGGGGGTGCCTTTGAGGGCCTCTATTTAATGGTCTTCAAACTGCTCTGTGGAGAGCCAGGCTTCGTGGGGCTAGCTCTCTCAGGGGCCTCCCCTCAACTCAGCCAGAGTCCAGAGTTCGTATATTAATAATCACTATCATTAATAATATTATATGACAAGCCTGCTAGGTGACAGCTGTTCTTCACCGAGTACTGACCATGTTCCAGGCCTGGCTACATTTGTTAGGTCATTTACTCCTCACAGGGACCCTAGTGGACAGTTGCCTTATTCTTTCTGTTCCGGAGATGAGAAAAACTGAGGAAGACGCTTTGTGAGTGGCCTAAGGTCCCACAAACCGTAAGCACTGGGGCTAGGCTCCAGAGCCCTTACTTCTTTCCACTACCCTACACTATCACCCTCCTAAGGAAAGGAAAAGTTTCAGTCATATTAAAAGAAAAAAAAAAAAGTTGGGTGGTCATAAATCTAGTCCACCCTACATCCATTTTACAGATGGGGAAACTGAGGCTCCAGGAGGGGCAGGGATTTCCCCCACTGAGGTCCTCTAGCAAGTCAGGAGCTGGGAAGCGCAAGGGCCCCGCTGGTGCCTCCCCCTGCCCTGACTGCTCCCATCTGCTCTGCCCCAGCCAGCGGCCCCGCCGCCAGCGCATGCCCTACCACTACTATGAGCCCAAGGGGCCAGACGAGTGCGTCACCTACATCCAGAATGAGCACAGCCGCAAGGGCAACCACCACCGCTTCATCACCGAGAAGAGGGTCTTCTCCTCCTGGGCCCAGCTGTATGGAATCACCTTCTCCCACCCCTCCTGGACCTAGGCCACCCTGCCCGTGGACCTCTCACGGGGGCACGCCAGAGGCCACTGTCCTCCCAGCCATTCAACCAAGGGCCATCTCCTGGCCAATCAAGGCTGGCCGGAGTGTCTTTGGGCCAATCTGGGCCTTGTATCCTCCAGCCAGTGAGGGCCTGGGGTGTCTCTTGACCAATCAGGGATTTGAGCTATGTGGTTAATCAGGGGTATTGGAGGTATTTCTTGTCCAGTCAGGGTCTGAGCATAGTCAATCAGGGTATTTCTGAAGTTATCTGACGTGTGCTAAGGACGTGTGCTTTCCCACAAGGCCTTGGTTCAGAGCCCCAGGATGGACCCCCCCATCACTCCCTGTTGGCTGGGACAAGGGGGTCCTGTCCTGCGGAGCTGGGGGCTCTGTGCTGCTCCCTCACTTCCCAGAGCCAGAAAGAGAGGTTGCATGGGAGTGGGAGCTGTGTCTGGAGGCCAGGCCAGGGCATTTGTGGGGTGTTTGGGGTGGGGTGGCTCCTAGAGGTGGGAGCCAGCATCCGGGTCTTGGCTCTGCCCTGAGTGGCTTTGGACAAAACCCTTGCCCCCTCTCTGGTCGCCCTCCTGCCTGTGTCAGGTTCTCACGTGGAGTCTGAGGCCCCCACCTACTTTCCCCACTGACCTCCTTGGGTCTGTCTTCCCTAAGACTGGACCCCTCCAGCCACCACCCCTTGCTGGGGGGCTCAACTCCCTGGGAGTCTAGAGTCCCTTTCCTCACCTCCTCCTGGAAACTTAGGGTATTTTTGCGTAAACTCCCACTGGGTTTGCGGTGGGGGGGTGGTGGTATCTAATAGGAAAGGGACAAACCTTCAGCTGTTTTCTTAGTCCCTCCACTCAGCTGCCATTAGTTTGGCTCTTAAAGAGCCAGGCTGCCTTTTCTGCCATCCAGCAGTGAGGCTTTCCACCTGTTGGAGTAGCCTTTGGGGCTGAGAAAGGTGAATCCCAGCCAAACTGGGGTTTCACGCAGTCCTTTTGTCTGCAGCTGCTGGAGTCGTCCAAGGGTCTCCCCTCAGCTGGGCCTGGGAAGGCTCTCAGGGGACTAGGAGCCACGTCGCCTGGGTTCTGCCCCCTCACTCTACATCAGGCACTTTTTTGCTGGACCTCAGTGAGGTGGGCTTGCCCCTGTTCTTCCAGAGCCTGGAAGGGAAGACTGGAGGGCTTCCTGGAGGAGGCTGTGGAGCTGGAGGGGTCAGGTGGAGGAGGAAGAGGCCAGCAGCAAGCCTTTGCACATTGGGGTGGGGGCTGGGAGCCGGCGACTACCCCACACTTGGTTTTGTAATGATTTGTACAGGAATAAATGCACCTAAACTCTGGTTCTGTTTCCTGTGTCTCTTGGATCCAGCTTGGCTCTCTCTGGTCCTGCTGTGGGCTTCCTCAGGACAGTGCCCGCACCCTCCAGGCTGGGAGCTCACACACAGGATGGCCAGCTTTTGCAGCTGGCCAGTGAGTCATGTATTTTGCAGCTTGGGTGGAGGCCTTGCAGCTCCAGAGGTGTGTGGGGTTCCTGGCACCAAGCCCACCTGGCTTTTCCAGTCCCTCCTCCCTCGTTCCTGTGTCTCAGGCAAGTCACTTCACCTCTCAGAGCCCTGGTTCCCTCATGGGTGAGACAGGTCCAGGCACTGTTCTCCAGGTTCTAGGGAGTTCTAGGAAGGAGAGGGGCCCTGTGGCAGTTCTGTCCCAGACAGGCCCTGGAGGGTGCTAAGGACTGCGGGGCAGTGACACAGGGCACTTTGTAGAGATGACATTCTTCTGAGGCCTGAAGGAGGAGGAGGAGGCCTGCAGAAGTTTGGGGGCGGTGCTTCTGGCAGGGAGAAGGGGGAGGGGGGGCATGATAGCGCTGTCACGAAAGCAGCTTCAGGGGACTGGAGGGAGGAAGCCAGAGCAGCACAATGAAGGGGAGACTGCTGGGGGCGGGGGCTCAGAGTTTGGTTCTAGGGCCTGGGGGCACTGAGGGCAGGGAGTGGAAATTTCCTGCAGGGCCCAGGGGGAAGGAGGCCGCAGGGTTGCAGCCCTGGGAGGAGCTTGGTGAGTCCTGGACTCCACAGGGCTGCCGCCACCCTCTAGGCAAAAGGGTTTGTTTACTCCCAGTTGGCAGGAGTAAGGGGGTCCGTGACCCCGGCAGATTACAACCTGTTTAGGCAGATAAGATGCCCTTGGGAGCGGAGGCCTGACAAAAGGTGCTGTGTGAGACCAGGGTGGGCTGTGGGGACTCGGGGGAAGAGCTCTCCCCCGGGCACAGGGCCAGCTGCGAGGGTGGGCCACAGAGCTGGGAGGCAAAAGGGGCACCCTGCGTTTGTCTCTTGCCCAAGTGTAGGTTCATGCAATATGTCGCCACGTGTCATGCGCTGCGTTAGGTGCAATTGGTGAGGGAGGGAGAATGGCCTGAACAAAACCTGGTGGGGGATAAATAAAATCTTTAAAAAAAAGGGGGGGGCGCCTGGGTGGCTCAGTCATTAAGCATCTGCCTTCGGCTCAGGTCATGATCCCAGAGACCTGGGATCGAGTCCCGCATCGGGCTCCCTGCTCCGCGGGAAGCCTGCTTCTCCCTCTCCCAATCCCCCTGCTTGTGTTCCCTCTCTTGCTGTGTCTCTCTCTGTCAAATAAATAAATAAAATCTTAAAAAAAAAAAAACCTGGGGGGGGGGGTCCCACAGCCTTGCTCAAGTCAGCAGCGAGACCACAGGAGAGAGCAGTGGGAAATGACGCTGCTTGGGGCCAGATGGGAAAAGGCCCTGAGTATCAGCACGAGATGGGCAAAGTCACAGCCCTTGGACGGCAGCAGGATGGACAGGAGGCTGGGACGTTGCAGGGCCCAGACCTGGGGCTCACCAGGTACAGTGATGGTGGTGGTGGTTGGCCTGTCGGAGGGACAGGAACTCCCTGCAAAGTCCTTACATGGGGGTCCTAAGGCCCTGCATGGGAATGGCGAGATGGCAATATGGCACACTTCCAGTCCCACGCAAAGGCTTCTGGGAATCTGGGTGCAGGCAGAGGTTTCTAGGTAGATTCTCTCCCAGAACACTGTGGCCCTTTTGTCTGCTCATTTGTGGGCATGAAGGGAGGCACCGTAGGAGGGCATTAAGGGGGGGGGGTTGGTGGGGTGCCTGGGTGGCCCAGTCAGTTAAGTGTCTGCCTTCGGCTCAGGTCATGATCCCGGGGTCCTGGGATCAAGCCCTGCATTGGGCTCCCTGCTCAGCAGGGAGCCTGCTTCTCACTCTCTCTCTGCCTGCCCGCTGCTTGTGCTCTCTCTCTCTGTTAGATAAAATAAAATCTTAAAAAAAAAAAGAGAGGAGCTGGTTGCTGGGGGTGGACCCTGGGACAGTTCAATTTAACATCAGAAGGTGGAACTTGGGAGGATGCTGAGGGCAGGAGGCACGGGGCCCTCAACCCTACAAACTCACTGCCTCAGATGGGACCCAGCAGAAACTGGTCCACTCACTGCCAAAACTAACTTCCTAAAGCGACCTCACTATGGTCCTCTCTGCTCTGAAACCTTCACTGGCTCCCCAGTGTGGCCAGGACCAAACCTACCTCTTCCTTTGGGGTTCAGAGCCCCCCATATCCCTGTGCATCTCTTTCCCAGTTACCTCTCTGAGGCCTCTACCCCTGGCCCCCCCCAGCCCCGGGGCTGGGGGCATCTCCCACCAGCTGCAGACCTGACGTGTCCTTCTTGAAAGTAGCCACTCCACCTGTTGCCTACAATGCTCAGCTCCGTGCTCGCCTGGGGCAGCTAGGCTCTGCGTGGTTCTAGCTGTGAGCCTTAGAGTCAGCCTCCCCCAGCTGGCTCGTCTCAAGCCTTGGGGTTCTTTCTTTAACCAAAATATTTTTTAAATATTTAAAAAATTGGTTTCATTTTATATGTTTTTAGGGTTTTTTTTTTTTTAAGATTTATTTATTTGAGAGAGACAGAGCACAAGCAGGGGAGGGGCAGAGGGAGAGGGAGAAGCAGAGTCCCCCCTGAGCTGGGAGCCCAACACAGGGCTCCATCCCAGGACCCCCAAGCCAAAGGCAGACGCCTAACTGACTGAGCCACCCAGGTGCCCCAGGTTTGTTTTTTTTTTTCCCCTTCACGTTATAAAATAACGTAAACCATACAAATGATACAGGATAGAAGGTGTCGCCTGGTCCTATTCCCTGTTAACAGTCTAAGAAAAAATCTTCCAGATTTTTCCTCCATGCAGTTTTTTTCCCTTTCCCCCTCCCCCTGCTGTCCTTCCCTTTTTCCTCCCTGCCTTTTTCCTTTTTTTTTTTTTTAAGTTGCTGCTGGGGAAAAGAATCCTGACACTTCAATATCCCAGCATTGGCAGAAAATCCACAGGTCATACACAAACAAAATAAAAAAAGTACTCAGACACAGAAATTTGGTTGGTTGGAGAGCTCATTGAACGTGTAACTTGCTCAAATAGAATTATAAAAAAGCAAAATTGTGTTTTTCACAGAAACTTCAATATGGCTGAGACAAGAATGCAGAATAAAATAGGTACTTAAAATTGTTTTTTTCACCCCAGTTTTTAAGATTTTAAAACTTCCTTTTATTGTGGTAAAAACCGCATAAAATTTACTACATACCCGTTTTTAAGTGTACAGTTTGGGAGTGTTAAGTACACTTACCTTGTTGTAAAACATCTCCAGAACTTTCTCATCTCACGTGTCTGAAAGTCAAAATCTATGAAACAGTAACTCTGAATTTCCCCTTCCCCACCCAGCCCCTGGTTGCCATTCTGCTTTCTGTTTCTATGAATTTGAGCACTCTAGATACCTCATATCAGTAGTATACAATATTTGTCTTTTTGTGACTGGTTTATTTCAGTTAGCATCATGTCCTCAAGGTACATCCGTGTTAAAATTGTTTTATGTATAAAGTAATAGGTGCTTGTTTTATTTTTAGAAAGAAAGCAAACCAGCCAGCCAGCCAGCCTCTAAGTAAGAAGTGAAAGTTCCACCTCCTCCAGGGGGTCATGGTCACACCCCCCATCCCGCCCCCTCTGTTCTGCTTCCTTTCATCAACTTAAAGATACCATGGATTTGATTATAAGACAACATGATTTCAGAGACGTTAAAAAAAAAAAAAACCAAAAACCAAAAACCCGTAGGAATAGATTTTACACACACACACACACACACACACACACACACACACACACGCCCCTGCATGTTTAGAATTATTTTCACTGGGCTCTTTGCCTATTTCTTTTGCTTGGGCAGCCAGCCACACAGACCTCTGTCTTCCTTTCTCTTGTGGACGCGAACTGCAGAGTCCCACCCCACCCCAGCCTGGCTGCACCACCATTGATTGCTCCCATCAGTCAGGCCCCACTGGCACTGGAGAACCATCCTGTACACATTTTGTGCCCACACAAAATGGGGGTCTGAGAACTGTAATTTGGGGAGCATAAATTTAGGGAGCAACCCAAATTGTGTCCCGTTGAGGAGTAAAAGCCAGGGGTCTTCATTAGCAAATTGCAGAAGTATTAGGAAGACCACACAAATTGTTTTCCAAACATTATGGTTGGAAGAGAGAATGACATTTTACAGTACATCAGGTTTCTTTTACGTGAGGACAGTTACTAGGAAAATATCCGATTTTTATCAAGAATGGGCGTGGAGGGGTGCCTGGGTGGCTCTGTCAGTTAAGCGTCTGCCTTCGGCTCAGGTCATGATCCCAAGGTCCTGGGATCGAACTCCATGGCGGCGGGCTCCTTGCTTGGTGGGGGTCTGCTTCTCCCTCTCCCGCTCCCGCTCCCCCTGCTTATGCTCTCTCTTATCAAATAAATAAAATCTTTAGGGAAAAAAAAAGAATGGGGGTGCAGCAGCTCTGTGTTCTGTCATAAGCCCTTGTCCAGTTCAATAGTTCAGAAGTCCCTGTGTCAAAAATCGGATGAAGTTTCCGGCCCGAAACGAGATTTCAGGTTCAGAGGTTCTGCACAGGTTCAGGGTGGGGCGTCTATTTTACAGATGTGACCCTCGCTTTCCTCCAGGTTTAAGGATTCGCAGACCCAGTATGAGCCCAGCACTCTGCCCAGTGCCCGGCACAGTGAGTGCTCATTCACGGGAGCTGTTCTTTTT
The DNA here is from genome assembly GCF_009762305.2 of Zalophus californianus. Classification (NCBI taxonomy): domain Eukaryota; kingdom Metazoa; phylum Chordata; class Mammalia; order Carnivora; family Otariidae; genus Zalophus; species Zalophus californianus. The sequence goes on from NC_045607.1 coordinate 7,787,665, forward strand.
TTCAGGATTGCCGGCCCCCCACCCGGGTACCCACATCCCATTCAGCATTCTGAATGTCCCACCTCCTCGTGCTCACCTCTTGGGGGCTGCCTGGCAGTGTGATGAAGGCAGAGCTGATTTTTTATAATCTTCTACACAACCCCTAGCTGAGAAACGGGTACCTGGATGGTCTTTGGGGTCCTGAGAGAGTTTCAGTCCCAGAGGCCTTCTTGGGCCCCTTCTAACCGGTGAGGAGGAGTTCTGGGTGGGTGTCGGCCCAGGGGCCTCCGGGCAGGATCTAAGGAGGGGTGGGGGGACTGGCCTGGCAAAGCCCCCAGAATCCACGCATGGGCTGCCTCCCGCACTGGGTCCTCTCTCTGCCAACAATTTGCCGAGGGATTTTGTGCAAAGAGTCTCTTCTCTCTGGGTCTCAGTTTCCCCAGCTGTCATACGGGAAACCCGGTCCCGTTCCCCTGCAGCGCTGTGGGCACACGGGAGGTCAGGCAGGACGGGAGAAAACCCTGCAGGCTCAGCCACCTGGGGTTGCACGGTGGGGGGCGGCGGCCTTGCTCTGGCTTCCCATCGGGGCTCACCCGGGTCCAGGCCCCCCTCCCTCCCAGGCCGCTCTCCCTCCCTCCTTCCTTCCCTCCCTCCCTGCCCTCGCCGCCGAGCGCTGGCTCCCGGCATGCTGCGCGCTGCTGACAGCCTTATAAATAGTCGCCTTTGCGGGCGGCGGGCGAGGACGGGCAGGGCACCACTGGCCCCGGCGCCCGCCGCACCCCTCCCCCAGGTCAGTGTGTGCCCGCGTGCGTGTCCGGGCGCGGGGGGGCGCCTCTGCGGGGGGTGGGGGAGCCGCGCGCGCCTGGGGCCGCGGGTCTGTGTGTGTCCGGGCATCCTTGGGGTTTGTGCGACTGTGTCTGTATGGGTGCTGGGATCCGTGGGGATTCGCCCGTCTGGTCTTCCCAGGCTCTGCTCTGGCTATTTGTGCCACCCTGCGTGTGCCCGCGTCGGGAGGTGTGTGCTGCAGTCCCTCCTAGCTTCCTACACAGTCGCCCCTTTGTCCAGGCTGGCACTCCTGGCGCTGGGGCTCCAGGTCCCTGCCCTTGGCACGTCCCAGCTGGGGCCCAGGGAAGGGGGCTGTGGCCGCACGCCCTGCCCTGGAGGACCTGGCGGGGCTCCTATGAGATTGGAGGAGCTATCCTGCCATGCCATTTTGAGTGCTGGGGGGACAGGAAGCCCCCTGGATGTTTGGCCCCCTGCCCCAGCCTCCTGAAAGGGAGGGGGCTCTAAGGGAGCCCCTGGGGCCAACACATGGGAGCTTTCCTGAGCACTGCTCAGATATCCACTCAGGAGTCTCCAGCAGCAGCAGGACAGGGCCTGGAGGGTGCAGGCCCAGAGAGGGGACACCAGCTGCCCAAGGTCACACAGCTGAGGGATGAGCCCTTCAGTGGCTGTCCCTCTGGGCCTCAGTTCCCCAGGCCCCTGGGCAGACCACCCAGTCACGAGAGGAGTTGCTGCAGCCTGGATCCGCGGGCCTTGTAAGGCCTGGGTGCTGAGCCGGTAACCCAACTCTGTCCTGGACCCCTGGCTTCTGTGAGGCCTCACCACCCAAGTTATTTTGGACCAAGGAAGTAGCAGGTGCCAGCCGGACAGAGGGGCTTAGGTTACTGGGAGGAGGCAGGGCAAGGTGGGTGGGAGGCCACTCCGCAGGGTGTCACCTCAGGCTCTCTCTGGCCTGGGGACCGTCCTCCTCCCTTGGCTGCTGCTGTGGGGCCTTGGCAGCTCTACCCTTCCTTGAGCACACTCAGCAGGAAAGGGCCTATAATTCATGCCCCACAAGTGGCGGGACAGTCAGCAAAGCTGCCTAAAGACCTACTAGGTGCCAGGCCTAAAGCAGCAGAAAATGCAGCCCGAGTTTGACCCTAGCCAGGCTCTGGGGCAAGTCTCCCCTCCTCTTCAAGCCTCAAATCCCTTCCAAGACAGCTGTGAGCACAGCGTGAGGTCCCCAGCCCTATGCTTAGCCCGGGGCCAGGCCCAGTCCCGTGGGGCACACAGGCCAGTGGTACAACAGAGGGGTCCAGTAACATGTGGCATGTGTGACGCTGGGGGCTTTCGAAGGAGGCAACTGCTAGTGTGGGAGTGGAGGACAGAGTCCAGGAAGACTTCCTGAAGGAGGTGACACCTGAACTGAGTCCTAGCCAGAAGCACCTGGGGAAAGGCATCCAGGCATCAGGTGCAACAGTAGCCAGGGCCTGGAGGTGGGACACGGTCGTAGTGGGCGAGGAAGCTCCAAGCAGTTCAAGCGGTGGCTGTTAAGGCCGCAGAGGGTGGGTAGAGGTTGTTGGACCCTGTCATCCATGTTAGGGACCCAGGCTTTACCTTGGGAGCTAGGCGGCCACTTGTTGGAAGGGTTTTAAGCAGGTGAGCGATGTGGTCTGATGCTTACCAGAGAGAATCCTGCAGATTGCCTGGTGGGGTATGGAGGTAGGGAGACCCATGGGAGGCTGGGGCAGTGGCCAGGCGCCCCACTTGCAATAAGGAAGTGGTGGTGAGCACACAGGCTGGAGAGAGAGTTGGGATGTGCGTGTGCAGGGTGGAAGTGGGGTGTGGGAGAAGGGTGTTTGCGCACACTGGGGCCTTTGGTTGGGCAACAGGGTGTGGACCTGGGGACACGGGAGGGTGTGTGGGGACTTCAGGCCTGTCCAGGGACTGTAGACCTATGGGGCTGGGGAGGGAGGCCAGGGCTGGCTGGGCAGAGACAGGGGTCCTGGGAACCTGAAGTCAGCATTGTGAGGGTGGAGTGAGGGCCTGCGGTTGGGGGAACGCCAGGCAGGGGGAAAGCCGACCGAGGGTCTGGCGTCAAAGGTCAAGGCAAGAGTGACTGTGTTGGTCGCTGGTGGCCTTGGGGAGAGCGGGTGGGTGTGGAGGTGGCAATTCTAGGTGGAAGGAGCGGTTGAAGCAGAGTGGGGTCCTGGAGGGGGTGGGGTTAACTCACTTGCTGAGGAGAAGGCAGGTGGTAGAGCAAGATCCTCAAGGGGGCGAGGGGGCAAGGGTCATATGGGGGGGTGAGAGCCTGGGGGTGCCCCGTCCCCCATGAAACCTCTACAGGGCTGTGTCCCTTGAGCAGCTCCTGCAGCTTCCTCCCCCTCAGACCTCTGTGTCCCTTTGAGCATCTTCATCCCAACCCCATCCGGGATGAAGACACACGCAGATCCAATCCCTCTTCCCACCTCCAGCCTCCACAGAGCTTTCCTCCTGGCCCTGGGGAGCGTCTCCAAGGTGTTGGGCAGACGCCTGTTTTCTGGGACTGGCAAGGGGAACAGCTCAGCAGTTGCTGACGCCACTGTTTCTGTCCCTCAGGACTGTCCTCGCCACCTGGCTCCTCCGGCGGGAAGAGGTGGACGGGAGGGGGTTGCTGCCCTTTTGTAACAGTGGAAGCACACCGAGGAAAGGTGACCTTCCCAAGGTCACCCAACCTTCAGGGCCCTCCATGCCCTGTACCCTGGGGAGCGTCAGGGCCTGGCACACACCGAGGGGCTGGGGAGGAGGGGGATGGGGTGTTGGGAAGGCCCCCTCACCTGCCCCACCTGTGCCCTTTCTTGCAGTGCGCTGACTCGGCTCCCCGGACCTCAGCAGGATGGAAGGTACCGAGGCTCTTCTTTGCTGCTCGCAGCCTGGGCCTCAGTGTGCCCGTCTGTTAAGGGGGTGTGCTTTCAGGAGACATTCTGGGAAGGGTTGGAGGAGGTTCTCTGGCTGCCAGAGGGGCCTGTCTTGGAGCCTCCAGCATCCTCCTCAGGCATCTCACGGGATCTGCCAGCTCCAAGATTAATTTTAGAAGCAAAGAGGCCTCCTTGAGGCTCCTGAGGGCCCCATAGCTCACCTCCTACGCTGGTATTTATAGAGCTGAGTCCCTGCCTCTTTCTAGAAAGGGTGGGTGCTGGCAAGGGGAGGCTAGCCCTGGGGAGAGGCCCCAAGTGTGCAAATGCCAAGCCTAACAAGGACGCAGCAAGGTCCAACCCCTCTGTGGGACTCAGTTTCTCCATTGTCCAGAGGGGGTGGGTCTTAAGGATCTCTTGGGCGCTCCTGGCTGCTGCGGGCCCGGGACCTGGAGGGAGGCATGTGGCCAGCAGAGCGCCTGGCTGGCCCGCCTCCTGCCAGTATCACCGCCCCATCCTTGGCCTTGTGCCTCGGCCTGGGCGGCTCTTAAAGGAGCCTGCTGCTGCTGCCTGAGCCGGCTGTCACCCTTCCACCCCTTGGGCCCCAAACATCAGCTGCCCGAGGGCTGTGGCCTCCCCCGCCTCCAGGTGGTACCCAGCACTTGGCAGGCAGTGATGGGAGCCCACGGGAGAAGCGCTTCTCCTGACAGTTCCTCTAGGCCTCCAGCCGCAGGGCCAGGGGGCCCCTGGGAGCTGCCAAGCCTTCCTCAGTGGCGAGGGAACAGAGAGCCAGAGAGGGGTGGAGACTCCTTTCCTAAGGTGACCCAGTGAGGGGAAGGCCGGGCCGCCTGGGAAGAGGGCCCGGCTTCCCGTTCTGGGTCTGGCATCCTCGGAGCAGGCCCCTGCCTCCCTAGGCCTCAGTTTCCCTTGTGCGGCCAAGCTGTGGCCTTGCTGAGTTCTGAGGGCTGGTGAGGCAGAGGCTGGAGCAGGAGTTCGCCTCCCTCTCTGGGCGAGGGCTCTCCATGCCCACCGCAGCCCTTTTCCCTGGCAACTGTCTCCAGGGCAACATATGTTGTGGTTGCCACCTCCGTAATTGTACTGCCCAGGGAAGGCGGGCAATGGGCAGGCCCAGGGCCTGGGAGGGGAAGGGGAAGGGACGCGGGAGAACGGGACCATGGGGGTCTGCTGCTCAGGAAGCCGCCGCACCGCGGAAGACTCTAAGGCCAGAGGTGACCCGCTGCTGCCCAGCCACCCCCTGGGGAGGGGCTGTGAGGGTCGGCATCTGAGCCCCTCGGAGTTGTCCTCAGCCTGTGCCAAGTCTGTAGCCTCCAGGCCTTTGCCTGGAACACCCTCTCCTCCCTGACCGCTGAGCTTTGCTCAGCCCATCGCTGGTCAGTCGGGGCAGGAGCCTGAGGCCTGAGGCCCGGCACAGGCCTGGACTGCAGAGGTGCTTCGGGCTCTTTGTCAAGTGAGTCACTGAACTCTGCTCCCCTTTTCCGTCCCACAGAGAAGCTGAAGAAAGCCAAGATCATCTTTGTGGTGGGTGAGTCCAAGGCAGGCGGGGTTAGGCAGCAAGCAGGGAGGTGCTTTGCAGGAGCTGGTGGGAGCCTGGGCCTGGGGCTGCACCCTGGGCTCTGCCCCTCCTCCGCTGGGTGGTGCGGGCAGATCCTCGCCCCGCGGTGGCCCCCGTTTCGCGGGGCTTCTGAATGGGTGGGCGCTTGCAGGAGGGCCCGGCTCAGGGAAGGGCACCCAGTGTGAGAAGATTGTCCAGAAGTACGGCTACACCCACCTCTCCACCGGGGACCTCCTGCGGGCCGAGGTCAGCTCGGGCTCGGCCAGGGGCAAGATGCTGTCGGAAATCATGGAGAAGGGGCAGCTGGTGCCACTGGTGAGTGGGCCCGGTGGGGTGGGGGGTGATGGTGGCCCCGAGTGGGCTCCCGCCAGCAAAGCCCAGGATGCCCTGGCGATGCTGCCTTGATCTTCCCTGGCTCCAAACACTTATGGCTCCAGTCCCCATTGCCCTTGGCAGGAAATTCCTTCTAGAAGCTCCCGGAGCTTCTAGGACCCCTGCCCCTGCCGACCCCTTCAGCCCCACACCGCCCACTCACCCCCCCGGCTCTCCACCTTCCGGCTGCCCTGGCCTTTCCGTCCTGTCGATCTCATCAGATTCCTTCCTGCCTGGAATGTTCTTTCCTCCTCAGCTTTCAGACCTCCCTGGCTCCACAGATTTGAGCTTAGACCCGCTCATTTTATAACTCCAGAAGGCCTCCTTCTTTGCCCATTCAACCTGCGTCATGCTTGGAAATTGCTAAATCAACCTCACCACACTGTGAGCTTTTTGAGGAAGGTCTGCTTCGTTCAGTGGTGTCCCTGGGGCCCTGGACAGGAGCTGGCGGGGAGGATGGGGTTGCGTCAGTATTATTGAATGAATGGATGGATGCATGAAGGGTTTGATCAACCAGTCAAGCCTTCACATTCAAAGGAGGCTTCCTGGAGAGGGAGGCTTGTTTGGAACATCTTTATTAGGGCAGAGGCCTGGAGGAAGAGGTGGGGAAAGGAGCTCATGACCTCTCCATGTTTTCCTGTGCCCCCAGGAGACAGTGTTGGACATGCTCCGAGATGCCATGGTGGCCAAGGTAGATACTTCCAAAGGCTTCCTGATTGATGGCTACCCTCGGGAGGTACAGCAGGGAGAGGAGTTTGAGCGGAGGGTAAGGTGCAACCTGCTGGGTACGTTTTGCGGCTGTGATGTGGGGTGGCCAGGCAGAGGCTGCCATGATGGCCAGACAGAGTTTTGGGCAGAGAGAGAGAGAGAGACTAATTGTGGGGTCAGAGTGGGGAGAAGGGTAAGGAGGGAAACTGGGGAAGAGTTTCTAGAAGTCTTTCTAGAAGTCTAGAAGAAAACTCTAGAGGGAGAGGAAGCACAGGCTGGGGAGCTCACAAACCTGGGCTCAGGTTCCAGCTCAACAGGCCTTTGGCCAATCGTTCTGCCTCCTTGAACCTCATCAGTGTCCCCATTTGCAAAATGGGGGGACACGGTTGGCAACAGCTGCCTTAAGGAGCAGAATGCAATTAGAGAGAATGTACCCTTCCAAAGTGGGACTTGGCACCTTATAAACCCATAGTCAGAGGGGCAGGGAGCAGGATGGACAGGGCTGGAAGGGTCAGGCTGGTGTGGGGAGAACAGAATCTAGGGGCAGGGCAACCAGGACTGCTGTGGGATAGGGGGTTCAGGCCTGGCTGGAGACCGCTGAGGCCAAGGAGTCCAGTCTCCTTCCATGGGCCACGGGGAGTCTGACCGGAAAAAGTAGGCCTCAGGAACGCCTGGGTGGCTCAGTTAAGTGGCTGCCTTCGGCCCAGGTCATGATTCCAGGGTCCTGGGATCGAGTCCCACATTGGGCTCCTTGCTCAGCAGGGAGCCTGCTTCTCCCTCTCTCTCCCTCTGCTTGTGCTCTCTCTGTCAAATAAATAAAATCTTTAAAAAAAAAAAAGTAGGCCTCAAGGATGATGGCTCCGAGCTGCCTGAAACAGATGCCCAGCAGGAAAACAGGGTGGGGGCACTGCTCCCAAACACAGGCACACAAGCTCATGTATATGCGCGCACATACAGAGCACACACGTGTGCACACACCTGGCAATGCACATACATGTACTCATGCGATGCATGCGTGTGGACACAGCACACTTATACACATGGATGTACACGCATGCACATGCATGGGCACACACATACACACACACACCCCCATACCTCTGCGGTCACAGGTCATACTAGGGAAACAGAGCTGCAAGTGGGGGGAGGCGAGGGGTGGGGCTGGCTCAAGGAGGGCTTCTTGGCAGAGGGACTCCTTCCCAGCGTCGTGGGGAGGACCAGGCATCCCAATAGGCTGGGGTGGGACCAAACCCCCAATCCCCACTTCCCAAGCCTGTGAGGCTGGGGCCTTCTTGGGCTTCCGTAGTTTGAGCCTCATCCAGAGGTAGAAGATTTTATGTTCCAACCTTTAAGTGCCTGCAGGACCTCAGGAAAGTGTCTACCCTGCTGTGGGCCTCAGTTTCCCTATCGTTAAAACGGAAGTGGGCTGGGTTTCCGCCAGACTAGGAGGCCATGGACACTGTGGTCAGGTGCTAGGCAGCCTCAAAGCGTGTCCTTGTCATGACACACATGTACCAGCTGTGTGATGTCACCTCCGACCCTCAGGGCCACATCTGGAAAATGAGATTACTAAAAGCCTCCTTCCCTCCTGGGGCTGTTGTGGGCGCTCTGTGGGCTGTGGGCTCCGCACAGGGCCCAGCCCTGCCATGGCCTCCAAGGGTGCGGGCACCTGGTCTTCTCAGATCTGGACACCAGGGGGCATCAGGGCCTCGCCGAAGGAAGACAGGTCAGCCTTGTTCCTTCCTGCCCTTTGCGGTGGATGAAACGCTTATTCCAATGAGATGCCTTGCTGCCCTCAGGGGCTCCTGGCCTGGCAGGGGAGAGGGACACTGAGTAAATAACCAGAGGCCTCCTGAGGCATTCTGGGTGAAGAAGGAGAGGGGACTGAAGAGGGTGTCCCAGGGAGCTGGGGATGGTGGTGGGGGTGGCATCCAGGAAGACTGCCCCGGACGAATGAGATTTTTGTTCAAATCTGAAGGCCGGCACTTTGTATCGAGGTAAGGGTTCCTGGCATGAGCAAAGGCCGGGCATGGGAGGAGGTGGGCGAGAGCCCAGACTACAGAGAGTCAGTGTGGCCGAAGCAAGAAGAGCGAAGGAGTGGGAAACACGAGAGGAGGAGGGCGGGAGGCTCTCTTCTGAGGGCACTGGGGAGCTATGGGAGAGGTTGGGAGCAGGGGAGTGGTTTTTGCAAGGTCCCTCAGGCTGCCTTGGGGAAGGGCTCGGAGGTCTGAGTGGGTCTCAGGTGGGGCCTCTGACTCGGGAGCATGGGGAGGAGGTGGCCCCAGGGGGCCGGAATGGGGCCCCTATGAGTACCGCTCCGCCCGCAGATCGGACAGCCCACACTGCTGCTGTATGTGGACGCAGGCCCGGAGACCATGACCCAGCGGCTCCTGAAGCGCGGGGAGACCAGCGGGCGAGTGGATGACAATGAGGAGACCATCAAGAAGCGGTTGGAGACCTATTACAAAGCCACGGAACCTGTCATCACCTTTTATGAGAAACGGGGCATCGTACGCAAGGTGCGCCCCCTGTAGGCCGCGGGTAGCCCTAGAAACGGGTTTTTGCCTGGGGTGGCCAAAATTCCGGTGACCTTGGGCCAGGCCTTGGTCTCCCCACTGGCTCGGTGATGGGCTGCTGTCCCCCTGTGGCTGGGCTCAGAGAGCCAGGCCAGGCCTCTGGGGGAAGTGAGCCCCTGCCTTGGTGGGGCCCACCCAGCCCTTCCCATCGTCTCTGCCCTCCCGGCCATCTCCCCACAGGTCAATGCCGAAGGCTCGGTGGACAGTGTCTTCTCCCAAGTCTGCACCCACCTGGATGCCCTCAAGTAGCAGCACGGAGCCCTTCCCCAACCGAGCCCCGCCCCACCCCTGTCCTGCCTGAGGCTGTCCTGGCCTGCGCTCAGCGCCTCCACCCTGCCCGGCTGGAGCACAGACAGAGGAAGCCACTTTATCCTGTTTTCATGGACAGCCAAGCACTAAAGGCATTTCCAAGGACATTCGGTTTTATTCCTTTTTCTTTGCTTTCACTGGAGTTGATCCACGTGGTATGGCCTCTCCTAGCCCCTCAGCCCACCTGAGCCAGCTGTTCCCCCCCACCCCCACTACCACGGGAAGACCCAGGGCCCTTCCTCACCCAGGGCATGCCGGGCCTGGGGCTCCAGGGTGACTGAGGCAGGATCCTTGTTCTCGGGGACTGACAGTGAGGCACAGCTGGGCCCCGACCTGGGTTCCTCCAAATCCTTGCTGGGTGGCCTTGGCCCTGACTCCTCATCTCTCTGAGCATGTTCTCTGCGCTTCACGCCCCTGGGGCCTGTGTGCAGCAGGAAGCTAGGTCATGGGCTGGGGGGGTGCTTCCCGGGCAGTGAGGATGGCGCACGTCAGCTGTCTGGGTGGGCAAGGAATTGGCTTCCTGGGCACAAGAAGCTCTGAGGGTCTGAAAAGGGCATCGAGATTGAATGGTCAGCAGTACCTCCCTGAGGAGGTGAGACACGGAGGGCCTCCCACCGTACGTCCCTGGACAGGTCACCACCTGCCCTTTCTGAGCCCATTTCCAAATCTGAGTTAGGGTCCATGCCCCCTGCAACCCCCACCCCTCAAGGTGAGGACAAGAACACACCAATCGGGGCTGTAAGGCTGGCAATCACCATGGCCGTGGGAGCCGAGACCAGAGTGGCCTTGGAGATGAGCAGGGCTGGGGTGCTTTGGGGAGGGTGCCCCAGAATCCCCCAGGGGAGAACCATCTTCCCTTTCCTGTTGTTTCACTGTGACCTCATCACCGAGAAAGGCTCAACTTGGTGCTCACGTGTCCTTAACACCTGTCCCAGCCCCAGCTGAGTCCCTTTAGAACCAGGAGGGCCTTCAGTGGGCCACACCTGGCCGGAACAAGGCCCCATGTGGGGCTGATTATGCCCATGCTGTGTCCCCTTTTATTTATGGCAAGTGTGGCTGGTTTTCCGTCCACGTTACTTAAACTTTCCTTTAAAATAAACATATTTAAGTTATAAAAGTGAGTCTTTTGAAAGAAGAAGACAAATAAGTGAGAGCACAGGGGAGGTAGGAGAAGGCAGGCATCGTGCGGGGATGAGCCTTCCGGGCTGGGTGGGCATGGGGAAGTCCTCTGCCCCTGGTCTCTGTTCCCCAGGCCAGCTGGGGTGTGCAGGGGAGCCCCAATTGCTCCGTGACCTACCACCTCTGGGTCTCCATGTCACATCTGTCCGAGCGGACTAATACACACACAACCCCCATCTTCTAGCTCAGGATTGTCCAGATCAAGTGAGGAGGAGTGGAGAAGACACGCCAAAGATGATAAAGAGCTAGAGAACTCACCTGACAGGAGCATCTTCGTGATCTTTTTTTTTTAATTATAGCTTCATCGATTCAGGTGTGTCCCAGTTTAATGAGAACCTAAGGCTGACCCAAACTACTGTTCGCCACAGAATCACCTTGTTCACTTAACAAGTTGAAAACTTGGGGGAAAAAAAAAAACAACCAAAACACAGAAATGTAAAAGGTCTAGTAACCGCCACCCCATCCTTGCCACCACAGACCTTCCTTCGAGGGTTTCCGTCGTGCAGCTGGTTCCTTGACGTGGAGCTCTGGAGCCGGGCCTTGTAGACACCTAGGAGCTCACTTCCCCGTGAGAGAGGTCATGGAGGGGTGGAGGGGAGAGCTCTGAAGAGCCACAGAGGCCTGTTAGATGGAATGCAGGTGAGAGGGGGTGCAGGAGCAAGAGACAAGCCTGGAGGGGCCAGATTTGTGGGGCCTTGAATGCTGACCCAAGTACCTAGTCTCTCCCCTAAGGGCAATGGGAGGCTCAGGAGTTTTTTTGGGGGGGCGCTTGGGTGGCTCAGTCGGTTAAGCATCTGAATCTTGATTTTGGCTCAGGTCATGATCTCAGGGCCCTGCGTCAGCCTCAGCACACAGCAGGGAGTCTGCTTGAGGATTCTCTCTCCCTTCCCCACTCCCCCCATGCATGCTCTCTCTCTAAAATTAAAAAAAAAAATTTAAAGAAAGTTTCTTTAATGAAAAATTTCAAACAAACTGAAAATTAGAGGAAATAATATAATGAACCCCCATCAGCAACATTTAGTAACTTCTGTCATTTCCCTATATTTCCTAAATTATTGTTTGACTTTTGACAAAGTATTTGCAGTAAATTACAGATATGAAGAAAAAAAACTTCACCCCTAAAGTATGATTCTACAAAATAAGGGCATCTTCCTTCAAAACCACAGCTCAGAGTTTCCATAACACTAAGTTAATGCTGATTTTGTAATTTATAATAATCAGCCCACATGCAATTTTGCCCAATTGTCCCCAAAATGTGTCTTTGTTCAAATCAGGGTACAACCCAGGATCACAGGCCGCCCTTGGTTGTGATATCTGTCAGAACTCTTTCAACCTAGAATCCTTGTTATGACAACTGTCCTGCAGAGAGCTCTTTCCAGATTCACCCTTTGCTTCCTCCTGGTGTCGTCCAACTTGCTCCTCCATTTCCTAAATTTCTTGTAAACTGGAAGTTAGTTGTAAAGCCTTCATGGATTCAGGCTCAGCCTTTGGGGCAAGAGCACCTAAGAGGTGAGGCTCAGGAAGGCCGTTAAAACCAGGCAGGGGGCCAGGACTGCAGCGTGTCCAGCCTACAAGGGCACGCAAAGCTCCTGGCTCTGCTTAAAAAGCTGATTCTGCTTCAGCAGGGCTGCCCTGACCGGTGAGGCTTGGCTGCTGGTCCGTGGCCCACACTTTGGGTAGCTCATGGAGAGCCTGCTCAGCGGAGGCCTGGCTGCCGGGGGTGGGGAGGAGGGGGTGTCTGTAGGATCAGCGAACGCCTGCTCATCTGCTCCTGTGGGCTGGGAGGTGGGCGTGGCATTGTGACCAGGCGGGAGATACCGCAATTGTCACACTCTTCACGTCTCTAGGGATGCCCCAGGCAACGGCTTGTCCCAAAGTGCCGGAACATTCTGACCAGCCAGAGACCTCAGGGTCTCAGAGAGAGAGAGAATGCTCTGCGGAGGTGGTGGCCTCAGATGCCCCCCCCCAGACTGCGCCCCTAAGTCTTGGCCTGGAGGGCCCTGACGGCCTGGCCGGAGGCGCTGAAGTGGGAGAGGAAGGAAGCGGGGAGCAGAGGAGGCCAAGGCTGCCGCCTCCCAGCCTCGAGAGGGGCCTCAAGTAAACAGGAAGGCCTGGCAGCTCCACAGTGGGGGGGGGGGGCTTCGGAGGGGTGGGGGGCCAGAGTCCTACTGCACATGTGCGGCCTGTGAGCACAGAGCTTCCTCGCTGGGGAAGCTGACCCAGAGAGGTTGTGTGACTTGTCCCAGGTCACACAGCAAGGCAGGGGCACCGGGCTCGACCCTCACCTGCCTCTTGGGCTTCTGCCCCTTTCTTGGGGTTCTGGTACAGGATCTCCTGCCTGTGTTGCCCTCCATGGTTCATGGAGTGCTGGGTGAGTCTCTCCCCTTCGTGGGCCTCAGTTTTCTTCCTACGAACACTGAGCCTTACAACATAGAGTTTCTAGAATCCTGACCCAGTGGAATTCTGCCTCCTACGTGGTGCTCATGGGTTCTTTGGACCTTGGGGAGTGGGTTTCATCAGAAAGGCCAACATTTGGGAAGCAGCAGGTACCTGGACTTGTCCTTGGGGAATGAGAAAGAAACCCTGAGGGACTTCTCTCTTCTAGAACAGAGCAGTCTGGCAGGACCACTGACCCTTGTGACCACCATGTCCCCTTAGGGAATGATTCCCCCTCATCAGAGGCCTTGTCCTTGGCTCAACATGCCTCCAACACCCACACCCTGAGGCCTCAGAATCACAGCGTATGCAACCTCAAGCTGCTAGCCCACTCATTTATTCTGACAGTATTTCTCAAACACCTCCCACAGGCCAGGCGCTATTTGAAGTGATGGGGATGGGGCAGCAAACAAAGCAAGGCCTTCGCCCTCATGGAACTTCTGTTCTAGAGAGGGAGACAGACCAAAAAAAACAATATATAGTGTGTCAGATGGAGACCAATCGCTGGTGTGGGGAGGGGGCTATTTTAAATGCAATGGCCAGGGAAGTCCTCACGGACCATGCGACATTGGATCCGTGACTTAAAGCCCTGTGGTTGTCTAGGGGGAGAGTGTTTCAAGGAGAGGGAATAGCAAGTGCAAAGGCCCTGAGGTGGGTGTGTGTTTGGCACACTCCAGGAATAGCAAGGAGGCCAGCGTGGCTGGAGTGTGGGGATCGAGGGGGAGCAGAACAGAAGATGAGGTTGGAGAAGGGACAGGGGAAGCCTTGCTGGCCATTTGAGGGGCTCTGGCTTTTACGCCGAATGAGACGGTGACCCAAGATGGGTGCTGAGCAGGAGGGATGGAACTTGGCTCAACTTTAATAGCCCCCTTTTACTGTGTGCAGAATGGGCTGGGGTAAGGGTGGCAGCAAGGGAACTCCCTAAGGAGGTGACTGCCATATTCTAGGAGGTGCTGCTGGTGACCAGGGTGGTAGCTATGGGGTGGTGGGAGCCCCACAAACACTGGAAAACTGGGAGAGCCGCCGCCAAGTTTCGCTTGTTGGTTGGAGGAAGGGTGTGGGAGTCAAGAACCCCTCAAGGCTTGAGCAATGAGAGGAGGGGTCTGTCAGGGTCTGAGATGGAGGCACCAAGACGGGAACAGTTGGCACAGAGGCAACAGAACGTGGTTCTGGACACATGAGGTCTGAGCTGCTTAAGTTACACCCAGGAGCCTGGAGCCAGGAGGAGAGTAGAAGTCTGGGAGCCATCAGTCTATGTAGATGGTACTTAAAGCCATTTGTCTGGATGAGGGCACCCAGAACAGCACTTGTCAAACTTAATGTGCACACAGATGCCCTGGGGGTCTTGGTAAAATGTAGGTTCTGAGTCAGCAGGTCTGGGGCAGGGCCAGAGAGAAGCTCTCAGGAGATGCTAAGACCCACAGCTGGAATAGCAGGGAAGCAAGGCATCATATTTTATGGGCAAGACCTGCTGGTGGGTGATGAAATCGATAGAGTGGCTTGTGATCAGTATTGGAAAGGAAATGAGACAAGATGAATGCGTATCGTAAGGGCATATATAGGTTCACAGAATGTTGCGATTGTTTGAGTCTGAGTCTCGGGGTGTGTGCTGGGACACAAGGTAATGGTCCCAAAGGTTTGTGAAAACCTGACCTGGGAACGAGGGTAAACAGAAGGGAAGAGGCCCAGGGGCCAAGCCTGGGAGGATGAGGAGGAATGAGTAAGGAGGCAGATAAGGTGACCAGGGAAGGGGGAAGAACAAGACGGAATGTTCTGGAAGCCAAGGGATGAAATACGGGCTCAGACCTGAATTATTATCCTCTGCTTCTCCCCAACCCTGTTGTCATGCACACTTGAGTCTCAGTTTCCTGCACTGTAAAATGGACACGCGACAGTCTCAGGCCATTAGGTGGCTGTAAGTTGGCACTTGGCACAGGACTGGACAAGCTGGTTAATGGTGGAGTGATTCTGATTCTTGTCCTGGACTTTAAGCTTCTCCAGGCCAGCAGGCTGTCCTCCCATGGTGCAGATGAAGAAAGATGAGACCCAGAGCATAGAAAAGGCTTGCCTAAAGCCACCTGAGACAGAGCCTGGATACCCTGACTCCCAGTCCCGTGCTCTCTTTTCTGTGTACCCACTTTCTCCCTTGTTCTTGTGGGTTTGGCCCTGATGTCCTCAGCAGCCCCTGGCTCCAGGCCGGTGCTGGAGACAGACAGCCGCCTGGGGGCTTCCCCAGGGACTGCCTAAAATTCCTCCTGTGGCTAGTGGCCAGGGTAGACGTGCTCCGTCCCTTCCTGTAGCCCTGGCCTTCCCAGCCAGCCAGGAGGAGGAAGGAGCAGAATTTGTGCACCTGCCCACTGTGGGGTCGGGGCACAGGGCCCTGGCCATTGGCCACATGTCTCCTTGGCGTGTGGCGAGGCGGCACCTGAAAGCATTTGTATCAGTCAGAGCCCCAACAGGAAACAGATGGCACGCTCCAATGGGATAATTTGAGAATTTAATGAAGGGTCTGTTTACCCAGGTGTGGACAGGGTGTAGGGAAACCACAAGGGACGGCAGTGTGGGCCATGACCACCCTTGGCCTAGAGAGGGCCTGGTCAGGGCTGTGGCCTTCGGTGGAGGGAGGCCACTAATTTACAGTAATTCTACAGGGAAGGAGCCAGAGGAATGAAAGCCCTCCTCCTCCTCCTTCCCCCTCCCTGTTATCTGTGCAGGGCTGCGGGGGATGAGAGGCAGTAGATGCGTCCATCGAGATGGAGATGGAAGATAGCCAACCCAAGGTCTGTCCCCAGCTGTGAGACCATATGACCGTCAAGCTTCCCAGGGATAGGCGCCCCAGACGAGGACGGGCCTTTTCCACTGGGAAGACTAGCAAGACGTGCCTCTTTGTACCTCAGTTTCCCTGTGCCTCCATGGCCCCCACTCTTGCCTTACCTTCCTGGGTACTTCGTGCTTTCAATAAAGGTATCTTTTTTTTTTTTTTTTTTTAAAGATTTTATTAATTTATTCATGAGAGACAGAGAGAGAGAGAGAGAGAGAAGCAGAGGGAGAAGCAGGCTCCCCGCTGAGCAGGGAGCCCGATGCGGGACTCAATCCCAGGATCCTGGGATCATGACCTGAGCGAAAGGCAGACGCTTAACCATCTGAGCCACCCAGGTGCCCTTTCAATAAAGGTATCTTAAGGTCCAAAGTGTCCTGGGCTCTCTGCTGGGGCCACAGCGGTGCAGATGTAGCAGAGTCCCTCCTCAAGGGCCTTCTAGTCAAGCGGAGAGACTCACACAACAGGACTCCACACAGGCTATGGCGTGGTGGGGGGGCCTGGGGTGACCTCCTCTCCACAGATGGGGGGGTCCCAACCTCTTTCTTCCTCCACAAGGTCTCCGGGGTCAGGGCTCCAGGCCCTCCTGTAACTGCTCGTAGTTTTTTCTGTCCCTGAAAGTTCTTCCTTGGGTCTGCCTGTAGCTTCCCCTGCTTTCTAGAGAATCCAGTGGGGCTTGTTTAGAACGTGCATGGCGATGGATTGTGCAGCATGGGGGGAAGTGGGAGGGAGGAATTTTCGGGGGGAGCCTCCCATGGGGTCCCTGCTATGGCCCCGGATGCTCCGCACCCTGTGACACCCGCAGCCACGGCGACATGGGTCTTCTCCACATGTAGCAGAGAAGGAGGTGAGCTTGGAGCCAGGCAGCCCTGAGGTCTCCACTTTCCTGCTGGGGGTCATGTAAATTCCAGGGAGCCTGGGGTTCCTCTTCTGTAAATGGTTTAATGTCACTGGCCTCCAGGGGTGGCTGTGAGGATTCAGAGCTGATAAGGTGACAGCCTAGGGCGGGGCCTGGTGCCCTGGGGAGTTCAGCCCCTGGGGCTGGATTAACTGTCCCTGAGGTACAGACCCTGTTCTGAGGTCCTGGGGCCTGGGGAGCCTCACAGCCCCCTCCATCATCCCCGCCCTCTGCCTGGGCGTGCCCACCTCCCCATCTCTGCGCCCCCAGGAACAGGCAGAGAAGCCGCTGGGCAGGGGATGGCCCCATCCTCCCCATCACGGCCTTCCCACTTGCAGGACATGGAGGGGGCTCCCATGACCCACACCCGTGCCTGGCCAGGCAGCTCCAGGGCTGGGCGGTGAACCTTCCCCCAACCCCCACCCAAGGAGCCACGCCCACCCTTCCCACCCCCTCTCAGCTCCTGCAGAGACAAATACACTCCTGCTCTGCTCCCTCCAGAGGCACCCAGGGCTCCGGCCTTCTCCTCCCCCCCTGGGCGGGGGAGAAATGGCACGCCATTTCTCCATCTGTGACCCAGGACAAGGATAAAGAGAAGGGCCTCCGGGCTCCATCCCGTCTGTGGGTCCTGCCAGCGTGCAGCACGGCTTGTCTTCTCAAAGCCAGCACCTTCCGCCCCAGAACCCTCCATGATACCCCCTGGCCTTCATTCAAGGCACCCCCCCGCCCCCCCAGAGCTGGGCCAGAGTCTGCCTCTCCAGGCTTCCTGTCCCCACCACACCCCCTGCATGTCCCACAGTGGTCCAACCACTTCCTGCCTCTGCGCCTTTGCTGGGGCTGGTCCCCTGCCAATGCACCTTCTTTACCCCCTTCTTCCACGCCTCTCCCCCGACTCACCCAGTCCTTCAGAGGCCAGGCAGCTCAGGCTGCTTCCTCTGAGCTCCCTTGGCCTGACCCTAGGTGCTACCCGGGGCCAACGCCATGGTGTGCACACAGTTGGCGCTTACTGTTTGCAGAACGAACAAGAGGCAGTTCTGGCATTTTCTCCCAGGCTGAGGAAGCACTGATGTGGGGAGTGCTTCCTGGGCCGGGCCCAAGCTCAGCGCCATAGTGCTCGGACCTCCCCAAATCTCACAGCCGCCTGGCCAAGAAAGCACCATTGTGCCCAATTTACAAACAGGGTGCCCGAAGGTTGTGGAACCTTGCTCGAGGTCTCGTAGCTCAGAGCAAGGAGAGCAGGGCTTTGAATCCAGGGCCATCTGACTTCAGAAACGCTGTTAAAGAGTGTCCCGCTTTCATTTGGGGCTGTCCTATGTCCCTGGGGGATTTTCCACCCACGGAGGGGGCAGACCCAACGTTCCCCTGTCCTCCCTGGGCCCTGAGACCTCAACCCCAGCTGCCATTTGGGAGCGTTCCTTCCCTGTCCGGGGCCTCAGTTTCCCTGCCTGCAAAGCAAGGAATGACGAGCCAGTATCAGGCTTATGTAAGCCACTTTTGGTGCTTGATGACACCTGTTCAAATCCCAGCTCCACCATCTTTTGGGGCCAATTATCTCACCCCATCAGGCCTCTGTTTTCTCATCTGCAAAATGGGAACAACTGAGTTCAAGGGGCTATGAGCTCCACCTGAGCCTCCTTGGTCAGGGTTTGGCCTCTGAAAGGTCTCCTCGGTGGGCTGGTAGGGTGATTGTTTTCATCTGCCCCCTGGGGGCTGCCAGATGCGCCCCACCAGCCGGCCCTGGAGAGGGTGGGGTGTGTGAGGAGACCAGCCTGGAGCCTGGGCCCTCCCACCCCACTGCCTGCCCCCCCCAACCGGGCCCCCCACCCAGCGACAAAGCCTGCGGCACTTCCTCTCCCCGCCTGGCAGGCCGCCTGGCCCGGCCCCTTCTCTAAGGAAGCGCATTTCCTGCCTCCCCGGGCCAGGCTGGATGAGCCGGGAGCTCCCCACCGCTGCCGGTCATACCCCAGCTTCCAGCCGCATCCCCAGGCCGGGACTCCTGCCGCAGCTGCCGTCCGCAGGAGCCCAGCACCCCCTCCCCGCTCATCCTTCGGCCAGCGACCCCCGGCCCGGCCCTGCGCCCCCGTGCCCACTTCTCCTGACCTCTCGGCCGCCACCTCAGAAGGCTGGAGCAGGGACGCCGTCGCTCCGGCTGCCTGTTCCCCTTGGGTCCCCGCTCGCGCCCACGCCGGCCCCCACGCCCGCCCGCAGCCCTGCCCCTGGACACCGGATAAGGCCCAGCGCACAGACCCCCTGGTGGACAGCATGGACCGCCGCACGCTTCCCCTGGTCGTTGCCCTACTGCTGGCCGTCTGCAGCCCCAGGCCCACAAGTAGGTGTCCAGGGACCCCAGGTGGGGAGACTCGGCCCCAAGTGTTCCTGGCCTCTACCCTGGTCCTGACCTCATGCCCAGTGGGGCTGTCCAGGGGGGTTTGGACAGCCCAAGGTGGACACCATAGGGTGACCAACCACCCCGGTTTGGCAAGACAAAGACCTTTCAGCCCTAAACGTCTCAAGCAAATGGGCATGAGTTATTTGCCTTAACCCCGGCCTCTGCCCTCCCAGCTCTGTCCAGTTTCTCCCCCAGGAAGCCCAGGTCCGAGAGTGCTGTGCAGCCCTGGGAGGGTCTCCTGCCCTCTCTGGGCCTTAAGGTTCCCATCTGAGGAACCTGTGGGAAGGAGGGCGTGTGGATTCACAGTCCGCACTAGGGCTCTTGGTTCAAATCTCACATGGTTACTTCCTCGCGGTGTGATATTGGGGGACTGCCTTTGGGCCGCTGAGCAAAGCGGGGATGGGAATGGAACTCTTCGGGGGCTGTTGTGGGGGGTGGCCGTGAGGCCGTGCTTGTAGAGCTCCGGAGCAGGCTGGAGGATTCTGTGTTGTTATTGTGGCTTTATGATTAGCTTTAAATTCCTGCCTCTCACTTCCCCGGGGCCTGTGAGTGGCACCCAGAACACTCTTGAACTTAGCTCTCGCTCTCTGCCTCGACTCACCCTCTCTTCTTCAAGAATGCGGCAGGGTGGGGACACAGGCCCAGACTAAGGGTTCTGTGGGGGCGGCTCAGCCTGGGGGTTCTTCCAGGCAGTCATGGCTCTGCAGCCTTCCGAAACTGACCAGATGAGAGGCCATGAGGAGCTGGGGACTCCCATATCTTCATGCCATTCATGTGGGCCTTGCTGTGTCTGCCCCTCACCCACCTAAAGCCACAGGACAGCCCTATGGGCACCCCTTCACCCATGGCACATCCAGAAACTCTCTAAAGAATCTGGTGTTGGGAGTCGGGGGAGAACATAGGGGAAGAGCACAACGGTGGCCGCCTCCCTACCTGATCCCACCTTGTGGCATTTTAAAGCCCCTAGTCCTTGGTCTCTAAACCTCTACGACTGCCTCACGGATCACAGGGAACTGTCGCAGACACTAAGTGACCTAGCACAGATTTGACCCTAGACTTGTGGCTCCTAACCACGTGTAATGTGCACCTCCCCGCCCCCATATAACTTCTGGCAACCCCGTAAGATGGCTGCCTGTATCGCCCCATTTTACAGTAAGTGGAGGCTGTGATCTGCCAAGTTCACACAGCTCAGACAGAAGCCCACCTGAGCTCCACAACAGGCCTGAAGGCTGCCCTGCCTTTCTCCCACCTCTCCCACATTTCTAGCTTGATAACACTGCCATCTTTGTCATCATCAGAGGAAGATCCCTGTAGATCTTTAGGGTCTGGTTTTATAGGATGGAAGGCAGTGGTGTGCTGGCAAATAATGAACAACAGGGGTGGAGGGCGTTGGGGATAGTATTTGTTAATGTCCAGGGTGTAAATGTTCCCACATGGCTGATTTCAAGCTACCAGCTCACCAAGCTTGCAGTTGGGATGCAGTGTCCCCAGGACCTTTGCCCGATATTTCTACCACACAGATGCAACAGACATCTGACCCCAAGAGCATAGAATATAGTAAAATAATTAGGAAGTAATTAGTTTTGATATTTATTACCGTTTTTAAAATACACTTTATTTTTAAGCTTATACAATTTAATTTTTTTAAGATTTTATTTGTTTATTTTTTAATATTTTATTTATTTATTTGACACAGAGAGAGAGCAGAAGTAGGCAGAGCGGCAGGCAGAGGGAGAAGGAGAACCAGACTTCTTGCCGAGCAGAGAGCCCGATGCGGGGCTCAATCCCAGGACCCTGGGATCATGACCTGAGCCGAAGGCATATGCTCAACCAACTGAGCCACCCAGGTGCCCCAAGATTTTATTTTTTTTAAGTAATCCGTACACCCAATGTGGGGCTTGAACCTACAACCCTGAGGTCAAGAGTCACATGCTCCATTGACTGAGCCAGCCAGGTGCCCCCAAATTCAATTTTTAAAAAAGATGTTATTAGAGAGAGAGAGAGAGAGAACTAGCAGGGGAAGGGGCAGAGGGCGAGGAAGAAGCAGACTCTCCACTGAGCAGGGAGCCTAATATGGGTCTCTATCCCAGGACTCTAGGATCATGACCTGAGCCGAAGGCAGAACCTTAACCTACTGAGCCACCCAGGTGCCCCCCAAAATTTAATTTTTAATAATGGCTATGTTTAATAGCCAGTTGGAAAAACTGATAATTTATCAGTCTGCTCCTGGGAGTGGGTACCAGTATCCCAGTGATCATAGGATTCAAGGACATTCCAAACCATCCAGCCCAACTCTTTGACAGTCTGGGAAACTGAGGCCCTTGGAGGGCAGACGGAGGCCCGGGTCAGGGTGTGGAACCCAGATCTCCACGCTGGGGTGGAGGATGGGAGTGACCCAGGCATCCTCAGTCAGGCCGGAGAGGGTAAAAATGGGTCCAAAACAGGTCCAAGAGTGGTCCAGCCTTCTGGGAACACAGCTTGGCAGAATCTCTTAATACCCTAGCCTGTGTACCGGCTCAACCTTCAGCCTTTTGGAGTTACTTGCCCAAGTCTGTCAAGATCCATATAGTCCATAGGTGCCTGTAACAAAAACCCAACTGGAAACCACCCAAATGTCCATCAGCCTGGGCCCTAGCAAAAGAATTGGTATTCAGTGAAATACCAGTCAAAACCGAGAAAAAGCTGAATTTGGATCTATACTATTGTGCACGGATGTCTGGGACCCAGCGTTAGGTGCTCCCAAAGCAGTGACTCCATTACTGCCAGAATAAAATAGGAACAGGGGTGCCGGGTGGCTCAGTCGGTTAAGCGTCTGCCTTCGGCTCAGGTCATGATCCCGGGGTCCTGGGATCGAGCCCCGCGTCGGGCTCCCTGCTCAGTGGAAAGCCTGCTTCTCCCTCTCCCTCTGCCTGCCACTCCCTCTGCTTGTGCTCTCTCTTTCACTATCTCTCTCTCTCTCTCTCTCTCTGTGTCAAATAAATAAAATCTTAAAAAAAAAAAAAAAAAAGGAACAGTGCATGGTACACGTGGGGACAATCCCGAGGTCTCTGTTCTCCAGCACAAGCTTTCTCTAGGGAATTGTCTCTAAAGACACTTTTTTTGCCACGTTGGGATATTTTTTTTTAAAGAGCAAACATGTAGATTTTTAAAGAGCAATTTGATTATATAGTCACTTAAGTCTACTCAAAGAAAACAGATAAGGAGGAAAAAAAGATCACTTCCCAAGTTCCATCATTAACATAGGCATTGTTAGGTGGGTTGCCTACTAGCTTTCGTCTAGCTCTTTAAGGTAATTTTAATGCAGATGGATCAACATTTGGGAGTCTTGGGGGACCCTTCTCATGACCCAGAAAGTTTCTATGTTGTCAGGTAGACCCCATAACTGTCCCCTTGTGGTTCCGGAATGTTCTGTCCCTTAGATGTGCCATCCCGTCGCTTGTCTAACAAATCCCTTATTGCTGAATATCTAGGTGGTTTCCCCACTGAGGCTAGTTATAAATACCACCACCGTGCACGCTTTTGGTACATGCACCTCTTCCTGTATCTTGGAGTATTTCACTTGGATAGAGTCCCAGAAGTGGGGGTGCTGGGATTTGAGGCTCATGTTGGGTGGCTGGGATCAAAGCGTGTCTGCGGAGTGTGGACAAGCCTTCGCTGGAGGGACAGAGGCGGGACTTGGAGCCCTGTGCTGGGGGTCTGGGCCTCTCCAGAGAGGGGACAAGTGACACCGGACAGAGACCACAAATGCCCGTCTCTTAGAGCCCGCACTTCAGGGCAGCTTCCCACTTGCCAGGAGGTAAAAGAGGAGCTGTGTGAGCCAGGAGAGATGAGCCCCTGGGGGTGGTGAGGACATGACCGTTGAGATTCTCTCTCATCTCAGCCAGACGGAGAGTGACACTAAGACCCAGCTCCAGCCCCGGCTTTGGGACATCAGCCCTGCAGGCTGAAGAGGACCATCCTCCAGGGCTGAGCTGGCTTCATACGTGGGGTAGGGATGGAGGTGAAGAGGCAAATGTCTTAACCTTAACCTTCACAAAAGCCCAGTGAAGCAGACACTCCTGTCTCCCCCATGGCACAGCTGAGGAGGCTGGGGCACAGGCAGGTGAAGAAATTTGCCCAAGTAACAGCCCAGGAAGGAGCAGCTGGGGCTTGCGCCCTGGGTCGAACCATCGCATCATACTGCCTGGGGGAAGATGAGGTTTGATTCCCCTTCTTGCCCTGACACTGGCCCTCACAGCTGGAGTGCCACCAGATCAGTCCTGACAAGACGACATTCACAACAGGGTTTTGAAGGTTGAACAGAAGTTGACCAAGAGGTCAAGTAAAGGAAGACCGTTGGTCTGGGAGCAAGCAGGGCAGCCGCAGGGAATGAGGTGTGTGTGGAGGAAGAGCTCACCTCTCCCCGGTGGGCATAAGTTCTCATGAGAGCAGTTGCCAGTCCTGAGCCTCTTCATGCATCACAAGCCTGCTGAGCGCTGTGCAGGTGTCATCCGACCAACATTTGCAGCAACTCGATGAGTAAGCTATTGTGATTGCCATCATCCCCATTGTACAGATAATAACACTGAGGCACAGAGAGGAAGCTGGAAGGTGGCAGAATCAGGAGCTGAGCCTTGGCATCCATCAGATCATTGCACTTTTGTTAAGATTTTATTCATTTATTTGAGAGAGAGCACAAGCAGGGCAAGTGGCAGAGGGAGAAGGAGAAGCAGGCTCCCCGCTGAGCAAGGAGCCCGACGCTAGGCTCCATCCCAGGACCCTAGGATCATGACCTGAGCTGAAGGCAGACACTTTAACGACTGAGCCACCCAGGTGCCCCTGCACTTTTTTTTTTTTTAAGATTTTATTTATTTATTTGACAGAGAGGACAAGCAGAGGGAGCGGCAGAGGGAGAGGGAGAAGCAGACCCCTCACTGAGTGGGGAGCCCGATGCGGGGCTCAATCCCAGGACCCTGGGGTCATGACCTGAGCCAAAGGCAGACGCTTAACCAACTGAGCTACCTAGGTGCCCCAGATCCCTGCACTTTTTAATTCCATGTTAGGTGGTGGAGTGTGGACTTGACCCTGCGGGCACTGAGGAGCCACGGGGAAGATTGGAGAGGGAGACTTGAGGCCTCGCTGGGGGTGGCTGAGCTGGATGCTGGGACATCTGGGAGGCTATAATGGGACCCTGAAAGGAGCAAAGGATGGATGGATAGCTGGGTGATTGAAGAAGAGAAAAAAAAAAACAGAAAGCCCGTGGGAAAGGCTCTGCCCTTGTATTAGGAAATAATCACAGCCACTGTGTTCAGAACGCTTACTGGGTACCAGGCGGACGCCCAGCTGCAAATACAGACCCTGAGACGTAATAGCTGGGCGACCTCGGGCAAATTCTTGTACCTGGGCAGTCTTGTCTCTCCAGGCATCACATGGTTCCAATGAGAGTACCCACCTGTAGGGCTGCTGCAGGAATCAAATGAATGAACTCATGTCAAGCCTTGCAACAGTACCTGGCTCTCAGTAAGCATGATGGAAGCTGTTTTGCAAATGGGGAAACTGAGACTCAGAGAAGTTGGGCTTTTGCTCAAGGTGACCATTGTTTTGAGGGGTAGAGCTGGGATTTGACCCGGGCCGTCTGGTTCTGGAGTTGCTCTCCTTGACCGTTATTCTCTGTGACCTTTCAAGGTGCTGGGGTGGCCAGGCAGAAAGCTCTGAGGTGGCTCTATGCTCCTGGGTGGGGGCGGAGGAGGAAGGGGACAGAGGTGGGGGGGGGTGGCTCCTGGGTTTCTCACTCGGGCCGGGTCACCCAGGCCCCTAGCGGCGCCTCCTCCAACCCGGGTCCCGGGAGGCCCTGGCGTTTCCCTTGGTGCCAGGGGATTGTTTTCAGCTCTGTCTGGGCCCGCCTCCGGCTCCGGGAGACAGGCCCGGGCGTCATACTCCCTCCTGTCTCCCCATTCTCGTCTGCGGGGTGGGGGCAGCCAGGATTCGAAAAGGCCCCAAAATAAATGGACCTCTTATCTGATCTCCCAGCCTGGCCTGTTATCTGATCATTACATAATGGCCAGGCCCGTGGCCTCTCCCGCTGACGGCATGGAGGAGGTGGCCCCGGGCGGCCCAGGCAATCCAGGAGGAACTGGGGTTCCTGGAAGTCTGGGGAGGGGGCAGGGAAAGTCCGAAGGAAAGGAGGAAGTCACTGTGCTAATCTGCAGGCCAGACCCCGGGTCATGCAGAGAGAGGTGGGTCTGAGGCCCAGCCTGGTCAGCCACGTGCTGTGTGACTCTGGCACATCCCGCCTCTCCGGGCCTCAGTCTCCCCATCTGTATAGGAAGGGTTTAGACCAGGTAGCAGCCAAGAAATCTGTGTTCGCTGGTAGGGAAAGCGAGGGGGGGTGGGGAACACTGAGGGGCTTATTGGGTCACCAGGGGCTGAGACAGCAGGAGTTGGTGTCAGCCCTTGTGTCTGCTGGGATGAGGGGGGCTGCTGGCCTGGGACACCACTGACCTGCAGACTGCCCCATCCCACCACTTCACCCCTACCCCCTAAGAGAGTCCATTCTTCTCCAATGACTGAAGTCAATCAAATAATGGTAACCCAAAGAACCGCCATATGCCCTGTTCTCATGGAGTCCTCCCAACAACCTCTGTGGGTTCTAACTGTCCTTTCACAAATGAGGAAACTGAAGCCCAAAGTGGTGAAATCGTTCACCAAAGCCACATAGCCAGTAAGTGCGGGCCTGAGATTCAAACACAGGTTGGCCTGGCTCCAGGGACCTTGCCTTGAATCAAAATGCCATAGGACACTTGCACTGTGACCCTTGCACACAAGAAAGGGCCAGGGCAAGGATTTACAGGGTCTGGGCCCCCATAGTCGCCAAACGACCTAGTCCTGAAATTATCCCTCCCAAGGTGCTGGGGCGGGTGGCATGGCCGCAGCTAGGGACGGCCATCTTAAGTCCTCCTCTGACCTCTGGGGGTCCTGAGCCCAGCAACGCTGGCTTAGGAAAAAGACTGCCCGATAGCCTGGGATTCGGAAGAAGCCTCCCTACCCCCCTTCTCTGAGCTGGCGACGGCTGGACGTGCGGCCAGCCCCTCCGCGCCCATCTTTGATCTCCAAGAAAACAGGAAGTGAGCGCGACAAGATGGAGACACAAACTTCCAAACAGTCTCCCCTTCTCTGTCCTCCTTCCCTCCTCCGGAGCCCCCCCTTCCTCGGCACATTCCTTAGGACGAGGTGTAGGGGCCTCATTTCCTCTTCCTCCTCTGCTGGGTCAGGGTGAAATTCCATTGCCTTCCCTCAGGACCTGTGTTTCCGAGCAGCCCAGGAGCAGGCTCCGTGGCCCAGGCCTCCTCCCACAGCCGCCCTCTGAACCCGGGCCGCCCTTCTGGCTCGCTCCCTCCCTTGGGGCCAGGAGACTCAACCCTCCTTGGCCCCATTCCTCCCAGCCTCCTCAAGGCACAGGAGGGGAGGTTTTGGGAAGTTTTCCTCTCCCGATCTTAGCTCTTGTCTCCCTTTGGAGTGAACCAGCCAGGAGGCTTGGATGCGTGCACCTGTGAGCTCAGCCCCACAGCTAGGGTTGCAGGATGTAGCAAATAAAAATATAGGATGCCCAGTTAAATTTGAGTGTCAGATAAACAGCGAAAAAAAATTCAGTGTAAGTATGTCCCATGCAATAGCTGGGATACACTTATACTTTTAAAAATTAATCTTTTTTTTATTTATTCAAATTTAACCGGGTATCCTGCACTTTATCTGTCAGCCCTACCCCTAGTCACACTGTGACCTCAGGCAAGAGACTTTTCCTTCCTGAGTCTTAGTTTCTCCATCTGTGGAATGGTTATAATGCTATCCACCTTGTAGGGTAGCTGTGGGGATGCAGAAAGCCCTAAGCCAGTGCCAAGCGCGAGGCATTCGGAACTTGGGAATGACTGTCCACCACCGTATTCTCACCTGGTGCTCTCTCTGGATGTGCTTCCCCAACAGGTCTTGCAGAAACAGTCCATTGTGACCTACAGCCTGTGGACGCCGAGGTGACATATATTACGAGTCAAGTTTCTAAGGGCTGCGTGGCTCAGGTCCCCAATGCCACCCTTGAAGTTCACATTCTCTTCCTGGAATCCTCAAGGGTGAGTGCTTGGTGGCAGGGTTGGGGTTGGGGTCCCAGAGAAAGGCCCAGGGCCAATGGGATGAGGGGAGCCTTCCTTGTGGCTGTCCCTGGAACAGCGGGGCGTGTCCTCACGAGGGTCCCTGCCAGGAGGGATACGTGGGCATTTCACAGGGCCAGTAAGGAATGGCATTTCTGGGGCCAGCATCACGGAGGTCTTCTGGAAGCCACAAGTCCCAGGTGGGAAGGGCTGGGTGTGGCCAGTGACTGAGTGGAGAAGAGCCAGGTGAGCGGTGGAAGGGACCAGGTGAGCTGTCACCTGTGCACCTGCAGTGATGGGGAGCTTGGTGCTTCTCGGCAGACTGAGCTCCCCTCCAGGCAGCTTGGGTTTTGAGCAAGTGCTTCCCTCAGTTGAGCTCAAATCTCCCTCCCTACAATGTCCCCCACTGAACATCGGTGACCTGGCCAGGCAGCCCACAGAGACTGAAGCCAGTGATGCCACCTTGGAGACCACTGTCCCTACTGAGGTCCAGCATTAGCCAAAGTCCCTCCTAATGATAATAACACACTTGTGGAGTGCTTGCTATGCGCTAGGTTCTGCACCAGGCTCACCGTGTGCTAGATTCTGTGCGAGGCTCACTCTGTGCTAGGTACTGTTAGAGGCCTACTAAGAGCCAGGAATGGGGTTCAACATCTTCCATGTCTGAAGCCTCCCAAGGGCCTAATCTGTCAGAATCTGTTATTGCTCCCACTTTTCGGAGGGGGAAACTGAGGCAGGCCTAGAGAGGTGAAGCCACACGCCCAAGGCCAGAGTTCGCACTAGATTCTGGGGGACTCCAAACTAGGCTGTCGCCTGGCTCCTCAGCAGGTCTGTGTCCTGGCAGCATTTGGCCTGCCTGGGCTGGTGGCCACACCTGGCTGGTGTGGCCTCAGGTCCTGATAGCGATTCAGTGGTGTCAGCTCAGTAAACTTGTGGCCAGGCTGCTCCTGAAACTGTTGAGTTGCCCTGCGTTTGTGTGGTGATAAGACGGTGCCCAGACCACCAATATCGAGGGGGGCCTGCTCCCCACCGCCCTGCCTGCCACCAGGACTGTGGGCCTCGATAATCCCCAAACTGAGATAGTGCCAGACACACGTTATATGGTTTCCAAAGCCATTGTAATTTTTTTCCAGTTTGGTAATGATACGGAACGTAAGATTGCCCTCTATAAGCTCATTTTGTTTGTTCTGATGACCCGTCACTGGGTGACTGGGATCCGCCCCCCCTCCCCAATCACTCAACAAGGGGCCGGAGTCCGAGAAAAGCCCCCTGCCAAGTGCCCAGGTCTGTGGGAAACAGATGTGTAGACAGCCAGCCAGGATCTGGGTGATGGGTGTTCTCTTTGGGAGCACAGGACAGGGGTATGGCAGCTGCTGTGGGATTAGACAGGGCTTCCAGGAGGAAGGAACAACAGTAAGATGTCCAGGAGTGAAAGAGGTGGTAGAGAAGAGCTGAGGACAGAGTGAGCCACAGGCAGGTGAGTGGACTGTGGTTAGGGTCAAGATGTGGTTCACTGTGGCGGGAGCTTATAGTTCACCTTGGGGCGGGGCTGGGGAGATGCAAAGGCCCTGCCACTATTTTAAGGAGCTTGGTCTTTCTGCTGTGGATAGTGAGAGTCACTGGAGGGTTTTTAGGGCCACGGTGCGATGCCAGTGTAACTCACGTCCTCCTAGAGCTCATGACAACAGACCCTCCCGTCGCTCTCTGTCTCTTCCGGAGGACTCAGCCCGTGGAGCATCTGGCTTTTAATCCAAGAAGCCAGGCTGCAAGCCCCAGGCCTGTCAGGCATATCTGTTTGAGGGGGTGGTAGAGAGAGCTGGGGTTCAGGAGACTGGGGCTTCAGCCTTGGATACGTCACTGACCAGCACCTCATATAGTACCTGGCACGTGGAGGGGGCTCCCCTTCCCCTCACTCTTCCACACCCACACAGTTCTTGAGCTCAGGGACTCAGTGAAGAATCACAGTGTTAGAATCTGGCCCAGGGCCCGGCAGATAGCAAATAACCGTTTGCTGAAGGCGTGAGTGCAAGAACGCGCTGCTAGGTGGCCTCGACCCAGCAGGTGCAAACACGGGCTCTGGAGCTGGACCGTCTGCAGACTGAAGTCTGCCTTCCCACCTTACAGCAGCAGGACCTTGGGCCGCTTCTCTAGGCCTTGGTTTTCCACAGGAAATATGGGGGCGATAATAGTACCTCCCTCACAGGGGGTTTGCGAGGATCCGGTGGGGTAGAGCAGGCCAATATTGAGTGCGGGGCTGCCCAGAGTGACTGCTCATCCTACAGTAGCTCTGCTTGTTGTTATTCGTATGTTATTATCTTTCTATACACACACACACACACACACACACACACACACACACATTATATAACAACAATATCTTCTTGTTTTTTTTAAAGATTTTATTTATTTATTAGAGAGAGAGAATGAGAGATAGAGAGCACGAGAGGGAAGAGGGTCAGAGGGAGAAGCAGACTCCCCGCCGAGCAGGGAGCCCGATGTGGGACTCGATCCCGGGACTCCAGGATCATGACCTGAGCCGAAGGCAGTCGCTTAACCAACTGAGCCACCCAGGCGCCCAATATCTTCTTGTTATTATATGTTATTATCTTTGGCCTCCGGGTCTCACCTGTAAATACCCCGCTCTTAACAAGCATGCTATAGTTTCCAGAACATCTTCACATCGGTCCACTAATTTGATCCCCAAAAGTTATTGCTACGAGGTAGCTGAGGCAGGGGCCATGAATCTCTTTTCAGAGGGGGCCACTGAGGTCCAGCCTGACGGAGCTGGGCCTCCCCACCAGGAGCTCCTGGCCTCCCTGCCCCAGGGGCCCATGATCCCAGCCCCCCAGACCCTATGCTGTGACATGGAAGGCACCTTCCTCTCCAAATAGGCCCCCCCAGAAATCGGGTCCATAGCCTGACAGTGCCCCCCACCAAACAGTCCTGGCCAGGTGCCTGCTCGGTGCCCAGCCTGTGCTGGGTATTGATGGTACAAAGAGAAAACAGACCCGACCTCTGCCCTTGAGCCACTCCCAAGCCAGGGGAGGCAGAGGTGGGCATTGACAGCGTGATGGGATTAGCAATGGGGGGCACACGGGGCTGGGGAGGGAAAGGGGCATTAGTGAAAGGCTCTCGGTGTCCAGCCAGACAGAGAGGGTGGTGAAGGGCATCCCAGGCAGAGGGCACCGCACAAGCAAAGCCCTGGGGCCAGAAACATGAGCTGGCGGCGGGCATGTGTGTGGCAGCTGTCTCAGCAACCAGCCCAAGCCCTCCCGACCTGTGGCCGCCGTCTTCCAACACTGGCCCACAGAAACGGCTTTCCCGTCCACCCCTGCGTAGCCTCCGCATCCTCAGATTTCCTGTGGGTGGGTGGCAGATGAGCTGTGGCAGCCAAGAGGCTCAGGGAAGAAAGGTCCGTAGCAGACAGATGAGGGGGCCATTGGGCAGGGGCTCTATCTTGCTGGGTCCCCAAAGGGCAGGCCGGAGCCTGGATTCCGGGAGGGGGCCCGGGGTCACATCCTGACCCGCGGAGACAGGAAACTGGCCTGGTGTCTCAGCAATTCCCGTCAGACTGACTGCACGGGTCTGCTGTCTTCCTTACAAGCCCCAGGCAGCCGGGCCAGAGCTGGGGCAACCGCTGATTCACCCTACTTCTGGGCAAACCCCGGGGAGCTAAGGACACCCCACCCATCTCCAAGCAGATGGAAGCTGCTGGGCTCTTGCACTGACTCATTCCTGACCAGAGGGGCAGGCAAGGTGGCTCAGGCAGAGAGGAAGAGGGGGAGGGGCCCAGGGCTCCCCCAGACTGTCCTAGGAGGCTGTGAAGGGTTCTGGAGGGCAGTGTCGCTCTCAGACCTGGGCAATGGGGGCCCCTGTTCAGGCCCCACAATTAATGGCCCTTCTCTGGCCCTCTTCCAGTTGCACTTCTCACCTCCCCCCCGCCCCAGCCCCCGGGATAGGGTATCTGCAGGGCCAGAGGGACATGCCCACCTGGAGCCTGCACCTATCACCTGAGTCCATGCTCTGGGTCCCTGGACACCAGAATTCCCTGCCCATATATGCTGAGCCTCCTCCCCGGGCTGCGTGGGGCTCTTTCTCATCCCATACCCTAGAGGGGGCATAGCATGACTGGAGGAAGCTCCTCCAGACCTAAAGGCTGGGCAAGGCGACTACATGTAGGGGGCGGGCATGGCAGAGCGTGGGCATTTGGGCTGGGTTGCCCACATTTGTACTCATGAAGAGAAGGAGGTGAAAAGAAAGGAGGGTGGGCTGGGAGCTGGGGGCTGCCATCTGTATTCTTATCCCAGGTCTTGCTGATATGAGGGGCAGGTTTGGTGGAAAGGCATGGATCGGAGGCCCAACAGGCTGGGCAGGGCTGATGTCTGCTGTCTCACTGCTGTGTCCCCCATGTCCAGCTCAGGGTCAGTCTGGAAGTCACGATCGGGTGGTTGGGTGGATGGATGGATAATGGAAGGGGGGGAGGGAGGGAGGGAGGAAGGAAGGAAGGAAGGAAGGAGAAATATACATGCGCATGAGCATTTGCTGAGGGACTCCCCCCGCGGGGATAGTGGTGGCACTCGCTGTCCATCTCTGGTTGTTGAGGGGTGTTAGTTCTCTGCCAAACTCCTGGAGGATAGAGTTGTGCCTACTTCCTGTGCCCCTACAAGAGCACAGAAACCCCAGGCTGGGCCCCCAGCACTGGCCTCTCATAATCACAAATGAACAGGGGAGGGGGAAGAACACGGGCTGACCAGGGGCCCTCAGCTGGGGAAAGTAGCATGTCTCTTCTGGGAGGTTCTGGAAGCCCACTCGGTGTCCACTTGGCTAGAGACCATGACTCTGGGATGCCAAACATGGGGGCCCCAGGAGGCAGGATAAAATCCAGGGGCCGCACAATACTAGAACATCGCTGAGCCCAACTCCTTGGTACCCCGATGGGGAGACCGAGGCCCAGAGAGGGGATGCCACAGTGAGGTGTAGCTTCAACATGTTCCAGTTCTTGCTAACTGCTGCCCGCCTTTAACGCCAACCTCGCCAGCCCCCAGACCATGGCACTCCTCTGGGTGAGTGGACAAGGAGGGAGTCACAGGTCGTGAGAGCCAAATCTACTGCTGTATATTTAGCTGGGCACTGGATGCCCCACCTTGCAGGCAGCATCTCACTGAATCCTCACAAGTCTATGAAGTGGGCATATTGCTCAGCCGATTTTCCAGACCAGGAAACTGAGGCCCAGAGAGGAATAGTGACTGCCCAGGGTCACAGGTTAATGACTGAGCCCACATTTGAATTCAGGTCAGTCTGGCTTTGACCCCTTGCCCCTGCCATCCGGCCTGTATGTATCATCTGAGTCTGCTGGGGTGGACAGAGGGACGGCTGGCTCCAATCTGGCCGGCTCCAGTCTGGCCCTAGGAGGGTGGGGGCTGCAGGCAGCCCCACGGCTCCACTCCTAGAAGAATTGCTGGAAGCAACTTTCTATAAGTGGCTACTAGTGTTCAGGGCCTCCTCACCGAAATCCCCCCTTCCCGCCACCAACCGCTGGGCCAACAATGGCATCTGTGGGACACTGGCACAAAAATAGAAACTCGGTCTCCCCCGCCCACCCACTCAGGGAAGGGGCGGGGGTAGGCCTGAATTGGCCTAGGTCGGAGCTGGGAGTGAGGGGCCGGCCAGCCAGCCTACCTCGGCTGGGCTCCCAGAATTCACAGGATGCCATTCGGAAGACTGGGAACTTAGAGGTGGGGGGCAAGGCAGACCCCTTGCTTTGCCTCTGGGCTCCGGGCCGGGGTAGGGGGGGCGGGAGGGAAGAGGGAAGTCAATGTGCGTATGAGTGACTGTGATGATGAGTCAGGGCCATGGGATGGAAATGTTTGCTATGGAAACCCAACTGGGGTTTTCTGGTAACCAGCCAGCCTCAGCTAGGTCTAGGAGCTCAGAGACCCCCGGGGGGCCCAGCTTTCCTGCCTCCCCAAGCTTGCACACTGCTCACTTGCTGTGTATCCCCACCCCATGGCTGCCCCTCCCTGGGCCTCAGCCCCCACCCCCTTTCTGCCCCCAACTCTACCAGGAGGGACGCGGTGATGACTGAGTGATGGGTGAGGAGCTGAATGTCGTGATAAATGTCCCCACAAAGTTCCAGTCTCCTCATGCCCTCACTCTCGGCATGACCCGACACTGACCTCCACTTCTCTTTTCTAACTTCCTTTATCTAGAGCCCCACCCTGTCCTACCAAGTGGGGAGACTGAGGTACAGAGGAATAGGGACAGTTGCCGAGCAGCAGCAAGAATGGAGGTTCACAGGGCTCTTTCCTGTCAGCTCCGAGGCCGTGCTCCCTGCTGCTCTGTCACCCGCAGTGCTCTCGGCCTATGGATGCCCGCGAAGGGGCAGAGGATGGACCTCATCCACTGCAGCCCATCAGCAGCGTCTCCAAACCCCAGCGCCCATCTCTTCACTGTGTGTGGGGCCCCAGAAGTCACTCCCCTGGGTGAGGACAGCTAGGTGGGGCTGGACAGTGATGAACTGAAGGGAAGTCCAGAAGAACGGGGTTGAGAGGGAGACATGGTGCAGGAGAGGTCTGGGGGCTGTGGGCTTCACTCTGGTCCCCGACTTCGCCCCCAGCAGATCCCTGGGTAGTTTCCCTCCCTAAGCCTCAATTGC
Source organism: Zalophus californianus (assembly GCF_009762305.2). Taxonomy (NCBI): domain Eukaryota; kingdom Metazoa; phylum Chordata; class Mammalia; order Carnivora; family Otariidae; genus Zalophus; species Zalophus californianus. The sequence goes on from NC_045607.1 coordinate 7,821,333, forward strand.
TGCATCTGTAAACTGGGAGGATACCTAACTCTGCTTCAGTGAAAACCCATGTAACACGCGCAGTCCAGGGCCAGGCACATGGTTCACAGGTCGAACCATGTGAAATTACTGATATTCTGTTGTTTTTTTTTTTTTTGACAGCTTTATCCAGATAACGTTGGCCCATTTAGAGTGTACAATTGAATGGTTTTTAGTAGATACACAGGGTTGTGCAATCCTATTCGATTGTTCGAGCTAACGGTACATACGCAATCGGGGTAAGAAGGTGGGGGCAGGGCCATTCTCAGAGATTCTCAAAGATTCTCATTCTCCAGGATTCTGGCAGGTCGGCTGTACCAGGCCTTTCCCAACACCACCGACGTGGGTCTCCCTCTGCTCAGGTTAATTTCAGGTAGTCTGCCAACTATACTTCAATTTTTATTTATTTATTTATTTATTTATTATTTTTTAAAAGATTTTTATTTATTTATCAGAGAGAGAGAGAGAGCACACAAACAGGGGAAGCGTCAGGCAGAGGGAGAAGCAGGTTCCCTGCTAAGCAAGGAGCCTGATGCGGGACTCAATCCCAGGATCCTGGGATCATGACCTGAGCCGAAGGCAGACGCTTAACCAACTGTGCCACCAAGGTGCCCCTATACTTCAATTTTTAAATAAATTAATGAATTAAATGAAAACTTCAGATAATGATCATAATCCTGGAACAAAACGTCGGTTCTGACATTTAGCTTTGTATTTCATGTTTTACCGAAATATATTAAATCCAGTATTTAATTTTAATGTGTTTAGAATGCATAAATATTTCTTTTTTTTTTTAAGTTTTGTTTATTCAAGTAACCTCTACACCTAGCATGGGACTCGAACTCACAGCCCTGAGATCAAGAGTTGCACGCTCCTCTGGCCAAACTGCCAGATAACCCTACGATTAATGAATGTTATTAAAAATTGATTTAAGGGGCGCCTGGGTGGCTTAGTCGTTAAGCATCTGCCTTCAGCTCAGGTCATGATCCCAGGGTCCTGGGATCGAGCCCCGCATCGGGCTCCCTGCTCAGCGGGAAGCCTGCTTCTCCCTCTCCCACTCCCCCTGCTTGTGTTCCCTCTCTCACTGTGTCTCTCTCTGTCAAATGAATAAATAAAATCTTTAAAAAAATTAAAAAAGATAAAAATTGATTTAAAAAGATGTTTCGAAAACCAAAAGGTTATAAAACCCATCAAAAACTCTAATTAATAAAAAATATGAACTTGCAAAACATAAATTTGAAACCTGTATTATCGTTCTATAAATTCACATAAAAATAGTGATCCGAAGATAGGCAATGTCAATAGCTCACTAAAATAAAAAAGTTACTTGTAAAACATTGAAAATGAAATCACATTATTCGCTCTTTTGTTTTAAAGAGCAAAGTTACAAACAAAGAGTGACTACGGTGTCATTATTGACTAACGGAAATACTTCTGGGCAGATTTTTCCAGTGGCTGAAACACTCTCTCTTGGCTCTGTGACATCAGCTGGGGAAATGTCCAGGAGATCATTGGAAGTGAAATCTAAAACTTTCCACTGATGTCTTCATCTTGAAATACCTCTCTCCTTTTTGATAAGTATGAGGAGACTTGGGGGGTCAGGTTTTCTCTCTGTTGTAGAGGCTGCCCGCTTCAGAGAGCGGCTAGAGCTCATTGCTCTCCGTGGAGTGTTTCCATTCATCTTTGTCCTCATGAGTCTGTGGCAGGGCTCCCGAGGTCTATCCCTGCCTGTCCGCTGGTTCAGAAAGTCTTTGAGTAGAGCTGAGGTTGTTCGTTCTTTCTTTCTTTCTTTCTCTTTCTCTCTTTTCTTTCTTTCTTTCTTTCTCTTTCTTTCTTTCTCTTTCTCTCTTTTCTTTCTTTCTTTTCTTTCTTTCTTTCTCTTTCTTTCTTTCTTTCTTTCTTTCTTTTTCTCTTTCTTTCTCTTTCTTTCTTTCTTTCTTTCTTTTCTTTCTTTCTTTCTTTCTTTCTCTCTCTCTCTCTCTCTCTCTCTCTCTTTCTTTCTTTTGATTTATTTATTTATTAGGGCTCCTGGGTGGCTTGGTTGGTTAAGCATCCTCTCTCTGTCTCTCAAATAAATAAATAAAATCTTTTAAAAAATTATTTATTTGAGAGAGAGCACAGCGGGAGGGTCAGAGGGAGAGGGAGAGAGAGACTCTCAAGCCAGAGGCCATGCTGAGCACACAGCCCGACACAGGGCTTGATGTCACAGCCCTGGGATCGCGACCTGAGCCCAAACCAAGACTTAGACACTTAACCAACTGCACCACCCAGGCGCCCCTGAGGTTGTTCTTTCAATAGAGCTTTGCCTCGGGGATCACTGTGTCCTTTTCCTTCTTGGGAATGAGGAGGTGTAGAAAAATCTTGGGGGGCTATATTGTCAGAGCAGAGGCCTGCCTGATCCACATCCTAGCTGTAGGCATACTTGCTGTGTGATCCTGGGCAAATGACTTCACCTCTCTGTGCCTCATTTTCTCATCTGTTAAGTGAGAATAATGGTGCCTGCTTCTTGAGGTTGTTGTGAGGATTAAATGAGTCAATATATAAAGCACTCAGAGGAGCCCTGGCACATAGTGAGCACTACGCAAGTGTTAGGTTTTATTGTTACTGTGGATGCGGTGGTGGTGGTGGTTATGAAGGAGTTCTAAATGCACACACCATGATAAATTAACACTTTTCATGTGGTAGGTACTTCTCAGGATGTAATGATTTCAAGTTCACAGTCTTATATCAAAATGATGGTATTATATCAACAAAAACATGGGCATTTTAGTACTTTAAACAAGGAAGGCAAACAGGAATGCAGGAAACTGGGAAGGGGTTGATGCCTCGACACGTTGCTGAGGACCAGAGAAAGGGCACAGGGTACTGTCCAAGTCATGCAGATGCTCACAGGCCTGGCATACAGCAGGTGCACCACAGAACCGGCGAACTTTGATCTACTGTTGGATAAAGTTCAGGCTTCTTGCAATTTTTAAAAATCTCTTTGGATTTGATGAAACCAATTGCCTTCATCCATTCAGCAAATATTTTTTGAGCATCTCCCACTGGCCAGGCACAGTGCTGGGCCCTGGGAGGCAGGGGCAGCCCAGTGGGGCAGGGAGAGAAGAGGGGAAGCTGCTGAGGAATGAGTCTTTACTACTGATCCGGGTGGCACAGCCTGTGCAGGCCTGACTGGTCTGTGTGTGTGTTTCTCCTGTCCCCACCCTAGGAGGTGTCAGAGCTGGAGCTGACTATCCAGAAGTCCAAGCAAAATGACAGTCGGCCCCGAGAGGTGCTTCTGGTCCTCAGTGCGAACAAGAACATGCTCCTGCGGTTACAGGCCCCAGGAATCCCACTCAACCTGGCCTTCGTGAGTGTGTTACCTCCAACTGTGGGCTGAGGTTCTGTCCATGGGAGGCTCCTGCTGTCTGTCTCTGTGGGCCAGGCTCTCCTGCCCCAGCAACCCTGCTTCTCTTTTTCATTCTGACATTATTCACTGTGACATTATTCACCTGCCTGGTGAATCCCATGGGGCCCTGCCTGAGCGAACTCAGGCAGCAGAGTCTGGGATGAAGGGTCCAAACCCAGATGTGGGAGTCAGGTTAATGGGCAACCCTGGCCAAGTCCAGTCCTCTTGCATAGCTGTCTTCCCATCTGCCCAGTGGCAGAATCAGATCCAGTGACCTCCCATAAAGTAATCTTGTCACTGTCTTTGAAAAAGTTACAAGATATGTTTGAAAATATTTAAGAACAAAGGAAAAGGAAACCTAACAATGTATTAATTGTAGTTATGGCAGGGACATGGGAATAGGAGAGGCATTTATTTATTTGTGCTTTACACTTCGTTGAATTTGCAAGATTCGCTCTAATGAACATAGCCTACGTTGGAGAAAAAATGTTTTGCAAAAATTCCAGTTTTAAGTGTCAGGCAGTTCCACCAGAGAGAGGTCAACAGGCTGGGACCCACAGCAAGGGGTGGGGGTCAGGGCTGGAGGAGGTGGGGTGGCCTGTGGGCACTGCCTTCCCCACTGGAAGGCCCTGGGAGGTGGTCCCCAGATGCAAGCAGCTGCTGTTTACAGCCAGAGAAAGCAGAGGGCAGGGGTGGGGGCGGACGGCAAAGCTAACAAGGGGGGAGAGAAACAAAAAAAATGGAGCTAGGAAGAGCCAGCTTGTTGTGGGAGGGACAGATGGACAGACAGACTCTCAGAGAGACAGAGAGAGGAGGAGGAAAGCTGGAAACCAAAGACAGACCCAGATCCAGGGCTGCCTGGGTGACAGGCCCAGAGACAGAGAGAGGTTGGGGCTGGGGTGAGGAATCCAGGCTCGAAGCAGGCACAGCAGAGACAGAGGAACAGGGCCAGGGAGCCACGGAAGCCAAGCAGGAGGGCAGAACTGGACCAGCCCCATGTGGAACTTCCCTCTGTTCCCAGGGGGATAAATTGAGGCCCCGTGGGGAGCCAGGGCTTGCCAGGGCTCCTCCTCCCTCTTAACTCTCCCGCCCCCCCCTTCCCCTTCCCGTTCCTGGGCCCTGCAGGCAGGGATCTGAGCCCTGGTGGGGCCCAGGGTGACGCAGGGAATATGAAACACAGGGCAGAAAGGTCGCAGCAGCTGCCAGCTCTGGTCTGGGCCAGGCCTTCCTCCTCCTCAGAGCTAAAAATAGTCGGGCAATGGGGGCGGGGCACTGTCGGAGCTGCAGGGGGTGAGGAGGGGAGGTTACAGCTACCTGAAGGGGGGCGGGGACTCCACCAGAGGGGTCACAGTTGGGTTTGCAGCTTGGGCCTATGTCTGACCCAGCACCACGTGCCTGACAAAACGCCTCGCCTTTAATCCCTGTTACATCCCCATTTTACAGATGATGACCCTGGGAGTCAGACTGGGTAAAGGTCCCTAACCTCCTCCCGCTCTGAAACACTGCCCAGCCCTTCCCTCGTGGGGTCTGAGTTCCTCACCCAGGCGCTCATCACTTTGCCCCCTTATTTAAATCCTTCTCCATTCTAGGGGCGCCTGGGTGGCTCAGTCGTTAAGCGTCTGCCTTCGGCTCAGGTCATGATCCCGGGGTCCTGGGATCGAGCCCCATATCGGGCTCCCTGCTCCGCAGGAAGCCTGCTTCTCCCTCTCCCACTCCCCCTGCTTGTGTTCCTTCTCTCGCTTTGTCTCTGTCAAATAAATAAATAAAATCTTTTAAATCCTTCTCCATTCTAGGTGGACCATTCTCTGGTATCTTGTCTACTGCCACTACCAGGCAGTCCCCCTTAGTATCTAGCCTGAAGCCCTTATATTGCTGTTGCTTCAGAGCGATGCCCCTGGCTTTGAAGATGGAAAGCTAAGGAACTCTGAGTCTGGGGCCCCAGTAGAACACCTCTTTCAGGAAGTCTTCCCTGTTCCTTCCACCAGGGTCTCTCCTTGAGCCCGGGGCAGTAGAGGCGGTGAGGTGCTAGAGCCATCCACATTCCCATTCCTGTGCATCCAGAGGCCTGTCTTGTTCCCTTGCTTCTGTTAAATAACACCCTTTGTCTTCTGTTGTTTCAAGTGACTTGAGGCAGGACTAGTTTCTGGATGGCAAGATTCCCCAGGGCAGAGACAATCCCCGTTAGTCTTTCATTCATTCATTTATTCATCTGTTTCTTCTTTCCTTCCTTCCTCCCTCCCCTTGTGCAGGGAGGACCCGCTGTGTGCTAGGTATGTGGGTAAAGCTGACGTGTCAGGAAAGTCAAGTATTTCCCAGTGCCTACTATGTGTCCGGCACCATGCAGGGATAGGCAGGGCAGACGCTGTGTCTCACAGACCCTAGCCACATGATGTCACAAGTGTGGGTGGTATGAGTAAGACTGTGGAGGGGTGGGGAGGTGATGTTTGGACAGCTGGATGAACAAGGATGTGTCTCCATCCGGCACCAGGTGTGGAAGGGCTCTGGGTTGACTTCAGATCTATCAACCTCAGCATTCTCAGCCCTGCCTCCTCTCAGCCAACTGGCTGCCTCCCCGAATTACCTCCCAACCTCCTGAATGGCCCTCGGGCCCTCAGCACCCTGAGCCTCCCTGTGTCTTCCTAGAACCCCAAACTGATCTTCCAAGGGCACCCAGGAGTCAACACGACACAGCTGCCACCCTTCACCACCCAGAAGCAGTTCCTCGACTGGGCAGAAGCGAAGGGCCCCATTGCATCTATTGCTGAGCTGAACGACCCTCAAAGCATCCTCCTCCGTCTGGACCAAGGTCAGCTTCGCCCGCAGCTTCTCTGAGCTCAGGACTCAGCTCTGAAGAAATGTGAATTCTCCTGGCCCATTCTCAGATGTGGACACTAAGGCTCCAAAATGGGATGTGATTTGCCCCAGGTCACATATAACAAGTCAGTGCTCTATGGGGAGAGTAATTTTTGGCCTAGAAAGCAGCACTTTTATTTATTGCGCCCCTACTATGTGCTCAGTCCTATGCTAGGCATTTGGGGACTCTGTGCAGACAGACCCAGATCCTGCCATTCTGGAGCCAACACTGGTGAGGAGATGACAGTAAATATGTACACAGATGAATAATTCCATAATTGAATAATAATTGAATAATTGCAATTCCATATAATAATTCCAAAGTAATTCCATAATTTCAAAAATTCCATAATTTCCGGTCATGGTAAATGCCATAGGAAAGAGAAAAGTGAGGTGAGGTGCTGGTGGTCGCAGGGTTGCACACCTAACACGTGCCATGGGTTCGTGCCTTTATTAACCCTGTGTCCACAGATGAGGAAACAGGCCAGGGGGCTTGCCCCCAGTCACATGGCAGTAAGTGATGGAGGGGAGATTTGAATTCAGGTCCTCCCAGGCACCCCACTTCTTTGCTGCTCCATCCTGCCCACCCCCCCTTTACTGTGGGTGAGGGTGGGCCTCTGTATTAGTGCCAGGCTTTTCAGGGAGGGAACTGAGGTGCGCTTGTCCCCACAGCCCAGAGGGTACCATCCTCCTGCAATCTGGAACCCCTCACGGACATGGGCCACACTCTCGAATGGAGCCCGCTCACTCGCGCCTCTGTCCGGGGCTGCCGTTTGGAAGGTGTGCCTGGCCACAAGGAAGCGCACATCGTGAGGGTCCTGCCGGGCACCGAAGCCGGGTAAGGGTGCCCGCCCCCGCCCACATCAAGCCCCGCCCACATCAAGCCCCGCCCACATCAAGCCCCGCCCATCCCTGGCTGGGTAAGAGTGTAGTTGCCGCCACCTTAGCTCTGGGGCCTGCCCCTGCGGGCCAAGCCCCGCCCACTTCCGCGCCCCTCCCGCTGGCCTACAGTGACCAGGTGAAGGCGCTCAGCTGCTGCCCACCTGACCCAGGCCTAGTCCCCTCCCGACCAGTCTCCATCAGGCCCCGCTCAACCCCACATTCCTGCCCCGGGCTGACGCCAGGGTCTGTCTCCCCGCAGGCCCCGGACAGTGACCGTCAAGGTGGAGCTGCGTTGTGCTTCAGGGGATCCCGACGCTGTGCTTATCCTGCAAGGTCCATCCTACGTGTCCTGGCTCATCGACGCCAACCACAACATGCAGATCTGGGTGAGTCTTGCTCTGCAACCCAGACAGCCGGGCGCAGGCCTTGCCAAGGCTCTCCGGAGAGAAAACCCAAACTCCTGGCATCAGCCCCCCCAGCCCTGAGCCCTTACACACCCACTCCCTTCCTCTGTGCACTAGCCATTCTTCAAACCTTCACCCAGATGGTGCCTCCTTCACGAAGCCTTCCATCATCCCCTAGGAAGGCCCCTACCCCAACCCACAGGGCCAGGGAAGATTCCTGGAGAAGCGAACTGCAAGCTGGTTTGAAGGACAAGCAGGAGTGGGTAGATGACGGAAGGTGGCCCAGGGGGAGGAAGCAAGTAGGAGCAAAGGATAGAGTGGCACCGAGGCCTGGCATAACCCTGGCTGGCCCTGGTGGCGCCCCTGCCAGGCTGCATGCCCCCCTGACTGTGTCTGTGGCTCCCTGCTCTGTCATTAGACCACTGGTGAATACTCCTTCAAGATATTTCCAGAGAAGAACATCCGTGGCTTTGTGCTCCCGGATACACCCCAAGGCCTGCTGGGGGAGGCCCGGAGACTCAACGCCAGCATGGTAGCATCCTTTGTGGAGCTCCCTCTGGCCAGTGTCGTCTCACTGCAGGCCCACAGCTGCGGTGAGCACCCTCTTCCCCTCCTTTGCCCTCTCCTGGGATCAGTGGCCTTGGGACTGCTGTGTGAGCAGGGTCGTTGCGGCAGCCGCAGGCGAGGACAGTGAAAGTCGTTAGTTAGGGAAGCACTTGGTGCCCAGTGCCCAGGGAGCACTCAGTGACTTGCCCGCTGGCCTCTGCTGCCCGGCAGGTGGTGGGCCGCAGACTTCTCCCCCACCCGTCCGGACCACCCCTCCCAAGGAAAGCTGCAACCAGGAGCTGCTCCTGTCCCTGATCCAGCCCAACTGCTCCAAAGATGTCATGACTGTGGTGCTCAAGAAAGATCTCATCTCGGTAAGGGAACCCCTGGGGACATGGGTAGCTGGTCCTTCCTTTAGGCCAAGAGTCTTGGGGTCCTGATTCAGGCAGGGAGACAAATCCCATCCCTCTGCAAGCCTCAGTTTTTCCACCTGTGAAATGGGCTTGATAATGGTAACTGCCGTGCAGGAAGAATTAAATGAGGTCTGACACGCTGAGCCAGATGTGGTGCACAGTAAGTGCTCAGCAAACAGGTACTGGTCATCATTAATTCATCCTAAATGCAGGCTGAGCCCGCTGGGCACTCAACACGATATCTATACAGTATGATCTCTGCCCGACTGAAGAACAAGGGTATTTACTATAAGAATAACACTGGATTTTTTTAATTTTTATTTTTTTAAGGATTTTATTTATGGAGTGCCTGGGTGGCTCAGATGTTAAGCGTCTGCCTTCATCTCAGGTCATGATCCTGAGGTCCTGGGATCGACCCCGCATCGGGCTCCCTGCTCAGCGGGAAGCCTGCTTCTCCCTCTCGCAGTCCCCCTGCTTGTGTTTCCTCTCTTGCTGTCTCTCTCTGTCAAATAAATAAATAAAAGGGTTTATTTATTTATTTGACAGACAGTCACCATATAATGGGCACTCTTCTGTGTCTTGCTTGTTACACTCAGTGTTATAGCTTTGAGGTTTAACTGTGGTGTTTTATTTATTCCATTGAGTTACTGAGCTACCGTTCATTTATCCATTCTACTGTTGAGGAGCATTGGGGTTGTTTCCCATTTGAGGCGACTAAGAATGAACGGCTGTGTACCTTCCAGTACAAGTCTTAGGTTGACATAAACACTCATATCAACTAGGTACATGCCCAGAGGTGGAGCTGCCGGGTCGCTGGGCAGGCAGAGGTTTAGCCAAATAATTTCGGGGAGCAGACAGACCAAGCAATCCCCAGTCCACTCGTCATGTAGGAAACGAGAGCAATTTTTTTGAACTTTTTATTTGGAAATGATTTTAAGCTCACAGAAAAGTTGTAAGAATGAGAACAGTACAAACAGCCCACTTGTACACCCTTTGCTCAGATAAAATTATTTCATATCATGGGGAGATATATATCCCTATATATATACATCCATTTGCATGCATATCGCAAGAATGTATAGATAGAAACACGTAATGTAGGATTATATATGTGTGTGTGTTACATGTTATAACATTCACACATGCAGGGGTATGTATATATGCTTGTATATAACTTGTTCTGAACGATTTAAGCATCGACTTTATACCTCATGGTTCTTTATACATAAAGACTCCAGTGTGTATTTCCTAAGCATAAGGATATTCTCCTACATAACAACAGTACAGTTAGCAACTTTGGTGGAATTAATGTTGATTTAATAGTTTTATTTAATCCACCACTCATTTTTTTTAAGATTTATTTATTTGAGAGAGAGAGCACAAGCAGGAGGGGTAGAGGGAGAGAGAATCTCAAGCAGACTCTACGCTGAGCATGGAGCCTGACACAGGGCTTGATCTCATGACCCTGAGATCACGACCTCAGTCGAAACCGAGAGTCACTCCCTCAACTGATTGCGCCACCCAGGCGCCCCAACCACTCATATCTTACTGTGTGTTTTTTTTTTAAAGATTTTACTTATTTGACAGAGAGAGGGACAGCGAGAGAGGGAACACAAGCAGGGGGAGTAGGAGAGGGAGAAGCAGGCTTCCTGCAGAGCAGGGAGCCCGATGCGGGGCTCAATCCCAGGACCCAGGGATCATGACCTGAGCCGAAGGCAGACACTTAACGACTGAGCCACCCCCACCCACATGCCCCAATGCTGGTTTTTTTTTTTAATGTGAAAAATTAGAAAAGAAAATCTCAACCTTCCTGCCCAAAGACCGTGGCTACCAATATTTTAGTTTTTCTTTCTGGAATGTGTCCTCTGTGTATTTCTTATATGGTGTCATCATCTCCAATGCACTTGTCTCCTGCTATATTCACCTACTGTATTTTTAGAACTTTGACATAAGTACTTAATGTCACTTTAATAAGCACAAATTATTTCATGGTATTGGCATGCTATAAAGACTTGTACTGGAAGGTACACAGCTGGCTCCCTTGTTAGACATTTAGGTTGCTTCCAATTGTGCGACATTATAAATACACAGAAAATATCATCATGCATTCTTTATGTAGGATTGTTTTCTTAGGCTAGATTTCCACACTAGTGAGATTGCTGGGTCAGAATGCATGAATATTCTGTAAGTTTTGATACATGTTGCCACCCCACTTTCCAAAAGAGGATTCCAATTTTCACTGCCAGTTTAGGAGAGCACTTTGATTTCTCTCTCCAGACTATTATTTTTGTTTAAAAAAAAAAAAAAATCTTTGCCGGGACGCCTGACTGGCTCAGTGGGTGGAACATGCGACTCTTGATCTTGGGATCATGAAGTTCAAGCCCCACGTTGGGCGGCAGAGCATGCTTAAAAAAATAAAAATAAAAAAAAAATAGAATTTTAAAAATTAAAAAAACCTTTGCCAACGTGAGAGGTGGGACATGGTGTTCCATTCTTGTTTCAGTTTATAATTCTTTGATTAGTAGTGAGTGTGGGCATGACTCCATGTGACTTATAGTAACCTAAGGCTCTTTATCAACGTAGCTCAGTATTTTTCTTGATGATTTTTATAAGCATTTTACATAAAGAAAAAAAATTTGGGACCGTTTGTCCACCATTCTAATTTGAAATAATTTATCCTTATTGTAATTCTAAAGTTGGGCTACAGTGATTTTTGTGTTTAGGGACATTTTAAAACACTGGGCCATCCTAGGTGCCCATCTTCCCCTGTGTGATTTCTCCTGGCCTGAGGCAGGAAATCTCAGCCAGAACCTTGACAAATCACCCATGACCTCAGGGATCTTTAGAATGACACTTAAATCTGTACTTAAGTGCACATGGACGTTTTTGGGGGCTGTGGGGTACAGGGGCGATATGAAATATCACCTGTCTGCTACCCATCTCTTCTCCCCCTCTACCTCCCTCTGGCCCGGCAGGTGCCAGGAAGTGGAGGAGACAGTGCAGGGGCAGCATTAGTCGGCATGACTGCTGCCCAGTCCAAATTAAAAAACAACAACAACAACAACAAAACCCTGCCATTTTCTCTGAGTACAGCATCCGTATAGAAGAAAATACAAAAGAAAAGGGTCTGAACAGAATCACCCCAACACGGAACATTCTGCCCTCTCATTGACTTAAGAAATGGGGTCAGTGTGCAGAATTTGGATCCCAGGGTATGTGTCACTGGGGCTTCACCCAGAGTCATTTTTATTTGGTGGGCTGTTATCTCCTAAGGTGTTATCTACCTGAGGAGGAGTGCAGTCAGGGTGGCATTCTGGAGATGTGAGTTAGCTGGATTCAAGTGGGAACTCCAACAGCTCACTCAACTCAAAGACGCCAAGATTCTTTGATCCTAAGAGCATGACTGAAAAATTCTAGGATTGATTCTACTTGGACAGGAGATAACAAACTGTGGCCCTCTGCGTGTTTTTGTAAATAAAGTTTTATTAGCATACAGCCACACCCATTCATTTACGTACGTTCTGTAGCTGCTTTCAGGCTCTGGTGGCAAAGTTGGGTAATTACAACAGAGACCACATAATCCACAAAACCTAACAGATTCACCATCCAGCCCTTTATTGGAAAAATTTGCCAACTCTGGATCTAAGAGTCTAGGGCTCTTTTTTTTTTTTTTAGTTTATTTGAGAGAGAGGGAGAGAGTGGGTTGAGGGGCAGAGGGAGAAGTAGACTCCTCGCTAAGTAGGGAGCCCAATGCAGGGCTCCATCCCTGGACTCCAGCATTGTGACCTGAGCCAAAGGCAGTCACACAACCGACTGAGCCACCCAGGCGCCCCCGAGTCTAGGGTTCTGAGACTGGATTATGCTGGTGGGATCACCATGCCCCTGGGGCTGTGGGCAATGATTGTATGTAGAACTCAAATGAGTGTTTTTAGTATGTCTGCATTTATTCTAATTACACACATTAGGAGAAAAGTAGCAAATCAAGCTCATGATGTCACAGATATTATTGCTTAGGACAAGGCTAAGTACAAAAGTGAGTGTAGTTCAGGAAAAGTATTGTCTTAAATGGTGTGGTCTGATAAGATCTCACAAAAATGAAGAGGGGAGGAGAGGAATGGCTGTGACTCGGGAGCCCTGAGTTCCGTCAGTCCTTGGTGCTGGGGTGTGAGGGACAGGCTCCAGAAAGCCCCACACTTCCTGACGGTGCCCCTCCACTCCAACCCTGGCCCAGACTCTGAGGTGCACCATCACAAGCCTGACCTTCTCGGACCCCAGCTGCCAGGCTGAGGACAGAGATGACCAGTTTGTCTTGCGCAGCACCTACTCCAACTGTGGCATGAAAGTGACAGAAAATGTGGTCAGGAATGAGGTAAGAAAAAGGGCGGGTGGGAACGGTATCGGCCAGCTTAGCTGGTGCCTCCTTGACCTTCCAGGCCAGTGGGGCTTTGGGAGAGGGGGCTGTGGTGCTCAGTAGGAAGACAAGCTTACTAGCCATTGGCTGCCTCAGTGCCCCCATCCATAAAATGGGTGTGTTGGGTGGGATACCCTCTGGGGTACTTCCTGGCTCCAACCTGTTCCTTGGCTCTTTTTCTGCAGGTGGTCGTCAACCTCTTGTCAAGCTCATCATCACAGTGGGTGAGATGGGATGGTTACCATGCTAACCCACCTGGTTCAGGGTCCTGGTGCCCCTTCCCGGCCTGGGAGGGAAGCAGGCCTCAGGAAACTCAGGCCCCGATCCTGGCAGGCCATGTTATCTGCAGGGTGCCTCAGCCTCCCCTTTTGTACAAGGGAAGCAGCACTGTTCCGGGTTCCATTCTCAGCCTCTCAAGCCAGAATGTTCTAGTACATACTGGCTGTGTGGCCTTGTGCAAATCAGTTAAGCTTTCTGGACCCAAAGGCTGTATCTGTAAACAGGGGCCTAAAAAAGGATCTCCCCCATGGGGGTGCCTATGAGCAGTCACTGATAGGACACATGGGAAAGCATTCACCCAGGCCTGGCACAGAGCAAGTTCTTGATAAAGATTAGCTTTGTTTTAAAGGAGGGTCAGGCAGCAACTCGGGACCATGGCTCACGCTCCCACCCCAACTCCTTACCTTTCTAGCCGGGTGCCTCCCAGACTGACCCTGCCCCCTTATCTCCCACAGAAGAAGGTGCACTGCATCAACATGGAGAGCCTCTCCTTCCAGCTGGGCCTGTACCTCAGCCCACACTTCCTCCAGGTCTCCCACACCATCGAGCTGGGGCAACAGGGCTTTGTGCAGGTACTGGACTTGACCTCTCAGGCCTGCCCACTCTTGGGATTCTCAGCCTTTCACCGTACCCTCAGTAGAGGGGAGGTGTGCACCGAACTCCCCAAAGGAGGGAGCCGGCAGGGTACATGGCAGAGGGGAGGGACAGCACAGAGACACTGGGTGGAACGTCCCCTCCTCGTTTGCTCTAGGCGGACCCAGGACTCTCCTTCCACCGCCAGGGTGGAGCCTCAGAATGGATCTAGCGTATTTCACGAGGGCCGCATTGAGTAACTGACCATGCCCCATCACTCTTACCTACCCATGTAGGTGAGCATGTCCCCATCAATCCCGGAGCTCATGCTCCAGCTGGACAGCTGCCACCTGGATCTGGGGCCTGACACGGACACCGTGGAACTCATCCAGAGCCAGACCACCAAGGGCAGCTGTGTAAGCCTGCTGTCCCCAGGCCCTGGTGGGGATGTGCGCTTCAGCTTCCTCCTCCGAGGCTACATGGTGCCCACACCCACGACTGGCACCCTCAGCTGCACCATAGCCTTGCGTTCGAGGAGTTTGTCCCCGGTGAGTGGGGCAGCAGCTTCGAGGGTGGCTTCGGGTCTAGGGTTTCCGGGAAGGGATGCGACAGCCCATGATGTGGGACCAGCTGGTAAGGGGCAGAACCAGACTGGTGTGTGGCTTCTGGTTACCATGGCTGCTCCTTCTGCCACCCTCCAGCCTTCTGATGGCTTTGCTGGGTATCGGACAGTAGTAGGATTTGCAGCTGTGTCCACCCACCCTTCTACTCTCCATCCTTCCTTGCTTTCATCAGTCCTCCCGTCCATCCTTCCATCCACTCATCCTTCCACCATCCATCCTTCCATCCTTCATGCGTTTCTTCCATCCATCCATCCCTCCCTCCTTCCACCCACCCACCCTTTCTTCCTTCCAATCATGCATCCTTCTACCATCCTTCCATCGGTCATGCCTGCCTGCCTTCCATCCACCCTTATCTCATCCCCCTTCCATCTGTCCTCCTTTTCTTCCATCTATCCATCCTTCCATCCGTTTACCCTTCCATTCATCCCCCTCCATCCACCCTGCCTTCTACCATCCCCCCCAGCCATCTATCCAGTCCCTCTTTTCCACCCGCTCATCCATTCATTAGTTGATACTTCTCATCATCCCACCCAGTCATTCATCCATAGTCCTTCCACCATCCCAGCCAGCCAGCCTCCTACCATCCCAGCCAGTCATCCACTGATCCATCCACCCAGGAATCCATGCACCCGCCCATCTTTCCACGTGGTACGGTCACCAATGTCATCGCATTCAACAGGAGATCTCCGCAAAGAGGGTTAAGATAAAGGACGCAAAATTCTGATTTTTCTCCTTCACCATCCAGTGGGGAATCCCTGTCCTCAGGCACACAGCCTTGGACACACACATCCCCAGGTCCTGGCACACACAAGGGTCTCCAGGATTAGAAACTTTTCTGGTTGTATGAAGCTAGGCAAGCCTTTGGGGCCACTCCTGAGTGGGTCTTCCCCCTCGGCATGGGCCTCTGGGCTAACCTGACTCATCTCTCCGAGGTGTTCACAAGGGTCACAGATGCAGTGCAGAGTGCCCCTACAACCCTCATGGGATTCAGGAGCCTCCCAGGGAACATCCTAGTAGCAGCCAAGCGTTGTCCACCCAACACCCTCCCTCAGCATGGATCTCCCAGGACTTGCCCAAAGGCTCACAGCTAGAAAGTGGTGGGATAGGATCCAAAGCCAAGGCCCCAGGGCGGGTTGTGGCAGGCCATGGTCACAGAGCCAGGGAATGAGCCCAGTCACTGCCTCCTGCAGGCTGTGCTATCCACCACTCTCTTTTCCTCCGCCAGGACACCCACAGGACTGTCTCCACGCGTCTGAACATCGTCAGCCCTGGCCTGCCTGGTGAGTCTCTCTAGGGTTCCAGCGGGCTGAGGCCAGATGTGGGACCTGATGGGTGGCCCAGAGGGATGTAGCACAGACACATGCAGGGAGGACCCCAGAGAGAGCATCCCTGGGAGGAGGGGCAGGAGGGCCCCCAGCAGCCTAGTGTAGGATCCATGCTGTTATCTTCTAGATAGAAAGCCTTTGCTCTTGACTACCTCATGGACCAGATGATCCCAGGCATTTAGGTTTCCTTAATCCCCATAGTTGTTAGCTACCTTGCTTAGGGTGGGGGTAGAGGTCCTGGAATCAAATGAGGCAGAAGGCACGCTGGAGCGGGGCTGGCCTCACCTTCTTAAGGCCCCCAGTGTGGAGGATGCTCCTTCAGCCCAGCACCCTCCAGCCTCCTTTTGTATTCCCTGTGGGCCCGGGCCCCCAGCAGACAGAAAAGGTCACTGATACTGGGGGTAGAGGTCAGGGGCACCTGCTTCCTTGCCACCGTACCTGGGTTAGGATAGAGCCCTGACCCCAGCCCATGACCAAGAGAGCAGGGCCAATTACCCCATTGCATCGATGGGAACTCAGTGTCCAAAGGGAAGCCCCCAGTCACCCAGGAGTCAGGAGTGTGGATGGAATGAGGCCTGGGAAAACCCAAGAGCAGAGCTGAAGAGCCCTCAGAAGTACTCCGGCCCATTCCTACCATAGTAGGAATTCCTACCTACCCACTCCCAGGCCCCGCTTACTTTTAGCTCAGATTATACCATCCATTCTCCCTAAAAGTGCATCTCCGTCAGCCTTGGCAGGCAGAGGCATGGCCCAAAGGCCTGGCTGGGTGGATGGTCAGAACAGCCGTGGCTCAGTGCCAGGCATGGGTGTGATGAATCCAGCTGCTAGATGAGAAGACTGAGACCCAGGGAAGTCAGGGTCAGTGGCCGAGCTGGGACTGACGCCCAAACCTGTGCCCCTGGCCAGCACAACAAAGTGGGGGCCTAGGGAGGGGGCCACAGCACTGACTGCAGCCATCCTTCCCTTGCGTGCGCAGACAAAGGCCTTGTCCTGCCCGCCGTGCTGGGCATCACCTTTGGCGCCTTCCTCATTGGGGCCCTGCTCACCGCCGCACTCTGGTACATCTACTCGCACACGCGTGAGTATCCCAGGCCCCCACCATGAGTGCTCAGGATCCCTCTGCCACCATCACCAGGGGGGAGCCCGGGGGAGCCTCTGGGGGAGTGGGGAGCCCTGGCCGGGGCCCTGACCTCCGCCCCTGCCCCCAGGTCCCCCTGGCAAGCGGGAGCCCGTGGTGGCGGTGGCTGCCCCGGCCTCCTCAGAGAGCAGTAGCACCAACCACAGCATCGGGAGCACCCAGAGCACCCCCTGCTCCACCAGCAGCATGGCGTAGCACCCGGCCCGGAGACCTGGGGGCCCCCCAGCCAGCGCTCGCCCAGCAGGAGAGACTGAGCAGCCACCAGCTGGGAACCACTGGCCATGAACTTATCCCGGGACCCCAACCCCTCCACTCGACCAAGGATGGACCATGCCCTCTGCGCCCACCCCTCCTGCCTCCCTCTCAGAGGCCTGCTGCCAGCGGAGGCACCAGCTTGGAACACCTTGGGGTCCCCCCACCCCACCCCACTGAACCTTCAAACCCAGTGGGCCCGGACTACAGCTGCCCAGGACCATGGAGAGAGAGACCACTGCCCTATAAGTCCACACTGTTGTAGAAACCGAGTCCCTGTAGTTTTCACCTGGATCCAGCACCTGGTGACCTGGGCTAGGTGGGAGGGAAGAACTCAAAACAGACTCACCCAGGCCTCCTGCACAGAAACAGAAGAGGGCCAGCCCAGAGCCACCTGGATCTGCTCCCAGCGGCCTCCACACCTGGCCTGGCACTACTCTGGCAAGGGAAACAGAAGCCTAGGGGTGCCCAACCTAGGCAGAGGGGAACCTAGCTCCTCCCGCAACTGTCACATGGAGACCCCCCCCCCCCCCCGCCACACACACACACACACCCCCCGAGGCAGGCATCTAATGGGAAGTGGCCCTACTGTCTGGCCTCGACCCACCCCTATATACTCACCACCAATAAATTAGACCATGAAATCCAGGCTGGGCTGGGCAGGGACAAGGGGCAGGAAGCCTAAAATGGGTGGGGAAGTGACAGCTCTGGGGTCAAATCCTGAATCTGCCACTGAATTGGCTATGTGACTGTGGCCAGGTTCCGTGGTTTGTTTGAGCCAGCCACAGTTCCCTCATCTGTCACAAGGTCTCTGGGGGAAGGTCTGCAAATCCGTGTCTGGCCTGTGGCCAACGGACCTGAGTCCAGTGTTCTGGCTGCAGACAGACCCCTGGAGGCTCAGGGGCCGGGGGGGGTGGGGAGCAGCGGCTTGTCCCAGGCCCTACAGCCTGGGTTCCTCCCCTGTCCAGTTCCTGGACCAGCTGCAGCCCTCATGCCCCTACTGTGTGCTAACGGAGCTAGAGATTGAGTCGCTCAAACATTCTGCCATTTCCTTTTTTTTTAAAAAAAGTTAAAGGCTTTAATTGACTCCAGCCATCCTCTGTCTCTAGTGGGCCCCAGGCAGGAGCCCTCTCTTCCCCAGAAGGCCACTAAGAGGTAATCTATCAACCAGCACCCAGCAGGACTCTAGGCCTGGCCAGGCAGCTCGCATAGTAAGCTGGGCTGGAGCCAGGAGGCAGGCAAGGGTGGCAAGGGAGGTGGGCTGCATAGTCTGGCCTGCTACAACAGTGGGAGAACCAGGAAGCCCTCGGGTTGCCTCAGGAGGAAGGAGAGGCCAAAGGCACCCTAGGCTCAGACGGAGGATGTCCTATCTTGGCCTCCCCTGCTCTAGCCCTCGATCTTGCTGCCCAGAGCCCAGGCCCTTGGGCCAGTGTGGACAGCATCAGAAAAGCTGACAAAAGGCACCTAACAGGAGTTCATGGAGAGCTGCAGGGCAGGCATGGGAGACCCCCACTTCCACCCCCCACTGCCTGGGTTACTGGGACAGGGCAGGCTCCAGCAGCTTCAGGACGCCGCCCACCAGGTGCAAGCTGCCCGTGACCAGTACATGGATGGCGGCAGCCTCACGGAGCACACTGGCCCCGCTGCCTGCCACAGGGTGGGCAAGGAGGCCCTGTGGGGGACTGGGTGGCTGAAGGACAGGGTCCCGGCCTTGGCTGATCCACTGCAGGGCGTGGGAGATGCAGCTGAAGACGAGGGAGCTGGTGCTATGGGTGCAGGGTGGGTGGGAAGCCAGCAGCGAGGATGTGGGCTCACCAGGCTCCGGGCTGGGGGGGCTCCAGAGGTCTGGGCTGGCCTGCGCCTCAGCCAGGTGGCTCCAGTACTGTTGATGTGCAAGGCAACGGAGCAGCACCTGGTCCAGGGTCACCATGAAGTTCTGCTGGTCTGCCGGGCATAAGGATGGGCACATCAGCCAGAGGGACCGGCGGCAGGGGGTGCCGGGGGCAGGGGAGGCACGTTGTGAGCACCTGCTCAAAGCCAGGCCCTGGGGTCGCCTGGATGGCTCAGTCGTTAAGTGTCTGCCTTCGGCTCAGGTCATGATCCCAGGGTCCTGGGATCGCGCCCTGCGTCAGACTCCCTGCTCTGCGGGAAGCCTGCTTCTCCCTCCCCCACTCCCCCTGCTTGTGTTCCCTCTCTCGCTGTCTTTGTCAAATGAATAAAATCTTAAAAAAAACAAAAACAAAAACAAAGCCAGGCCCTTTACCCGCACCATCGGGCCTCCCAGCGGGCCGTGCTGGGAGGAAATGGAGACGCAAACAGTGACTTGCCGCCGGTCCCAGAGCTGGTGGGAAGCAGGGCCAGGCAGCTTAGCTCCAAAGCTGGGGCTTTTGCCCACTGAACACATCTCCCCACCCCAGCCTCACTGCCTTCAACTGTAAAGCAGAGTCCGGCACACAGGTGGGCCTAAGTAGAAATGCAGATTCCTGGACTCTCCCCAACGGTCTGATGTTGGACCAGGGGATCTGCATTTTTTTTTTACACTATTTCAAATTGTTTTGAACGTGACCCACAGCACAAAACACACTTTATGATGGCAACTCAGTACTCCCACAGGTGTATACAGGTGTCTGGGACAGAATCGTCATAAAACAACATCTACCCTTCATGCAAGGCACATATATTTTCTATTTCATTTTTAAAAATGCTGGTTTACACCCACTAAATTGATTGTAAAACCATCGGTGGGTTGCAGCCTGCAGTTTGAAAACCATTCCCCGCACGCCCCAACCCAGTAATTCTGTTCTGGTACCGTGGTCCCAATATCCAAAACGTACCAAAGGAGCGTTTATCTATACAATAAAACAAATCTAGCTCCCTCCCTGGACCTCCCGTTCCGAAGCCCCCACTGTCACCATCAGAGCAGCCCGCTGAAGGGCCTTCCAGCCCCTGCTTGTGCCCAGAGGACATGCCTGTCACCTCTCACCTGCGTTGCCAGCAGACGACACCTCTGTCAGGTTAGGGCAGAAAACAGCATAGTCAAACTGACAGGGCTAGGCCAAGAGGAAAGACTTGATGTCAGAATCCCGAGAGGATGCCCCACCACCCCGACTTGCACACAGCACCCCCCGGGGTGCCCCCCCCATCCCCATATCTGGAGAGGCCCCCACCCAGCTAAACTGGAGTGAAGCTGTATAAACCCAGCCACAGCACCTCAGCGGCCCATCTACCTCAGTATACCCTGCAGGCCCATGACCTGGGCAGCACGGCCCACTGTACAGCTGAAAACACTGAGGCTGGGGAAGGGGGACTTGCTTAAGAGCACCCAGCCATCCAGGATGGGGAAAGGCTTTGTCTGCACAATGAGAGAGATGAACAGCTTCAGCCTCCTGGTCTGTGAAATAGGAAATGACCCCCAGGACCCACTTCGGCCCTGATAGCTAAGGGCACCTCAACTTCCCTGAGCAGAGAGAGGCCCCTACATGTTCTCTTAACTCAGAAACTCCTTAAACCATCTCTGAAATGCCATCTCTTGTCTAGAGTCATATGCTAGTGGTTGAAGGGGCATGCCAAGCGAGTCCTATACCTTACGCCCCTACCTGGTCCTCCCTTTAACTCTGGGCTTTAGCCTGACCCCGCAGGGTGAGGGCAGTGACCTACCTGGGCCTAGACCTCCCTACGAGCCCAGTGCCTTTACATTTAATCCTCACTACCGTTCAGGGGAGCCCCATTTTAAAGTCAGAGGCCCAGGGATGAAGGCACCTCTGGGGATCCCAAGGCCAGAACCGAGGGCCACCAGAACCCGACCACCCCCCAGCTGCCCCTCACCTGCAGCAGCTTCAGCAGGGCCGCGGAATCCCGGTCCCCGGTGGAGTTGAAGAGCAAGATGCGTACCTCAGGGCCGCTGGGGCGGGGGGGGGGGGGGGGGGAGAGGAGGGGAGGTGGGGGGGTGGTGAGAGAGGGGTACCTCCCACCCTTCTCTGTGGGCCCTGCCCCATCCTTCCTCCAGAAGCTTCCCCTCCTCCTCCCTGGTCCAGTCCCAGCAGCGCCCCCCAGCATCTGGCCCCTCTACCCGCCCCCCCCCCCAGGCCCCGTCCCTCCCTCCTGGCCCGGTCCTGACCCCGACACTATCCCAACCCCCCTTCCCCCCAGCCAGGCCCCGCGCGGCCCCGCCCGGGAAGCTCACCGGCTGGGCCTCTGGCCGCGGTGCAGCGCCTGGCGGAACCAGCGCACGCAGGCCTGCACGCTGCTGGTGGTGTGCGCGCCGTCCAGGTACCAGGTGAGGGGCCCGCGCCGCAGCACCTGCGTCCGGCCCAGCCACTCCGTGTCCCGAAGCCCTGCAGGGCGCAAGGCAGCCGGCTCCCACCCTGGTCCTCAACTCACACACACAACCTGCCCGCAGGGCCCCCTGCTGCTCGCTGCTGGGAGGCTGAGGCTGCCCACCCTGAGCCCTCTCAGCCAAGCTGCCGCTCACTCTTAGGCGCCAGCCACTGGGATCAGCTCTTGGGCTGCCTCCTCTGATGGAATCTTCCCCGCAGCCCTATCATCTATTAGTCCCATATTACATGTAGGCGGAGAGCCCTTAGCCCAGAGAGATTAGGTCACAGAGCCAAGTGTGCCCGGATGTGATCCAAGATCTGCCTGGCTCCTGTCATGGCCCTGACTTGGGGCCTGGCACACAGTGGGCGCACTGGAATCATTGGCGAAAGGGGTTTAGCTGCTCTGAGCACCTACTATGGGCTGAAAGTTTCGGGGGAAGCAAGAAGCCTGACGATATGTCTATTCTCTCCAGATCTCATGGTCTTACAATGATGACAAGAATGCCAGTAACAGGGGTGCCTGGGGGGCTCAGTCCTTAAGCATCTGCCTTTGGCTCAGGTCATGATCCCAGGGTCCTGGGATCGAGTCCCACATCGGGCTCCCTGCTCCGCGGGAAGCCTGCTTCTCCCTCTCCCACTCCCCCTACTTGTGTTCCTGCTCTCGCTGTGTCTCTGTCAAATAAATAAATTAAAAATCTCAAAAAAAAAAAAAAAAAATGCCAGTAACAGCAGCAACCACTGACTGGGCGCTATATCCCAAACCCACCAGGCCCTGGCCTCAGCCCCTTAGTGATGTCACCTCACAGTGGGTCCTGTCATCACCTCATTTGGCAGGTGGGACAACGGACGCTCAGAGTCCACGAACCAGGGAAGCTTACTGACTTCAGAGGACTTTGTCCTGGGCACCATCTCAAACCGCCCCCACCTCTCAAACAGGAAACCCGAAGAACCATCTGAGGGGGCCTGGCTGGGCAGGAAGGTCCGCCTCACCATGCCGCATGTGGGGCGTGGGCTGGAACACGGGTGCCAGGGGCATCTGCCGCAAGACGCTGGGCCGAGACACCTTCAGCTCCCCGAGGCCTGAGGAGCAAGGGGGGGGGAGGGGCTGCTGTGTGGACTGAGTGTGCAGGGGACCTTCAGAGGCAGGCTCCACGTGCCCCTTCCCCACAGGCCGCCCACTTACCCTGGTGGCCCTTTTGCTGCAGCCAGCAGCGAGCCAGCTGCAAGGCCAAGGCGGCGTTGAACCGCTGGTGCTCTCCGTCCAGGCCCAGGGTCAGCGGTGGCCCCCCTTCCTCCAGGGCTTCCAGTGGTGGGCACAGGTAGAGAGGACACTGCCAAGGAGACGGGCAACATTGGGTCAAGGGAGCCCTCCCTGACGCTATTAGTCCTTCCATCTTTCCACATCAACCAGAACCCACCAAACTCAGATCCGAGAACCAAAATGAGCTCCAGCTGGACGAGCAGTTACCCCTCACTGCACAGATGGGCAAACTGAGGCCCAAAAGGATGATGTGCCTCCCCAGTCAGCTGCCACCCCCGCCCCAGGGCTTCCGGACTCACGGAGATCTGCTGGGCACGGTCCCGCAGCACTGCCAGGGGACCATCAGGCTGGAGCACCGTGAAGGCAGGGACGCCATGCTGGGGAGGAAAGGGAGGGAAGGAGGGAGACGGGCTGCTGAGGGTCCTCCATCCCCGGGTCTGGGCAGCTCACTTCGCCTCCCCACGCCAGACCCCACTTGCTCCAGACCCTGCTGATGCCCAAGATCTTATCCTGAGTCAGGTTACAGATGACCCTGTCCCAGCCCTGCTTGCCTGAGCCTTGAGGGCCAGGCCCAGGCCGTCCAGGTACCTCCTCTCCCCAGGACTGCCTGGTACCTTGAAGATGCCCCCTTTCTGCCATGCGATCTCCTCCACTGTGTCCCCCAGAAGGCTGGTGTGGTCGATGCCAAGAGAGGAGACGCCACATACCACAGGCTTCCTGCAGGAGACAGAAGGGCCATGATGGCACTGCCCTGGGCTCATGGCCACCGTCCTTCTGCTGAAGCAGTGGTCCTCACCTGATGATGTTGGTGCAGTCGTAAGCGCCACCAATGCCCACTTCCACCACTGCCAGGTCCACCTGCAGAGGACCAGGGGGCACGTCAGGGGCCCCACGCGCCCAGCCTGCTGATTCTCCTCCCCATGGCCTCGGACACGGGACTCTGGGGAGTGGGCACGTACCTTCTCTTGGAGGAAGATGTGGAAGGCCATGAGTGTGAGGAAGCGGAAGTAGGCAGGCATGGAGACACAGCTGCTGCCGTCCTGTGGAAAAGACCATGTCAGAGCCCAGGGCCCTGTCACCTCCGCTCCGGGGAGATGGGGTTCTGGGACGTACTGCACCCTCTGGGTCTCTCCAGCACCCCCTACCGTGCCCACCCACCAGTCCTCCTGCACGCTCACCTTGGTCTCCTCCAGCCGGTGGTAGAGGTGCCAGAAGTGCTTGGTGAAGAGCTCGGGGCTTATGGGCTGCCCGTTGATGCGGATCCGCTCCCGCACCTGCACCAGGTGGGGAGAGCTGCCGGGAGACCTGTGGTCATCGGGACTCCCTTCCCGAGCCCCTCACACCTGTCTTCAGAAACCCAGATCTGACCATGCCACTGCCCTGCTTACCGTCCTGTGATCTCCCTCTGGCCTCCAGCGTCCCAGGTCCTGGTGGGACTGATGCTGCCGGCCTCTGTGCTTCACCCCTCCTTCATCCCAGCAGTTCCCTGTGCCCCAGCCCCTCCGGCCTGCCCCCCTCACCTGGCTCATTCCACACGTCTCAACTGCGTTGTCCCACCCCACCCGGTAGCCCAACAGGCTGATCAGGACTGTGCTCTGGGCTCCAACGGGTCCCTGTGCTTTACCGTCACACACGCATCAGTTACTCTGCCAACATCTGACCCCACACTGTGTCTTCCCGCCCTGGAGGGCAAGGCCCCGTCTGGGTACTCAAGATGCATCCCCAGGGGCGCCTGGGTGGCTCAGTCGTTAAGCGTCTGCCTTTGGCTCAGGTCATGATCCCAGGGTCCTGGGATCGAGCCCCACATCGGGCTCCCTGCTAGACGGGAAGCCTGCTTCTCCCTCTCCCACTTCCCCTGCTTGTGTTCCTTCTCTCACTGTGTCTCTCTCTGTCAAATAAATAAATAAAATCTTAAAAAAAAAAAAAAAAAGATGCATCCCCAGGCCGACCCACAAGGCTACATGGGCCGAAGTCAAAGGCTGGGTTTTTAAACCCCAAAAATACCTTTAAAAACATTTTTGTTAAGGTTTCATTATTTTTTAGTCATCTCCAGACCCAACGTGGGGCTCAAACTCACAACCCCAGAGATCAAGAGTCGCACGCCTCACCCATCCACTGAGCTAGCCAGGTCGCCCCACCCCAGAAATTATTTTAGAAGAGAGACCGTCCGTCAGCTTATATTTGAATCCTCCAAGCCCCTCTTGTATTACAAGTCCTTCCCTACATTTCCTTCTTTTGAACAAAGAACTGTCGAGAGAAAATATGGCCCGAAATGGGCCTCAGTCAGCTGATTTCAGACAGTTACATGAGTCACTTGGTGGAACTGGTAAAACAAAAGGAAGCAAAAATCTTAAGTCCCTCCACCGCAAGGACCAAATCCTGAGCACTTCACCACCACCATAATCCCACTGCTTTACTGGTGACCAGCTAAGGAGAGGTATGTGCAGCGCAGGGAAGAGGCCCCCACGTCTGGTCCACACCCCATCCTCTGGTGTGAGTTTGGGTGCCTGAGGGCGAGCACGAGGAGGTGCTGCCTGGAGGGTAAAGCGGCACCTGAGGCCGGCAGAGTGGAAGAGAGGCCTCAACACACCGACATAATAAACTACCTCAGTGCTTAAGCCCTAACAAGCCCGATTTTCTGCTCCTCACTGCAAAGACATCCGAAGTGATAAATATTTCTCTGTGATTTTAAAGCTGTATGTGGGGGCGCCTGGCTGGCTCCGTCGGTAGAGTGTGCAACACTTGATCGTGGGGTTGTGAGTTCAAGGCCCGCAGTGGGTTTAGAGATTAAAAATAAAATCATCTTAATAAAAGCTGTACATGGGGGGGCGCTTGGGTGGCTCAGCTGTTAAGCGTCTGCCTTCGGCTCAGGTCGTGATCCCAGGGTCCTGGGATCGAGCCCCGCATCGGGCTCCCTGCTCGGCGGGAAGCCTGCTTCTCCCTCTCCCACTCCCCCTGCTTGTGTTCCCTCTCTCGCTGTCTCTCTCTCTCTGTCAAATAAATAAATAAAATCTTAAAAAAAAAAACAAACTGTACATGGAATTTAATAAAAAGGTACCTGATGACTCCAGCTATGTACTTCATTTACACATTCAAGTTGCTGCCCCCCCTCCCGAATTTGTTTCATTACGAAAATTAAAGACTGCCACAAACTTCGGCCAATATATTAAAAGCTAAGGGAATGGTTATTGAGTCAATCAACATTGGGCAAAGAGACAGGCAGCTGAGCTCCTAGGAGCTAGTTGGTTCCACGGTGCCCCCAGAGAGCTAAGAGATCCCATATTTCTCCACACCTCAGTACCTAAAGAATCCTGTCTTCAGGCCATAGCTGCGGAGCACACGTTCGGTGAAGGCACACGTGGAACCCTAGAAAGAAAAGGTCTTGTTTGGGCGGGCCCCACCCCCACCCCCACCCCCACCCCCTCAGGTGAATACCCTACCCCTGAGTCCTATCCCTCACCTTCCCCTTGGTCCCAGTGACGTGAATGATGTTCAGCTGGTCCAAGTCTTCCACCTGAGACATACAGACAAATGCCTCAGCCACAGACTCACGGGTGTGGGTGTGGGTGGTCCCAGGCCTCGCACACCTTACCTGCAGCCCACTCCGGGCCAGGTACAGCTTCATGGCTTCCAGCTGTGTCTGAGGGTCACCCCGCTGGCGCTTTACCTGCTCCAGGTAACCAGCATTGGTCTGCAGGGTGTTCAGTGTGCGCACAGCATCCTGGCAACCACAGTCCCCAGGTAGCAGGTTAAGACTCACCAACAGTCCAGAGAAACAGAGGGACCCCGGGGCATCAGTGGCCAAGCCAGGGCACCAAGCCTACCAATGCCAGCCCCGTTGCCCCAGCCTTGAGGTTAGGCACTGGTGAGAGAGAAGTGGCATCTTTCCAGCTCTGGCAGAGATGGGAGCCTGGGGCAGTTCGGCCCCACCCAGGAGTGGCAGACAAAGCAGGTTAAGTGACTAACAGGAGAAGCCTTGCTTCCTGTTCCCAGTTTGGGCTTCCCAATCTTTACCCCCCACACCCGGGCCTTTGCCCTCATTCCCTCCAATGACGTCCACAGCTATACTGGGCCCTAAATTGGGAGGGGGGAGTGAGGGGGTGCAGGAGCAGAACCACAGAAGGCTGGGGTCTTAGAACAGGAAGAATTCGAACTAGGTATCCCTGGAGGCTTCCATGCCCAACCCTGAGGATGGGGTTCCACATTCTGACCCAAAGAAGAGCTGCTTGAAGCATCCAGATGGGGAAGAGAAGGAGGCTCCAAGGAAGAAGGGTATACCCGGGGTCACCCAGACAGGAAGGTGGGTAGCTGCAGCCTCAGGAGAGTCTACACTGGGGGTGACAGTGGAGATGCTATTTATTTTCCCTTAGAGGCCTCAACAGCTGGTCGGAGGCCCCACACCCATTAAACTGTGTCATCTGCCTGGCAGGCAACAGGTGTGGTCTATGGAAACCCGGCCCTTACAACAGAGCCAGGTGGAAATTTTGTTTTCCAGATTCTTAGCCCCACCAACACCCCTGATTCCTGCCTGCCTCCAATTCCTGGCACTTGGATCTCTATCTCCTGAATCCTGGAGACTCCAACCCCATATATCAACTCTTGGATCTCTCAAGTCTGATCTCCTAAACCTCTTTCCCCTCCCACCCCCCACGCCCCAACCGCTAGTTGAGGCTCTGGACCTCCTATCACTGGGCGCCCCTTCCCACTAAGGCGGGACACTTGAGCCTCAGCATTCCCAGACCCGGCGGCCCAGACCCAACTTCCTGGTCCCTGCCCCCGCCCCCGAATCCCCCACTGCCAGGTTCCCAGTCCACCCCAGCCTCAGGCCGCGGAGCCCGGACGCTGTGTGGCTCAGGCCCGGCCCACGTGTCGTCGCAGGACCGCCCGTCCGCCCGCCGGATACCTGATACTCCATGCCGGGCTCCTGCGGCGCGGGCCACGCGCTCAACCCTCGCCGCGCCGTGACCCCGGTCGTTGCACCGCGCGGAGAAACTGCTGCCAGGAAGAGAGCGGCGCGCAGGTGGCAGCGTGCCTGCGACATATTCCTAGCGCCCGTTACCACTAGCCAGGCCCGGGCCGGAGACGCCCCGCCCCGCCCCCGCCCTCCGCCAATCAGCACCGCCCAGGGAGTCCTCCAGAACCAATAGGAATCCACGGGGTGCCATATTTGTGAGGGGCAGGCCCTGGGGCGGGGTGGAGGGCTTCGTCCCTGCTTGTGAGGGGCACGCTCCCCGTGGCGCTCTGTGCACGCACTCAGCTTCTCCAGGACCTGGCCACACCCCCAAAATAGTCCCAGTTTGCAACCCTCGTTCTGGTGATCCGCCAGAACTGACTCTGAGCCGGGATAGAAGACGGAGCTGGCTAGCGTACACTTGTATGGAGGTCATTGAATTCAAGCCCCGAAATGCCGAGGCTTAATGCAGAGACCGCAGGCTGCGGGTATCGGGCCTCTGCACTTCTGAATCTGACAATCCGATTTGGCAACAGACCCAAACCCAAGCACCTTCGCTACTGGGGTCACTACCGTCCCTGGGCAGCCTGGGAAGGCGTCCTGGAAGAAGCGACATCCTGGCAGAGGCCTGGGGATGAGGCGGAGTCAGCGAGGTGGCGGAGCGGGTTGGGGGTTGGGAGAGGTTTCCAGGCAAAGGAAGAGAACGCGTTTGGAAAGCAAAGGACTGAAGAGAGGGAGGGGTGAATAGGGTCGGGAGAGAGAGAGAGAGAGAGGAGGGAAAGAGAACTAACTAGCCGGAGGGAACTGCACTTCCACCGGGTGGGGCCTAGTTGCCCCAGAATGCCAGATCCAGCGGGACCTTGTAGCCTAAGAAATTTGGATTAAATTTGGACAACAATAAAATGGCCTTAAAGAAAAATGACAAGGGGCGCCTGGGTGGCTCAGTCGTTTAAGCGTCTGTCTTCCGCTCAGGTCATGATCTATGGGTCCTGGGACCTATCGCCCTCTTCCCTCGGGCTCCCTGCTCAGCAGAGAGCCTGCTTCTCCCCGCCCCACCCCTCTGCCGCTCCCCCTGCTTGTGCTCGCTCGCTTTCTCTCTCAAATAAATAAAAATCTTAAAGAAATAAAGATGACAAGATCAGGTTTGCACTTTGGAAGACTTACTGTGTGGGAAATGAATTGGAGAGCCACGTGGGGAGGAGACAGTAATCTAGCTATGGGTGAGGAGGACTCATCCAGGACTTTTTCCTGTCTTGGACCTTCTTGGCCCCAACTGCTAGCATGGAAAAAGTAGCATGGAGATTCCTTTTTTTTTCTTTTATAACAAGATATGCCTGTAATTTTTCAGATCCCTCTGCGGGATTAAAAAGTCTCTTTCGCGTGGCATTGCCATGCTTCCTGCTCTTGGTCCTCTCTTCCTTGTATTCATTCTTCAAGCATTTTCTCATCTCCCTGATGGAGATCATTGCAATGAGCAGTTTCAGAATGCTGCGATTTTTATGACATTCCTTAAGGAAGCTAATCAAGATGTTGCATTCTTCAGTGTGCAAGTGTAGAAATAAGAGAATACATCTTTAGGAGAAGGTGAAGGAGCAAAACAGAGCAATCTATCAGCCACACCAGGAAGGCTGAAGCGACAGTCACCAGTGAAGAATCCCCAACCAAAGGCTGGCAGCCTGGGCACGGGGGCAGGGCAGCTCCTGGCAGCAAAGGCTCCCATGCTCTCCACAGCTGACCTGACTTGGAGATTCCCTTTTTATATCTCAGGTGTCAGAAAGGTGTGTAGATTTTGGGGGGTGGGTGCAGGGGGTTGCTACAGACCACCCTCTAGGGAAGTCCCCACGGACAAAAGACAATCCTTCAAACAACTGATAGGATTCCAGCACCTCCCTCCCTCTTTCCTGCCAGCATTGGGGATAAATATTTATCAGATTGTTTGATTTTGAAATAAACATATGACATGTTGGAAAGATTCCATCATTGGCTGGACTTCTGCTCTTCACATCACTGCTGGGCACCCTGACCCTGGCTCCATGGGAAATAGGAAGGTGCTTCTTTCTTGGCTTTCTTCTCCTTCTCCTCCTCCTCTTCTTCTTCATCATTGAAATGTTCTCTATGCTAATGAATATACTGCATAATAACTGCATACAAATGATCTTTTAAAGGAGCTTTAAATATTTTTCTTTGTGAGATTCTGGCAGGCTCAGTCCATAGAGCATGCAAGTCTTGATATCGGGGTTATAAGTTAGAGCCCCATGTTGGGTGCAGAGATTACTTAAAAATAAAAAACAAATGGCTTTGTTTTGCTCACCCTCACCCCTTACCTTTCACCTCTGGTGACATCCAAGTATGCATCCCACAGTTTTCTAAGCACATGAGATGACACACATCTAGACATCTATAGGACTTTCTCGACGCACATAACAATATTATCTGCCTTTTTTTTTAAAGAATTTATTTATTTATTTGACAGAGAGACACAGCGAGAGAGGGCACACAAGCAGGGGGAGTGGGAGAGGGAGAAGCAGGCTTCCCGCAGAGCAGGGAGCCCGATGCGGGGCTCGATCCCAGGACCCAGGGATCATGACCTGGGCCGAAGGCAGACACCCAACGACTGAGCCACCCCGGCGCCCCGACAGGTACTAGTATTAACATCCTGCTCTGGGTCCTTCCTCCAAGAATGGGATGGCAGGGAAAATGAGATCCCAGGAGGGAGATTCCCTCCTCCCAGGTCAGCTTGTCTACATTCCTGAATCTTAACTAATCTCTTTCACTTTGCCCTGAGCCAGAAAGTTTGTGTCAATTTTCCCCTCAGGCCTTCTCTAGATCCCGGAGAATTTGCAATCTTGAAAATCATTGAGCTACTGACTTCAGCTCCAGTTTGAAACAGAAATAGATGCACAAGCATGAAAGCAAGCAGTAGCCCAGAAAATTCCAGGGATCTACCTGGTATCATCCCAGTTGTGCAGGAAATTATAAGTGGTGACTGGGGCCTTGGCAAAGCCACCCAGGGGCCTTGGGCAGGTCATGTCACCTTTCCCCTGGACCTCTACTCCATGGTCTCCAAGGACAATGGTCATCATAGCCACTGACACTGGGAAATTTGTAGGAGTCATTTAAGAGGTGGGGGTAGAATAGAGTTATCTTCTTTTCCTTATTAAAACTTTTCCTATTTTTATTTTGTTTTTAAATTCTAATATTTTGGGGGGAGATGGGGGGGTGCCTGGGTGGCTCAGTCGGTTAAATGTCTGACTCTTGATTTCAGCTCAAGTCATGATCTTAGTGTTGTGAGATCAAGCCCCTCGGCGGGCTCTGCACTGGGCATGGAGCCTGCTAAAGATTCTCTCTCTCTCTCTCTCTCTCTCTCTCTCTCTCTCTCTCCCTCTGCCCCTCCCCCCACCCCATGCACTCTCTAAAAAAGATTTTAAAAAATCAAAATCAAATAAATCCTAATATTTTTTGAATGGATAATACATCATATCCTTCAAATATAAGTACAAAAAAAAGGTACAATGAAAAGCTTCCCTCCCACTCCAGTTCCCAGCATCCTAATTCCCCTCTCCAAAAGCAATCAGTTAAAAAAAAAAAAAAAAGCAATCAGTTGTTTCCCATGATCGCTCCAGAGATATGTTATGCATGTGCGAGCAAATATAAATATAGAGAGATTTCCCTTTTATACTTGCAGATAGTAGTAGACTATATACACAAATCTGCACTGTACTTTTTCCATGTACCTTTATATCCTGGATCTTATTTTGGACTGTGTTGGCACATAAGAGCTGCCTCACTGGCTAATTTATTTACTCCCTGGTGTAGAAGTAGTACTGTGGATTTAGCCAGTCTCCTACTGATGGACATTTAGGTTTCTAGTATTTTGTCATCACAAGCAATGTTGCAATGGGTAATATTTTACCCTCATCATTTCTTCCATGTGTGAGCACATCTGACGGATGAATTCCAGGAAGTGCAATCGCTGGGTCAAAGGTGATTGGCATTCAACACCTTCATACATATTGCCACATACACATACACATTGTCTTCCAAAAGGATAGGTAGGATTAGTTTCCACCCCCATGCCCAAGCATGCACAAGCCAGCCATTTCCTCACCAACACAGACCTTAACCAACTTTGATCTTTGCCAATTGCATAGGTGGAAAAATGGATTCTCAAGGTAGTTATCATCTGCATTTATTTTATTTGGAGGATGCTGAGCACTTTTTCTTATGTTTAAAAATCATTTGTATGTGTAATCTTCTAACCTCTTTTGTATCATTGCTTTTTCTTTTGAAAGCCACAGATGTTCATAGAAGGAAACAGATAAATGTGTAAAGGAGAAAATCAAAAGCACCTTCATCACACACCTGGAGGACAAATGTTTGCTTTTTGGTGCCAGCATGAAAGTGTTCTTGCTCTCCAGAAATAACAATACAAAGAAAGCCATTGTCTGGAGAGAGAAAAAACAAAACAAAAAAAGAAAACAAGGGTGCAAGAAAATTGGCAAGTGGGTCAGTGTCCACCCTCTAGAGGCAGATCTGCAGGTGTGTGTGGAGTTAAGAGCCAGGGATTCTACTTTACCCCCACCCTCCCAAAGGGAAAGGATGTCATCCATCCATCCATTCATTCATCTATTCACTCATTCACCTCTGTGCCAGACCCTTGGCTTGGTGCTGGAGACACTGGGTTCTGGGGACAGATGACAAAGTCCTGCTTGCAGAGCTCCCTGTCCAAGGTGGGAAGACAGTAAAGAAGGAAACTCAGAAAGGAAGATACATATTTGCAAACCCTGATAACCGTGATCAGAGCCATCTTCACTTCTATAGAGCCAGGAGGCTGAGGCCCAGCGAAGGACAGAGGCAGCTTGGGGTCACACAGCAAGTCAGCAAAGGCCCCAGGTGGGCCCCAGGGTGGACTTTCCAAACTCAGATCTGCCTGAGTCACTGCCCCCTCTCTTGGCCCATCATGCCCTCCAGATTAATAAAGCTCATAAGCTCACGGTTGCCTGGCTTCTACCCACCTCCCACCTCATCCACCCCTCAGGGCAGCATCCTTGCAGCTGGCAAGGACTGTAGGAATTGGCCTTGGTGTCTTCCACCTCCAAGCTTTTGTTCACATTTACCTTTGCCTGAAATACATTTCCCCTGTGCTTTTCTCCTTTGCTTTTTTTTTTTTTTTCCAGCAATAGTATTTTTATTTGTAAATCATGCAAAGGCCTATGAAATAGGTTTTCTTAGAACAGACCCATCTTGGCTAACTCAGTGGCACAGTTCAAAAGTGAAAAATTAAGATATATTCTTTGTACAGAAGAGTCTTTAATAAACCCAAGGAATGTTTTCCACCAAGATACAAACTAGACCCTAGTTTTGCACGCAAAGGCTGATGACTTTTATCACACACCAAGATTTGCTTTAATAGTGAAGGGACAGCAGTCAGGCTAGCAAAAAGTCACCAAGACAACAGAACATTTCCATGAGAGTAGTCATTTATTAACTGGCCAGATTACAAAAATAATCATGGCAGATACCTTAGTTCATCCTTCTAATAAGCCTATTGATCTGGTCTTCCCTGTTACCAGCATCTCCACCTTCTACAAAATGGGTGGTCTTTTTCTTCATTCCCCTTCGCGGAGAAGATAATTTGAAGGGCCATAAAAAGTTGTTTGCTTCTTTGAAATGTTTTCCAACAGTATAGATCTCGTGAATCAGATCCTCCATGCAGATGATGCCATATTTACCAAGAGATCGGGCAATCAACGTGTTATCTGTCAGGGCAATTCGCTTCTTGTTGATTTTGCCATAACCACGCTTGTAGATCAATTCATTCACCGACTTCAGATTTGGGTACCCCCATGCTATATAAGGTTCCACAATCCTTAGCATGTTAACTGAAGCCTTGTTGAGCTTAACAAAGGTGCCATTGAAGATCTGGCGAAGGCGAAGAAGCTGCAACACCTTTCGAACCTTTGGGCTCACACCATTGATACCTCTGATCCTGATGACAAATGCCAATTTGGGTTCCGCAGGTACGTAGAAGTTGCCAGCTTTTCTTGCCATCCCTGCCATTCGAATCTCAGTTCTGTACATCTGCCTATATTCCTTGTGGTAATGCTTAGCTTTTTCATAGATGAGCTTCCTTCTTGCCTTTCGAAGCATCTTCTGAGCAAACTTCTTCCTCAGACGCTTGATCTTCAACTCTGCGAAATTCCTTCGCTTCTTCTTAAGGGTTTCTGGCACAGCAGGAACCTTCTTTTTCTTCTCTTCTGCACCCTCCATGGTTCCAGCCGGAAAAGAGCTCTCCTTTGCTTTTTCAGGCAGGTTGCTTTCAGCGAACATTTATTAAGCACTTATCCCTGTACTTGACATTGCAATCTCTTTTCAAGTTCTTGAAAATTGTGTGAACTAGAAGGTGGCCCCATTTTATAGGTGGAGAAATGGAGGTTCACCTGTTGTCAATGCGCTATGTGACCCTGAGCAGTTTGCTTGCCTTCTCTGATCTTGTCTGACCCCTTGGTCTCCTCCTTCGTAGCGTGAGAGCTGAAATGAGCTCTGCCCCAGCCCATAATTTCTGGGGATATGTATGGGTGGGTATTTCACCGAGGACAAGAGTCTCCAAAGGCCACTGTACTCCAGAGAGCCTGGACTAGAGGGGTCCAGATGTCCCTTTCCCCCTTGTGGAGACCAAGGGAGGTTCAAGCTCATTGGCAGGTTTGTGCAGAAGCCTGACAGCCACCCCAGGGTTTTGACCCTCTGAAAAGCATAAGGACTCCTCCACCACCAAATATCTATTTACATCCAGTGGCCTATGAGAAAACACTTTTCTGTAATTGGGGGAAGAAAACTTGCCTTAGACGGAATTCCATATCCTCAGTGGTGCGGCTGTACCAAATCCCTACCCCGAGTCCGGCTACTAAGGTGTCCATGGCTTTAGTTTATTGGGAGGGCAACTGTGGCCTTAAAAACAGACCTCCCTCTGATTCTGCAATTCCACTTCTAAAACTGACCTTGAGTAAACAGTTGGAACTGTGCTCAGAGCCCCACGGGCTGTGTTGATCACCCTCCATCTTAGATGGCAGGTTTACAATCCAAGGTTCATGATGCCCTCCTTCCCAAAACCCTTTGCTCTCTGGGCTTCCCCGACACCTCCCTCCCTGGTTCTACTTCTTCTTTCTTCTTGCTTGGCTGCACCGTCCCCCCTGTACCCCCAGCATCCTCATATTGGAGGGCCCAGGGCTCATGCTTCTCTCTCTCCAAGGTCCCAGGTCTGGGATGATGTCTGACTTTCAAATGCCCTTCTTCCCTGAGCTGTGGACACGAGCGGAGTTCTGACATCTCCCCCAGGCTTGACCACAGCAGGCATCTTAAACCGGTCACACCCATAGCAGGTGTTCCCTTGCATTCCGCCCTGAAACCAGCCGGGCCTCCGCAGCTTGGAACACAGCTTCACCATCTGCCCAGCTGCTCTCACCTTGGGTTGCCCTCTCCCTCGCCCCCCAACCCCGCCAATGCACAGACTCTGCAGCAGCCACAGACTTCCCTCCATGTCACCACCGCTGACCTGCCCTGTAGTCTTGCTGCTGCTCCTCTTGATCCCAACAAGCATTCTCTTGTCATTTTCAAAGATCAGATCTTGTCTCTCTTCTGCTGAAACCCCTCCAGTGAATTCCCATCGCACTTAGGGTGACATCCAAACTTTTGAACTTAACATCTCTTACCATCACCCCCAGCCCTGCTGGCCTTCTCTGTGATCCTCAGGTACGCTGGCTCACAACCCATCATCCCCGCAAAGGTCCACGCCCAGTGAGCCCTTAGCATTAAAGGTACTCATGTCATCCTCACAACAGCTTTTCCAGCACTGTGATTATCCTCATTATACACATGGGAAACTGAGGCACAGAGGGGTTACTCAGCCAGCTCAAAGTCACACAGAGCGAATGCATGACAGAGCCTCAGGGCCTTTGCACTGGTGGTTCCCTCTGCCTGAAACATTCTTCCCCCAAAAGTTCCCATGACTGACTCGCTGTCATCCCAGGTCTCTGCTCAAATGTCATCCTCTTGCCACATTGTGCTCACCATCTGTCCTTTTGTTCAGCAGTTGGGGACACCAAGGCCCAGCAAGGGGCCACAGCTGACCTGGAACCAGACGTGGCTCCACGGATGTTCTTGGGGTGTTCCTGGGATTCCCCCACTCACTGGCCAAGAGGAGCCCTCAGAGGGCACCAGGTGTGTGGCGCGAGGCCTTGCAGTAGGCCAGGCCCCAGACGGGCTGGTTTCAGTCCAGCCTCCTCCCCAGGGGTCTGAGTGCTCTTTGAACTGGCTGACACCTTCTCTGCTCAAACCTACGGACAGCTATCTCACTGACCTTCAGAGGGGGAAAAAGTATCTGGAATTTTTTTCTTTTTTCAATTGGTTATCTCACTCTGCAACCACAAATATCTTCAGTACCTCCTCCCTGGGGTGTGAGATTTATGAGCCTCCTCCTTGGCAGGTGCCGTGCTGAGCGCCTTTGACCAGGAAGGAACTGAGGACCAGAGGTGCAGAATCCTGTGTGAAGCTCACCAGCTGACAAGTGGCAGAGCAAGGATTCGGCTCAGTCCCAGCTCCATTTGATTCCAGCCGCTACCGATTTATTTATTTATTTATTTAATTTTTTCTCTACACCCAGTGCAGGGCTAGAACTTACAACCCCAAGATCAAGAGTAGCGTGCTTCACCAACTGAGCCTGCTGGGTGCACCCAGCCGCTTCTGATTCAGACCCTCTGATCAAGCTTGGGAATCCCTGGCTTTTTTTTTTTTTTTTTATTGGTGACTTGGATTTTCTTAAATAATAGTTAACATGAATTCTTTCTAAACATCAGCACTGTGTAGAGATCTTTACACCCTGCTTCTGTTCCTGGACCCATTTCTCAGGGGAGGCAGAGGAAGGCCTTCTAGGTAAAATAGCTCAGTCACTCACAGGTGTCTGTCATGCTGGGCCCCAGACTCCACCCCAGGTCCCCCCTGGACCCTCCCCGCCCCCATGTCCTGCCAAGGTAACCTGGTCTTTTGAACAATGGGGCTCTGGCCTTGAGCTGGCTCTTACTTCAGAGGGAGGCCCTACTGCCTCCCGGAGCCATGCAAAATGCTGATACCTCACAGCCCTTGGGGTGTCCTCAGTTCTCTTTCCCCTGGCGAGGGGACCCACACCGTGTGACCCTGGGCAAGTCACCTCACCTCCCTAGGGTCCTGGCCTCTCAGGTAAGGGGGCCTGGATGACCTCAAACTCTGGCATCTGGGGCCACCCCTCCTCTGCTGCTGGGCAGAAGGTTCTGTGGGCCAGGACGGTCTGGGTAAGAGCGGCCTGGCCTGGTCTGGCCTGGCATGCAGCTCCAGGGGACACTGGCTGATGGCAGCCTTACAGTGCTGGCCTGGGCTTCAGACTACAGCCCCGAGGGGGAGGGAGGCACTGACTCGCTGTGTGCCCATTCAGCAGAGGAGAAAACTGAGGCTTGATGAGGCCAAGAGACTGGTCTAGTGCCTGTCGGGTCCTGAACCTTGATCTCCTCGCCTGGACTCCTGCAGCCTGGCTGGTTCTACCCCAGCTCCTGCTAGTGTTCGCAGGAGCCGGACTGGGCAGCCTAGGCGGCCTGGGCCAGTCTCCTCACCTCTCTGAGCCCCATTTCCTCATCTGCAAAGCAGGGGTCGCTGTCGTGCCCACCTCAGAGGGATGGGGTGAGGCCGAATGAGAGGGTGCTGGGCCTGGAGCCCAGAGCAAGCTCCAGATGGGGGTTAGAAATCTTTAACAGGGGGCACCTGAGTGGCCCAGTCGTTAAGCGTCTGCCTTCAGCTCAGGTCATGATCCCAGGGTCCTGGGATCAAGCCCCGCATCGGGCTCCCTGCTCAGCCGGAAGCCTGCTTCTCCCTCTCCCACTCCCCCTGCTTGTGTTTCCTCTCTCGCTGTGTCTCTCTCTGTCAAATAAATAAATAAAATCTTAAAAAAAAAAAAAAAAGAAATTTTTAACGGGCTAGGTCCCTAATTGCTCACAACCACACCTTCCGGATCTATAAAACGAGGACAGCATGGGCATGGGGCCACCAGGTAGGAAGCATGGGGCCAGGGTTGCCATTATTTCTACTATTATTATTAGTTAAATGGAGCTAACAAGCCTTCCTGAGGGAGCAGAGTTAAATCCGGGGAGATCCAGTCTAGGAACCATGTCCACAGTGCCTGGGTCACAGGAAGCCCCATGAGGGGGCCTCAGCACCTCCCAGACCTGCTGTCAGTTCTGCTCTGGAGACCGCTCCGCAAGAGCTCCCCCATCACCACAGTGGGCAGGGGTTTCCCTGGAGCCTCCAGCTGGGTTTGAAGGTGGAACTGAGGCCCGCAGCAGGGCCCCTGATCACCCCAAGCCAGTAGAACAAGGTTTAGCGAAGACAAGGTTTGCCCCTGGGGCCCTGCCAAGTGTGGGATTATCACTGTTGTTGGCCCTGGGCCCCGAGGGATATTTACACACATTACACAGAGGAAAGAAATGGAAGCTTGGAGAGGCAGGCCCAAGGTAACGAAGCTCTCCTACCTGGAAGGAGGCGGTTTTAGCTGACAAAGGACTCGCAGATGGGCCTGGTCGCTCCATGGCTGCTCTCCACCTCACCTTCTCAGCCGCCGGCCAGAGGGTTGCCAGGGACCTGGCACGTTTCATCCCCGGGCTTCCCACACCCCAGCGGGGCTGGGCACAAAGTGATTCATGGGTGAGGGCACCTCTGTCAAGCCTGCTCCGCCTGGGGTTCAGCTGGGCCAGAGAGAAGAGGGGGAATATTGGGGATTCCCTCTCCCTGCCCCTCGGCCCGAGCCTCCCCTGTGTGCAGGGAGGACAGTCTTACCAGATAGGTGCCTGCTCTCATCCTGGGATTGGCCCATGGAGGGACCTCTCTGGGGAATCTCCCGAGTTAAATAATAGCCCGGGGAAGGTTAAAGGTGAGTGGGCAGGCAGGGGTGCACAGAGAAGGGAGCACTTAGGAAACTTCCAGACCCTGGGGCTGGCTTGTCTGGCCTCGCTTATCACAGGCCACCTCCCCTTATGGTTAGGGCCGTTTCTGCGCTGGCCCTGCGTGCAGTCCCTGCCCAAGGGGACACCCAGGCACCCTTGACCTGAGGAGTCAGAGCCTGCTGTGGGGGAGAAGCTGTGTTTCACCAAATCATGTGCTCAAAAAGGAGCCAGGACACAGACTGAGTTCCAGGCCTGCCAGGTGACACGGAGGGCCGGCCCAAAGGAGCTGCAGGAGGCCTTGCCCCCTGACAAGACACGGCCTCTTCAACCGCCGCTTGCGAGGACCGACTCACTGTGGTAGTGGGGACTCGCAGATGCCAGGCCCTCCTCTAGGTGCCGCAGGGGAATGCCCCACGCAGCCCTGCCCTCTGGGAGCTTTTATTCCTGGCCATCTCCCTCCACGGGCGGGGCAACCCCTCCAGCACACCAGGGTCTGAGGCTGGCTAGTCCAGCCTCCTCTCGGGGGAGTTCTGTGCTGGGGGAGCTTGGAGCCAGCAGCTCCAGGGCTTAGGGCCTGCTTTGTTGGTTTAAAATATGGTTTGAGGACGCCTGGGTGGCTCAGTTGGTTAAGCAACTGCCTTTGGCTCAGGTCATGATCCTGGAGTCCCAGGATCGAGTCCCGCATCAGGGTCCCTGCTGAACAGGGAGTCTGCTTCTCCCTCTGACCCTCCCCCTCTCATGCTCTCTCTCTCTCTCTCTCTCTCTCATTCTCTCTCTCAAATAAATAAAGTCTTTAAAAAAAAATAAAATAAAATATGGTTTGAGGGCGCCTGGGTGGCTCAGTCGTTAAGTGTCTGCCTTCGGCTCAGGTCATGATCCCAGGGTCCTGGGATCGAGCCCCACATCGGGCTCCCTGCTCCGCGGGAAGCCTGCTTCTCCCTCTCCCACTCCTCCTACTTGTGTTCCTTCTCTTGCTGTGTCTCTCTCTGTCAAATAAATAAATAAAATCTTGGGGCACCCGGGTGGCTCGGTTGGTCAAACGACTGCCTTCGGCTCAGGTCATGATCCTGGAGTCCTGGGATCGAGTCCCGCGTCGGGCTTCCAGCTCAGCGGGGAGTCTGCTTCTCCCTCTGACCCTCCCCCTTCTCATGCTCTCTCTCTATCTCATTCTCTCTCAAATAAATAAATAAAATCTTAATTAAAAAAACTTTAAAAAGATAAAATCTTAAAAAAATAAAATAAATAAAATAAAATATGGTTTGACTGCATGAGTGAAAATATGAACTCAGGAAATAGGAGAAAACACAGAGAAACACAAAAGACAAAACCATCCAGAATAACCACGGGTAATGTGTTCGTGTGAATCCTCATTTTTGGTATAAAATGAATTCAAGCAATAGATATTTTCTTACCTGCTCTTTCCACCGGTTGTTTCTGGAACATCTTTCTGTCTGTCCCTGTGTGCATGCGTCCACATCCTTTTTCACAGCTGCCTAGCATTCTGTGGTGGGCCTGTGCTCTGTGCGTGCTGCCCGAATCCCAACCAGCAGCCTCATGTTTAGAGGCGCCCACCCTGACCTGAGTCCTGGGTCTGGATGTGCGCTGAAGGTGAGGAGCTGCTCGAACTTACTGAAGCCAACGGAGGTTTTTCCAGCTTTTCCACACACGCGGAGCTGCCCTGAAGGTCATGGACCCACTGGGAGGAGGTAGCAGAGAACCGGTTAGGGGAGGAGCCCTTGCTTGGCCACTGAACACTTGGCCACACGGCCCTTCTGTCTATAGGACGAGAATCAACATGTGCCGTGTGACTTTCCTGGGCCATTCCATGACATCATGGCTCTCGTCTGAGACTACCCAAGACTAGTTGGATCCCTACGCCTCCTTTACAGTAGATGCTGCTGCTTCCTGTCTTGGATTCCCTCCGATCTCCAGTAATCCTACTGCTCTTGGCAGGCCTTCCTCCGAAGCACCCGCTACTGACCCCGACGTGGCTCTGCCTGACGGTCAGCCCTCACTCCACTGTTTGGACCCATCAGTGGCGCTTGTCCAAGCCACCACTCCCTCCTGCCCAGAACATCCTCTCCCTCTGCTCCCTTCCTGCCTCATCCGTGCTGCTCTTGATTCCCTGAGGATGTCTGAACACTGGAGGGCCCAGGAGACCACGATCTCCCTGCTCCCCTCTTGCCACGTGATCTCCTCCTGCCCTGGACCTTTCCAAACCATGGCACTGGCAGCTCCCGCAAGTGTGCCCCCAGCCCCGATTCCGGGGGCCCTGAGCGAGCCTTAGATATACACCTGCCGACTCAAGTGGCTGTCCATCTGTGCTCCTCATCTTACCACGCTGGACCATCCACGCCCTGGCCTGACCTCCCACAGCCTCCTTGGTCTCGCGGATGGCAGCCCCGCTCTCCCTCCAGCAAAGGGGGGACTCACTGGACTCCTTTCATTCATACTTACATCCAACCTGAAAACAGACCTGCCCTCACAGCCACGCATAAATCAACACGCGTGCCAACAGCTGCATCACCAGGCTGGTCCAAGCCCCCATCACCTCGTGCCTGGATTATTCCAGCAGCCCGAACTGCTCCCCCGGCTTCCAGCTCTGTTTTTCCCAACATAGTCACCGGGACCTTTTGAAACGTGTGTCCCCCTCTGCACAAGGCTCTCTGAAAACTTCCTAGCCTCAGATCCTGGCACTTGTGTGACCCTCTAGCCCCCCCATATGCCCCATATCTATTGGGATTTCTGCTCTCCCGTGACACCCTGAGCCCCTCCAATGACTCCCACTCTTTTCCCTTCTTATTCCACTTTATTGTTTGCCACACAATCTATCCCAACAGACTAATTCGAACCTACTAGAATGTGAGTTCCATAGAGGTGGGGTTGACCATGGCTTGGTAACTATTGAGTCTAGAAAAGTCTGGTCTTTGGAAGACGCAGACAATAAATACACGCTGAACGAAGGAATGAAACTGCTGGACTGGTAGTGAGGATTCGATGAGGTAATGGGCTGTCACTGTGTGTCAGTGGAAACCTCTGTAAGAGGAACTGCCGGGTCAGAGAACAGGAGCCTCTCTCACAGCAGCTTTCTTTATCCTTCAGAGAAAAAAACCACACCTCTGACAATTTAGGCCAGCCCCGTGAGTTTTCCATCAGTTAGGGCGTTCAAAACCTACTGACTTGAGGGGCGCCTGGGTGGCTCAGTTGGTTGGGCGTCCGACTCTTGGTTCCGGCTTGGGTCATAGTCTTGAGGTCATGAAATCAAGCCCCCCAACTGGCTCCACACTGGGTGTGGAGACTGCTTGGGATTATCTCCCTCTCCCTCTGCGCCTCCCCCTGCATGCAAATAAATTAAAAATCACTAAAAAAACCCAAACTATTGATTCAATAGCCGTTAGGACACCTCGCAGTTGTTTCCATATGGATTTGATTACTTGCTAGTGTGTTGAGTTGAATAGAAGCCCTTGCCCACCTGGAACCTCAGAAAGTGACCTTATTTAAAAAGGTCTTTGCTGGGCGCCTGGGTGGCTCAGTCGTTGGGCGTCTGCCTTCGGCTCAGGTCATGATCCCAGGGTCCTGGGATCGAGCCCCACATCGGGCTCCCTGCTCAGCGGAGAGCCTGCTTCTCCCTCTGTCTGCCGCTC
The DNA here is from genome assembly GCF_009762305.2 of Zalophus californianus. Taxonomy (NCBI): domain Eukaryota; kingdom Metazoa; phylum Chordata; class Mammalia; order Carnivora; family Otariidae; genus Zalophus; species Zalophus californianus. Next base: position 7,863,571 of record NC_045607.1, read on the forward strand.
CGGCTGCTTGTGTTCCCTCTCTCACTGTGTCTCTCTCTGTCAAATAAATAAAAAAAATCTTAAAAAAAAAAAATCTTTGCTGTGCACCTGGGTGGCTCAGTTGGTTAAGCGTCTGCCTTCAGCTCGGGTCATGATCCCGGGGTCCTGGATCGAGCCCTGCATCGGGCTCCCTGCTCCGCGGGGAGCCTGCTTCTCCCTCTCCCACTCCCCCTGCTTGTGTCCCCTCTCTCGCTGTGTCTCTCTCTGTCAAATAAATAAATAAGATCTTTAAAGAATAAAAAATAAATAAAAAGGTCTTTGCAGGGGCACTTGGTGGCTCAGTTGGTTAAGTGTCTGCCTCCAGCTCAGGTCATGATCTCAGGGTCCTGAGATCGAGCCCCACATCAGGCTCTCTGCTCAGTGGGCAATCTGCTTCTCCCTCTCCCTCTGCTGCTCCGCACCCCTCACCACTTGTGCTTTCTCTTGCTCACTCTCTCCTTCAAAAAAAAAAAAAATATATATGTATATGTATATATATATATATATACATATACACATATATTTTTAAAAGGTCTTTGCAGATCGAATCAAGGTGGATCCTAAATCCAATGACTGGTGTCCTCATCAGACAGCCACACACAGAAGGAAGAACACAGGGTGAAGACAGAGGCAGAGACTGGAGAGGTTCATCTACAAGCCAAGAAAAGCCAAGGACTGCCAGCCATCACCAGAAGCTAAGAGACAGGCATGGAACATTCTCTGGCAGAGCCCCGCTGATGGACCCTGCTAACACCTGGGTTTCAGACTTCTAGCTTCTGGAACTGTGACAGAATAAATTTCTGTTGTAAACCACCTCGTCTGTGTGACGGTGTGATTTTCTACAGCAGCCTTGACAAGGTGAAACACTAGTCAGAAGTTTAGGATTTTTTTTTTTTTTTTTAACTTCTGGTCTTTGTGAAGTTGAGATCCTGGAGATCTGGGTCAATTTCTACAGAGACAGTTCTGGTTAAAAGTTGTGCCAACCTTCCTTTGGGGACCCCCTTCAAAAGGCCTCCTCCCGTGACAGAATGTAGAATTTGCCTTAAATGTGTCTGTCCCCAGCTTCACACTCACAGCAAATGTATCCACCAAAATGTGCTCCTCCTCCAAGGACTACAGCTCTGACACCTGACACCCCCACCTTCCCACTGTTCTGTCCTGCTGCTCAGTTGCCATCCCAAACCAAGTGACTGCCACCTCCCCAAGACCCTAGAGATCATCCTCCAATGGCTCTGGTCCTTTCTCTCTTGCCTCCCCTAGGCCTCCCACTACTCAGCAGCCTGAGGGACCTTTGCAAGTTACAGATCTCACTGTTGTCACTCCGCTGATGGAGAGCCTTCTGCAGCCTCCTGTGCTCATGAGTCAAGTTCGAGCACATCAGGTGAGCCATGGCAGACTGAGTCACCACTGCAACTGCAGCTCACAGCAGACCCTCCCCAGTTCCCTCTCTGGGGAACTGAGACCCTGTTCCCTCTGTCTTCCCTCTCCCTTGGACACCGAGTGGACAGGAGCAAGGGAGCGTCATAGTGCCCGCTCTTTGCATCATAGTGCCCGCTCTTTGGCAGAGCAGGACAAGTGTTCTGGAAGGTACTCAAAAGAAGAAGAAGAAAAAAAAAGACAAAAGTCCTCTGCAATTATGTCCGGGGACGTGAACGGGGATGAAGAAAAGAATCAAGACTTGACAAATCAAATCCCAATCGTTAGGCCCAATGTGCTGGCCACAGGGTGAAGAGCTGGGGTCTGAACACGGAACACAGCACGCAGCCACTTACTGAAAAAAAAGTCAACTTTAATTATAACTGACCAAATGGTGTCCAGGAATGTCTCAAAACTGAACAAAAGAAACACGATTAAAATTCTCTATTGAAGAAACCAAGTTTTTGCCAGCCCCGGGGCTTCTGAGGGTTGGGCCAAGAGTAGCCCACTCCTGGGGCCAGTTCTGTCCCCCGCACGTTTCTCATCCTGAGAGGAGGGCTGGCAATAGGCGAGGGACCTGTCCCTTCCTATCATGCTGGAAACTCTTAGAAAGTCACTGCTGGGATGTGCCTCTCCTCCCACCCCATTCCTGTCTGAAGGTAAATGGAAAGCCAGGAAACAAGGCGAGGCACCCCAGTGCCCTCCCGGCCTTTCAGCCAAAGCCTTCCTCCAGTCCGCTCAGCTGGTGTTCCCAGTGCCCAGGGTGGGGATGAAATGAAATAAGCACTAGAGAAAACTCAAATGCCCCATCATCTCCACAGTCCAAGTCACAAAGCAGAGTAAAACTGCCCTAACGAAAAGCACGGGCAGCTGGCCCTCAGAAGACACGCTCGAACTCCGTCTGATTGGTGGTGGCGGGATTGCGGCTCTGATTGGTGGACTGCTGCGTGATCTGGCTGCCCTTCCGGCGCGGTGGCGCCAGATACTCGAACATGGACGTCAGGTGGGTGGACAGCATGCCCTTGAGATCCGAGGGCATCGGGTCTGACCAGAAGAAATCGTGGTTGAGGGCGTCATCACTGTCGATGCGCTGTGCGGGATCCAGCACCAGCAACTTATCGATGAGATCCAGCGCGTAGGGGTCTCGCACATAGGCCTTCAGCCTGTCCTTCACCTTCCGTTTCTGGCCCTTGACCAGGTCCAGCTTCTCAAATAGCTCGTACTTGTCCACATTGGGCCATACCTGCACAGGAGGCGTGGAGAGAAGACGGGTGTTAATTCAGGGGGTGCGTGGCTTGTTCCCTGGCTAGGCACCCGAAGGGACTAAAACTCTTCCATTCAGATGCTCCCAGACCACCCTGGGAGGACGAACTTGACCTCTCCAAGGTAAAAGCAGCAGTGACCATGTATCTGGCACACACCAAGGGCCAGGCCCTTTTATACAGTCACCTGGAATACATCCACCAAGCCTGATACAGGCATAGTTGTTTCATAGAAGAGAAACTCCGCTCCGAGGTGAGGGATTCAAATGCCCTCCCCAAGGCCACGAACTGTGATGGGGGCGAGACTCACACATAGCCCGTGTGGCTCTAAAGAGCAGGCCCCATCTGTCCACCAGCCACCTCTCCAGAGCTTTCCTTCTACTCCACTCCCCGCTCCTCCCTTGCCAGGAGGACTTCTGGATCTCTGCATCCTGTGGGGACCAGGGGCCCAGGCGGCCTGGCCACGCACCTCAGGGGTGATGGAGCCACAGAGCTGGCTGATGAGGGCAAGCTGGTGCTGCTCGGTGTTGCCCTGCATGATAGGGCTGCGGGTCCACATCTCCGCCATGATGCACCCAGCACCCCACAGGTCAATGGGGGGGCCGTAGTCCCGCTCCCCTGGGAAGAAGAGTGCACCAGGAGGGCCCCTTGAGCCCGAGAGCCTCCTGAGACGCAATGCCCCAGGGCCGGCGGCTCAAGAAGCCCTGGCAGTGGGGGACTGAGGCCAGGTAAGTGCCCAGCGCCTGCCCCCCTCCGCCCGCTCGGGAGTCCTCACCGAGCAACAGCTCCGGGGGCCGGTACCAGAGTGTCACCACACGGTTGGTATAGCGGTTGGGCTGGCTGTTCTTGGCCAGGCTGAAGGCCCGGGCCAGCCCAAAGTCTGCCAGCTTCAGAACCCCATCGCGAGTGATGAGCACATTAGCTGCCTTCATGTCCCTGTGCAAGATCTGCAGGAAGTGGGAGAAGGCTCAATCAGGTTTCCGGGGACCCTTCAGTCACACCCACCCAGCAGTGGGAGCCAAGGCCAACCCAAGCCTCAGTCCCTTTCCCCACTCTGACCCCTACCTTATTTCTGTGGATGTAGTAGAGGCCGTTGAGCAACATCTGCATGACCTTCTTGATCTCAGACAGTGTGAACTTGACTAAGACATTGCTCAGCAGCCCAGCAAGGTCATGCTCGCAGAAGTCAAACACTAGGTATATACTGCCTTTGCAGCGGTTATAGGGGGAAGCTGAGATGGGAAGAATGGGGGGAGGGGGGAGAAAAAGAAAGTAAAAAACCCCACGTGCAACTCATTTTCCCACAACCAGCTTCTACCCCTCCAACCCGTGGACACTCGGATATCCGGCTGTGCATTCCTTCACTGGCAAACTATTTCCCGAGTGCCTCCTGTGGGCGGGGTGCTGTGGCAGGCCCTGGGGCAGCAACAGCCACGACGAAGAGACCCCAGACAGCGGTCACGGTCGGTGTGTCTGGGTTAAGAAGAGGTAATTTAGGTGTGTCCACTTCCAACTTCGCAAACAAAGCCTTAGGCTGTAAGTCTCATTTTCCCCATCTGAAAATGGGGGCAAGATCCAGACAATGTACCTTTGGTTCGACAGATCTCAATCAAGTTGACCACATTCTCATGTTTTAGAAGTTGGAGAATCTTGATTTCCCGCAAGGCTGTAATGGGGAACTGGTTAGGAGAAAGACAAGAGAGGATCAGAGGTGAGTGACTACAGACCAATGAACAGCCATGGGGTCCATATTAAGGGACACAGGTAGGAAAAAAAGAGTAAGGTAATGGGCTCTGAAATCAGCTGCCTCAGACGTTTTATCTGTAAAACGGGCGTACCAGTAGTATGTGCCCCTCAAGCAGCTGGTGTGAGACAATAAACCAGAACAGTGGGAGTTGACACACACGCTTCACTACTAGTCACTAAATGCTCCACAGTTTCTTCAACCTTTAGATTTTAGCTCTGTGTCTGTATTATACTAGGTGGTAACAAAAACGTTTATTTAAAGAAATGTCCTTGCTAAACAGCAGGTCTCTGGGAAGCTGGACTGGCCTAAGACGAGGTACGGAAGGGGACTGCTCCTTTTCAACTGAGCTCCAGCCACCCTCCCAAAGGCATCGCGTGCAATTTCTTTGTACTTTACACAAAACAAATGCTAAGGAAACAGTGTTTAAGCACTGTTTAAAGGCTTCCTAACTTCAAGAACCGAGGTGCACTCTGCAAGCATGAGCTCCCCCTCCTGGCCCCAACTATATTCACCTAAGAATGAAATAACAAATGCTCTAAAACATTTGAATAAAAAAATTCAAGTCAAGTTCTCTGGAATACAGAAATGCCCAAACTAATACACACACTCTCATTCTCATTCATTCATTCTCTCTCTCTCTCTCTCTCTCTCTCTCTGTCTCTCTCGGCGAGAGCCCTAGCACAAGCAGGGTGGAAACCCAACCCCGTGCCCAGGGGAGATGGCAGGCCCGCCCACCCGGCCCATACTCACCCCCTCCTTCTCGTTCTCCATCAGCACTTTCTTCAGAGCCACCTTTTTGCCGGTCTTACGGTGCTTTGCCTTAAACACCTCCCTGCAGGCCGAGAGGGAGACCCAAGAGGTTTCATCAGGCCGTTTCGGCAGGGCCCGCCCCTCCCCCACCAGAGGAGGAGGGCAGGAAAAAGGGATTCCCCGGGCGGGGCTGGGCCGGGTACCCGGGGCACTCCCCTACCCTGCCACCCACTATCTGCGGTCCTTCTCCGAGGCTCTACTTCCTCCCTTCAGTCTCCTCACCCAGGCGTCTCTCGGAGAGCCCGCTCCCCTCACAGGCTCCTCTCTGCAACCCCTCCCCGCCCCCCATCACTGGCCTCAGGCTCCTCCCCGCCAGCCGGCTCCGTCAGGCCCTGGCGGGCTGCGGTGCGGCCTAGCGAGACCAGGAGACACGTCTGGTACTCCCGGGCTTCCCGACCACCTTGGGCTCGGCCCTGGGCGTTCCGACGTCGGCCCTGAGGGGTGCAGGCCCAGGGTTCCCGGTCCCCCGGGGGGCGCAGCCTTACCCGAAGGTGCCTTGGCCGATCTTAGCGAGCTTCTCATATTTGGACACCTCATCACAAAACGGGCACTCCACCGAGTCGTACTGCTTTGCCATGGCCGCCTCCAGCGCGCCGCTGCCGCCGCCCCCAGCCGCCGCCGCTGCTCCCGCTCCGGGTCCCGCCGCCGTGCTCCAGGCCCCTCCGCGGCCGCGCCACTTCCGCCTCCACGGCCACTTCCGGCCCCGCGGCGCCGACCCCGCCTCTTCCGCCCGCCGCCCGCCGCCAGGCCCCCTGGGACTTGTAGTTCCCGGGAGGCCAGGAGGAGCCGGAGCTGCAGAGGCGCCTCCGCCGCCGCCGCTGCCCCCGCCTCCGCCGCCGCCACTGTTGGCGGCGGCTCCGATCGGGGGCGCGGGGAGCCGGGGCGCCGGGGCTGGGGCTCGGGGCGGTGCGTCCCGCTGCATCGGCCCGGGCCGCCGCTGCTGCCGAAGCCGCTGCCGCTCTGGCTCCCGATCCGGGGCCAGCCGCAGTGCCCTGCTCCTCCTCCTCCGACGGCGCCGCCTCCGCCAGGCTGCGCGGGGCGGCGGGCGGGGGGGGTTGGCCCCCGAGCCGCGGCCTGGGGGCTCCCTAGCCGGGCCCGGGCCCGGGGCGGCCGGGCGAGGGGGCGAGACGGGAAGAGCCGACGAGGAGGCGGCCCGAGAGCCCGGGAGGGGGCGCGTTATAAAGGGGGAGGTGCCCCAGCCTCGCCCTCCCCTCCCCCTCCGCCCGCCCCCTCCCTCCTCCCTCCCACCCTCCGCGGCCGCACCTGCCGCCGCCGCCGCCGCCGCCGCCGCCGCCGCCGCCGCCGCCGCCGCCGCCGCCGCCGCCGCCGCCCGCCCGCTGTCCGCCGGCCGCCCTCGGCGCGTCACCGCCCGCGGCCCCTCCTCCGCCTTCGGAGGTGGGGCCCCGCGCTCAACACCTGGCTGCGGGGCGCCTTGCCGCGTGCCTCAGTTTACCCCCCCAGGTCAGCTGCCGCAGAGAGCCCTCTCCTCCCCGGCTCGGAGTGCCCCTCCACAGGCGAAGGCGGGAGGCGCCGAGGGAGCGGCCTCCGGTCCTGGGAGGAGAGAACGGCCCCCGCCGCCGCCTCCCCGGGCCCCAGCCACCCGCCGTTGACATGGCAACCGACGGCCGCTAGGGGGCGCGGCGACACTGGAGGCTGTGAGCGAGCAACGCCCGGGCCTTCCAGCTCGACCCCCTGTTTTCTGGAAGGCAGGGATGAAACCCACAGGAGCCCCATCCCCGCCGAGCTGCGCCTGGGCTGGTCAACCTGGGTCAGTAATCACAAAAATAGCATTTACCCAGAACCCCTGTGTGCTCAGGAATTGCTGGGCGTTCCTGCTGAACCCTGCTGAATCCTGAATCAACCACCCCATTGGCAGGTTGACTAGCCCATTTTACAGAAGAGGGCACTGAGGTTCAGGGAGGTAAGGTCATTTGCCCAAGGTCACAGAGTGACAGCTCTGGGACTGGAACCTGGTCTGTCAGATTCTGAAGAGGATTCTCCTGAGTCAGACTATTTACAGTCTGGCCAGGGGTATAGCAATGGTGCTGTTTGAGGCCTGCTGTCCGTATGCCAGGCACCAAGCCCACCACCCATCTCCTTCTCTGACCCTATGCCCCCTTCCCCTACTCCAACCCTTCCCCAGCATTTCCTGATAGCTCCGTGGCTCTAGGAGCCTCTAGATTCTTCCTCCAGCTCTACTCAACAATCAACCCACAGCAAAGCAGTCCTTTCTACCACCTCTGCACCCCTTCAGTCTGCCCCTCCTCTCCAGTCCTCTGCTGATAGGTCCTGAGTCCTGGTCTTCCCAGTCTGGCTTCTCCATCTGTCCCCCTCACAGCACCTTCCAGGTCCTTCTAAAATGTGCTCTGCCTGTATTTCCCTCCCCCCCTGTCTTTCAGGGAAACACGAACTGTGACAATTGAGGCTCTTTCCAGCTGTCTCCCAGGCCGTGGTGGCAGGAATCTCCCTCCTGTGCTTTGCTAACTCCTTGGACCTTCCTGCCTTCGGGGCTGTGCTCCTCATTGCACCCTGTTATCTGTCTCCCTGCAGGAAGCCCTCAGGGTGTCCCGGCAGCCCTTACCCCTCATGGCTGGGCCTTGCAGCCTCCTTGGAGGAGGAAGCGGGTCTGATTATCCTGGCGTCCCAAGAGACCCTGTTCTGGGGGAGGGCCCTGCCACGGAGGGCCTCGGGGGCCAGGTGAGCACCAGGGAGCCCCCTCCTGAGGGCAGTGGGAGGCCACCGAGGGTTTTAGGCAGCCATGAGACATGTCAGGGAGTGATCTGGGGTCAGCTTCATGGGTACACTGTAGAAGCAGGGAGGCCATTGGCTAAATTAGGGGTGGGGAGGGCAAGGAGGGAAACTGTAGTAATTACAATTTGTGGAGGGAAAATAAATGGTTCAAGCCGTACATGCAGCACTTTCTGAGAATTATCTCAATTCTCACTGAGCCATAGGAGGTGGGTACTATGATCATCTCTGTTGTACACACAGGGACACTGGAACGCAGAGGTCACATCACCTGGTCAGGGTCAAAGAGCTGGCCAGCAGCCACATTGGTATTTGAACCAGGTTAATCTGGCACAAAGCCCAAGCACTTAGGCATGTCAGAGGTAGAGCTAGGGCACAGCCAGGGCCCAACACCGCTGGCCTAGGTATCCTGGATGCCCATGGGAGGCGTGGGGGGGAATGGTAGTGTTGGGGGTGTACCGTGTCTGGGGTGGCCTCCACCGTCAGACTCTCAGGCTGGGCCCCCTGCCTGTTTCCCACGAGCTCTCCCTAAGTCACATCCTGTGGGCAGAGGCCTCAGAAGATGTTCCGGTGATGTTGTCACCTCCACCCGACCATCCCTGGCCTGAACCCCAACATCCGCCAGTCACTTCCCCTCAGAGCTTTGGGCCCTTGGCCCTCCCTGGCAGAAGCAGTCAGGAGCCCTTCAGAAGGCGGCCCCCACTGCCCTGCCATGGGGTCCTGGATCATCCAGGTGGAAGTGTGAAGAAATTAGGTCCTAGCTGGAAATGATTTCTCACGGACTCTGATGACTTCTGATTTGCTGGTTTGAGGAAAATGTTTCCTGCTTCCGTGATCACCTAAGCTGGCCAAGCCAGGCATGTGGCCAGGACTCAGTAAATGCTTGCTGACTGACTGACCATACTGTGAGAGCCTCTGGTCCTGCTGCCATTTAACAGGGAAACTGAGGCACTGAGTAGAAGAGGGAGTTACTGGCCAGCTGTTTGACTCTGGCCCAGACCTTCTATTTTCCTCTCCTGAGCAGGGACAGGTGGGGGGGGGGGGGCGGGATACGGAGGGAAGCAGAAGACAGGCTCATGGGTGGGCTGCTCCTGGCTGCTGGGATGTCCCAGGACACAAAGGGGCACTGGATACAGAGAGACCAGACAGAGGATGGCGGGGTGATGCTTGCAGCCTTGTACACCATGGACATTCTGCCCACGCCAGCTGGGTACTGACTCTGGGCTCAGCCCTGTGTTGCTATGTGTCATTTCCCCGGAGCTTTACAGTGTCCCTTTTAGGAGGTTGCTCATACTGGGCCCAAGTTACAGAAGAGGAAACTGAGGCTCAGAGTAATGATGTGGCCTGCTCGAGGCCACACAGCCAGGAAGCTATGGAGCTGGGATTCAAAGCCAGGTCTCTGCTTTCAAAGCCCGGGGTCGGGGTGCCTGGCTGGCTCAGTGGGTGGAGCATGCTACTCGATCTCGGGGCATAGAGCCTATTTAAAATTTAAAAAACCGAAAACAACAACAACAACAACAAACAAAGCCCAGGCTCATTTACACATCAGCCTACACAACCCCAATACCAGACAACTGGGTCAAGCCAGGGAAAGACTGAGACCTACACTATAGCAGGCATGGGGCCAATATGGATATGGAAGGCCAATTCCTCTCTCATGGAACAGGAGGTCCGTCTGGAACATGCAGATGAAGAACGCAAGTGAATGTAATATGGATAATACTCGCAGTATAAATGTGTGTTGTGTTTGTCCCATTTCACTGATGGGAAAAACAAGGCTCAGCAAGGTGACATGTCTTGCCCGGGGTCCTGCACATAGGATCTAAACTCAGGTTTGCCAGGGTCTAGTGCCTTTGACTATGAAGTTGAAGGATTCCAATCCCTAATAGTACCTGGCCAAACTGCAGGCCACTGAGTCACAAACTGGGGAAAGGGGCAGGAGGGAGGGGACAGAAACCAAAGCAGGGTTCCCTAGGGCAGTATGGCTCAATCGAGGCTCAATCTAGAGCTGGGGTCACTCAATGGAGGCAAAACTTGCAGCTAGTTGGTGGGGGGGGGAGCAGTGTTGCGGGTGTGGGTCCCACTGAAGCAGAGGCCCAAAGGCAGGAAAGCACTTGTATGTTCGGGGCTAGAAGCACACGGGCTGCTCTGGGCTGGCCTCCAACACAGGCTGAGGAGGGCCTGCGGGACAGCCACCCGCCAGCAGGTCCCCAGCCGCACTCCCAACGGCCACTCAAGGCAGCACAAAGGGGGCTCTGAGCTCAGCGGAGCTGCCACACTGAGCCCCATTCATTCTCCCAGGGATGCAGCCACTGCCCTGGCGCCCAGGCCAACGGCAGGACTGGCCTAAAGCTCACAAGCCACCGCAACACAGCCTCAGCACAGCCCGGGACTCCCGGCTCTCTCGGACCATGGGCTCTCCCCTGGGGTCTTCTGGGCCTGTGCCAATCTGCCCCCCGCCTGAACCACCCCCACCTCTCAGCAACAACCACCAGGCGCTGCCAAGGCCACAGCGGATTAGCCTGGGCAACATTTGCTCCTTTCATCCTCCCAACAACCTCTGGAAATGGGAGCTCCTGTGACCTTATTTCATGGATAGAAACTGAGTCCCAAAGAGGTTAAGTGTCTCATGAAGGGTCACACAGTAAGTCGGGAGTGCCAGAAACCCAGCACTTAGCCCAAGTCACTGGGACTGCCTCCCGGGAGAGAAGCCAGGGGAACCACCCTCTGCTTCCGTGAGGAAGACCCCTAGCTACCACCAGGCCGCAGGCCCTTCTCTCTCTTCTGACAACTGGAGGTGGGAGGGAGCACCAGGCTGGAAGCTAGGACACCTGGGTGTCTGTCTGTCTAGTCTCTGCTCCTCTTCAGCCTCAGTTTGCTCATCTGTAAAATGGGACAGTACCAACACTCGCCTCACAGGTCTATTGTAGGGACTCAGTGGACGATCTGTGGAGGCTCACAGCTCTATGCCTGGCTCATGGTCAGGACTCAGTAGAAGGACCTTTTCTTCCCAGGTCCATGACCCAGAAACCCCATCCTTTCATCTGAACTTTGCACACGGGTCCCATCTAGGTCTGTCTATGAGCAGGACTCTGCTGTCTTGGTCTCATAGGGTGTGTCCCTTTTCCCCTCAGGGCCTCAGGTTCCCCCTCATCACATTAAGAAGGTTTAGTCAGATGCTTCCTCAACCAGGGCCCATCAACCAGCTGCTGGGGTTGGGGGGGCTGCGGTTTAGGAGCTGTGGGACTGGAAGTCAGTACCTCAGGCTCCATAGCTGGACAAGCAGGTCCTAATTCCAGGTCAGTTGACTTTGGCGGCAGGGGGGGTGGGGTGTGGTGGCTCAGTTTCCCCATCTGTAAAATGGGGACAAGAGAAACAACATTTACCCCCTAGGGCAGGAGGACTGAGCTCTCTGGCTGGAATGCACTAAGAGATCAGAAGACGTTAGTCATTATTTTTACAGAGGATGCAGGAAGGGCCCCATCTGACCTTGGACTCCCTCTCTCATAGGCCCGGTTGCCAGCCTGGGGGGCCAGGATAATCATGTCCAATCATGCTGGAGCCTCTGTGACTTAACTGCGTCCCTTGCATTTGTGCTCATTCTAGAGATCAGGTGACTGGGGCTTCAGAGGCAGCAGTAACTTGCTTGCAGTACACAGAGCTGGGATTTGAAAACCCTGGTCTTGTAGCCACCTCAACACCAACAGCTGCTGACAGCCTCCACAGGTGTCTGGGACAACCTTTGTGGGTAGTTTCATTTCCTCATCTCTTTCCTGCCCACATGAGCAAGACACACACACACACACACACACACACACACACACACACACACACACACACACACGTACACACACGTTGTACAGTGGAAAAGCACCAGGCTGTGGGCTAAGGAACCTAAGAGGGGAGAGATGTAAACCAGTCTGTGCCATCAACCTGCCATATGACCTGGGACAATCCCTCTGCCTGCGCTTTGGTCTCCCCATGTGTGTACAATGGGCGTGGTGGACCGAATTATCACCGTGTCGCCGCTGGCTTAAGAAGGAATGATCATGCCCTGGTGGGCCCCCACTCTGTGCCAGGCTTTGCACCAAGCACTAGACCCTGTGAGGTAGGTGTGGCCAATGTCCCCTGCTCACAGTGAGGAAGCTGAGGCTCAGGGAGGTCGGTGGCCTGGCCAGGATCACACGGTGACAAAGTAGCCAGCCAAGGCTGGAATTTGGGTTTGGGTGGTCCCAGGGCCCCAGGCCTAACCACAGAACTCTTCTTCGCTGCCGCCAGTCCTTCCCTCAGACACTGAGGCTTAGAACAAACTGCCCTGTGGGCCGGCCTGACTTTGGCCAGACCCCTGACAGCCCCCCGCCCAGGGGGCTCCATTCCTGGAGCCTGTGGTTTGTCTCCCGGGCCCTCCAGGTCCCATGGGCTTGTGGTCTGCTCCCTGCCCCCCTACACCCCACCCCCAGCCAAGGCCAAGGAGGCAGCCCCAGGGGCCCAGAATGGGGGAGGCCCTGGCCACCGCCCCCTGTGGAGAGGATGGGGAGGGTGGAGCTGTGGGAGTTTCACTGGTTTAAAAATACACAGAGGAAGCGAGTGAGAGGGTGTGAGAAAGGGGAAGGGGAGGTGAGGGAGGAACCTCAACGTTGATGTCCTGAGCTGTGAGTGGCCACTTGCCCACCATCCAGGGGCTTTGCACGACTTGCCAAGATGACGGAGGGGCCCAAGAAAGCCAGCAGAAAGTTCAGTGAGTGCGGGGTGCCCTTTGCACTGCCCTTCATCCCTCTGTCTGTCCGTCCAGCTCAGCCTCTCTCTGCCCGTCCAGCTCAGCCTCTCTCTGCACTGCTTCTTTATCACGGTCTCATTTCCTTTTCTCTTTCTGTCCATCTCCGCCCCTCTCCGGAGCTCCCGGCTTCTGGGTTCCTTGTCATCATCCCTCCAGCACTCTGGCCCGGTAGCTCTCTCTGTCTCCAGCTGGTTTGGCTCTCCATCTGTTTCTTTCTTTTCCTTTTTTTTTTTTTTTAAGATTTTATTTATTTATTTGAGAGAGAGAATGAGAAAGAGAGAAAGCACATGAGGGGGGGGGAAGGGTCAGAGGGAGAAGCAGACTCCCTCCCGAGCAGGGAGCCCGATGCGGGACTCAGTCCCGGGACTCCAGGATCATGACCTGAGCCAAAGGCAGTCGCTTAACCAACTGAGCCACCCAGGTGCCCTCTCCATCTGTTTCTTGTCTCTGACTCTCCCCATTTCTGTTTCTCTGTCCCTGCATTCATCTGTGTGTCCATCTCTGGTTTTCTTGGACCCCATGGCCGGGCAACTGGAGACCTCCACACACTCCACACCCTGCCTCTGGGACTGGTTCACACGGGGGAGGGGGGCAGGGGGTGCTGGGTTGGAAGTTACTGGGGCTGGAGTGTGTGTGTGCGTGCGCCATGGGATGCTGTCCCACGTCCCCAGCATCAGTGATGCTGGGACTTGGTGCAACTTGATGAGGGGTCACACCCACCAAGGCTTTATTTCCCCAGGGCAGTCCCCTTAGGGTCTCAGCAAACTTCTGCTTCCCCTGAGTCCTTCGGTCTGCCGGCATGGGGGTGGGAGGGGGCTGGTGTACAGGGCCAGGATTATGACTGCATTCCACCGATGAAAATACTGGGGCCCAGAGACTTGCCTGAGATTATATAGGGCTTCAGAGCAGGGCTCAATCCCATGTCCCCTGAATTCAGGCCTACTGTCCCACTACTGTTTCCTCCAGACCCCCCGGTGCCCAGGAAACCACAGTTCTTGGTCCCCCTCCTGGCATTGGCACATTTCTGGCCCATGGCATTAGCTTTCTAAGAGCAGAACATCAGAATCAGTGTTTGTCAGAAGGCAGAGGCTAAGACCAAGTAGGGAGTGGGCAGGGCTGGGAGGAAAGCTCCAGAACACTGACACACACACTGTCCCCGCCGCCCCCCCCACCGAGTCCAGAGCCCTGAGCCCTCAATCAGGCTCAGCCCTGCTGTGTGACCCTGGGCAAGTCCCTCCACTCTCTGGGCCTCAGTTTCCTCTCTCATCAATGGGGGCATCCTACCTATATATTCCAACATAGTGGTGAGGCCCTGAGGAGGCAGAGCGTGCCCAGGAAGTGAAAATACCAGGGTTTTACCTTTTCCCTCATCTGGAGGCCATAGGGCTGTCAGAGGGTGGTGGCTTCGAGGAGGGGCAGTCCCACAGCCGGGGGCGGGGCGGAGGGAGCGCACACGCACCCCTGCGGAAATGAGTAGATGGTATCACCCGAGCCCTGCCGCCTGAGTCAGGACCGTGCGCTCAGCTGACAGGAAGGACAGAACCTCAGAGAGTGGGCTCCCCAGGCTCCCAGCAACCCCCTTCTCATTTCATCCCCCGCCCCAGGTGCTCAAACACACCCCCCTCCCTGCCACTCCTTCCCCACGCACACAGACGCTTCACCTGCGGGGTAAGCCACCTCGGGCCACTCCTTCCACAGCTCTAACCGCACTTGGTCATCTGCAAAAAGGGAAATTAAACTTGTGCCATTGAACTGTGCTGGGAATTCAGTGAGGTGACGCTTGAAGCATATTTGACCAACCAGAGGCATTTACTGTGATCACCATCATTATCTTCATTACTTGTGGAGGCTTTTATGTTATTTACATGCTTTCCTTCAGTCCTCCTGCTGCCCACAGGAGGTGGGTACTAAGGTCTCTCTTTTGCTGATGTGGAGAATGGGTCTCAGAAAGGTCAAGCGACTTGCCTAAGGTCACACAGTTAAGATGTACAACAGAAGAGACTGAAGCCCAGGGCTCCGTGATTCTAGAGCTGCCGGGTTATACCATAACAGAGGGAATGTCTGTGAAGCCCTGACCCTCCCTGAACCCTCAATAAGAGGAGGGACATGTATTTTTTATTGTTATTATTATTGCTGCTGACATTAACTCCTTTCCCTCCCCTTCTCCCCCTCAACCCCCAACCAGAGTTCTTCAAGTTCAAGGGCCTCGGGAGTCTCTCCAACCTCCCTCGGTCCTTCACTCTGAAACGGTCCTCAACCACCATCAGTCTCGGGTCCCATCTGGAGCCTGACCCCTTTGAGGCTACACAGGATGACATGGTGACTGTCCCCAGAAGCCCCCCAGCCTACGCCCGCTCCAGTGACATGTACAGCCACATGGGCACCATGCCTCGTCTCAGCACCAAGAAGGCTCGGGACCAACAGGCTACCCAGGAGACCAAGGAGGTGGGCCCAGAACCCCACTTGGTGCCCCAAGGTCTGCCCAACCCTCCAGGCGTGGAGGCAGCCAAGGAGGTGGTGGTGGGGACCAACGTCCCCCTGGAGGACATGCCAGCAGTGGGACCCAACCCTTCTGCAATGGGCCCCATGGAAAAGCCTGAGGATCCCAGGGCAGACAGAAAAGAAGAAAGAGCCCCCAGGAATGTGCCTCCAGAAAGGTAGGTGCCCACCAGAGGAGGGGGAGGATGGGACCTGCAGGAATGGTGTCTCCAAGCCTCCTGCCAATAGAGCCTGGAGAGGACCCCCCAACACACACAGCGATGGGGGGCGGGGAATAAAAACCCTACGCATTAATCAAGTGCTTACTACAGACCAGGCACTGTGCTTCGGTCCTTCACTTGCAATTAATTCTCAAAAAACAAAACAAGGGACACCTGGGTGGCTCAGTCGGCTAAGTGTCTGCCTTCGGCTCAGGTCATGATCCCAGGATCCTGGGATGGAGTCCGGTATCAGGCTCCTTGCTCAGCGGGGAGCCTACTCCTCCCTCCGCCTACCTCTCTCACTCTCTCATTCTTTCTGACAAATAAATAAATAAAATATGTAAAACAAAACAAAACAAAAACAACTGGGGAGGAGATTCTGTTATTTCCATATGACAGACGAGGAAGTTGAGATTCAGAGAGGGAAAGTCATCTGCTCCAGTCAGGTTGCACATCTGGCAAATGACAAAGTGGGATTTGAACTAAGACCCACCTGACTTGCCCTAAGCAGCCTCCAGCAGGGGCGTTCTGCGGCTGGTTGGGTCCCAAACCCAATCACTGGATCCCTGCCCAGGGCCCCCACACCCAAATCACCACCTTTAGTTCCGCTGGACAACACTGCTCCCCCTGGTTGCCACTTAACTTGGTTATAGGGTAAGTTGAGTTCATGAAAAATACAAATAGTGATGATATGACCCTAGCTCCCATTTAGGAAGCACCCATTCTACTGGGTGTCAAAAACAATGTTACTCACAGACAACTCTGTAAAAGCATCTGTCATTAGCCCCATCTTACAGATGGGGAAACTGAGACTCAGCCAAGGTGGCAGAGCTAAATTTGAGCAGAAAACTGCCTGCCTCTTGTGGCTGCACACTCACCTCTCACATTGTACCCACCACCTTTGAAACCCTACAGCCGTGTGCTTCATGCCCTTGGGAGACTCCTCAATCCCATCCATAGCAGTCTCCAGCTTTTCAACTCTCACAGCCTGTGTCTAAACCTCACGAGTCAGATGTGATTCTTGAAATAAAGAAGAAAAAACCCCCAGCTGAGCAAAAATAAACCTCTCTTCAATGGCTTTTCCCTGATACACCAAACACAGCTTCTGTGCACTGGGGTAATTTGAGTCTAGACCTCTGTTCAATGGGGAGCAAGACTTTGTAAAGCTGCAGGATGAATCCAGCCCAGACTCTGCCTCTTACTGACTGCATGACCTTGGGTAAGTCTGTTCCCTTCTCTGAGCCTCAGTTTCCTCGTCGGATAGAAGGGTATAATGAGAGTACCTACCTTGTAGGGCAGTGATGAGAATTCAAGAATAACATACAGGACTTGTAAAATCTTAGCACAGTGCTTGGCACACCACAAAGAGTAAGTGCCTTTCCTTCGTCTCTGATGGCTCCAGGCTGCCGTCTTCTGCCATCCCCCTCCTTAGTTCAGCCTTACTTGGGCGTGGAGGAGCAAGGATTGTATGTGAGGGAGAGGGCCTGACAGGTTCTGGGCTCTTCTGAGGCATCCTAAGGTCTGAGATGTGCATTGGGAGTTTGCAGGAGCGGGGCGCGTGGAGGGGCGTGTCTAGGGGGCGTGGCCTTTTCAGGCTGCACGGGGAACTGTCGGGGGAAGCTGGCGTTGGAACCGGGCTGGCCGAGGAGGAAGGGTGTGCTCGGGGGGGTGTGGCCTTCCCAGCCCCGGCCACGGACAGACGGGGAGAGGGCGGAGCGAGACGGGAGGCGGAGGGGCGTGCTGGAGGCGGGGCGTGTCCTTCCCGGCGGGAGGTGTAAGCTGTGGAGCGGCCCCCGGCCGAGGGCGAGGGGCGTGTCAGGGGCGTGGTCTACAGGTCAGGCTCCGCCCCCGGAGTACTGCGCTGAGCTCCACAGCTCCGTGGCCTGAGAAAGGCGGGAGCCGTCGGGCTGAGGAGGTGTCCAGGCTGCAGGCGGTGACCGCGGGGAACCATGACTGCAGTGGGACGAAGATGCCCCGCACTGGGACCCAGAGGGTGAGTGACCGAGCTGGGCCTGAGGAGGGCCTGCGGGGTTGGGAATGGTTTGAGGGGAAATCAGTGCCCTTGGGGTAACCAACAAAGCAGGATACCCTGTTAGCATCAGGGACTTTTAAGTTTCCTTTTGGTGTAATTCTGTCCCTGCCTTGTCCTTGCACAGGTTGGGCATTTACTCCGCACAACAGTCCCAGAATAGGGGCACTATTATGATCCCCATTTTACTGATGAGGAAAGGGAGATTTACTTGCTGGTCCACAACAGTATCGAAGGTTAGAAGTCCACCTTCCTGGCTCGTGCCCTTAAAGGCTGGGCAGCCCGTTCCCCTCCAATAGGGCCAGGATCTCTGGGAAGGATGGTCCTGAGAAACCTTGAGGATGCCAAGTCTAGGACCCAGGCTTCCACCCTGTGGGCAGGGGCCCTGGTGGTCCTGGAAGTGCCTCTGGCATCAGGCCTGGCCCATAGCTGGCAGAGGAAACAGACTGCCCTCCATCCCCCAATCATCCAGAGTGTCCAGTGATCCTGAGGGGGGTGGGGTCAGCAGATCCGACTGAGGCCCCTCCTGGTGTCCTGAGACCCAGTGTCCCACTTGCCCTCCAGACCAAGCAGGAGGCCAGGAATTAAACGTTTCTTCCAGGAGCCCCTGAAGCCCAGCCCTGGGTCCCGGAGAGTTGCTTTGCCTGTATGATCTCAGATTTGCCCTGCCCTACTCTGGGCCTCAATCTCTCAGCAACCCAGATGGGACTGGAATGGTCTCTGATGATACATACAGTTTGGAGAGGAGGATATTTGAGAACTGCCACCGAGCGAGACTGGGGCCCCATTCCCGAGTGTCCCAAGGGGGTCATCTCAGTGGCTGTTCAGGGAGTGGTCTAAGCTGAGGTAGATGGTGTCCCTCCCCTACCCCCTGGGAGGCAGGCTGCACCTGGAGCAGAAGGAAGGAAGAGGTGAGGCTGCAGGAGTTTCCTGGTGCCCTGTTCCCTGCTGAGATCATGGAGGATGAGGAGGAAGGAGGGAGGAGGGGCCAGTAGCACAAGGGCTGAAGGGCCTATAGCCTCCCAGAAAGGAGAGCACCAGCCTTGCCTCCCCCTCCCCGCCCAGCACCTCAGCCTTCTGCAGGGAAATAGCAGGTCCAGAGAGCCCTGACACCCTCCCCTTTGGTCCGTGGTGAGGAGGAGGAAGGAGAGGCCCCAGCAACTTCCACCCACACCCACGCCTGCACACAGGAACTGTCAGGCCAGGGTCCTCCAAGAGGTGGTCAAGATCTGGCTCACAGCTGGCCAGACCCTGCCTGAAGCACCCCACAGGTGCCATCTACTACCCAGGCCCTGTGAAGGGCACCTCTACTTGCTTCATTTTACCGGCGAGGACGCTAAGACTCAGAGAGGGGAAAGGATTTTCCTGGGGTCACAGAGAGATTAAGTGACAGAGCCTAGATTTGATCCCAGGCTTGGCCAGCCCCCAAGTCACTAGGTCATATTTCACCTCCCGCCAAGTACAAATCCCAAAGCCATTTCTATGTTACTTAAATGACCTCCCATAAGCCCCTGGAAGGGAGATAATGGGAGCTCATTTTACAGATGAAGGCACTGAGGTTTTGTGAGGTTGCTTGAGATGACACTTTAGTTGAGTTGGAATTTCATTCACTTGAATATTTACTGTGATGCAACTATGCCCTAGACACTCTTGCAAGTTTTGGGGAGACAGCAATGAGCACAGCAGACAAAACCCTGCTATCATGGAGCCCCCATTCCAATGTGGGGGAGACGTGATAAGTAAGACAAGGAGTTATATGGTCATACAGAAGAGAAGTGCTGGGAGAAATACCGAAGCCAACTCGGGGGACTGGTCACAGTGGGAGAATGTCTGGTGGTAGCAATTTAGGGAGGTGAGCCAGGAGAAAGTTCTCTTTGAGGTGATGTTTGGACAAAGGGATGAGGGAACAAACCCTCTTGATATCTGGGGAAGAGTGTGCCAGACCAAGGAAGATCAGGTACAAAGGCCCTGAGGTAGGAGTGTCCTTGGCATGTTTGAGGAGCAGCCGAGACCCACAGTGGCTAGAGGAGATGAAGATGGGGGGCTGGGGAGTGGAGTGGTGGGAGGCGAGGCCAGAGAGGAAACGGGCTCGGATAATGGAAGGCCTGGAAGGCCCAGCAAGGACCTGGCTTTGACCCAGGGAGATGCAGCCATTCCTGGCCTTGAGCAGAGGAGGGCCTCACTCTGATTTATGTTTTAGGAGGCCCTCTCCTTTGAGGAGGGTTTGAATGCAGTTCTACTCATCGTAAAGTGTCACACCCAAGCGTCCTTTCCTCCCTGCCAGATCACAGAGACCCAGGCCCCTCCACCCCACCCACAGGGCTGTTCAGAGGGAGATTTGGAGAACGTGGCACCCCACAGGAGAGCCCGGGACACCCAGCCCTGTGCCAGGCACTGAGAACAGGCCAAGAACCATCCCCCCCCCCCATCCCATTTCCTTTTGGAATGTTGATTCTGGTCCAAGAATTCCCAACACTCCCCAGAGTCTCACGACCCTCTCAGCCCTGCAGAGTGACGTCAGCTGCTGGGCATCTGGTAGTGATTACCCACCAGGGGAGGGGGCTGTGGTGGGCCCAGCCTGTTCGGTCTCCTCAGGCTCTGGGCGGCTGGTCCTTGTCTTCCGAAGGGGCCCAGCTGCTCCCGGATCTCATTTCCTGTGGAGACTTTCTCACAGTCCTTGAGACCCCCGGATGCCTCAGGCTGTGGGAACTGCACTGGCTCAGGAAGGACAGACTGTACCCCCACCCCCAGCTGGAGCCATATCCCCCGAAACCCTCAGGGGACCTTGTTTGCAGAATCCTGGACCTCTGTGGAGTATGGGGAGGAAGTTGGGTACATCACTGACTGCACAACATTGAGCAACTCCCTTGCCCTGTCTGACCCTCAGTTTCCCCATCTGTAAATTGGGGACGATAACAGCACCCGTGTCATAGGGGCATTGTGAAGGCTCGATGAGGGAGACCATTTGTCCTGGTCTTGGCCCATGGAAGCTCCAGTACAAGGAACTGCTCTTGCTTTCACCATGCCCGTGTTATGGAAGAGTTCACTGAGGCCCACTGAGGGGGACATGCCCAGGGTAACGCTGCTTCCCCCCCCCCCCCCCCGGCCCCAGTGGAGGGCCCTCTCCAGAGCCTGAGAGGATCTTCTCTCCCCCATTCCTGCTCCATTCCTTCTTCTTGACATCGATTCTGGGCTCATGGTCCCTTTGAAATACTAGTTTTCTTTGCCCTCCCCTCCCCACCTTCTCCTCGTCTCCACTCTGGAGTGCTCCTCTTTCTGCAGGGGAGCCTGCCTCGTGCAATGAATGAAGTGGAGCCAACCCGGATCTAGTCTGAGCCAGCGGTGTGTCCTGGACCAAGTCACAAACTCCACACATGCCCTCCCCTTTGCTCTTCTCCAGCAGAATTTGAATATCAATTAGTAGCTCTCAGGGCTCAGAAGCCTCAGAAAGAATCGCCCCCATCTGTCCTATCCCTTTCTAAACACCTGCTGGCAAGCTCACCACTGTCAAGAAGACCGAGGGCACAGAATGGTGGAGAAGGAGCAGGGATGTCTTCAAGACAGTGGCAGCCCATCTTACAGGAGGTGGGGCAGGGCAGGGGCTAAAGCCAAGAGCCTACCTGGCAGAGAATCCCAAAGGCCCCATGGCAAGGTGCCCCAGGGAAAGACAGGGCTTTCTACCTCTGCTCTCTCTGCCCAGGGCCTTTAAAAACTAAGGAGCACAGAGCACTATTGCTTTTTGGCCAGGGTGAGTGACGGTCGGAGTGAAGGGTCGAAAGAGTCTTCAGTCCCCCAGGAAAGGCAGAATGGGAGATCTCCATGGCTGGCAGCTGGGGCAGCAAGAGGAGCCCCATGGGGTTTGGGAACTCTGTACCCCTCCTTTTCAGGACCCCTGTGGCCCCTCTGGGGAGACAGTTATGCCCATTTTACAGACGAGGATGGTTGGACCTCAGAGAGGTGAAGGCAGGGGGAAAGCTGAGAAGCAGGAGGCAAAGGTTGGGGAAGTGTCCACTTGAGGCCACGTGGCCAGGCCTGGAGGCCCAAGGGAACAAACTGGGGGTCAGAGAGGCAGTAAACAGGTAGTGGGCCTCTGCAGAGGGCAAGGCTGCCCGTGGCAAGGGAGGGCCAGGGCGGGATGGGACAGCAGCTGCTCTCTACTGCCTTTCCTCCAGGATCTCTTGGGGAACCTCACCCTTTCCCCCTGGGCCAGGATGGAGGCCTTGAAAGGAAAGCTCAGATTTAAACCTGTGTTGGGGAAATAAAGGATAATGGGCTCTAATTACTGCTCATTAATCCAATTAATTAAGCTAATGTATGCAATAAGTGGTATCAGTTATCGGAACAAATCAGTTAATACAGGCAATTAAAGGGGTTGGTTATTTGAATAATTAATGTGGCTGATTAATGGGACTGATTTAGCTCAATTGTCAGTATTATTTATTAATTGATTTCACCACTAATATTAGAGAGGAAGTGCCTTTTAGGTCCATGAAATAAAAAATAAGTTAATTAATTGATGGAGCTGAGTTTTTAAAAATGGAAGCTTTGATTTCTGCATTTGATCATTACAATGGGAGGGAGAATGTTCTAGAAATCTCTAAGCACACTGCGCTCTGAAGGCCAAATAGGAACCACTCTGGCCCTAAGGGAGAGAGGAGGTTCCAAACACAGGGAACATCATGTGCAAAGGCCCTGAGGCTGGAGGGAGCAGAGCTCTTTGGAGAATGTGCAAGCAGGCTAGGGTGCAAGGAGGAGCAAGGGGAGAGAGGAGGGTTGGCTGACTGTGCCAGCCACAGAGAGCTGAGCCTTGAGAACCAGACTTTGTTGCATGGGGCTGCTGTGTGACATGTATTCATTCAAAAAAATCTTTATCGGGTGCCTGGCGCTGCTCTAGGCAGATCCCAATTCCTGTCCTCTCAGAGCTTATGTTCTAGTGAAAGAAGATAGTCAATGCATGGCCGGTCAGATGAAGTGCTTCAGAGAAAAAGTAGAGGGGAGGGAGGTGGGAAGTTCTCACTTTCAGATGGGTGGCGGGGGAAGGCCTCACTGAGAAGGGGACATTTTAGTAAAGATCTGATGGAGGGCAGGGTGGGAACTTGGTGGCGTCCGGGGGGGAGAGTAGTCCAGCAGAGGGAGCAGAAGGTGCAAAGGCCCTGAGGTGGGGGACAAAAGCCAGCAGGAAGCCAAGCGTGGCTGGAGCAGCGAGAGTGAAGGGATCAGGGTAGGACATTGGGTGGGAGAGATGGTGAGAAGCCAGCCTGTAAGGCTGTCGTGGGACTTGGGCCCTTACTCTGAGTGACACTGGGGGCCACTCCAGTGAGTTGAAGCAAAGGAGATCCGTGATCTGACTTTCACTTTAACAGGAGTGCTCTGGCTGCTGGAGTGAGAACAGGTCCCAGAGGACACACACAGAGGCAGGGAGGTCAGTGATGGGGTGTGGCGATAGTCCAGGCCGGGGATAACAGTGGATCAGAGGCAGCCATGGTGACATTATGGCTTGGAAATCCTGGAGTATTGTAGAGGGGCAGGGTGATGTGATGGGGACTAAGTGTGGCCCCAAGCCGGCAGTTTCTTGGGCCTCAGCCTCTGCCCTGAGCTCCCCCATTGGCTCTGCCCACCCCAGCCCACTGGTACTTTGGTGCAGGCACCCCCCCTCCCCAAGGCTCTGTTCCCTCCCCAGGGCCCAAGGGAAGGAGACAGGAAGCAAGAGGAAGCAATGGGGCGATCCCAGTGTCCTGGCCAATCTGTTCCCAGCAGTGGGCGGATTTCCGGGACTGAATAGCCGGAAATTCTGGGATGGGACACCTCACCCGGGAAAACCTGGCAGAGGTGAACGTTTGGGGGAGGGGTCCCCACTCTACCTCGCTCCCACCACTGCTTCTCAGTGAGGAGCCCCTGGCTTCAGGAGCTGGGGGAGCCCCGTGTGGAATTCTGCCCTGGGAGTACACACCTTATCCATGTAATTTAATACAATTACGTTTATTTTATTAAATTTATGACATTTAAATTTAAATATTGGCCTTTTGGATGGGAGGAAGCAGTTCCCCGATGTTTGACCTCCCTCCCCATTTTGCAGATAGGAATACTGAGGCCTCTCCTATAGCCAGAGAACCAGGGCCCAGCCTGATAAAATTAATCCTCATGCTAGGGACCAACACTGGTTATTTACTATTCATGTCTTCCTTTAAGCAATCGTAAGCTCCTACTACGCGCCGGGCACTGTGCTGGGGGCTTAATGATGAATAAGACAAAGTCAATGCCCTCTGAAGGTGTCAGGTAGTTAACAGTCAACAGATAAATGTAAAATGATCATTTCAGGCAGAGACTGAGGAAAATAAAGCAGGGCTGAGGACAGAGAGTGAAGGACCAAGGACTCTTCTAGGTAGGATGGTCAGGGAAGGCTTCTCTGAGGATGGACATTAAGCAGAGCCCTAAATAAACTAGGGGGAGGGGCAAGCTGCATGAAGATCCGGAGGCAGGGCATTCTAGGCGGAGAGAACAGCAAAGGCCCTTGCAAGAGTGAGCTTGGCAAGGAGGCCAATGTGTCTGGGCAGAATGAGGGATAGAATGAGTGAGGGAGGCATGTTGGGGGTTGGCAAGGTGGGTGGTCGGGCGCCACCAGGCTACCGAAGGCCTTGTAGGCTGGGGAACATATGTTCTGGTTGATGCCTGTTTTTCTGGCATAATGATGGTACCTCTTTACTCTCACAAGGGAAGAAAGTTCTGGCTTGGATGATATATTACATGGCCAGCCATTTGCAGGCCACGGAGAGGGGTTTAGATCTTGTTCAGTGAGAGGAGAGTGGCCAGGGGAGTGTGGGGGGTGCTCTGTGCCCATGACCTGCTTGTTTTCACCTAAGTGCCGCTGGGGGTGGAGTGGAGGGCGAGCGGGATGTGAGGACAGACAGAGAGCCAGCAAGAAGGCTGCTTGCTGTGTGCTCCACAGAGCACAAGGGGCTCCTGGATGGAGCAAGGGCTGACCCTGAGAGAGATGTGGTCAGGACCTATTTTGAAAGTAGAGCTGCAGGATTTCCTGATGGGGTGGGTGTGGAGTGAGCGGAGGAGGAGGCACAAATGACTGCAGATTTTTTGGCCAAACAAAGCAACAAGGATGCAGCTGACATCAACCGAGATGGGAAGCGGACGTGGGGAGCAGGGGCGTGGCAGCAGGGGGCGGGTAGCGACAGTCCAGCTTTGGATATGACAAGTTTGCCATGACTTCAGACATGCAAGAGGAGATGCTAAGGAGGGAGTTAGGAAGGGCAGGTCCAGGCTGCATCAGAGAAAGGATGGCATGTAAGGTCAAGGACCCGGGGAGGTGGCACAGTGTCCCTTGCCCCTCACGAGGAAGGATAGTATTTATCTGGTACCTGGGAAGGATAGCCACTCCCGGCCTCTGGCCTCTCCAGGCCCCTGAAGGCTGAGAGGATTGGTTCCACCACAGCCAACAGTCACCAGCTCCGTGTGCTGCTGAGTGGGCCATTCTGCACTAGGGAGAGAGTGTAGGGTGGATGGGGGGCAAGGAGGCTGAGCCCCAGCCTGGGGCCACCAGTGATTGGAGTGGAGTGGGGTAAGAACTCTCCAGCGTCCTGAAGCTGGATGAAGACAGCATGATTCTGGAAGCAGGCTGCTTGTTAGGCATGTAATGTTGATCAGCTCCCAGAGTCCTTGCAACAGCCCGTTGAGGCGGAGCTGTCATTATTCCCAGTTTCCCAGTAGGAAACCCAGGCTCAGAGAGGTGAGGGGACTGATCCAAGGTCACACAGCTGGCGAGTGGAGGAGGAGCCTGCCAGCAGGCTCTGGTGAGTGCTGTCTGGTGCGGTGCCCCCTCCTGTCTTCAGGATGAGCCCTCTGGGACGCTAGGGCCAGGTGCTGGCACCAGGCAGGTGGGCAGAGGCTGACAGCCAGGGAGCCAGGTAGGACTGGGGACACTCACCTCTCTTCTCTCCTTCCAGGGTCGCTGGAGAGCCAGAGGCTGGCGGGGACTATGTGAAGGTAAGTGGGGCTGGGCAGGGATGGCTCAGAGCCTGCTCCATGAAGGGCAGAGTTCTTTTCTGAGACTTGTTAGAGGCCAGACCTCACTGCCTGGTCCCAAGAGGAGAGGGTCTCAGGGTTGGAGTGGCGCTTGGGATCTGGTTTCACTCCCAAGGATCTTCTTCCCATGCCTGCCATCATTCTCTCCTGGCCCCAAATCCAGGACCCCCCACAGTTTGTGACCACCAGACCCTCCCCCCCCACCACTTGTCACCTGCCCTGGGCCCTGAGATGTCTCCTTGTGCAGATCCAATCCCACCCACTCTCTGAGCATGTGCTGGTGTTAAGAGGTAGGAGCAAGAAAAGACGCCTCAGTTTTCATCACAGAGAATGGGCCCAGCTCACATTTACCACAGGCTGAATTTGTCCTGGACACTGGGAATGTTGAGAATGCAGCTTTGAAACAATGATGATAAAGAGAGTAACATAACATCACGCGAGCCTACTGTGTGCAGAGCCCCGTGGTGTTTGCCACCACTGGAGGGGAGACATTTCTGAGCTCTGTACATGAATGAGGTCTTTGACTTCCTCCCTCCCCACTGGGCAGGGAAGGCCTTTGTGTACCCATGGACATATGGGGAACTTGGAGCCCAGAGATGCCCAAAGATGCACAGTGATTTGGCCCATAGGCACACAGCTACTATGGGGCAGAACTGAGACTGCAATCCAATTTTATTTGATGCCAAGACCATGGACAGAGTCCTTGGCCTTCCACCTCCAGGAGCACGCTCGAGGAGCCAGGCTCCCTGCTGAGCATGGAGCATACAGCAGAGGGCTGGGAGCACGAGGTCTTGTGTTCAGAGGGCTCCTCGTCCAGCTGGGGACCAGGAGAGAATCACATGGTTGTTTGGGCTTGTGTTTTGTAATCCAGCAGATTTAGTCCCAGATCTGCCACTTACTTGCTACATGGCTTTGGTTTGTGGGTTACCTCCCTGAGCTTCAGTGTTCACTATATGAAATGGGGGTAGCAGTGGCTCCTCCCAACGAGGGTTGCTATGGGCTCAATGAATCTATGCCCATAAGTAGGGTTGCTGGGCCTGGAATAGAGCAGGCTGGCCCAGCTCCTGACCCCAGGGACATTCCATCACCCGAGATGCTGCCTATAAAGCCCTGTGTAAGTGACTAGCCATGAGGCAGCATGGGAAGTGCTCAGATATCTGCCCCTCACTATCATCAGAAGCTTCAGATAGGAAGCCACTGGAGCTCAGCAGGTTAAGGGATGACTTTCAGCCTGGGAGATGGGGAGGGGGAGATCAAGGAAGTCTTTCTGGAGGAGGAGGCATTGAAACCAAGCCATTGCAGTTGACCAGGAACGTTCGCCAACATCCTGTCCCCAAAGGAAAAGCTGAAAAGGAGCAAAGATAAGCAGAGATAGACAGTAGAGTGGTACAAGCAGAGGCAAGAGTGTGGGCAAGGTCAGAAAGCAAGCTGAGTGAGCCCAGGAAGTGCAGCCTAGGGTGGTGGAAAGTTGAGCTGGAGCTGCTCCTGGAATCTGGGCCCTGGCTCTTCATTCAGAGCCCTTACACCACAGGGGGACAGAGGCCTCAGGGAGAACTGGCACCAAAGCCAATGGGTAGGACACCGGGGACACACATTTTAGCGCTCCACAGTTTTCAGATACCTGGCAAGGTAGTGAGATCTCCATCACTGATGGTGGTAAGATCCTCATGAGGATTATTAGCTTTGTATTTTTCCTTTAGTTTATAGGGCTAAACATGTACTTTAAAATACTATAAAAGAAATAATACCTGTTCACTGGAACTGATTAAAGGATGAAGTCAAAAGAACATTAGTTTTAGCTTCAAGCCTCAGACGGTGGTAGAATCAATAGTCAGTTACCAACAGTCCATTCCTGCCCTGAGGTACTAGCTTCCAGAACTCCAGGGTTCTCAGACCACGATGTGAATAATTGGATTCCAAGTCAAGGATTCTGAAGTTCCAAGACCATAAAATTCCACACTCCGTGCTCAGAGCCTCATGTGTATTTGTGGAAAACAATCGAACAACTGAGGCCCAGAGAGGTAGACTCACCTCCCTAATGTCACACAGCCTGTCAAAAGGATTTATACCCTAGGCCTGACTGAAGCAGAGTCAGTGATGACCCCCCCCAACTTAATTCTAGGACAAAAAGTCCAGATTGTAAGACAATAAGCTTGACAATAATAGCATGCATTTATTGAACACTTACTTTATGCCTGGCTACTTAATGTGCATCAAAGTCAGCCAAGGCTCAGAAGAAAGAGTTCTGTGAGGTCAGCACAGGTATGTTTTCCAGATGAGTGAATCAGGGCTCCAAGAGAAGGGGCTGGTGGGGTGGAGGTGGGGGCCCCCGCTAGCTGAACCCAGGTTGGTGCCCTAAGCATTGAGCCTTACTGGCTCTCTGCACCCCCAGAGTCCGTCAGTCCAGCATCCGGTTGGATTCTTGATTCTCCGCCCGAGTCCCTGATTCCAAATCAGAGGTGAGAAATCCTGGACTCTGGGAGATTTCCCGAGGCCACAAAGGATTTGGTCAAACACATACAGGGATTTTTCCAGCTTTAGATATGATTTAATTCAAAGTCTTTGCCCGCTCCGGGTCAATGAAGGGTACCGTGAGCTGGGGGAGCCAGGAATCCGCCCCCCCCCCGGGCCTAGATATCCCCACCCCATCCCTCTCCCCCGCCCCGTGATCGCCCCCCTAGGCGGGTCCTCTGCTCCGCTTCCCCCGACCCCAGGCAGCCCTGCCGGGACTTGAGCGCGGGGGGCTAGGGGCGGGGAGCGGGGGGCGGGCGGAGGGAGGAACAATGGCCCCCTCCCCTCCCCTGACCGGCTGGAGGGTGGGGTCTCCCCGCCCCGCCTCCCCGCTCCTCCCCCGCCAAGGCGATGAGGTAATCGCGCCGCCGAGAGGCACGCGCAGCCGGTGCCCAGCCCGGTCGGTCCCCGCGCCCCTGCCCCGCCGGCCGCCGCCCCCGCACCGGCCCGGCCCTGGACGCCCGGCCCCACCATGACCGAGCGGTGCAGCCTGTGGAGCGCCCTATCGGCCGCCGCCTGCTGCTTCTACCGCGGCTCCTTCGTGCAGGTGCAGGTGAGGGGGCGGCTCGGCTCCCGCCAGGCGCTCCGGGCTGGGACCCCGGCCGCTCCGCCCCGGGCCCGGGGGCCGGGAGCCGCAGCCCGGTGGCGCCTCGCAGGGTCTGGCGAGGCAAGGGCAGGGGCAGGGGCGGCGGGAGGGGGCGGGGTCGCCCCGGCCTCACCTCTGGGCGCCCGGCCGCTCCGCAGGGTGAGAGTCCGGGCTGCCGCTCCCGGGACTCCGGGCTGCGGGGCTGCCGTTTCGGTCCTGCCTCCTCCGGCGGAGCTGGGGCACTGGGTCCCGGGAGCTGCGGTCCCCGGTGTCCTGCCGGTACTCCAGCGAGCGCTCCGGCCCCTGCGGCTGACCCGGGCAGCCTGGCTCCCCATTGTACCGGGAGCGCAGGGCTGGGGTCCGAAGGCTGAGTGAGGGGCGGGAAACTGAAGGGGTGCTGCGGGTGCCGGGGCTAGGGCCAGAGCTTCCGCCACTCTCCCGCCCTCTAGGTGGGCTGGGGCAGGCTCGGGGCGCGGGGCTCCCAGCCCAGCCAGCCGGGCAGTGCGGGACGGCGCCGCGGCGGTGAAGGGGTTAAACGGAAGGGGGTGGAGGGGAGGACCCGGACCCCGCCTCTGCGGAGCATCATCTGGGATGGCCTTGCTAGGGGTTGCCAGACCGTAGGAAGCTGGACGGGGCTTGCTGGGCGCGGGCTGGGGGTTAGGGCTTAAGACCCAGACCGGGGGTCTCTGCGCTTTTGCCTCCGGAGCCCCCTGGGGGACGCCGGGCGCGTCACCTCTGCGCTCCCCCGGGCTCACACACACGCTCGGAGCCCGCCTGAATGACGGCCCCGCCGGCAGCGGAGCGCAGCATCCCCGCACCGGCCAATCAGGCGCGCGCAGGCGGGGGGGCGGTGAGATCATCTCTGGCCAATAGCGGTGCGCTGAGCGCAGGGATGCTGCATTCGCGCCCCAGCCCGCAACTCCCACCCACCCACCCCAGTCTTGGGAGCTGGGGACCCCCTGGTCGAGAGTGAGGAGGAGGGCACAGGACCCTATGGTTCCCCACCCCCGGGTGTGGAGGAGGACCAAGTTGGTTCCCCCATATTCTCCCTGTGACCATTGATTATGGCTGGAAAAGTGGAACCCAGTCTCCCCACCCCCTGCCCCCTTTACAGATGAGGCTACCCAGGCTCAGAGAGGGCAAATGACTAGCTCAGTGTCACACAGTGGTAGGTAGAGTCTTGTGGCCAGGTTCTTTACCTCACAGCCCACTCCCCTTCTTTGCCCCATGTCTATCTTGCTCCAGCTGTGGAACTGGGGTGAGTTCTCAATTACATGCTTTTTGTCAGGAAGAAGAACCCCAGAAGGCTGGGGTACTGGTGTTCTCCTCTCCCCTGTGACTCCTTGTCTTCCCTCCCCAGGGTGTGGTGTGGTATAGGGAGGGAGGCCAAGGACCCCGAAGAATAAGGAACTCCATACAGAAGTGTAGGTATCTGAGGACACCCCAATTTCAGTTCAATCCTTGGCTTTCCTACTCTCGAGGTATCAGTTTCTACCCTGGGTAGAGGGCATATGGAATCCCCATCCCCAGGACCTAGCTTTTCCTAAGCACCTGTACCATCTCTGACCTCCACCATCTGTCCCCAAAGCCCTACAGGCTCCTCAAAAACCCCAATTTTCATGGGCCCATCACCAAGTTGCTCCTGCTCCAGCTTTGCTCACCTCTGCAAGTGTCTCATTGTCCTCCCAGGATCTCCATCTGAAATCCTCTCTGACCCCTCCACCCTCTTCCCGGTCCTGATCAATGGCTACTTAAACACCCTTTTCCCAGTCCCCACCCCCATGCCCCGCCCTTCCCTGCCAGTGCCTGGAAAGCACTAAGCCACTCTCCATACATGAAAAACCCTCTGTGGCTCTGCTGTGGCCTCTGGGTAAACCCCAGCTCCCCACAGCAATCTGACAGCCCTGCTCCACCTGCCCCCATCATCTCTGCCCCTCTGAAGCTTCCCCTCACCCCAGGATCTTGGCTCTGCCTGCAGGGCCCTGACTCTGCCACTCTCTGCCCAGAAACTCTTCCTGGCCCACCTGTTTGCCTGTCTGTCCCTGCCCTGATGCTTTTGCTGAGCTCATCCAGTCCTTCTGCAGGCCTCCGTGGAAACGTCACCTCTACAGGGACTCGACTCCCTGACTAGATGAGGAGGTACCCTCTTAGGTGCTCCCAGAGCTATCTGTGCATCTCTGAACACTCAGAAAACTGGAATTGCTTGTCAGTGTCTGCGTAGCTCTCTCAGAGGTCATCTGTCCTGATGACCTTGGGGCCTCAGCCCCTGGCACAGGACCTGTCCCAGAGTGGGGGCTTAATCATTGTTGAAATAATGAAGTCAGAGACTCTAGATATCACTGAAGCTGGGAATTAGGCTGTCTTGGGAGCAGTGTGGATTGGGGTAAACTGAGGCAGTGTGGGAGCAGAGGGGTGGGGAATGGAGCTGCAGAGATAGGCTCTGAGATCTTTGGAAGGTCTGAAAAGGCAGGGAGTGGATTAGAGGACCCTTGGACCTTGGTGAGTAGGGGGTCCTGGAGAGAGACTGTCACCTGGACTGAAGCCAGGCCCTCTAGTGCCCCTTTCATCTGTCTTGCTGTCTGGCCAGTTCGGGACCAGATCTACCTGTCCTAGAACAGCCATCTTTGGGGCCCAGAGTTGGGGGGTGGGAGAGGAAACAATGTCGCATGTCCCCACAGTGACAAGGACATCTATGGGCTAGTCACAGTACTCTGGGGTATTGTCTCCTTTCATCCTTGAAACCCAAGGAGGCAGGTTCTGTAATTATACCCATTTTATAGAGGAGGAGACTGAGGCCCAGAGAACTCACAGGGCACAGCCAGGATTGGACTGTGCTTTGTGGTGGGGCTGCACCTGGCAATAGGAACTCTCCTCCCTCTGCTCTTAGGTATCTAACCCTGGGCCATGGTAACCAGGAAACCAGGAATCTCCTCCTTGGGCAGGTGGAAGGGGGGTAGTCCTGGGCATTATCTTCATCGAGTGACCTTTGGCTTCCCTGCTTGGCCACAGTTTTGCCATCTGGCCAGGATTGCTTGAGAAGGCGAGGAGGAAAGGGCCTTGGGAATTGTAAAGGACAGCAGAAATGTCTCTGTGGGGGCCTCTGCTTCCCTGTTTATAGCTGCCTCCTCCACCCTTCCACTCTATAATTCAGCATCCCAGAATGTATCATCGTCCATCCAGCCTTATGTTTTTGTCCTTGCCTTTACCTGGGTACCTGCTGCCTTACCTCCCAGATCCACCTATAGAAATCCTGCCTCTCCCCTGTGCAAGATCAGTTTGATATTTTTGGTGCAGAGGGAGTGTTTTGTTGTTACCATTTCCTCCAGGAAGGCTTCCTGGACCACTCTCCACTTCGCCTATATTTAATCTTCTCTCTTATACAAGCCACCCAGCTCCTTGCCGCTGTCCAGTACTGTGGTGCTGACCTTATTCTGCTCAAATGTTCCTGTTGCTTTTCCTTCCCCCCCCCCCCCCCCCCCCCCCCGCCGGGACTACGAGCTTCCTTGAGGACAGGGCCTGGTTTGTTTATTGTCTCGTTTACTCCTGGCGCATAGCACAGGGCCTGGAGCACAGTAAGACTGAGATTTCCTTACTCCTGCTAGGATGGAGACTCAAGGGTGAGGACCTCTCTGGCACCTGTGCCTGAGTTTTCCCAGGGTCCCGGGATGGAAGCAGCTCACCTGGAGTAGGGAGGGGTTGGAGGAGAAGAAAGAGGGCTTCAGACCAGATGCCAACTCTTTGCTGTCTCCTGCCCAGTTCTCCAAGGAGAAGTACATCCTGGACTCTTCCCCTGAGAAACTGCACAAGGAGTTGGAGGAGGAACTCAAACTCAGCAGCACAGATCTCCGCAGCCATGCCTGGTACCACGGCCGCATCCCCCGTGAGGTGAGTGGGCCTTAGGCGGGACCTCAGCCCTAGACGCCCAGAGAGGCTCTGACCTGCTGCTTGGTGGATTCAGTCCGAGAGGACTGCAGTGAGGTCTAACTCTGTCATTTACTGACTCTGTGACCTTGCACAAGTCACTTCACCTCTCTGAGCCTCGGTTTCTTCTTCTATGAGATGGATGGTAATGATAGTACCTGCCTTAAAGGGTTATTGTGAGAATAAATGAAACAATGCACATAAAGCGCTTAACTTGATGTCTGACATGTGGTGGGCTCAGTGTTATTATTAGTGTTGTTATTGCTATTATTATTATCATTATTTTTAACTGTTGTTTTTTTTTTTTTTTCATGGGTCTATACATTAGCCTCTTATGTGTTTGGTTAGTGAGTGTCAGGGCCTAGGATTCTCAGTTTTGGCAAAGTTGAGTTTCTGTGCTGAGGCCCAGATGGGCTGATAGTCACCTGTTCTCTCTTTCATTCATGCCATGGATCTTTGTCAAGCACCATGAATGCAGAGAGAAAATGGGTGGTGGCTTCCCCTGAGGGCTGATAGTCCAGTCAGAGGCCAGTGGAAGAAGTGCAGGAATGGAGCATCCAGCAGGGAATGCGGGCTGGCCCTGAGGAGGGGGAACTGAGGACAGAGGCCAGTGAGAGATGGACAGGAGTTCACCAAGTGGTCAGGGTGGGAAGGATGTCCAGGAAGAGAGGGCAGCCTGAGAGTACAAAGGCCCAGAGAGCTCAGAGAGCACTGGGTGCTTGGAGGAATGAGGATTGGGAATGCACCCTGAGAAGGAGCAGGTCTGAGACCTGAGTTTTAGGTCATGGCGACCCCCAGCTCCCCCAGGCTCTGTGTCCCTGTGACTTACGTTCCAGGGTGTCATGTCCTCCCATTCCCAAGCCTCTGTACACCAGACCCAGGGCCCGTGGCTGAGTTGCCCACTCTGAATCTGGGTCACTGCATCCTCCTTCCTAAGCTATAGATATCTCTGTTCCCCGTGTCCCCCAGATCCTGGGTCTGACCCTGCCCGGGCCCTGCTCCAGCCTGATCACTGCCTCCTGCAGGTATCAGAGACCCTGGTGCAGCGCAACGGCGACTTCCTCATCCGGGACTCTCTCACCAGCCTGGGTGACTATGTGCTCACCTGCCGCTGGCACAACCAGGCCTTGCACTTCAAAATCAACAAGGTGGTGGTGAAGGCTGGGGAGAGCTACACCCACATCCAGTACCTGTTCGAGCAGGAGAGCTTCGACCACGTGCCCGCCCTTGTGCGGTACCATGTGGGCAGCCGCAAGGCCGTGTCAGAGCAGAGCGGGGCCATCATCTACTGCCCTGTCAACCGCACATTCCCACTGCGCTACCTGGAGGCTTGCTATGGCCTGGGCCAGGGCAGCGGCAAGGCTGCCGGCCCCGCCAGCCCCTCGGGCCCCAAGGGCAGTCACATGAAGCGGCGCAGCGTCACCATGACCGATGGGCTCACCGCCGACAAGGTCACCCGCAGCGATGGCTGCCCCACCAGGTAAGGAAGGACCCCACGCTAGGCCTCGGTCTCCCCATTTGGCAAGTGGGGGTATCCGTCATCAGAGTGCTGGTGAGGAGTGGGAGGCCCAGGCACTCTGAACTGGGTGGAATAACTGTCCTGGAGCCTCGGTGTGCAGTGAGGAAGAGATGGACACGGGGCTGAGTGCTGGGTTTGCAGGCAGGTGATAGCCTCAGCTCAGCTACGACTTGCTGAGCTCCCTGGGCCCTGCCGCTCTCCTCTCATGACCGTGTACCTGCCCATAAAGCGCCCTCCCTCAGATAGCCACCCCCAGCCTAGGGGACCCGTGGGTGCTGCCCTGTCCCTGCAGCCGCTGCTCCCCCTCCCCACCCACCTAGTGAGGCCAAGGCGGGCATCAGAGCAGAGGACTTTGCAATATGCAAACCGCTGCACAGGGGATGGGACGTTCCCAGCCACACTTTGATGACCCCCAGTTGCCTCTGGCCCTGGGTGGGACAAGGCCAGGACAAGCCGCAGAAGGGACTCATTTCTGAGGCCCTAGTGTGCACCTGGCCCTGTGCGGAGGGCTGTCTGCGCCCAAGCTCATCAACTCCCATGTCCTCCTGGGAGGTGACTCCTGGGCACACCCCCACTTTACAGATGAGGGGATAGGTTGGTTGAGAGAGGGGAAGCCACTTGCTGGAGGGTGGGAGGACCGAGATTCAAACCCAGGTCTGCAATTCCAAAGTCTGTACCCCTCATTTCTATGGCCTCCCTGGTTGCTTGCAGAGACCCGCCATCCTGTGCCACCAGCACTTGGATAGGTCCCATCTCCCCAGGCCTGGGCTGGGGGGCTGGGTGCTGTCAGCCAAGGAACTGCTGGTTGGATTCTCCGTGGGCAGTAGACACTTTGCCTGTGGTTTAGAATCAGTGCCCATAATGGTGCCAGGATCTGGCATTCTGAGCGTAGCGTGGGAGCAGTGAGGAGGTGCCAGTCTGGTGGGCCTGGTTCCCACAGGCTCCCCGTCCTTTCTGCTAGGCCTGCTTCCCAGGCAGTTCTCGAAGTTGGAGGCAAGGTTCTCAGGAAAGAGAGCCCCTGTGCGGGTGGTGGACTGTACAAACACTACCCTCTCTGGGCTTCAGTCTTACACTTGCCAATTAGTACTACACTCTCCAAAGCTTTCCTGCCTCTGAAGTTCGGTCAATCTAGGATAGAGGCAGAGGTGGGGATCCTAAGGCCCGCCGAGGGCCCTGCCCTCTGGGCTCTCTGCTCATGAACGTATCTGCTCCACAGCACCTCACTGCCCCACCCCCGGGAATCTATCCGCAACTGTGCCCTCAGCATGGACCAGATCCCAGACCTGCACTCGCCCATGTCACCCATCTCCGAGAGTCCCAGCTCCCCTGCCTACAGTACTGGTATGGCCAGCAGAGGGGGAGGGGCGGGTGGGGGAATCTGGTGGCAGTGACCTTGTGTGTGCACATGTGTGCTGTTTGTCTTTGATGACTTCTGTTACAGTGTGTGATTATATGTGTTTCTACCTCTTTACTGAGAGTGATGCCCTGCAAGAATTTCCACTAAAAACCAGCCAGTGGCACCACTGATACTGTCTCCACAGGTTGTCACACATTCTTCCCTAAACACAGGCCAACCAACTTGTCCTAACTACAAACTTGCCTTCGAACCAACTCCCCTGAGTGTAAAAGTCAAAATTCCTTGCCCCAAATGATTTATTGGGCATTCTCTGAACAACATGGCAGAGTGAAGTATCCAGGACTGAGGATTTCAAGCCCAGCTCTCCCACGTGCTGGGTAGTGAACTCAGGCAGGGCAGTTGACCCCTCTGACCCTCAGTTTTCTCCTGGTAGAATGAGGATCGTAGAAGTACTTACTTCTCAGGATGTTAGGGTTAAGTGGGCTAAGGTACAAAGAAGGAACTCGCAGGCAGGAAGAGCTCAATATACATCAGCTCTCATTTTGGATGATGGTTTGACTGCTGTTGACCAGAGTATGGCCAGCATGTCGCCAGATCCTAGCACATGAGTACTCAATAAATCATTGCTAACTCATTGAGAAATAATTCCACACAATGAACTCCAGCAAGTGCTTATTAGCATCCCTGAATCACGGCAAGCTCCTCTATGTAGTTCAGTGGTTCCCCAAGGCTGCAGCAGCCTTAGGGTAGGAGAGAGCAAACTCCTGGGGTCCAGGCAATTTGAGAGTATCCTTGAGGCCTGGTCAGTTTACCCGAGGCTGCTGGGCCTGGCCTGTGTGACTGGAAGGTGGCTGGGTTGAAGGAAGAGGTGGCAGGGAGGTGGGGACATCACCCCTTTGGGAAGAGGGTGGGAGAACTTCACTGGGTGGGGAGCTCTGGTAACTAGTCCTCTCCCTTTCTCTCCCTGCAGTGACCCGTGTCCACGCCACCCCTGCAGCTCCCTCAGCCACAGCGCTGCCTGCCTCCCCTGTCACCCGCCGCTCCAGTGAACCCCAGCTGTGTCCCGGAAGTGCCCCAAAACCCCCTGCGGAGTTGGACAAGGGCCCTTATGCCAGCCCCTCCCACACGCTCTGCAAGGCCTCCCCATCACCATCGCTCAGCAGCTACAGTGACCCGGACTCTGGCCATTACTGCCAGCTCCAGCCTCCTGTCCGGGGTAGTCGAGAGTGGGCAGCTGCTGAGGCCTCCAGCCGGCAGGCCAGGAGCTATGGGGAGAGGCTAAAGGAACTGTCAGAGAATGGGACACTTGAGGGGGACCGGGGCAGGGCCTTCATAGCCCCCATTGTGGAAGCCACCTCTTCCTTCAACCCAGCCACCTTCCAGTCACTACTGATCCCCAAGGATAATCGGCCGCTGGAGGTGGGCCTTCTGCGCAAGGTCAAGGAGCTGCTAGCAGAGGTGGATGCCCGGACGCTGGCTCGGCATGTCACCAAGGTTGACTGCCTGGTAGGTGCTGGGTGAGCACTGGGGTGGGGAGAGCACCTCTGTCCTGTGGCTTTGGGACAGGGGTCTGGGTGGTGAGAAGTTGGCCTCTAAATTCCCCAAGTATAGTGAATGGGCCTGGCTTCTGGCTTCATAGCTGTCCCTCGCTTGCTGTTTGACTCTGGGCTGATCACTTTACATCTCTGGGCCTCCATTTTCTTCTAAAAATGGCAACAACAACAACAACACAAGATATTCTTGCTTCCACCAGTTTGGCACTGGAACTGGGCAGTGCTGAAAGCCAGAGCTCCTTGGGGCACTTTTTGAGCCTGATGGGAGTCAGCCTGGCTGGTTCAGGGAATGTAAAAACCGAGACTACCTGCCCCCCCCAGTGGACAAAATGAACAAAACTCATAACCTAGACTCCTAAATTGTCAACGCCTGGGCCTTTGAATGAATCTTGACTATCTAAGGACCCAGACTCTCTCTGCCCCTCAATTTCTCCTTCTGAAGTTTGGGGGGCACTGATTACTTTATGTGGGGGCCACACTGGCCTCTCAGCTCAGGAAGCAAGAAAAGAGTGCAAAGATACTGCCCTGTGGAGAGTGCTAGGCATGAAGGGAGCAGTTCTGGGTTCTAGGCCCAGTGTGTGACTTTGGACAAGTCCTTTCCCTCCCTGAGCCTCAGGTTTGCCTTCTGGACTAAAGGTGTCCTGGTCATCTTTGGCACATATCAAACACCACTGGGCATTTTCCCATTTATCCCTCATTTCACGGAACTGAGGAGGAAATGAGGTTCATTTGCTCCATGGCAGAGGGTGAGAGCTGAAATTCAAACTCGCCATCCCAGCCAGGCTGCCCTCCTAGATAAAGCTCTCTGACTCCCAGATGGCTTGGGCCAGCCGCGACAGGAAATTAATCAGCCCTCGGGGCGTCCTTGCAGGTTGCTAGGATACTGGGCGTTACCAAGGAGATGCAGACCCTAATGGGAGTCCGCTGGGGCATGGAGCTGCTCACCCTCCCCCATGGCCGGCAGCTACGACTAGACCTTCTGGAAAGGTAAGGCAAGCACCTGCACCCGGGGCCTCGCGGGGAATCCCCCGGGCTACCTCGCTGCCCTTTTGCTGTGGCCGGTTGGCCAATCAGAGTCTCTCAGCCCGGCTCCCATGGGTTCTGGCTACGCCCTCTATCCATTGACGAATCGCAACTGCTCCGTATCAAGCTCCAAGCGATCCTAGTTTCCCCAAAGCCTGAGTCAATCCCCGAATTCATCTTTTGCACCCTCTTGACCAATCACACTCCGCGAGCCTTAGTCCTGCCCATCAGCTCTGGCTACTCTTCTTTCTTAAAACTGTTCCGCCGCGTGAATTCCACTGATCCATCACAAGTCCCTCCCTCAGCCCGGCGCTCAGAAGCCTCTGGCCCCTCCCCTGATTTACACTGACCAATCAGAAGCCCTTAGCCTTGCTTTCCCCTCACTCTGGCCGCGCCCCCTAATCTCATTGACCCTTTCCAACCTGTCACTTTGGGCTCGGCCCTCCGCCCCTCGGCGCCCGACCACAAGCGGTGACAGGACCTCTCCCCTCTGACCTGGCCGCTGTGACAGGTTCCACACCATGTCCATCATGCTGGCCGTGGACATCCTGGGCTGCACGGGCTCCGCGGAGGAGCGGGCCGCGCTTCTGCACAAGACCATCCAGCTGGCGGCTGAACTTCGGGGGACGATGGGCAACATGTTCAGCTTCGCTGCGGTCATGGGCGCCCTGGATATGGCCCAGGTACGGAGGGGCGCGTCTCGAGCTGGGCTTCAGGAAGTCGCCGTCTGGAGGGAGCCCTGGGATACGTCCGAATAGGGAAGAACTTGGTGACTTTTAGGCAGCATTGGTGAAAGGATAACTGTTGAGAACTGAGGTCTCTTAAGTGGTGACCTGCTCCAAGACCAAGTCTTGCCCCTTCTCTGGGACTCTGTTTACCCACCTGAAAAATGAGTGAGGAGCATTATATGAATTTCAAAAATAAATATAAAATGGCTATAATTTAGCAAGCACTTAATATATGCTAGGTGGTACACTAAGTACTTTATAAGCATTGATTCCTCAGAACAATCTTGTGAAGTGCCTTTATTGTCCCATTTTACTTATGAGAAATTGAGGCACAGCAGTACTTGCATAAGGTCACACAGTCAGAGACTGGAAAAGTCTGTTGCCAAGCCTGACCCTCCTCCACACTCTACACTTGCTCTCCTATGCCTAGTCAATAGTAACAACAGGGTCCCAGAGGCCATGGCTCAACTCCCAGCTCTGCTACCTAATTTTGGAAGGACCTTGGGCAAGTCATTGCCCTAGCTGAGCCTTAGTTCCCTCATCTGTAAAATGAGCTCTTGCAAGGCCTCCCAGGAGAATGCGAAGAGCAGCCAGCACTGTCCCTAGTACATGAAAGGTGACCACGATATAATAATTATTATCCCACATCTGGTTGTCCACTCAGCAGGGTGGCTTGTGGCCTGTGCAGGCCCCTTCCCTGGCTGAGCGCTCACAGTCTGCTCTCCCCAGATTGCCCGGCTGGAGCAGACATGGGTGACCCTTCGGCAGCGACACACGGAGGGTGCCATCCTCTACGAGAAGAAGCTCAAGCCATTTCTCAAGAGCCTCAACGAGGGCAAAGGTACCCCCCACACCTTGCTGTGTCACCTTGGACAGGCTCCAGCCCCACTCTGGGTCGGTAAAGACTCTCCCAGTGTGGACAATGACCAGAGCTTGACTGAGGTCTGCGCAGGCTAATCTCGTGCTCACTTTCTGTACCTGGCAACCGTGTGAGCCTCGGTCAGGACCAGGCTCAGCCCTCGGGGCTGCGCCGAGGCAGCAGTGGGTTCAGCTGGAGGATTCCAAAAGGAGAGGGGCTAGTCTTGGGAGTCGGGAGCCCTGGGGACTCAGTCAGGGACCTCAGGCAGACCCACCCCCACCTCACCTGTCTGCCGGGAGCGCCTCACCTTCTGCCGGGAGCGCCGTGGATGGTGGGGCCTCCGAGGTCTCTAAGCGCCTGCCTCCCTCCCTGCAGAAGGCCCGCCGCTGAGCAACACCACGTTTCCGCATGTGCTGCCACTCATCACTCTGCTGGAGTGTGACTCAGCCCCGGCAGAGGGCCCTGAGCCCTGGGGCAGCACCGAGCATGGTGTGGAGGTGGTGCTGGCCCACCTGGAGGCTGCCCGCACGGTGGCCCACCATGGAGGCCTGTATCACACCAACGCGGAGGTCAAGCTGCAGGGTGAGTCACGGGTCTCATCTGGGGGGTGAGACGGTCACTGGTCACGCTGGCCGGCCCTCCCTCCACCGGACTTGCTCTCCCATTTCCTCCAAACCTCCATTCGTGTTTCTCCGTTCCTCTGTCCGGCCCCGCTGCTGACTCCCTTTCCTTATCCCTGTTTTTCACTCGCTTATCAGTTCAACTGTGAGTGGAAAGTACCGGGTAGCAGTGGAGGGACACAGAGGTGATACAAAGAGCATCCTAGGCTTTCTTTGAGCTTTTGTTTTCTCACCTGTGAAGTGGACGTCCTAACGGGATTACTTTACAATGTTGTTTGCAAAGCACTTGGCCTGGGGCTGAGACACACCTGTCCTCCCTTCAAGGAGCTCCCAGTCTAGGGGAAAGGGAGATGTCCCTCG
Organism: Zalophus californianus; assembly: GCF_009762305.2. Taxonomy (NCBI): domain Eukaryota; kingdom Metazoa; phylum Chordata; class Mammalia; order Carnivora; family Otariidae; genus Zalophus; species Zalophus californianus. The sequence continues at coordinate 7,904,148 of NC_045607.1, forward strand.
TGAAAAGAGCAGAGAGGAAGTAGCTTCAAACTATCCAGCTTTTACTGCTTTAGGCATTATTTAAGTCATGAAAGTTCACTGTAGGCAAATTGGAAATTACAGCTGAGCAAAAAGAAAAAACAAAATCACCCACAATCACCCAGAGGCAAATGATGAGAACATCCTGGTGTTTGTCTTTCCTCCTTTTTCTTTTTCAGAGAGAACAACAAAATTTTTTTTTACTTAAAACACTTACTTGCAAAATGTGTATGTTTCTTAGGAAGAAGTTTGGAACTTACAGAAAAATACAAAAAAGAAAAAAAATCCCTCCAAATTGATATTCATATTTTATGTTCAGTAATTTAAATATTGCATGTTGCAAACATGGTTCACTGACAAAGCTTGTTGGAATCCTAGTGGAGCTGGTGGGGGGGAGGCCCTTAGGAACAGGGCCCTGAGGGATATATTTGCTTTGGGCAGGACCCCCAGCCTTCCCAGCTGGATGGTCATCCCCTGACCCCTGTGCCCTGCCTTGCAGGGTTCCAGGCCCGGCCAGAGCTCCTGGAGGTGTTCAGCACTGAGTTCCAGATGCGCCTTCTCTGGGGCAGCCAGGGTGCCAGCAGCAATCAGGCCCGGCGCTATGAGAAGTTTGAAAAGGTCCTCACTGCCCTGTCCCACAAATTGGAACCTGCTGTCCGCTCCAGTGAACTGTGACCCCCGCGGACCCCTCCCCTCTGCAGCTGCGGGCAGCAACAGGGACAGAGGAGCACAGACCTCTCCCCAGAGCACCCCAGAGACACTGTGATCAGCCCGAGAATGTTCTGGGCCCAAACCAGGATCTCCCTTGCACCTCCAGGTCCTGCATGGACCCTGGGCTCCATCCCACCTGTTACGTGCCCACCAAGTCTCCCTTCAGGAAGAACCGGAACCCTGTTCCTCCCTCCAGCTTCTGCTTCTCCCCTTCCTGCTGAGGTGCCCCGTGTTCGAGCCATGGGAGGGTCCTCACGCTTCCTCACTCTTCTCCGGGCATCTGCCCACAACGGACACCAAGGCCTCCACCCGGTTGTAAATATGTCTGTCTGTTCTGTAAATAGATGTACAGAAGCCATGTTCTTTCTTTCATATAATAAACTTTTATGACTCTTTCTTCTGTCTCTCAGGGGGCCCTGGTGGAAAGACTCCTCTTTCAGGTGAAAGGTGGAAAAATTCAATGGTAAATACTTATTTAGCACCTGGGACATTCCAGATTCTACCAGGAGCCACTGTTACAGCCAATACTAAAACCCAGTCCCAGTCCTGGAGGAGCTCACAGACCAGTGCGGGAAAGAAACAGCTAATTCCAACCAGGGGGAGAAATCCTGGCCAGCCCCTACTCCCACCCCGTTTCCTGCTTGGGGGAGCGCAGCAAAGGTTCCCACAAATGCACAACCAAGCATTCCAGGTGTTTGGAGTGGAAGGGCTTGTTGAAATTTAGGATTCCAACTCTCCCCCAGAAAATGGAACTGGAGGGAGAAGGGACTCTCCTGGGGTCACAGCAGCAGAATGAGGGAGGCTGGAACCTGGGTGTCCTGACCTGGAGTTCTTTCCCTTTTTCAACAGAGGGAACTACTTATTTCTTTTCAGGGTCCCAAAAAGCTTCATGCGTGCGTGTGTGTGTGTGTGTGTGTGTGTGTGTGTGTGTGTGTGTGTGCGCGCGCGCGCGCGTGCGCAGGGTGGGTGGGTCAGGGAATCTCTAAGAGGGGCCATGAAAGGAGTTCTCTTGATTCCATGGGTAGGAGAAGTAGGCAATGTGGATAAACACGATTCCCGTCCAGGCTGGAGGCCTGGGGAGCCTGTTCACTGAATATGAAACGTCTTGGGTCCTTTGCCTTCTGAATCCTTTGACCAAGAGAGGCTGGATAACAGTGCATTAGATCTTTGGCAGCAGCTTGACTTGGGTTCAGTTCTATTATTTACGAGCCTTGGACAGAGGCTTAACCCCTTGGATCCCAATTTCCTCCTCCATAAAATAAGGACAATAACAAAATCGATTCCTTAGGATTGATGTTAAAGCACTTAGGGCAGAGTAGCTGCTAGGTAGGGGACTGCCATGTTTCATACATAATGGATTACCAATAATCATTTATTGATCACTTTCCGAGTCAAAACACTTTATGTTCCTGTATCTCATTGAAACATCACCGTTTCTCTGTATGGCAGGTACTGTTATCATAAGACGTATAAGGCACCTAACACTAATGGCACCTAGTAAGTGCTCACCAAAAGCCCTATTACTGAGCGCTCTTTTGTCATATAAAAACAGAGCTTGGAAAAGGAGCTTTGCAAGGCTTAAGGTGCCGCACAAGTTTTTGCTACAGTTGTTACGTCACCCTTTGTGGTCATAATCCTTTATTATTCTTTCGGCGCTATTATGGTCTCCTAGTTACCGTGGCCACGGAAACGCGGCCCGCCGTCCTGGATTGGGACGGTTCGCGGGCTCCCCCTAGAGGCTACCTTCCGGTCCTGCTGCGGGACGACGGCTCGGGCCTTTCCGGGGGGAGCCGGGAGTTGTAGGCTACGGAAGGTGGCTGCCGCCCAGAGAGGCACGCCGGGAATTGTGGTCCCAGGGAGGGGCGGCTGGCCCAGACCCGGCTCCCGTCTCACCCGCATGGCGGCTGCGACTCGCGGCTGCCGGCCCTGGGGCTCGCTCCTCGGGTTGCTAGGGCTGGTCTCGGCCGCGGCCGCCGCCTGGGACCTGACTTCGCTGCATTGCCACTTCGGCACCTTCTGCGAATGTGACTTCCAGCCCGACTTTCAGGGTGAGGAGCTGCAGGAGCCCGGAGTGCAAGGGCCCGCGGACCGGGGAGCCCTCGGACTCTGGGGTTGCCCCCGGGCCACACCTGGAGGGTAGAACCGAGGCGCGGGACCCGCAGACTTTCGGGTGGCCCGGGCCGCAAGTGGGCCCGGCGTTGAGGGACTTGAGAGTCTTGAGCACTGGACTTGGGGCAAGGGTTTGGGGAAGCATGTTTGGGGGTCCAGGCAGAGCCCTGCCAGGATGGAGAGAGGCATTTGGCAGCAGGGCCTTGGGGGGAGGATTGGGCCTCCACAGTGGACCTGGCCATCAGGGGAGAAGCCTGCCTTGGGAATGGGCAGGAATGGGCAGGAAGTCTTGGGCCAAACCTGTTGACAGCTCACAGCCACTTAGAGCTGAGCGCAATGCAGAGGGCCAGCTGGTGGGGGCGCTGCCGAGCCAAGTCAGGTCTGAGGGTGGCTGCTGCGCTGCCGGAGTCCCCCAGGGCCCCACTCCCTTTCCAAACACAGTTTGTAAAACTGCCCGAGACACAGGGATCCCTAGACCAGGTTCCAGACATGACTTCCCCTCCCCCTTCTGTGGCAAGTGTGTGTCTTCAGCTCTGATACTGTCCTCCTTGTGGCCCTAGGTCTGGAGTGTGACCTGGCTCAGCACCTGGCCGGCCAGCACTTGGCCAAGGCATTGGTGGTGAAGGCACTGAAGGCCTTCGTGCAGGACCCAGCCCCCACCAAGCCACTGGTCCTCTCCCTGCATGGCTGGACAGGCACTGGCAAGTCCTACGTTAGCTCCCTTCTGGCGCACTATCTCTTCCGGGGTGGCCTCCGCAGCCCCCATGTTCACCACTTTTCCCCCATCATCCACTTCCCCCATGCCAGCCACATGGAGCGCTACAAGGTAGGCTGGTGGCATCCTGGACCACCATTCACCTGCATGTTGGGGTGCCAGACCCTAGGGAATGAATGAGTCCTGAGTCCTGGGGTGGGGGGGTGTTACTCGCTCCAGGCCACACAGCCAGTTGGAGCCTCAGCCCTCAGGACCCATCATGAACAGAGCTCGAGATGGACAAGGGACAGGGGATTGTATAGTTGCAGGTATTATGTATTGAGCACTTACCTTTGCCAGTCTGAGTTATCTTCTTTATCTTCTTTTTGTAAAGCATGGTCCCAATTTGAGGCTTGGAATAAGCATTTAGTAAATAGTAGCTCTTACTACTATCGTTGTCGATTGCAGGGTCCTTTCTAGGCTGGTCTGTTTCAGCTGTCAACATTATTGAGAAGGTTCAGGGAGCAGAAGGGAACCTTCCTCTTTTGTGGAAAGTAGGGGCTATCAAAGAAGGAGTCTTGAACAAGGCAGATATGAGGCCTGGGTTTGAGTCTCTGTGCGCTTGCTGACTTGCTGTGTGTGTGAGCTTGAACAAGTCTCTGACCCCTTGGGACCACAGTTTTGTCACCAGCCCCATGAAAGGATTAGTTCTTGCCTTCAGAAGAAGTCTGATGTGAGAGGAGTATCTCCAGGTGCCTTCAAACTCCTGCCTCTCCCCCGCAGAAAGATCTTAAGAGCTGGGTCCAGGGAAACCTCACAGCCTGCAGCCGCTCCCTCTTCCTCTTTGACGAGATGGACAAGCTGGCCCCAGGCCTGATAGAGGTCCTGCTACCTTTCCTGGGCTCCTCCTGGGTTGTGTTTGGGACCAACTATCGCAAAGCCATCTTCATCTTCATCAGGTGGGCCCATCTTTGCAGCAGCATGGTGCAGGGGCATTTGTCCAAGGTCTCAGCTATCCAGTCTTGGCCTGTGGTCCCACACCAGAGTACCTTTCCCCCCGGGGCCCAGTTGGGTTTTCCCAAAGCCCCTCACACTGGCTGTGACACTGTTATTCAAATTTTGACATTCTCAAAGCCCATTCTGGGCTCAGTCTTTGGGATCCTCACTGTTTCTTTGTGGAAGGATTTTTCCCTCTTTTGGGGCCAGGAGGACACGGACCTGGAAGATAGGACTAGAATTCTAGTCCCACCTCTAAGAGTTCTAGCTGTGTTTTCTTGGGCAAATCACTTCACCTCTCTGAACTCCCATCTCCTCTTCTGCACAGGAGGGCCAGTATTAATGCCCCACTGCCCTCCTAGAGGCTCGGGGAGGGAAAGTCAGTTAAGGGACCCAAAAGTGTTTTGTAAACTTTAAAGTGCATGGCACATATAAGTGAATTTCCAGGCATCATGGTTGGAGACACAGGCTCTGGAGAGGGGAAGTAGTTCCTATTGTGTGTTTTCAGTGGGCTTGGCTCCTGCTGGTACTGAGCTGGGTGCCCAGGCTCAGGTTGTATTGGGTGGCACATGGGAAGCAAGGGCCAAATCCCGCCCCCCCACGGTCTGAGCCGTGGCCCGCTTTCCCCATGGTTTCAGCAACACTGGTGGCGAGCAGATCAACCAGGTGGCCCTGGAGGCGTGGCGTGGCCGCCGGGACCGGGAGGAGATCCGCCTGCAGGAGCTGGAGCCCGTCATCTCCCAGGCTGTGCTGGACAACCCACACCGTGAGTTCAGCTTGGGAGGCCTCCCCGCCCCGGGGTAACGTCAGCAGGCCGAGGCTTCACACCCACATCCACTGGGCTGGGCCAGGTTCTCCCAGGGTCTGATGCGCGGCCCACTGACCCGGTATTTCTCAGCCCAGGCTTTGGCGCTCCTGGCTGTCATGCAACCTCCCTGAGCCCACCACAGACCCTTCCCACATTGCCCCTTCCTGCAGATGGCTTCTGGCGCTCAGGCATCATGGAAGAGCGTCTCCTAGACGTCCTGGTGCCCTTCCTACCACTGCAGCGGCACCACGTGCGGCACTGCGTGCTCAACGAGCTGGCCCAGCTGGGCCTGGAGCCAAGGGAGGAGGTCCTCCAGGCCGTGCTGGAGAGCACCACCTTCTTCCCTGAGGAAGAACAGCTCTTTTCCTCCAATGGCTGCAAGACTGTGGCCTCCAGAATTGCCTTTGTCCTCTGACTCTCCAGATGGCGTCCTTGCTCTCTTCTCCCTGGCCAGGCTGTGCAGGAAAGCCCTGGGGCCCCTGCACTCCTGGAGAGTGAGACCCAGAGCCCAAAGTGAAGATGAGGAGGCATGCTGGCTAGGCCATGGGACAGAGAGCCCTGGCCTCTTTACTGGTCTGAGGGTCTCTTGGCCTTTGCTTCCTTCCCTGGAGAAACCACTGGTGACCCCAGAACTTCAATGAGCCTTGCCGTTGCCCTCCAGCCTAAGCCTTCTTAAAATGTGAATTGTAACTCAGGGACTCTGGCTCATGGCTGCTCTCTCCCTCTTCGGATGGTTACTCTTGGCCCCTTGCTCTGGCACCATACTCTGAAGCCTCCATTGCACACCCTGTGTCCCAGTACTGTAAGGCCAGGCTGAGACTTCTCAGTCTTCATGAACAGAGGGACTCAAGCTGCCACTTGGGCCTGGTTTTTAAAGTCTTTAATTTTATAAGAGAACAAATACAATAAACTTAGCCATGGGACCAGAAGAATGTTGGCTGAGGTATCTAACTGCTCTGGAAGGAGGCTATTTTGCTGGGGGCCAGTGAGTGTGTGTGGGGGTTAGAATCTCTTCCATACCCAGCAAGAAGCGAGGGGGCTGAATGGCCCCTTCAGGGAGCAGTGTAACTGCTGGGCCAGTCTTGATTTTTCTGGGGTTCTGGTCAGGCCCTGGGTGGTCTGGGGTTTTCTGAGATTTGGGCTCAGTCCCTAGGTGACCTCAGTCTTGCTGGAACCCGGGCTTGTGTTCTGGCTCCAGCTCTGGGCAGCCGTGGTCTTGCTGGATCTTTGGCATTGGTCCTGAGTGGCCTCAGTGTTGCTGGGGCTCCAACTAGAATCATAGAAATCCTTGGTCTTGCTAGAACTTCGGATCAGTCCCCCGCTCCGACCATGGGTGGCAGCCTTACTGGGTCCCCAACTCCGGCCATGGGCAGCCTTGATCTTTCTAAGCCTCTTCCTTGGGCCCTGAGTGGCCTTGGCCTTGTTAGGCTTTTGTCTTGTGCCTTGGGTAGCCTCAGTCTGGCTGGGCCTCCAGCTCTGGCCCTGGGTGGCCTCAGTCTGGCTGGAACTCTGGCTCTGGCCCTGGGCAGCCTCCATCTTGCTGGGCCTCCGGCACTGGCTATGGGTGGCTTCCATCCTGCTGGAGCTCCAGCTCTGGCCCTGGGCAGCCTTTGTCCTGCTGGGCCTCCGGCTCTGGTCCTGGGCGGCCTCCTCCTTGCTGGGCTTCTGGCTCTGGCCCTGGGTGATTTTGGTCCTGCTGGGGCTCTGGCTCTGGCCCTGGGTGGCCTTGGTCCTGCTGGGGCTCTGGCTCTGGCCCTGGGTGGCCTTGGTCCTGCTGGGGCTCTGGCTCTGGCCCTGGGTGGCCTCCATCTTGCTGGGCCTCCGGCTCTGGCCCTGGGTGGCCTCAGTCCTGCTGGGGCTCTGGCTCTGGCCCTGGGTGGCCTTAGTCCTGCTGGGGCTCTGGCTCTGGCCCTGGGTGGCCTTGGTCCTGCTGGGGCTCTGGCTCTGGCCCTGGGTGGCCTCCGTCTTGCTGGGCCTCCGGCACTGGCCCTGGGTGGCCTTAGTCCTGCTGGGGCTCTGGCTCTGGCCCTGGGCGTCCTCCATCTTGCTGGGCCTCCGGCTCTGGCCCTGGGTGGCCTTAGTCCTGCTGGGGCTCTGGCTCTGGCCCTCGTCAGCCTCCATTTTGCTGGGCCTCTGGCTGTGGCCCTGGGTGGCTTTGGTCCTGCTGGGGCTCTGGCTCTGGGCGGCCTCCATCTTGCTGGGCCTCCAGCTGTGGCCCTGGGTGGCCTTGGTCCTGCTGGGCCTCCGGCTCTGGCCTTGGGTGGCTTTTGTCCTGCTGGGGCTCTGGCTGTGGCCCTGCGTGGCCTTGGTTTTGCTGGGGCTGTGGCTCAAGCTTAGGTCTTCTCTGTTCTCCAGCAGGTCTGAGGATAGAGTCTTCAGCAGTGAGGAGTTGGAGGATGTCACAGCAGTGGCTGAGGTGCTCTTGTATTCCTGGCAGATAGTGGACGTCTCTGTCTCTGAGATGGACATGGTCCTGACTGGGAAGGATGAGCCAAGAGCATCCGTTAGGCTGCCCTGCCCAGACAGCTCCAGGAAAAGGAGGTGTAGGCCTCACCCTTGCCTCTATTCCAGAGGCCTTGCATGGCCAAGGGGAAGGTCTGCCAGATGACGCCAGCCCAGCGCTCCTTGGCAACCCGAGCCCTGCAGGTGGGCCAGGGCTGTGGGATAAACGGGAGACACGGAGGGCTCACCAAGCCCCATTCAAAGTGAGGATTCTTCCTCCTGTTCTATAATCACAGAACTATAAGTAGCAGAGCCCAAATGCACACGCAGGCCAAGGAGTCTCTGACCCCTGACCTTTGCCTACTCTGCTGCTTTGGCTTACTCAGGCCTAGCGAGAGCACTGGGGACTTACAGCCGAAGACGGAGCCTGAAGAGGTCTGGTCGAGGTAGCTGTTGGACAGGGACCTCATCCTGCTGGGTGCAGGCTCCCACTGCTCCTCCTAGGGCAGAAGACAAGCGGGGCCGCTGTAGGCCATGGGAGGCCCTGGGCCAGCGGCTCAGAGCTCCTCAGGGGGCCCAGCTGGGGCCGGGCGGCACGAGAGGTGAAGACTGGACAGGAAGAGGAGCGGTCAGATTCGACCGGCAGGGCACTGTGAGAAATTTCGGTAGTGTTCAAGAGGCTGCTTGGGCCTCAGGTCTGCCGTCTGCAAAATGCAAATTAGTTTCACTGTGGGACAGTCCTCTGTAAACTGTAAAGCGCTGTACTCTGGGGAATGGCTAGTGAAGAACTGAGCTTTTTATGCTTACCATTCTATCCCATTTCACCCTCCCACATATCTGGGAGGGAGCTACCGTTTTTACCATTTCACGGACCAGAAACCAAGTCTCCAGGAGCCTAAGCAGCCTGCCCTTGACACTCAGCTAAGAAGCAGAGGAGCAGAGTTTGAATCCAGGCCTGTGGGACTCCACAGCCGGGCTCTTGGCTGCTGGCCGCCTCAGGCCCACTCACCCCTGCGGGCAGTGGTGGGTGTGTGGAAGCGGGGAGGGGGCAGGCAGAGTCCCAGCAACCAGCAGGCGCCGGCTCCACATCTCCCCGAGGGAGGGAGCTCACAATGACCTCGGGGCGGGGGGGACACAAAGTTTTGTATTTTTGTGTTCCAGTGTGAGCTAGAGAACTGGAGTGCTAGCCTTGCCCATTTACAGCAAGGGATGTTGGTCTTCCATCTACTTCATTTTCATAAAGTTTCCTTTGAACACAAAGGTACTTGCTGTCCATCAGCAGTTGAGTGGGCAGATTGCGGGACTTTCACAGGATGGAATTCTCAACCAGCGACGAGAACAAGCAGTCAACTTAGATGCATCTCACAAACACGCTTAGCGAAGCGAGTCCCGAGACAAGCGGGCACACTGTACTTGTCCACTGATGTGAAGAAACATGCACGTTCAGTTGTGATGTTAGGGATCAGGACAGCCTTGGGGGTGCACTGGGCTAAGGGAGGGGCCTAGCAGGGGGCATGAGGTGGCTTCCGGGGAGCTGGGAGTGTGTTCTTTCGATAGGTAATGGCGTCATGGGTGTACTTGGTTTGTGAAAATTCACCAGCTCACTCACTATTGAACTGTGTGCTTTTCTAGATTTATGTGACATTCAATAAAAAGTTCTTAGAGACGGATTTAAGAATTAAGAAAATCCTGGCACAAATGGCCAGTGCACACAGAATTTATGAAGGTGAGTGTGGCAAGGTGTGGGGAGGCCTCTCTGTGAGGAGTCCACATCCTCTTGCCGTTCCTCAAGGGTACTCCTTATTGATACCATCTCCATCTCACAGCAGAAGGACCCCAGCCCAAGTCACACAGAGTGGTGGCAGAACCAGGCCTGGATGCCATCCTCTAGCCAGTCTGCCTCCCTCAGCCCTGGCTCTGGCTACGCTCCACCCCAGACCTCAAGGGCTGTAGGCCCCAGCATGTGGTCCACTCACCTCTTCCTCCTCGTGGAGGGCCTCAGCTTCGTTTACAATTGCTGGCTCTCCCGTCAGGGTCTGGGGAGTGGCCTGGAGCTCTTCAGAGGTCCCCAACAAAGGCTTCCACCAGAACTGCAGGGCCCGCGCCTTCTGGCGCTCTTGTTCCCGCTGTCTGAGCTGCCTGCCAAGCCATGGCCCCAGAGTGCTGGGTAAGCCCCCCTGACTCAGCCCACCATCCCCAGGGTCCTGAGAGTGGCCTGAGGAGGCAGCAGGAGCAGGAGGAGCCTTGATGCCCAGCCATTTCCCACTCCTGGTCCGCGGCCCCCACTTGAGGAACTTGCCCCACAATGCCTCGAGGGATGCCAGCCTGCAGGCTGCTCTCCAACACCCGATTCAACTGCAGCCTGGCCAGGTGGGCCACCTGGCTGCAGAGCACCTCCTCCACCGACATGCCCGGGAAGAGGCTGGCCATCAGTGGGAGCACCTGCCAGGAAAGAGCCAGGTGTGGGCCAGGGCAGGGGACAGATGGTGTGGTGCTGCCCTGCCCTCGCAGAGCCCTTCTCAGGGCTGACGCGGGAAGGGTTTACCAGTTCCTGATTTTACAGGGCCAGACCTCCTTGCCCCAGAACTGGGAGGAGCCCGCGAGGAGGCCCACCAGGAGGGGGCGTCCTGACTAGGCCAGCCGTGGGTGTCTGAGCCCGCTCCTGCGGGTATGACAGCTAAGCATGTGCCCTGGGGCAAGGGTACTGACTTCTCTGAGCCCTGCCCTCCTCACAGGGGGTGAGGGGATAACGTTAGCAGTCCCGTGGGGCGCTGAAGAGGGATAAGCAGAGCAACGCCAGCTGAAGTGGCTGGAACGGTACCTGGCACGGCTCAAGTGCTTGGCATCGGCAGCTGTTAGTTTTGCTAGGGAACCAGACTTCTTTTAGGAACAGGGAGTATCTTTAGGCAATCACAAGTATTGACTCTGGAGCCTGCCCCCCCCGGCCCAGCAGGAACCTACCTTGGGTTGCTTGGGGCTGAGGAGGAGGACAGTGGCAACATCCAGGCGGGCCCCCAAAATGTTCTGTAGGAGCTGCCGGCTCCTGGCACGGTGCAGATAGTACTGGGCCTTCTGGGGGTTGTGCTGGATGGCCATTGAGAAGTGGCTGTCTGCCTTATGGAATTGCCTGCGGGACACAGTGGGCCACAGGCTGTTGTGCGCTGGGCCCCAGGCAGGGACATGGTGGCTCCTGGGCCCCACTGGGGAGTATGGGATAAATCAGGCTGGTCTCTGCTCCCCGACCTCCACCATGCCCCTCTGCTCTTCTTCTGCCAGCTACACTTTTTTGTTTTTAAGATTTTATTTATTTGACAGAGCTCAAGAGAGGGAACACAAGCAGGGCGAGTGGGAGAGGGAGAAGCAGGCTTCCCGCAGAGCAGGGAGCCCGATGCGGGGCTCCCTCTCAGGACCCTGGGATCATGACTTGAGCCGAAGGCAGACACTTAACAACTGAGCCACCCAGGGGCCCCTGCCAGCTACACTCTTAACGGCTCCAACACTTGTGCTAGTACAAGACCCCAGTGTAAGTGAATGTTTTTAATATCCTGTAGTAAGGAGGGCCTTTTGAGAATCTCACAAACCAAGCAGCTAAAAATGAGAAAATTAATTTGACTATGATTAAATCCCAAGTTACTGAGTAGCAAAACCACCGCAAAGGAAAGCAATAAATAGGGGAAATATATTTTCCCATAGAAGGCAGACAATAAACTAAGTTTCCTAGCCTACAAAGAACTCCTGTAACAACAACAACAAAAAGTTTTAATGAGCATTTATTATTTTTTTAAAAATCTTATTTATTTAAGTAGGTTCTAAGCCCAATGTGGGGCTTGAACTCATGACCCCGAGATCAAGAGCTGCATGCTCTACTGACTGAGCCAGCCAAGCACCCCTTCATGAGCAATTTAACAGCAAAACGGGCAAAAGGTTTGGGCCAGCCATAATGACCAGCAAACATGAAAAAGATGCTGGGCTGTGCTAGCAATTTAAACATGCAACATAAATCAACTGAGAGAGAGCATTTTTTTGCCTACTAGATTTGCAGAGTTGAAAACAGTCTTAACACCCTGCACTATGGAGGTTTGGGCAAACCAAGACTCTCCTTTCCTGGAGGAAGTTGACAGTGGCTCACTGTTTGTGGAGAACAACTGGATATTATTATGTTTTAAAACGTTAAATGTTCACACTGTTTAACAACAGTTTAGCTCCCAGCAATCTAATTATGGCATTACTAGTATAATGCATGAAAATGTACGTCCTGCATGCTCATTACGTTATAATAAAAAACAGAAAACAGCCCAATTAGTCATCAGTAGAGGGTTGTCTAAAGAAATGAGTTGTGGTCCTTCCACAGAATGGAATACTATTCAAATAATAAGAGAGAATGAGGTAGTCCTATATATATAATGACATTGGAAGTTAAAAAGCAAGTCAAAAAACAGTTTAGCATGACTAACTTTTGTAAACTGATAATAATTGTCAATATACGTATAGGAAACAATCTGGAGGGACCTTTACCAAACCTATGGGGGGGTTGGTGTTGGGAGACATATTAGAAGGAACGTTCAGGTTCTGAATTATGCATCATTACCAAACACGTCAGTTTTTTATAGAAAGCACAATTACCATAACAATATTCAGAAAAAAGTGAAGAATTTTTCCCGAAAACTTGAAAACTAAAACTGTTATTTAGGAGCCATACCTGGGGGAGCAGAGGATCTTTTTTTTTTTTAAAGATTTTAATTATTTATTCGAGAGAGAGAGAATGAGAGACAGAGAGCACGAGAGGGGGGAGGGTCAGAGGGAGAAGCAGGCTCCCCGCGGAGCAGGGAGCCCGCTGCGGGACTCGATCCCGGGACTCCAGGACTGTGACCCGAGCCGAAGGCAGTCGCCCAACCGACTGAGCCACCCCGGCGCCCCGAGCAGAGGATCTTGATCCAGGGGTCCCAGCAGGCGGCTCCATGCCAGCACCCCCAGCACCACCCCACCCCGCACCCCCGCGAGCCGCCCACAGCCCGCACCTGCTCCTCTGCTCGCAGAAGCCCATCCTCTCCTGCAGTAGGCCCATGCGCAGGTTGGCGCCCTCGTCCTGCGGGCTCAGCGCCAGTGCCTGCTGGTAGTCCGCCTCCGCAAAAGTCAGGTTGCCCAGCTGGAAGAAGCAATCTAGGGCCCGGGGGATGGACGCAGGGGCTGAGCAGGCCCCCAGCCCCAGTGCCCAGGAGCCCCAGCCCAGCCTGCTCCACCCTCTGGGGGATCCTGAGACCGGTGGCGGTGAACTCCCAAACTCCCCCTCCCGTGAGTGGTAGAGGGTGCCTGCCAAGGTTTTCCGTGCCTCAGGCACTTTTCCCCAGCCGCCTGATTCTGAGCATTTTGAAGAGACCGTAGCCGGTTTGTCTAAGGCAACACTTTGCAGAGTGTGTCCCCAGGACCCTGAGGCTCTTTCCCTCCTCCCTCCCTCCCTCCCTCCCTCAAGGGCCCAGCCGAGGCCTTAGAGGGGCAAGGGGCAGCCCCCACTCACCGCCCCGGTTGATGTAGAGGCCCTTCTCCTGCTGCTCGTCCTTGAGGGCCTTGTTGAGCAGCAGCACGCCCTCCTGGTAGGCACCCTGCAGGTAGCAGTGCACGGCGAAGTCATTGTAGGTCAGCAGCAGCTGCCGCTGAGCCTGCCGCACCATGCCTTCCTGGCTCTCACTCATCATGTCCAGCGCCTTCAGGAGGTCCTCCACAGCGGCATCAAACTCCTGGAGCCGGCGGTACATGGTGCCCCTATGGGGGAGGGACATGAAGGCCAAGGCACCCCCACCCACTGGGGCGGCCGGCCAGGACGCTGGCCACTCTGGGCCCTTCTGACCTGGGCTGGTGGCGTGAGGGCCCTCTCTTCACATGCTGGTTTGGGTGTGGGGCTGGCTCTGGATTACTACCCGGATAGCCTGCTGGTCATGGGTAGTTTTGCTTTACCCAGAAATAGCTTCCATCTTTCTTTTTAGGAAGTAGGTGCGTGCATGCCAACCTCTATGCTAAGGCCTTTTTGTACCTGGGACAGATGTTTCACCCCACTGTTTATATGAGAAAACCTAGACTCAGGAAAGGTACATGGCCCCAAATCATGTAATAAGTCCTGGGCGAGGGGTAGATTCAAACCCAAGCCTCGGCCACTGAGCTGGGCTGAGCTTCCCTGTGTGAATGCTCAGCAGGCTTGGGGGTCCAGGATTCCCAGGTGAACTAAAGTGGCTGCCTGCCCGTCCTCCAAGGGCAATAGCAGCTAAGACCTCTCCCTAGCTTTGACCCTAATGGGGAGTAGGGAAAGATTATTAGAGGCTACTTGGGGAAACTGAAGCCTGGGGAGGATCAAGTCCTCTTCTGAGACCATACAGCAGGACCCAAGATGGGTACCCCCCCCCCACACACAGTACCGGAAGAGGAAGAGGCTAGGGTCCAGAGGGTTGTTCTCGATGGCACAGTTGATGTGCTGCAGAGCATGCTGCAGCTTGCCCTGCACAGCTAGGATCCCAGCATCCTGACGCGCCTTCTGGGCTTGGTCCACCATCATCTGGAGCAGCACCTTGGCCTGTGGGTGCTTAGCATCCAACAGCAAGGCGCTATGCAGGTCTCGATGGCAGAGGCTGGGCTACGGAGGGCCAAGGATGGCATCAGGGTGGTAGGCTAAGCGGAGCTCTGCCCTCTCCCATGGAGAGGCACACCTCCAGACCATGTCACCCACCCTTGATGTCCCTGCATTGCTGTGCCACCTTTTTTGCCTCATGAAAGCAGCAGGGAACATTATGAGAAAATCCCATCCCAGGCCCCATCCCTGCTGGTCCCTTTCCAGATGTGACCTCAGGAGAGCCAGGTCAGCCTGGGTGCTTTCTGCTGTGGAATGGTGTTGCAGATGCCTCCTCCATGTAGGACCTCTAAGCTCACTCAAGGTGGGGGGAGGGTGTGTCCTCCTGACCATGACTGTCACATCCTCCCAATCCTCCCATGCATAGGTCCTCCCCAACTCCCCCGACCTTTAAGCCCAAGACAACTCTGACAACAGATGCAGGCCTGGGCCTGAGCAGAAAACATCCCCAGGCAAATACCTTCCACTGAGTGAACAAGTCTGTCAGTCAGTCAACAAAGAGTTTTAGCAAGCATCCTGTGTCCTGTAGGGTAATGGGTTGGACGGTGAGCAGGGCAAACAGTGTGGACACCAGTTGTGAGTGGAAGTCAGGAGGGGGAAGATGGCAGAGGCTTGGGACAGGGCTTTGGAGTAGGTGGGCTTGGGTTCAAGGGCAGCACCACAGAGAACTGGCTGTGTGACCTTGGGCAAGTCACCCAGGCCCTCTGGACCCATTTCCTCATCTGTGAAAAGAGGACAATGGGTTGTATCTACTCAGATGATTACCTCAAGTCGGAAAGACAAGCATGAGTCAAGTGCTTAGAACGTGCCTATGCATTACAGGGGCTGAGGTGGCAGGAGGGGCCAAACTCCCACAGTCAACAATTACCAATAATTACTAGTCTCCTGCCTTGGAAGGAAGCTCTCACTGACTCACTGCGGGGGGGCGGGGGGGGGCCCAAAAGCCCAGCCCCTAGCATAGGGAGGCTCAGGTTTCCAGCTACCCCCAGGATGCGCCACCTGGTGACTGAGGTGAACCCACCCACCTGAGTTTTCCCCTGAGTTTCCCAGCTCCCATGCACCAGGCCAAGCCTGAACACCAGGCATTGTTCCGGATCCCTCCCTTTCCCTCACGGCCTCCCCCATCCGTCTCTGCTACTGACTTCCAAAGGACTGTGGGACCAGCCCCTTTCTGGCCACCCTCACGACCGTCCTCGCCTCCCCCCTCCTCTCTGGCTGGACGGCACCCAGGGTCCCGGCCTCCAGACTTGCCCCCCCAGCCCAGACTCCCCCTGGCAGCCACAGGATCTTTCTAAAGCCCACTGCCCCAGAGAGCAACCCTTTGGAGGCCCCTGCTGCCCCCAGGAAGAAGTCAGGGGCCTCCTTGGTTCACAAAACCCTACCTGATGCCCTCTCATACCTGCAGTCCCTCCTCTCTTGTGACCCCAAGTCTCGCTTGTACCCACGCTGTTCCCTGTACTTTCTGGCTCCAAGCCCGCACAGTGAGGCAAATAAGGAGAGACAGGAAAGGAGGAGGAAGGGCCACCTTATCTAACGGGTCCTTGGGTGGCCCCTCACTGTGCCGCTTCCTGCACTTGTGAAATCATCCTCTGTGCAATTGTCTGCTCAAGGACATCTCTCTTGGGCTCTAACTCCCCTGGGGGTGGGGATGGCACAGGTTTCTCATCTTGTGGCTTCTGGGGGCCGACACAAGCCTGGCACAGAGCTAGAGCTGAGTGATAGCAGGACAACTATGCCAAGTAGCCAACAAAGGTCCCCACTACATGGGCGGCCTAATGGCCTTCCTTAATCTCAGAGTATGCTGGGGGCACCCACAGAGAGGAAGGGCCACCCCACCCCACCCCCCGCCCTCCCCGCTCTACCTTCCGGAAGAAGTTGTAGAGCCTGGCCCGGAGGATGAAGACATCGGCATTGGTCGTGCCAAGCTTCACCTCCTTGGTGACAAGCGAGAGGCAGTCCTGATGCTGTTCGAGGGCCAGGAGACAGGCCATGCTGAGGAGAGAGGGCAAAGATGCTCTGTTTGCAGGGCGGGAGGGGCAGGAAGGGGCTGCAGGGAGAACACGGCCACACGCCGGGCACTCACCATCGGTAACGGAAGCTGGCTTTCTCAGGCTGGAGCGCAGAGGCTTGCGAGAAGACTCTCAGGGCTTCTGGGAAGGCACGTTGCTCAAACAGGCACTGGCCCTGGGGACACAAGGGGCAGTCCCTTCTGCTTGTGACTCTGGCCCAGCAGCACCCACTAGCTACAGGGGGCACCCACTGGGGCAGGAGGGGAGAGAGACAAGAGCCAGGGATACAGCCCTTTAGATCTGGGAGAAACTTTAGGGGACAGAGACATGGAGATGGAGAGAAGGTGACAGAGATGGAGAGAGATACAGAGCGAGGGAGAGACAGCAGAGACAGAATTACACAGTTGGCAAGATAGCAATACAGAAACAGGAACAGAAACAGAAAACCTTAGACTTTGTTGGTATTTTGTAGTTTGGTAATTTTATTTTGAATTGTAAATGGGGGAATGCTATTACCTTTTTAGTGCTTAGAGCCTCTAGATGCTAGATTTGTGTGGTCCAGGACAGCAGCCACTCGCTTCATGTGGCTATACAAGTTTTAGTTAATTAAGTAAAATTTAAAAATCAGTTCCTCACTCACTATATTTCAAGGGCTCGGCAGTTCCACGTGGCTAATGGCTACCAGATAGGACGGTGCAGAGTAGACCACTATCATCGCTACAGAAAGTTCTACTGGGCAGTGCTGCAGAACTTTATCCAGCCCTGGTGGTAAACCATCTCTGGAGGTAGGAGAGGTCATGAGAGGCGCAGCAGGTACAGACTCAGACACGGGGACTAGAAGGTCCCTAGAGAGACAGAGCTGGTCCCAGGAGCAAGGAAACCCCCCTCCCCCCCCCCCCACACACAGCTGGAGGGAGAGCCAACTGGCTTGGGTGTGAGATGGCCACGGTGGGCGGGCCTGCAGCAGCCCAGGGCACCTGCAGGTAAAGGACCAAGGTAAGCCGCTCCAGGTACTTGGTGTTCTCTGGCTGGAAGGAGTAGGCCCTTCGCAGGTTCTGGGCAGCCGAGGAGAAGTCACAGAGTTGGATGTAGGCCTCGGCTCGTAAAGCGTAGAAGTCTACCTGAGGAAGAGGGCACCCAGGCTGCTGTCCCCTCTCCACCACCGTCTGCTGAGGCCTGATGCTCAAGGATCAGAAGGGACTTGGTGGCCCCGAGAGGAGGAGCCTGGCAGGCAGGACAGTGAGGGCAGAGTGTCAGCAACCACCTGCACCCACCCCCTCACCAGGTGGGAGTCCAGATGGAGGGCACGGGAAAACAAGAGGACAGCCATCTCCCAGTCCTCTCTCTCCAAGCACTGCAGGCCTTGGTGGTAGCTGTAGGGGCAGGGGGGCACAGGCAGAGGGGCTGGCCCCGACTTTGACCAACCCAGGGCATACAGCTGTGGCCGCGGGAGTGGGTTGGGAGGAGGGGGGACGTGGGTGGAGATCCAGGGTGGGGCCGGTAGACAGAGACCCAGGGAGAGGAGCCTGGTATTCTTGGAGCTCATCCCGGCCAGCCGCCTTTCGTCTGCTGAGGCAGAAGAGCCCTCTTATACAGCTGAGGTCACTGAAGCCCAGAGAGGGAGGGTAAGTGACCCAAGGCTGTAGGGCACGCCACTCGCTGTGCAGGGTAGGAACCTGGGACCCTAGGACAAGGTAGTGACTCACTACTCCCTGACTTTGAGGGGCACTGTTAATCCCGTGACCTTCGGTTTTACATCATCCAAGTTCTGGAACACCTGGCTGCTCCCAAAGATGCGCTGTAGGGTTCCCTTTGGGACTGGAAACACCCATGGCTTTGGGATGGCCTTTGATGGAGCCGGGTCAAGCTCCAGAGCATCCTAGAACCAAGGGACAGCAAGCTGGGGCCGGCCTCAGAGAGGACCCCCGCCCCTCTTACACACTCTCCTCAGCTGTTTTACAGGACGGACGAGGGCTGGAAACGAGGCTGGCAGGAGGCACAATTTGGGTTCTGGTGGCAGTCCCAGTCCCATTCCCCTTAGGGATGTTCCAACTTCTCTCTCTTCCGTCCTGCCTCTCTCCCTCTCCTACGGTCAAGGTCAGGGGCCAGAGTTCTTACACTCACACTGCACTCTGCTCTCCTTCCGGTCCCCCGTCAGCTCCACCTCCAGTTCCCAAACTCCCAAAACTCTAATGTCTCCAGCTCAGGCCCTACCTCAAGCTGCAGGCCCAGGAGGTCCCGCAGCCCCTTGCCTCTCCTGTGGAACCCTCATGCCCAGCAGGGCAAATTGAACACCTCACCTGGCTTCTGCCCCAGGCTTTCCCACCTTGGTGACTCCACCTTTTCAGCCAGTCACCTCTGTCCTATCAGTTCTCATGTTCTGTCTGTCCCACTTCCTAAAGATCTCTTAGATCCCTTCTCTTCTCTCATCCTCTCGTCTGGGCCAGTGCCCCCTCTGCCCGGACACCAGCTCCGGCCAACTCTCCGACCTCCCCAACCGCTCACACGTCTCAAGCCCTCGCTTCTCGGCACTGCGGCCAGGGCCTTCCCTGAATCGCACAACTTATCCTGCCTCTCCTGTACTTGAAACCTTTCCTGCGAACTCAGCCTCGGCCTCCTCTCTCCTGACCCTCTCCCGCACCTCTCTGGAGTTTGTCATGAATTCCCCTCCGAAGGGAGGACCTCTTGAGGTCCACTCCCACCGTTGCCAGGCACCATCTCCCAGACGCCCACAGGCTCCGCCCCCTCAGGCCACGCCTCCGGGATCCAAGGGTTGTCGGAGCCGAAAGGAGGTTAGCAAACTTATCAGCGGGGAAGGCCGAGGCTACGTCAGGGAGAGGACTTGCCAGGCTTCCGCAGCGTTGCAGAGGGCCACAGGAGCCAGAACAAGGCTCCCTCCTCCCAACCCGGAGGTCATATAAGGGCTCCGTGAGTTCACAATAAACTCCACACAAACACCGTGAGGCGGCGCCCCGGAACTAGCTGAGGCGCCAGTCAAGGCCACCGCCCCGCCACTTCCGCCCCTTAGAAGCCCCGCGGCCCGCGGCCCGCCCGGGATTGGACACTGGGGACAGTTGGCCACCGCGATTGGTCGAGGGCTGATAACGTCAAGGGGCGGGGCCGAGAACGAGAATAGGGGTAGCATGCCGCCGCTCGGCCGCCTGAGAGCGACGCTGTGGCTGAGTCGGGCCATGAGCCTGGGCGTTTTGGAACCCCGGCCCCCGGGGAAGCGGTGGCTGGTGAGTAGAGTGGGGGGCGGCGGCCTAGGGGCTCCTGGGCCCTGACTAGCTCCTGTTCTGCCATTGTCTCCGGACAACATTCCCCAAATTCCTTGCCTCGGTCTTCTTATCTAGAAAATGGGTCCAATATTCTGACGGACCCTAAACTTCTGGGAACTCTGCTCTGACCGCTCAGCTCGCGGGGCCCTCAGCCTTCTGGAGTCTCCGGGGTTTCTGGGCCCCCTTCTTCGCGCCCCTTCCCCACTCTACCCTGCCCTCCATTTTCCTTTCTCTGGCTTGGGCCCTAGGGGGCGCTGTGAGGTAGAGGGTGGCGAGAAACGTCGGGCCTCAGTTTCCCTGGTGCCGCCCGCAGGTGGCCGGCCTGGGGAACCCCGGACTGCCCGGCACGCGGCACAGCGTGGGCTTGGCGGTGCTGGGGCAGCTGGCGCAGCGGCTGGGTGTGGCGGACGGCTGGGCGCGCGACCGGCGCTGCGCCGCCGACCTCGCCCTGGCCGCGCTCGGGGACGCCCAGCTGGTCCTGCTTCGGCCGCGGCGCTTCATGAACGCCAACGGGCGCAGCGTGGCCCGGGCGGGTGAGTTGAGGGCTCCCGAGGAGGCCGGCCGGGAGGGCGCCGGGGCTAGAGAAGGGGTTCTGGGCGGCGGCAGATCTGTTCACCTCCAGGTGCCTGTTGAGCTCCGGTTGCGGCATATGGCCTTCGGTACTTGTAGGAATCTCAGCTTCTTTGTAAGTGAAATGGGGTTAATTGCGGTCCCTCCTCGTGAGAGCTGTGAATCGGGACCACCCCCCTGGGCTGATGGGCAGTAACCAGGGCCACTGTTGTCTGTGCCCAGCGGAGCTGTTGGGGCTGACTGCTGAGGAGGTCTACCTGGTGCACGATGAACTGGACAAGCCCCTGGGGAAACTGTCTGTGAAGCTTGGGGGAAGCTCCAGGTGAGGCCCTAAGCAGGTCAGGGTGGGCTAGGGAGGAGCCTCCCAGTTGGAGTAGGGTACCAGTGCCCATCCCAGTCTCGGCAGGAAATAAGGGTGCTCTGACCCTGGCTGGGGCTGGGAGGGGTGAAGGGTGCCGATCCAGGGAAGCGCTAATTGCCCCTTTCATATCCCTTTGAAGGGGCCACAACGGAGTCCGTTCCTGCATTACCTTTCTCAACTCCGATGTGAGTCTGCCCCTCTGTCCTGCGCTGGGTCTGGTGGGCCAACAAGGGGCCCCCGACACTCCTTATCAAAGCTCTCTGGGCCCCTCTGACCCCCACAGGCAATGCCGAGGCTGCGGGTGGGCATCGGGCGCCCGACACACCCTGACACGGTGCAGGCCCACGTGCTAGGCTGTTTCTCCACTGCTGAACAGGAGCTGCTGCCTCCATTGCTGGAGCGAGCTACCGACCTGCTCCTCGACCACATCCGTGAGCGAAGCCAGGGCCCCCCGTCAGGCCTTGTCATCTGTGGACACGTGCCTGCCTGACCACCATGCCCACGCACGCAGCCACATTCACAGAGGTGTCAGGACAACTTGTATCTACTTTTTATAGAACTCTTCTCTGGGCTGCCCCAAGCTGCCTGTGAATTAAAGAGGGGACTGTTGCCATGGTGGTCCACTTCTGGGAATGGGGATTGGTCTTCTCTCTGTGTCTTACTTGGAAAGTAGAGAAACTTCAGGAAGACTAAACTTTTTGAACCTTTTTGGAGAACCAGAGGTGTGGATCTGTAAGATTAAAGATGCGCCTTGAAGCTGAGGCCTCCTCAGGGGATTCCCACCCTTCCCCTGCCAGTGGAGGAGGGGCCAACAGGGTCCAGCAAGCCCCCTTCCCAGGCGATGTGTGGACATGCCTTAGCCCACTGAGGCCTTGCCACACTTTTCCTTGGCCCATTTTACAGATGGAGAAATGCAGGCTTAGCGAGCTAGGCACAGCCCCCAGGCCTTACAGCTGTAGTGTGGCAGAGCAGGATCTGTACCTCGGGTTGGCTGCTGTCTTGCCGTCCCTGGGGCCCCTAGCACTCTCACCTCAGGGTAGCTGTGCAGTTGGAAGGTTCCCACACGGGTGGTGTGTGAGAGCAGCCTGAGGTCCTCAGGGTTGGGTGGGATGTGGGCCCTTCGAGGCACCAGGCCCAGGTCCCCCGGCTGGTAGGGTGTGATGCTGGATAGCTGCTGGGGCAGAGACCCCATCCTGGGGGGCTGGGTGCTGGGCTGGCTGTGGAGACGGCGCTGGCATCACCACCTCCGTTTCATAGTTAAGGAGGCTGAGGGTCAGAGAGGCTTTGGGGAGCCAGGTTTCTGGTGGCCTAGGGTCAGCCGAGAAGAGCCCTTGGACAAGTTCCCACAGCTGCCTCCTCTGAAGTCATACAAGGTCACTCACTTACCTCTCCTTGGGTGGGCCATGGGGCTGGCTCTTACGACGGGGACACACAGCCAGCTGGGGGCTAAGGACCAGGGCCGAGCTGAGCATGGTCAGCAGCTGCTGCAGCATCTCCTTGAGCTGTAGCTGGAACACTACATCAAAGTCGCCACCCTCTTCATCGGATTGCATCTGCCGGTGGGGGTGGGCCCATGGGGATCAGGCCCAGAGTGGCCCCAACACCCACCTCTGGGAAACTCCAATCCCAGTGCCCGTTTTCTCCAAGTACACCCTGGCTGTGATGGGATACCCATTCTCCAGCTGGGAAGCCTGAGACATGAGGTCTTCCAGGGCCTCAGAGAGGGACTCTGGCAACTTTGAGACCTTCAAGGGATCTTTGGAGGGCTGGATCAGGAAAGGACAGACTTGCCAGGAGTCTCTCAGAGGAAAGATGGGGTCTCTGGCCCTGGCCCAGCCCCTCCCGGTGTCTCCAAGCAGTGTCTGACATTGGCCCACTCCCCCCGCCCCTGACTTATACCCACTTCCTGTCACCTGTAGAATGTCCTGTAGGAAGAAGGTGGCTTGGGCCAGGGCTGTCTCCAGACCTGCCCGAACCTTCTGCTCTTCGGTCAGCTCCCGCTGTAGCCTTTGTGCCTTAGCCTGCTGCCTCTCCAGCTGCAGGTTCAGCTGGTCTCTTTGACTCCTGGACCCAGAACCGGGATGAGTCAGTCCCCCTCCCCATGCTAGGCGGTGTGTCTCTAGCCCACAGGGGCCCTCATCCAGCCCCAGGCTTTAGCCTCTTTGGCAGACAAAGCCTCAAGACCCCTAGAGAAAGGGAAGCCACTGGCCTATGTCATGTCATGTGGCCCAAAAGAGAAGGGCTCAACCCCTCTCCCCCCCCCCCCCCGCTCTTGCCGCCACTGCTCGCCTCTCTGTGGGCCCCCACCTCAGTGCCTGGTGGTCATGCTGCAGCTGCCCGTGGCTCTGCTCCAGTTGGCTCAGCCGGAGGCACAGCCGCTCGGCCTCCGCCCTGCCCTGCTGCTGCTCGCGGCACTTCTCGGTCAGCATGAGGATGACCTGCGGGTGCAGGCAGGTGGCCATGCCCTGCGCCCACCGCGGGCACTCAGCCAGCCCCGCTCCCCCGGCTCCGGACTCAACCAGAGCTCACCCCGTTGTACAGAGAAGCCAGCCAAGGTCCTGGCGGCCCAGCACCGTGTCTGGTCAGAGCCCCCGGTTGCCCAGGGGTGGGTTCCGCTTCAGTGAGTTATAGGGGCTTTAGACCAAATAAAGAAAAACCAGAGGTGCACCCAGCACCCAGGAGCCCCCACAAAGGGCTCTGTCCCCTCACTGCTGCCTCCCTCGTGACTTGGCTCCAGCCTGGGATCCGACCCTGCCAGGCTGTTTGCCCTGAAGCGGCACCCCTAGGGGTCCCTCCTGCTCTATGTGCCAGATGCCCCGTGACGAGGGCTTGGCGGGCACACCTTATGGTGGCCTCTGCTATGCCTGGCCATGACCTTCTGGGTGTTCTCCAACAGATCTAGCTGTTTGCACAGCTTGTCCTGGGTGCCCTTGAGCTGCTCATTCTCCTGCAGCAGCTGCATGCCTTGCCGGGATATCTTCGACAGCTGCAGGGTGACCGTATTGTTCTCCATGATGGCGCGCTTTGTCGTGTCCCACATCTGGTTAGTGGCCACCTTGCGGAACTCGGTGGCCACCAAGTTCACACGCTGGATGATCTCCTTCCTCAGTCTAGTCAGTATGGGTGGGAAGGAAGGGGCATCAGGCAGAGTGGGCACAGGCACCGCCCTCCCATGTGGGGTTCCCCAGAGGGCTGAGGGCCACCACTATGCTCTATTTCCCAGGAGGAGCGGGGATTCAGGCAAGAGGCTTTTCACGGCAGACCCTTTGTACCTCTGGCATTTTGAACCATATCAATATGTATTATTGTTACCATTAAGTAAATAGAATTTTTAAGTCACAAAAAGTGGCAAAAGGAAGTCCCAAGGATTCAGTAATGCTGGTGTAAGGGCTAGAGCTGGGAGCTTATCTCTTTTCTCCTACTCTCTACATATCACCAGCCAGGCTGGGGAGTCCCTGAGCTAATACAATCCCCCCAATTAGAAGCGGAGGCTGTTGGAGGCTGGAGGACTGAACTGTGCTTCACCCCAGCACCCAAATTGCCCACCTGTCCTTGTCCAGCACGGACTTCTTCTCTAGGTTATACACGTAATCCTTGTATTCATTCTCCTGCTTCTGTAGCTGGTCCTCCAGCGACACGAACTTCTCTGTGAGCTCCTCTTTCTGCATCCGGAACTCTTCCAGAGCTGTCAGCTTCCCCCCTGCCCCACCGCAGGGCACAGCCTGGTGAGGGGCCACCTCGGGAGGGCAGGACCCCGGCAGGGCAGCAATGGCCTTGAACATGCGCCTCCCTCCCCACTTCCTCCACGTCCTCTTGCCCTCCCTATGCTTCCCAGTCCAGTGGGGCCAGACCTTTGTCCCTACAACATGCCATGCCCAGTCCTACCCACGTTCATGGTCTTCATCTGGAACACGCACCGCCCCCCCCCCCCCCGCCCCTTCCACTAATCTTACGAAGCCTCATTCAGTTTCTACCTCCTTGGGAAAACTCCTTCACTTCTGTTTTCTGGAAAGTGACAGTGACAACAGCCACTGAACTCGAACACCTTCTCTGGGCCAGGCACTAATGCTGTCCTTAAGCCTCAAAACAATGCTTGCCAGCTAGGTGACCTTGGGCAAGACACTTCATCTTCTTGAGGGGCTTCCTCGTCTACAAACTGGGTGATAGTATTTCCTGCCCTGGGTGATGACTGGGACAATTAGAGAAAATAATGTGTGGGAAGAAGCAGCACATAGCTGCTGTTACCCAAGGTAGACGTATTATACCCATTTCCCAGATAAGAAAACTGAAGGTCAAAGAGAAGTGCTTGCCCAAGGCCAGAAAGTCAATGGCAGAGCTGGGATTAGAGCCCCAAGAGCAAGAGCATAGGGTTCCCTCTCCCGTGTGTGTGCCCCCAGATGCACTTGCCAGTCCCCACCCCCCTCACCAAGGATGATGTTCTCCGTGGTGAGCTGGTCCTTGGTCTCCTGGAACTCGTGGCGCACCTGGGCTAGCTGTGCCTCAAAGGCGTCCTTCTCCATCTCCTTGGCTAGCTGCAGGCTTTGGAGCTGCTCATTGAGGTCCGTGATCTCATCCACGCGCTGGTTGAGCGTGCGCTTGAGGAAGGCCACGATCTCCTTCTTGTTGTTGGCCAGCTGCTCAAACTCCTGGCGGAACAGCTTCTCCTGAACGGCCAGCTCATCCCACTTCCGCTGGTACCTGGCGTGGGGGTGGGGCAGAGGTCCAGGGGAGTGGGCAAGCCAGGCCTCCACACAGCTAGGCTCGTTCCCCTGGACCCTCCCATAAGGGGGCATTCGGGGTTCCTCACATGGGAATCCGGCCTCATCTCCCACTGTGCGCCCTGATCTGCACTCACGACCACAGCCAACACCTGTGCTCAGTGCTTTACATCCATTACCTCACCAGAATGTAAGCTCCATCAGACCAGAGCCTTTGGTATATTCACAGCTATGTCCCCAACACCTAGGATAGTGTCTGGTATATACTAGGTACATGGTGTGTGTATGTTGAATCCATGAGGGAGTGGGTACTGTGATAATTACACCCATTTTACAGATGAGGAAATGTAGGCTCAGAGAGATGAAGAAACTCCTAGTTAGTAAGTGGCGAAATCAGATTTTGAACCCCAGTCAGTCCGTCTGACCCCAAATTCGAGGCTCTTAACCACAGGGTTTACTGCTGCGGTTGGCCAGCTCTGCACCCCGCCCCCCCCCCCCCAACATGTCCATGCTTTGCAATCCCAAACCTTTGAACCTATCTTCCTTACCCCGGTTCACTGAGTGAATCCTGGTGAGCCTCCTCAGTGGAGCCTTCTTGGACCTGAGCCACATTTGTGATGCTCTTTTTGGTGCCCTCCTGTAAGTGGCCCCTTGTTCCAATGGGCAGTCAAGACCTGATGTCATTCTGTCTTCACTTGACAGACCCCTGACCTCCTCCACCTCTGTACTGGGGCCTGACAGAGGGGCTCAGCAAACAGTAAGCACCTAATAACTGTCTTCCAAATGCATTATCCCCAAATACATTCCATCTGGTGTCTCAGCTTGAGGGAAACTTGTGAATTTTTAAGGGTATCATATAATTGATTTACTGGTTTCCAGTGGAATAATTTTTAGAAGTTCTTTGGAAAGATGTTTTACTTCATTATTTACTCAACCAACATCTTTTGAAGGGCTACTGCATACAAGGCATTGGGTGGTACAGAGCTGAATGACCTGCTTTGTGGAGTGAGGAAGCAGCTTGGTGTAGGGAGGTCAGAAGGGCCAGGGCTCCCATCCTGGCACCTCCTGGGAGAGACTTCCCTCCCTGAGGCTCAGTCCCTCCACCGGTACAATGGGGATGATGTCAGGATCTCTCATGGGACTGTTTCAAGGATGCAGTGAGTGCCAGCACAGGACCCACCTGGCGCATATGAAGGACTCAACATTGGCTGTGAGTATCTGCAACATCATCTGGGGAAGAACTGCTGCCTAGTGGTCACTAAAGGGGGTTGTCTTTTAAGGGTCACCATGAGACTAGGCTGGTGCATCATATCTGGGAGGAAACTAGCTTTAAAATAAGAAAAATGGGCAAGTGTGCTTGTCTCAGAAGTTAGAGACCCCTCCCACACACACTACCATCTTTCCACACAGTCACGGGGAAATGGGCCCAGCGTGGAAAAATACCTGGGCTTGGCAGGTGGGTAAGTCAGTGGGGCACGTAGCGCAGGGAATCAGCACAGGCACCGTGGGAGTGGGAGAGGTGGTGGAAGAAAGGACACAGGATCCACCCACCTGCCAGGGGGCTGCCATTTTCAATTCATCCCACTGACCGAACTCTGTCCTTTTATAAAGCACATAATCCCATGGGGCAGGAGTGAGGCAGGGGGGCTGGTATTTGCCTGGGGTAGGGTAGCCAGTTAGCGTTAGGACCCCAGGACTCTGGGAGCTGGGATAGGGTGGGGTCAAATTTTGAAGCCTCTCAATGTTACTTAGGAGAAAACAGGCTGGGGGTGGGGTCTAGACATCCCATGGGAAGCCAAATACAGGCCTAGGACCTCCTGAGTGAACCTGCCCCTTGGTCAGCTATGAGCAGGGCTTCTGACCCAGCAGGACCAGCCTCCCTGACCCTCCACCCACCGGGCCAGCCTGTCCTCCAGGTCTCGGATCTGGATGTGGTAGAATTCTCGGATCTCCTCGCCTAAAGTTTCCATGGGCTTGTTGGCCGTGCTGGCATCCTTCTTGCCACCTTTCTTCTTCTTGACCTCGGGCTCCTTGGCCCCCTGGGTTGCCTTCTTTTTGGGAGCCATGGCTGGTGGCAACCACTGCTCCAGGGCCCCTTTAAGAAGCCAGGTGGTTGCTAAGGAAGTTGGTCCCATACATAGCAACAAACTGAGGGAATGAGGCCCAGCTTAAAGGGATCCTGCCCTCTTCCTGGCCAGCCTGGGCACTAGCAACCGGCCTTCCCCTCCAAGGCCAAGCACCACAGACACCCTAGGCTGGGGTGTCCCAGGCCATGGCATCTCAAAGATCGGGATGCCAGGCTCTTGGGGCACTTTTTTGGGTTCTGGGGAGACCTCGCCGTCCCCCAGGTAGAAATGTTACAATGGGTGAGCCCTAGAAACCACCACCCTGATAATCTGAGAAGGGGGACTTTCCCAGAGCCCCCCAGAACCAGAAGAAGCCAGTTCCCAGGCCAATGAGCCTCTCCCCTGAGCCCTCTGAGACCAGCTTGTTAATTCTTTGGTGATATAGCTACAGAGCAAATCATTTTCTCACTTCACCCAAAGCACGGTGGGGAGGCAGTGTGCTAAGAGATGCTGTATATCAAAGGCTCCTAAGCTGGAGTGCCAGGACGTCCCTGTCCAGAGACGGGGTCAGTTTTCCACAAGGCTTGGTGGAAGTGCTCCATCTGCCCCATGCTGACCCAGGCAAACAAAGGCCCACTGTAGGCTTTGGCCTGGCATGGCAGCATCCTGGGGGGTGGGGGGGGGGGCGGGTAGGTGGTAGGTGTCCAGCTGGCAGATGCCTTGGCTTGCAGCTGTGAGCCCCACCTAGGCACCGGCCCCACCAGGATCCATCTCCCGTCCCTCGTCTCCAGCCAGCTATGCCTGTATACCTGCTGTCCACCCAGTACTTAGAAGAGCCCAGGCACTCCCTGGGACGGTGGCCAGGTGCTTTTCATCCCCATAGTCCTAGGGCTCAGCATGTAGCAAGAGATGGCTGCAGCTCTCCCCTGAAAGCCTGATGGCTGGACCAGGGGAAGCTCAGTATTACTTCAGCATCTGGGGTTGTGAACAGTGGGATCCTTGCGATGGATGCAGGGCAACAGGGAGGGGCCCAAAACACAGGCCCGTGGGTGTTTACTCTTGGCAGTGAGGCAGGTTAAAGCAGTGGTTAAGAGTGGGCTCAAGTTTAGCCAGTCTCTTCAATCCAGTGTGACCTTGGGCCAGCAGCCTGACCTCTCTGAGCTGTAAAATGGGGAGACCATGCTGTGGACTGAGTGTGAACCTTGTATGTAAAGTGCACAGTGCAGGGATACGGTCCAGGGGTGCAGGAAGTGCTTAGTACGTGGCAGCCAATGTTGCCATTAGCAGAGCAGGGAGGTGAGGCTCCAGCCTGTTCCGTGTTGGCAGCCTCTGGGATTTCCAGCATCCTAGTACCCTCAGACTGTGGCGGTCTGTTTTGCCTAGGGTATCTGTTCCCTGCAGCCCGAGGCAGCTCTGGGAGGGCAGAAACGACTGGCAGAGGGGAGAGGCCCTCACAATTGCACACAGGCATCAGCCTTTGCACAGACACAACCGTGCAGGGAGCGCCGCCTGCCCGAACTGCAGACAGGCGCTCCAGAGAGAGACGCCTGGCCTAGTGCCTGAGACTCAGGGCCAGCACAGGGCTGCCCCCCGAGCCCAAGGCAATGTCCCCTACTCCTGCTGGATGCTGCTCCCTCCCCAACCCCCAGTGGGGGCAGGAGCCCAGCCCTGGCAAAGGATCACCACAGTGTCCCCCAGCTGCCCTTCTCCCTCCTTTACCTGAGGCCCATCTCAGGGGGGAGCTCTGAATCCCGAGCCTCATGGGAGAGCATGGCCAGCAGCCCCTCAGCGTGCCTGGAGCCCACAGAAAGGGTCAGCTCTGGGGCCTGTACTTTCTCCTTTGTTAGCACCTGGGGGGCAGGGCCAGGCTTATAAATGCAGCTGCAGTCCCACGGCAAGAGTGACCCGCTGGACTTCCAGGTGCTGGGGTGGGGAAGGAGAAAGCTGCAGGTCAGAGGATATCCCTTTCCGAGGTTTGCTTGAAGATCCTCTCCAAAGCTCTCCTATTCTAGGGCCAGAGGCCATCACCTACCCCGGGGACACCTTTTCATGGCCGTTTTGTGAACTGCCTTCTGTGTCCTGCTTCAGGGGTGGGTAGTGCTGAGCCTGGAGCTGCCGGACCACGAAGTCCAGCAGCTGGGAGTTGTGATAGTGCACACAGCCTGGCAGACTGCAGCATCGGCCCCAGGCAGAGGCGGCAGGGCTGGGGCACTGCCACCTCTGGGAGACTGGGGGCTAGGTGTCATTCAACATGCCTGAAGCCTTGCCCACCTCTACGGGGTCACGGCATGACAGAGATCCGTTCATTCTGGGTGTGAGATATAATATTACCCCCCTCACTAGCGTGAGCAC
This sequence comes from Zalophus californianus, assembly GCF_009762305.2. NCBI lineage: Eukaryota > Metazoa > Chordata > Mammalia > Carnivora > Otariidae > Zalophus > Zalophus californianus. Next base: position 7,933,896 of record NC_045607.1, read on the forward strand.
ATGAAGACCCGATCTGTCTGGTTTGTGGCTGCATCCCCAGAGCCTAGGATGAAAGGTGGCACAGAGTAAACTTCTGCTGACTAAGACTGCATGGGGAGGGAATTCTGGAATGGTAGAGTAAGGAACTCGATGGACCCTCTCCCCAGCAAAACAACAATTTAATTCATGAAGATTACTTTTAAAAATTTCTTATTGTTTTATTTTCAAGATTATTTATTAGAGAGAGCGAGCGAGCATGAGTGCATGAACAGGGGGGAGGAGTAGAGGGAGAGGGAGAAGCAGGGAGCCCGACTCAACTCGGGGCTCAATCCCAGGACCCCGAGATCAGGAAACGAGCCAAAGGCAGACGCCCAACCAACTGAGCTACCCAGGTGCCCCAAGATTATTGTTACTATTATTTTAAGATTTTATTTATTTGAGAGAGAGAGAGAGAGAGAGAGCAGGAGCAGAGGGGAGGGGGGAGGGGAAAGGGGCAGAGGGAGAAGGAGAAGCAGACTCCCTGCTGAGCAGGCAGCCCCAGTTGGGGGCTCAATCCCAGTGCCCTGGGATCATGACCCCAGCTGAAGGCAGACGCTTAACCAACTGAACCACCCAGGTGCCCCACGATTATTATATTTTTTTAAAGAATCATTTAAAGCGTCTATTAATTGTTTTAAAAGCATACAGTAAATGGAGAAACATTCATTCAGGAAAATCTAAATCCCTGCAAGAATGAGTGTGGTATTTGAGCAGTGACCCACCCCCTTATCTGCTGAGGCTTAATAACAAATATATATTTGCTCTTTGCCCCTGGTTTTTGGCAGAGGACCTAAAACCCTCAGAACATCCTAAATGAGAGGAGTATCTTTTGTTATTCATAACAAGCCTCTTACACAGTGCCTGAGTTTATGCTAATGAGGGTACTGTGGGTGGGAGACAGCTTCAGGATGAGGGCTAGTCACCAGAAAGACCAAGTGCATAATTACAGGGTTAGAACTTTCTGCAGACCCCACCCCTGCGCCCCCCCCCCCCCAACAGGGAGGAAAGAGGGGCTGGATATTCAGTTCAATCACCAGCGGTCAAGGATTGAATCAACTCTGCCTATGTAATGGAATCTCCATAAAAACTCCTAAACCACAGGGTTTGGGGAGCTTCTGGGTTGGTGAACCTATGAAGGTGCTGGGAGGGTGGTATGCCTGGAGGAGGCAGCGAAGTTCTGGGCCACCCTCACCCCTTGCCCTGTGTATCTCTTAAATTTGGCTGTTCCTGAGTTGTATCCTTTATAATAAAACAGTAAGTAGAGTGCTTTTCTGAGTCTGTAAGTTGTTCTATGAATTATCAAACCTGAGGAGGGGGTTTTGGGAACTCTTGAATTTGTAGTCAGCTGGGCAGAAGTATGGGTAGCCTGGGTACCACACTGGTGGCTGGCATCTGAAGTAGGGGCAGTTTGGTGGGACTGAGCCCTTGACCTGTGCGGTCTGCACTGAGTAGTGTTAGAAATGAACCATTGCACACCCAGTTGGTGTTGGAGACTTGAAAAGATGGTATTGAAAAGTGCCATTTGGTGTCAGAAGAAAACATGTCTGCTTCCCATCCCCCGTTCTGTGTTATAGACGTTTAAGCTGGGGTGCACTGTTCTGAGCAGGTGTGGCCAAGATGAAGGGGGCTCCCTTACCCTCCAGCTCCTAGTGTGGGGCCACAGCTCCATCCTGGAAGGGGCAGGCTGCTGGCCTTCCTCATCCTCCCCCTCCAGTCCTATGTTGCAGAATCTCTGTTCCAATCAGGTACAGCAGAGAGGACTTCCCACACAGGCCCACTGGCAAGGTGGAAGCTCGGTGGAAGGCGGCGGGCTGAGAATACTTGGCCCTTGACGGCCCCCACCTCAGGTAGCTCATAGGGTGGGGGTTCCACACCAGGGGGGCAAGCTCAGGAGACCAGGGCCTGCCACCCCGTAGTGCTCACTTGTAGAGCACCGTCACTCCAGGAAAAATAGGTCTGGCTCCCAGCTTGGGGGCAGTGGTTCATGGGTTCTGCTCTGGGGAAAGACAGGCTGTACAGACAAAGAGCTCCACAGTTCTGCCTGAGGGAGCTGGCTTTATTTGGATCAGAGCTTTGAAAACTCCATGTGTAAGAGCATTGTCAAAACCAATGGAGATCTTGGTAGACAGCAATTAAGAGGACTGGCTTAAGCCAAGAACCATTTGTTGAGCTCCTGGTTCCCTGGGGTTCTTCTGGATAGGCCGGGCCTGTCTGATCCTGGCTGGGCCCATCCTATGCCTCTCAACGAGCTGGTCACTCGTGTGCCTGGTGTGGCTAGCTGTTTGCAGGGGCAATGGAGGGACTGCCTCCTGTCACCAGGCAGACTGGTCCGGCTTGCTAATATGGCAGTCGGAGAGTCAATAAGGGTCTAAGAATAGGAGTGGTGACACCTGCTGAGGCCTAGGCTTGGGTGAGTCCAAGCCCATTCTGGCCACATTCCAGCAGTCAAAGCAGGTCACAGGCAGCCCAGATGAAAGGCAAGGAGATGCAGAGCATGGTGGCCACTTTCACAATCGACCCCAATCTTTGCTTTCAGCTTTGGAAAGAATTTCTTCAAGTTTCATTCTGCGATTTGGTGTAGTTTTAAAATATGTCTTAACAAAAGCATGGTATCTTGGCTCTGGAGTGATGGGGCCACTCAGATCCTGATGATAAACCCTTTGAACAGGCTCCTTGCTACCAGAGAGGTGGCTTACTCAGCATTGTGAAGAGAAGTTTTCAGCCTTGTGTCCCTCACACTTCCGTGTGGAAATGTAGTCTCAGTGCCTCCTCCGGCATGCTGAACAACCTCCAAGACCCAGGGCTTGAACTTGACTGCAGTCACAAGTTCTGTTCCTTCCAGCACTGCATGAAGATCAGGAGGCACTGCCAACTGGGGGCACAGGCATGGAAGCCGGGCAGTCACGGAGCTGGGCTGTCCTCACTGCTCTTGGAAACAGGGCTCTTTCAACACTGGCTCACAAAGAAAGCATCAACCAGCCAGAAAACCACTTCTGAGCATGGGAGTGTCTTAGCCTGTTTGGGCCGCTATAACAAAATGGCAGACTGAGTGGCCTATAACAACAGAAATTTCTTTCTCACAGTTCTGGAGGCTGGAAGTCTGAGATGGGGGCCAGCAGAGTCAGGCAAGGGCCCTCTTCCTGTTGCAGACTTACTGTTGTGTCCTCACAAATTAGAAGGGGCTGGGAGCTCTGTGAGGTCTCTCTTATGAAGAGCACTAATCCCATTCATGAAAGCAGAGCCTCCAAAGGCCTTAATCACCCTCCAAAGGTCCCACCTCATACCATTAACCTTGAGCATTAGGTTTTCAGCATATGAGTTTGGGGGGGGGGACACAAACATTCAATCCATAGTGGATTTTTAAAAATTTATCTTTATTTAAAATTGTGGTAAAATGCATATAAAATTTACCATCTTCACCATTTTTTAAAAAAACATTTTATTTATTTATTTGTCAGAGAGAGAGAGAGAGAGCACAAGCAGGGGGAGCTCCAGGCAGAGGCAGAGGGAGAAGCAGACTCCCTGCTGAGCAAGGAGCCCAATGCGGGGCTCAATCCCAGGACCCCGGGATCATGACCTGAGCTGAAGGCAGACGCTTAATCGACTGAGCCCAGGCGCCCCCATCTTAAGTGTACAGTGGTATTAGTACATTCACATCGTTGTGCAACCACCACCATCCATCTCCAGAACTCTTCTGGCCTTGCAAAACGGAAACTCTACCCATTAAACACTAACAACCCACTCCCTTCTCCTGAGCCCTCGGTGAGCACCATTCTACTTTCTGTCTCTATGAATTTGACTACTCCACATACCTCATATAAGTGGAATCAGTATTTGTCATTGTGTGATGGGCTTATTTCACGTAGCCTAATGTCCTTAAGGTTCATTCATGTTGTAGCAGGTGTCCTTTTTATGGCCGAATAATATTCCATTGTGTGTCTGTGGTACATTTTGTTTATCCATCCATCCATCAACAGACACTTGGGTTACTTCCAGCATTTGGCTATTGTGAAGAATGCTGCTATGAACATTATACAAATATCTCTTAGAGACCCTGCTTTCACCTCTTTCCGGTACATGCATAAAAGTGGGGCTGCTGGGTCATATGTGTGATACTGTGATTTATAATAAGAGATACATGTTTGGTCTTCATCTCTGTTTTTGGCACAGAGCTCCTAAAACCCTTGTAATTTCCTAAGTGATAAGTGTGATAAAGGTGTCTCGATATTCGTAACAAACTTCTTTCAACCACACCTGAATTTATGTTAATGAGGTGACTTTTGGAAAGCGCCTAAGGATGGGGCCTGGTTTCCAGAGGAACCAATCTTGTGACTGGAGGGTTGGAACTTTCAGTCCTAACTCCTGACTGCTAGGGATGGGGGGGAGGGGCTGGAGGAAGAATTAATCACCAGTGGCCAATGATTTAATCAACCATGCCTACGTAATAAAGGCTCCATAAAAAAAACAAAAACAAAAACAAAAAGACTAGGTTTAGAGAGCTTCCGGGTTGACGAACCAGAAGCCATCCATGGGTCCCTGTGCTAGGCGCCAAACTCCTTGGGGACAGAAGCTCTTTTGTTTGGGACCTTGCCCTATGTATCTCTTCATCTGGCTGTTGATTTATATCCTTTTAATATCCTTCGTAATAAACCAGTAATCCAGTGAGTAAACTGGTTTCCTGAGTTCTGCGAGCAGCTCTAGTAAATTAATTGAACCCAAGGAGGGGGTTGTGGGAACCACTGATTTACAGCCAGTGGGTCAGGAGAGTAACACCCTGGACCTGTGATTGGTGGCTGACGTGGGGGGCAGGGCAGTCTTATGGGACTGAGCTCTTAACCTGTGGGATCTGATCTCTGGTAGACGGTGTCAGATTGGAGCTGAACTGTGGGACATCCAGATGGTGTTGGAGAATTGCTTGATGCGGGGAAAATGCCCACACACTGGAATTGGGTACAGATTCAGAATATGTTGATTCTATTCTTAATTTTTTGAGGAATCTCCATCCTGTTTTCCACAGCACCTGTACCATTTTACATTCCCACTAATAGTGCAGGAGGGTTCCAATTTCTCCATGGCCAGAACATGTTTTCTGTTTGTTTGTTGTTTGTTTTGATAGTAGCCATTCTGACAAGCATGGTATCTCGTAGTTTTGATTTACATTTCCCTCATAATTAGTGAAGTGGAGCATCTTTCTAGATACTTATTGGCCATTTGTATATTTCCTTTGGAGAAATGTCTATTCAGGTCCTTTGCTCATTTTTGATTGTTGGTAAGTTGCAGGAGTTCTTTATATATTCTGGATATTAACTCCTTATCAGCTATATGATTTGTACATTTTTTTTACCTATTCTTTGGGCTGCCTCTTCACTCTAAATCAATGATTGTGTCCTTTGATAATCATACAGAAATTTTAAATTTGGATGTGTTTTAAACTATTTTTCCTTTTGTTGCCTGTGCTTTTGGTGTCATCTGAACATGGGATTTTAATGAAGAGAACAAGCCTACAAGCCTTCTCTGAGCCCTCTGCCTTTGCAGAGGGAGCCCTCCCTCAAACTCTGCTCATCACTGTTCTTTTTTTAAAGATTTTATTTATTTATTTGATAGAGAGAGATAGCAAGAGCAGGAACACAAGCAGGGGGAGTGGGAGAGGGAGAAGCAGGCTTCCGGCGGAGCAGGGACCCTGGGATCATGACCTGAGCCAAAGGCAGATGCTTAAGGACTGAGCCACCCAGGTGCCCCTGCTCATCACTGTTTGATTCAATTGAAAAGGGAAGCCTGTGTGTTGACAACTGGTCCTCCAAATCATTTTTCACTCTCTAAATGACTGTTTCCATCAGGCAAATTGTCATTTGTTCAAAGGATGCTGGAGGTCAGCAGCAGCTGGTTTTTCACAAGCTTCTTGGCAACATTACCTCCGATGCTACTTTTTACTCTAAGGAGTAGAACTCTGATTGCTGTCTCTATAGTTTGGGTTTCTTCCCTACCTTTAGCGATGGAATGACTTGGTTTCATTCTAGAATATACTCTTTTGTGACTGGTGTGAGGAAAGTTGCTTGGCTTATGGACGAGGTCACTGTGCCCATGTACTTACCCTCTGACAGTGTTCCTTCATAACAGGTAATGCACGGGGAACCAGGGAGCTGCAGCTTGCTGTCCTGGAAAATCCAATTTTTATTGTTCCATGTTTTATTTCCACTCTTCTTTTTTTGGTTGCTGTGTAAACTAATCATTCTTTTTTTTTTAAGATTTACTTATTTATTTGAGAGAGAGAGCTTGAGCACACGTGCACACAGGGTGGGGGAGGGGCAGTGGGAGAGAGAGAATCTCAAGCAGATTCCCTGCTGATCGTAGATCCCAATGCAGGGCTCAATCCCATGACCCTGAGATCACGACCTGAGCAGAAATCAAGAGTCAGACGCTCAACCAACTGAGACACCCAGGAGCCCCTAAACTGATTCTTAAAAGATTTATTGGTTTTAGCCCATACTGACTCATGTTCTGTATTCACAACAGAATCCTGTCATCTTTTTATACCGGTAATGTTTTTCTGATAGTAGAGAAGTTGGGCTCTGGAATCAGATTGCCATGTTTAAATCTAGGCTCTGCCATGTGCCACCTGGAGGCCTTGGCCAAATTACTCTTTGTGTCTTTGTTTCCCCATCTGTCAACAGGGTTAATAATGACATCTAACTCCTAAAATTGAGATGAATTAGCAAGATAGATATAAACACTCATGCCTGACATGTAATAATTGCTCAACATATATTAACTACAATTAGAATTATTATCTATACTTTTATTCAATGAAGCACTTTTAAGCCACGGATTCATTGTGTAATTGGGGATATAAGGTAACACCACAATGACCATCCTTTGTCTCATGGGTGGCCACTGTCCTGACTTAGGTGTATTTACCATTCTCGTACATGCATTTGCACATTAACAACATGGGTATCCATAAGCATTATGTAGCGCTTTTTATGAGGCTTTGCCACCTTATATAAACGCATCATTCTGTATGTATTCTTCTGTAACTTGCTCTTTTCACTCAATATTAACTTTTTGAGATTTATTCACGTTGACAGGTATAGGTCATGCATCTTTAACTGCCACAGAGTTAGCCACAGTTTACCCGTGCTCTAGCTGACGGACATATGGTTTTTTCCCAGTGGATGGGCATGTTTGTTCTTTCGCCCATGGACTCAGCCAGGGATCAGCAGCACTATCAGCACTGAGCGCTTCCTGTACTCACCACGGGCTTCCTCACAGGAGGGGACAAAGTCCCTCGTCAGGGTCACGTGGAATGAGACTGACCGTGGATTTGACCCAGGCCTGCCTGAGGCTGAGGCCTGTGCTCCTAGCCACTCCGCCATTCTGTCTCCTAGGGAGGAATGCCTGGTATCACACCAAGGCAGGTGGACAGGCCCCCGAGCAGGGTCTGGGTGAGATCCCCCCACCTGGCCCTGGCCCCTGGAAAGGCAGAGGGACCGGCTACAGCTCTCAGACCTGTCTTGGTCTAGGATTGCTCAGTTACTGAGTCAGCACCATCTGCTTTGGTTTCAGAACCCCCTGTTCCTCCAAGAGTATCTAACGCCACTGGAGACTTTCTGGAGGGGCGGCCCACAGGCTCCATCTGTGCCGTGTAACACAAAACTGCCAGAAGCATAAAAAGGGCCACATCTCTGCTGCTGGCTGGTGGCGAGGTGGGTGGTGGGAATGGAGGGAGGTGCCAGAAACCCTGGGTCAAAGCACGAAAGAGACAGTCGGGGAGAGACTAGCAAGCCACTAGCGTGGGCCTGGAGAGTATGGGTGGCCTGGAAGGAAGGAGCAAATGGCATTTACTTTGCTTTAATGTAAACTCAATTTAGAACAATTTAGAATTGAAACATTCTGATCTTGGATCTCATTCCAGGGCTTGGTTACTGGGGCAGCGACTATTGCTATTATAAGACAGTGAGTGTCTGATGTCCCCTAGCTGGAGTGGACTTTGTGGGTTACTGCCTTGCTCTTGGCCTCAGCTTCCTCATGTGTGAACCTGGGAAGGGAGCCAGCCAACAGATGCAGGACACAAGGGGTCTGACGTGGAGCAGGGACTCAATAAATGGTCACGGACGTCATTACCTCCCTATAAGGCAAGTCTCACCAGCGGACAGCTGGGTCGAGGTGTAGCTTCCGCCAACTGGCGTCAAGTTGTGAGGTGTCTTCATGCCTTGAAGGAGATCAGGATTTGACTGAGGACCAAAGAGTAGAATCAGAAGTTCCTACAAAGAACCCCACTCCCTCGTGCCTCCTATTCCAGCAGGTTTCCGGTGTGACCCCAACCCTAACTCAAGGGTCTACTCCCCCAGCTGGGCCAAACCCATCTCCGTCTGTCCAGGTTCTGAACAAGCTTCTGGAGCAACAGGACGCCCACCAGGTCCTGATCTGGAGAGTTCATAAGGCCAGAGGGTGTGGCAGTGGGAAGAGAGGAGGAGAACAGTAAGATGGATAAAGTGCCGCACTGCATGCCCTAAATACACCGCCACCGAGTAGGGAGCATCTGCAAAGACGGAGGCCTGCAGTCTCTGAGCTAGAGAGACATTTCCGATAAGGAGCAATAAGACCCAGAAGAGCTCCCTTGACCACAAGCAGTGCCCTGTTGCTGCCCGGGGCCCAAGGCAAGCTTCGTGAACTGTCCTCGAATGTGAGACCATTACAGAGCTCAACGGGAGCGATGCTGACTGGGCTCCAGAAGACTCCGAGCCACAGCCGGGGTGGTGGTCTCATCTGCAACGGGCCACCGCAGCAGCCTTCTTGCTTCGACTCTTCAAGGTAAAGCCAGACTAGGAGTCACCGCGGACACCGTGAATGGGTGCTGATTGATTGATTTATTAGACTCGAGTGCTTTAGTACAGAACGGTACAGAGATGATACATGTTTGTGCTTCAATACTTTCCAACACTGAGATTCTGAGAATTTCAAGGTAAACAAGTTTCAAGACAGACTAGCTTTTTTAAAATATCCTTTTGATAAATTATTTTTATATAAATAACAGAGAAAGGAAACCCAACACATTCGACGCACAAGGCCCTGAAGCGTGAGCCCCGTCTGGTCCAGGGGAGGGGATGAAACAAGCAGCGGCAGCGAGAAACAAACCAGGGCAAGCACCTACAGTTCTGTCCTAAGGAAACGGGAGAGGGGGACAGAGAGAAGAGGCCTGAAAACTAATCCAAGTGCGCCGGGGAGACTCCGAAGCCTTGGGAAGAGGCCACCACGAAGCGGCTACCAGGGAGGGCGAGGAATGCACTCCGAAAGGAAAGCGGGCGGCCGCATGGAGCTAGCACACACCACGTCTGCAAGGACAGCACGAGACAGTAATATGCACACGGTCTGCAGGGGTTCAAGGGCGGCGGTGTGCGGGGCAGGGGACATTTTTGTGACTTCCACTGTCATTATATTTTGTGACAACAGCAGCAGAACACATGGTGCGCTCACCATCAGAGAACGGAGAGCTGCTGAGTCTTGAGGATGACGAGACATCCTTTCTGCATTTGCTTCTTTCATTTTTGCTTTAGAGCTAAGTTTTATACAGAGAATAAAATGATCATTTTCTCTTACAAGCACGACGACATATGACCCCACATGACACAAAATAAAGTATTATAAAGTATCTTAAACTGAGGATAATCTGAGCGGGAACAGGGTCTGCATAAATCCAATGGGCTGTTTTTCTCCCATGGTCTGAAGTCTTAGGGGCGCAGACCCTTCTCTACAGAAAAGGGCCCTCTGCCCAGGAGCCTGCGGAACCCATTCCGTTCTAGTTTGTTCCTCACCTGGGAGCTCTGCCCGTGCTGACCCCGCTGAGAAGGAAGAGCCCTATTAGGGGTGGTGCCCGGGGAAGCAAAGGGTCTGGCCAAAAAGGCCAGCCGAACTGCTTCTGCAAGAGACCAAGGTCCTGGTGGGAGCTTGCTCTGCACTCGCTGGGCACCATGACTTAGGCTGCAAAATTACTTCCCTTGGGATCACAGCCCTGTAGACACGGGCTGGGCCGGGGGAAGGGGGGGGCGGTGACAGGCTGCACGCACGCAGGCCAGCACCCGGCCTGACTTCACAGGAACACCTCCAGCCCCTCCCACAGCCCCAGCACAGGGAGGATAAGCCACTGGGGAAGGCTAAGAGGTCGCTTCCAGCTCAAACCTCACAAGATGTCACCTGATATTCACTGCCAAGCTTATCTGGATGAGAGCAGGCCGAGGGGTAAGAACTGGAGTGAAGCCAACAGATTAATCCTCAGTTTGAAATATTCCAGCAACAGACATCTCTGTGATTCCCGAAAAGAACAGGAACAACCCAAAACAGATTTTGTAAAACACCCAAATGTCTACCTTCCCATACTCAAGCAATTTGTGCATGTCGCACTGGGTTATATACAAGGTCATGGAATCCTAATAATGGGGAGAAGGTGTCCATTCATTCTAGACGGTTCTACAACTTCTCCAGCAGTGTGTCCCTTACTCGGGAACTTCTCCTCTTAGGACACATATAGAAGATACTCTTTTTAAAAAACACAATGCATTATTTTCTTTTGTTTCACACAAGAAGAGGGCATCATTAAACACGAGAACGCAGTGGCGACAGTGCCGGCCAGGGCGTGCAGAGCTGGGGGAGGCGGTGGAGGGACGGGGTCAGCAAAGTAACTGAGGCGGGCAGCGGTAGGGGCTGCAGCACTGTGGGAAGAGGGTTCGTTTTTTGGAGGGGTGGCTTATGTTTTTAACTGCTTATTTCTTCATCTGTTTTATTCAGTTTCTTCAGCGTGTCCAGCAGTTTCTGTGGGGTGAGAATGTGCGTGGATCCTGGGGGGCAGAAAAGACAGTGAGCTTGCTGGCTCCGGTTCCCACCATGTCTCCTTTCCTGCTCTTCCGTTCCCCAGCTCCGCATCCGTTCCCCCACCCACACCCTGGTCTAGAGGAAGCAGGGAGGGGGCCAGGGGTGGGGTGCTGGGGCCACATCACAATAGGCCTGGGAGACATTTGGGGACTGTGGATAAACAAAACACATCCTCTGGCTCAGGCAGGGTCCCAGGCTATACCAAGGAAGGAACCCGCCTCTCCATCTGGGCTCAGTGTCATCTGCCAGGGGACAGGGAGGCTGCATTTCTGATTCTCTCTTGCACTCGCGGTGAAGCCAGGGAGAGGAATTCCAAACCATACGGCAGGGGAGAGGCTGGGAAGAGGGCGGGGGGTGGGTAGGGGGCTGTGTGTGGAAAGGATGGTGCCTGCTAGGGAGGGAGTGATGGGCAGGGCACCCTGGGGGGTGCCTGGGGGAAGCCACTGACCTCGGGAGCCAGCGGGCTGGGACTGCCCTTGTGGGGGGGACCTCAGGTGTCAAAGGGAAAGGGCCAGGGTACCTGAGGCCTTACCTTGCAGAGACCGCACATTGTAAGAGACTAGAAATGCTTGCAAAAAACTTAAGCTAATGGAATTAGATATACTTCTATTGCAAAAATAAAAAAAATAAAATAAATAGATGAAGTCCTTTTTCATAAGGAGAGAGAGAGCTAAGTGCAGTAAAAAAAGATGCATGGACCGTGTGGCTTGGACATGGACTTTACTGGAACAGAACAGAAGTGACCGGTGTGAACATGAGGCCGGCACACATGCAGCAGCGGGCTTCAAAGAAAGAGATCCCGGTGGGAGAGAAGAACCGAACAAAAGAGATCCGTACTTGAAAATGTGCTTCCCTGGAGGTGCGGGCGAGGGCGTGGGCCTTGAGGGAGTGGGGACAGAAACTGCAGATTGCCAGATTTCCACCCGGAGGGTAGGCAAAAGAAGGCTTTGGCTGGCTTGGTGGGGTTGATTCCAAATACCAGGGTCCCTGTGCCTTCGACCACTATGTGCTCAGCTGACCCGCGATGGCTGGGACTGCAGGCCTTGAACCTGCCTGGTCCGTCCAGACCTCTAATGTGAGGGGCTTCTTCCAACATCCCATCCTCTGTAGTTCAAGCTCTAGCCATTCTGTCACTGCCCCGAGGGAGGAACTGGTCCCTGGCTACTTCCAGCCCATACCAGCCCCTGCACTGACCCATTGCCCTGCACACCTGAGGCGCCTTCAGGAAAGGCCACGGGGCTTTCAGCAGTTATGTTCCTGGGCCTTTTTACAGCACCGCCCTCCCACAGAGGTACCAAAGGTAGACTCATTTCTGTGACATTGCTAATCTTCCTATGAGTCCTAAAAAACGTCAAAGGCTACTACTCCCTAAGTGAGAAAACAGGAATAAATGTTGCCAAATTCTTAACAGTGAACCATTGCCAGAGTGAGGGTCTTCCAAATCTCAACTCCATGCAGTCTGTGCATCTACATCTAGAAAGCCTCTGGGTATTTGTGCAGAGATTAACTTGGGGGCTTTCCAGGTAAAGGCGACCAGTGCACATGCTAGAGAAACCGTCCCTAATGCCCTCCCACGCCATCCAGCTGAGTTCGGGGAAACAAGACAGAAGACTTGATTTCCTGGAAAAATCAAAAGGGAGCCTCTGGTCAGATGCCTATCCCAAAGTGCTCCCTACCCTCGCTTACATGCAAATTCAAGGTCTGAGGGAGGCCAAAAAAGGTTAAGGAATCCATGCTCCTAGAACTTTTTACTATCTAATAGCTGACCATCTGGTGTTCCCAGTCTGAGTGAAAGAAGAAAATGTTCAGGACTGAGTATTCTGTGCCCAAACTCAATGGGTGTCTTTAAAGGATCCAGACCAGCTGGTATTAATCTGAATCACCTGAGAGCTAATTCTTGTCACCCAATCACCTGAATTAAAACCCTGGTCAAGCTTTCCACCACCACAAACACTGCAAATGGAGCTGCATGAGCCTATAATACACATGCAGCCAACCCATGTTTTGAACCCACGGGAGCTGACCAGGTCGGCCCTTCAGAACTGCAAGGGGGTTCCACTGCTCTGAGGGTCTCTCTTATGCTCCGTAAGTGCAAGACTGAGAAATGTGAATGGTGGTCTCCAAACACAGTCATCTGAAAGACAGTCAGAGCTGTGGGCCAGACCCAGTGAGCTCTGCCAGGACAAAATCTTTCCTCACTGAGAAAATCTGGAGATCAGGGTGTTCCTACAGATCGGTTAGTCTAGGCATTGCTGGCTTTGGCCGAAATGCACCTACCAACTCAGCAGATCCAGGGAGGTACCAGGAAATGTGTACATGTAAGAGCAACCCAGAAGAGTTTGATGATCTGCCAGGTTTGGGAAACATGCTCTGGCCCACCCCACATCCTAAAGATGGGAGAACGAAGCCCAGAGCGGCAGAGTGCTCATTTGCAGCCCTTTGGTGGCACAGCCAGGCCCGGAAGCCAGGCCACTGGTCTCAATTCTGGGCACACTGGGCTCCTGGCCCCGATAGGGGTCATATAAGCGAATGCTTAAATAGCAGTTGGGCAATGGGTTCGCTCTGAATTCAGATTCAGATCTGAGTCCCACCGAAAAATGAGACTTCTCTGATCCCAAATGGGAATAAAGCAAAACATTCAATATAAAAAACCAAAAACTTTCTCCCCAGTGCAAGTGCTGTGGACAGCTTTTCGGTGCACCTCCACCGGCTCCAGGCGGCCCCTTGGACATTCCCTCAGGATTGGTACTTTTAACACAACCCCCCCCCAGAGCTTGGGGTGAAGATCTAATGCAAAGACTTCACTTCTGGACGGTACGGAGGGATGACTGATTAATGGGATTAAGGTGAGGCTTGGTAGCATCTGTGCACTTCGGCTACCCACACCTGCTCTCTTCAACCGGCACGTGGGGGAGAGAGAGGCACCAGAGGACGGAGTGGGCACTGGCACCTGCAGGCGGGGCCCGCCAGGGACACGCTCACTCACTGCTGAGCGGGAAAATTCATCTCCTAGAAGCTAAGTCACTGCAGACACTGACTTGGACAGGGGACAACCCTGGCCCTCTCCTGTCCTGCATTGTCCTCGTCTTTGATCACCTGGATAATCACAACAGAAGGGGGCAAGTCATAGTTTCATCTGCCTCCGACCTCCCCAGGATTCGGGCTCCAAGTCGCGCTTTTTCCTAAAGGAACTCTCTAAAACACAACACTGCCCCAAAAAAGCATTTCAGAAGCCAAGAGTACACAACTCAAGTCTATTCGTGTTCTCTGCTCAGATGTCAGCTGAGACCCTCTGTACTGACTGAACATAAAACAAAGGAAACCAGCCTGCGAGGGACAGGCTGCTTCTGAAGCAGGGACTCCCAGAGCGAATCCTAGCTGGAGCCTCCGAGCTGTGGGTTTGAGTCTTTCAAAGCCTGCAAGCACTCTGCCACTGCTGTAGCCTGGACTGAACACCTGTCCTCAGTAAGTCTCACAATACATCCCGTAGCAAATGCTGATCACCTATCTGCCCTCTGTACACAGAACCAGATGTCTCTGATTACCAACCAACCAAGGTACTTCTAAACAATGACGATTTTTTTTTAACAATGACTATTTTTTAACAATTGCTTTTATTCACCACCCACTGGCTGCACTTCCTAGGGGAAGGCAGCTGGGCAGGATGGGAGGCAGCCCAGGGCCACAGCCAGCCCACTGTGCACCGTGCAGGCTCATCCCACATGTGGCTTCTCCCCTCACTACAGCCCAGGGGGAGCCATCTCTAGGCCACAGGGAGGAAAGAGGAGACAAATTGCACAGCTGCCTGTTCCGACCTTTAGGGCGAGTCCTTTTCTGGCCTGAGCATGTTCTGTTTATACAAACAAGCACGCTTCTGGTGCTCCCTGGTTATGGCTCTGATGGCCCAATCCCCTGAGGTTCATCAGAGATTGCAAATGCATGAGGGTAGGACTGCAAGCTTTGAGGCCCCTGATCTGAATTACTGAATGAGATGGTCAGAGCTCAAGGAGCCTGGGGCCTTGCATTCTGCACAGTGTGTGTGTGTGTGTGTGTGTGTGTGTGTGTGTGTGTGTGTGTGTGTGTGTGTGTGTGTGTGTGTGTGTGTGTGTGTGTGTGTAGGAGCCTGGGGCCTTGCATTCTGCACAGTGTGTGTGTGTGTGTGTGTGTGTGTGTGTGTGTGTGTGTGTGTGTAGGGGGGTGCCTGCTGCAGTCCCACAGGTGCTCCTGGCAGAGCTGGGGCTAGAGTCCAGGCCTCGCCACTGCTCACAGGTGACCCATCTCAGCCTGGGTGGGGGTGGGGGTCGGTGGAGTGCATGAAGTCAGGTACACAGAGTGTGGCCTCATCACAGACTGCATAAGAAAGCTATGGAAAAACTAATGCTGCAGTGGAGTTCCTCAGTAACCGTCCGTCACATAACACAGCAAAGGAGGTTCCCAGCACATGTGAGGGATGGAAAGAGAGAGGAGTGAGGACAGAGTAAAATCCGGATAATCTACCAGACGGACACCAGGTTCCTGGGTAACGGGCAAAGGCATAAGCGTGGTAGGAGAGAAGACAGCCAAACAGCACACTGTGTGAAGAACGAATTTTAACCCAAAGGTTCCCAGATCTCACCAAGAGACTTCAGTGGGAGGGAGGGGTGTGATGACTCAACACTAGAAAAAATCCACAGGAGAATGAAAATAAAAGCAATTACTGAAACAGTAACTACGAAGGGCCATTTCCCCCAGACGAACATGAGACCCGAGCTTTGCACTGGTGGCTGGAGTTCACCAAGTACACGATGGCTCATGACCCCATCACCCCCTAGAAACTTCCTCGAGCTGAGCGCCTGTCCTGGGAAAAAGGAATTTCTGTGTCTAACTACCCCTGGCGTGGAGTCTATTCTGACACGCTCCAACGAGCTTCCCTCACGATCAGGTACCCGTGCGTATCTCCACTGGACTTCTGCCTTCTTAGACATGATGGTCCCTTGAACGACTGCTGGCCTCACTCTCAAGTTCGCACAACCCCCACACAAGCAGGAGGCTATGTGTTCCCTGCCTGGTGCCTACAAATTGGGCCAGCAGGCTTGCGTGCCATGCCTCCAGGCATCCCTCAGCTTCCAGCTCCTCTGAAGGACGGGTCACAGCAGTTATAATCACTTTTGGATTAAAACCCAGGGGGCAGCACTGCCTGACTGAGCAGCAGGTGACCCAGGGCACGAGTGAGCTGGCAGGCCGGGGCCCAGAGGCTCTCGTGGCAGGGTCTGTGAAGGCAGCACCGGACACATTTTCAATCGGTTAAGAACTGCAAGCATTTTCTTGTTGAAAGAAAATCAAATAAATAAACTAAAAAGGGAAAAAGAAAGAAAAAGAGTGACGGAATAATCAAAGAAAACCCTTCAGAGTGGAAGAGTTTCTTTTCTGTAATAAGCTGCTTTTACTTTGTTTCTTTGACTCTCACTCCATTGTTGGAGCCTGATCCTCAAAAGATACCCTAGAGGACTCCCTGAAGTCGGGGTGTCTCAGGTCCATGAGAAATTTGGTGGGAGTGAGAATGTGAGTAGAACCTGTGGGAGAACAGAGTCCAGCTGACTGCTTGAACAACGGTACGTTACAGGAACATGCCAACTCAGGCCTATGTTTTATGCAGCCAATGAGGTACGAGAAAGCAAGACGCGAGCACGCACACACACACACACAGGCCTCAAGGACAGGCCTCAAGGACAGCCGGCATGCACAAAGCAGGTGAGGCCACGCTGCGGACGTCAGCTGTCTGCGCAAGGCCTCTCCGTGAATCTGCGGGGGCAAATTTATCACCCCGGGGTTCCACCCCCCAACAGGGAACTGCAAGTCAGGACCAAAGTCGAAGAGGGAGATTTACACCAAAGCCTGGCTGTGACAGCTTCTGCCCAGGAAAGCTGTATTTGAGTGGAGAATTATCAGACACATGCATGCAACACATACGCAAGCAGGGGACAGAGGGAGCTTTCTCATGGGGTCCACGTAAAAAAAGAAGAAAACAATACAGGGAGAAATGGCGACCAGCTGGGGAAGTTCCAGGGAATGGGGAGGGGAAGGAGAGGATGTCCAGTCTCCCCACTGAATGGTGGTCTCTAGAAAGGCGGTTGACAGTGCCAGGTCCCTCTTGACTCACCCAGGAATGGCCACATAGACTGGTCTGTAGAACCTGCTCACTCTGAGAGCTTAGGGGGCACTGTGACTTGGTTACCCCAAAGCGGAGGTGTAAAACGGACACAGCTTATAGAGATCAGGGGCAAGGCTAGGGCAGTATGCGCCGATAGCCTTTTGTCAATGTCAAGAGGCAGCCCAGGAGGTGCAATCCATTTTGTTAAGGGCAAGATGGGGCAAAAGGAAGGCATCTGGAATTCACTCTTCCCCTTCCAGCCCTAGAAACTGTGGAAGCTCCTACAGGCATGAAAAAGGAGTCTTTAAATCAGCTTAATGAGTTGCTTGCTTTCTTCTGGAAAGGAAATGCCAGAAAGGGTATGGCCGACCTGGAAGTGGTAGGAACAAGGGGGGGCAGGACCCCTTCGCAGACTCCAGCAGTCAGGCCAGTATGCTTCATGCAGTATCTGCTCGCAGGCTGTGTCTGTCCATCTCCAATGGACAGGTAAAGAAGGGGGCGATAATTTACCTTCCATTCACTGAGCATCTTCTGGATATGAGGCCCAATGCCAGGAAACAGACAAGTCCCATCTCAGGCCCAGTGCAGGGCTGTAAGTGGGTGTTCTTAACCCCGTTTGGTTGGGTAAGGAACTCGCAGCATGGAGAGGTGGAGCGCTTGCTCAAGGTGACCCGCTTGGCAGTGGCCGAGCAGGGACGGGAGTCTGTGCTCGGGCGCTTCCCATCGCTTACAGCTGCCTCTCATCACGAGACACAGTGCAGACACGAGGAAAGAACCCTTTGCCCCTTAGCTGCTGCTGTCCACAAACATGTCTAGAGACTAAGTTTTGCAGGCGCAATGGAGAATCGAAGACAGAATGAAACACTAAAGCGTGGAATGGGTCAAAGTGCAACGAAGCAGCCCCTTCCCTCTAGAACACATGCCCCCACTCACCTATTAGCACTTCCCACTTTCCATTGGCTTGGGTCACCTCGTAAGCACAACGCATCTCGTTCAGGCTCACGCCCCCAAGGATGAAAATAATGAGGCGGGGACCACTGCGGTACTCCCCTGGGGCCTTATTCTTATGCCAGTGCCCATAGCGGGCGCTGGGGTGGGGGGGGGAGAGGGAGAAGGGGAGAGGGAAGGAAAGAGGGAGAGAGAAGGAAAGAGAGAGAGAGATTAATTACGTTTATCTGCACTGAAGCATTTAGCACTTCATACCTCAATGACTTATTTACACATTCATTCTGTACACCAGTGACCAAAACAGAGTAGTAGCGAGTGTTGGCTGAGCTGAACCGCTGTGCACAATACCAAGGGGTCTGGCTGCCCATGCTTTGAGCTTGTCACTCCCTCAGAAACACGAGGCGACAGGCAGGCTCGAGTTAGCTTTAAAGTTTGGCGTGTTACACCCCCCAGCTTCGCCCCTCACAGTGGTTGTCAGGCTTCTGCCCTCGAGCGTACGGGTTTCTAGGCTTGTCTGGGACCCTCGGCTGGCAGTGAGCAGAGTCAAGGCCCGCCTTCAGGTCGGGACGCTGATTCATGCACCAAGAACCTCACCGGGCTACGGTCTCCCCTGGCCCCGCGGTGCCACCCCGAGGAAGATTCAGCTGTGCCCACCGAGAGCTCGCGGTTTAACTGGGGTGGGTGGGGAGAAGGAAGCAGGTCAGAATCGTGCTACAGAGGAGCTCAGTGCTATCAGGACACACATGGGAGGGCCTTCTAGCATCATCCGGGCATCACCAGAGAAGTCTTCCCAGGAGACGTGACACTGAGCTCCTCCTGCAAGACAGGCATTTCAGTGGTGGGGCAGTTCCCCCCACTGCCCCTGAGGTGCTCTTAGTAAGTCTTCACCTTATCCTCAGAAACAATAAGAAATGGGTTGCTTCCAGGTTAAGAAAATGGGGGAAATAAAACAAAAAGCAAAACAAGGAGAGAGAGTCTCTAGTGAAATCTCTGTACTTCTTCCTAATGACAGCGTTAAAAAAAGTCACTTTCTGATCCTGAAGGTGCCAGGGGCACATGGGGTCAACAGAGAGAAAATCCTTTGACAGTCTGCCATTGTGCAGCACTACCGGGGATTTTGAATTTTACCCAATGTTGGCAATCGACATTTGGCCTCCACTGGCATCAGAGGCGGGGCGCCTGGGTGGCTCAGTCTGTTAAGCGTCTGCCTTTGGCTAAGGATCCTGGGATCGAGTCCCGCCTCAGGCTCCCTGCATAGGGAGCTTCTCCTTCTGACTCTCTCTCTCTCTCCCTCTGTCTCTCATGAATAAATAAAATCTTTAAAAAAAATAAAAGTGAGGGCAGCAGGCTGCGAGGCAAGAGAGATGGCAGGCAAAGCACAAGCAGGAGGATAAGCATGCAGAGTGTTCATCTTGGGGGCTAAATGCTACTCCAGGGCCCCGGCACGCCCTCTTTGGAGCTAGCGATGCTCCTGTTCCAAGCTCAAAGGTTCATTCAGCCTTGACTCTTCTCAGGAGCCACCCCAGGCTCTCACTGTCAAAGAAAAACAGTAGCACCCTGGCTCGGAGGCTGCCACCTCAGGAAAGGTAACAGATGCTTCTGTGGGTCAGGGAACAGCCTGGACCACACAGACGAGGGAGGCCAAGAAGAGTCTGGAGGCAAAACGCCTTCAGACATCCTCACAGAACACAGAAGGGAAGGCTTCCCGATGCACGGCAGGAGGAGAAAGAGAGGAAACGCCTTTGAAAACAGACCCTGGAAGATACCGTGAGCAACCAAGAAAACACAGTGTTGGAGAACCCAGGGACAGAAGTATGGATTGCTGTCTACTCACATCTCCAAGCTGAAATATCTGAGCATCACCAGGTATGTGGCAGAAACCCAATAAACCCAAGGCATCCACACTTCCATCATCTACGTTTCCATCAAGCATGATTCTGAGAAACGCAGCTCTATGCAGACAACATATTCATCCCCTTCAATTGAATAATCAAAAGTGAAAGCAGAATACACTGAGCACCTACTATGTGCCAGGCTCTGTTTTAGCAACTGAGGCTAAAATAGACACACAAATCCCCGCCCTCGTGAGGCTGACATTCTAATTGGGGGAGACGGGCAGTAAGCAAGAGAAACACAAATACTCTACTACATGCTGGCATAATGTATGGAGTGAACAAAAAAAGGAAGGGGGAGAGGAGGTGTTGGGGGGTGGCTATCATTTTTTTTCTTTATTTTCTGTAACACCTTTATTGAGAGATAATTCACGTCATACAATTCCTTCATTTAGCGTGTACAATGCAGTGGTCTTCAGTATAGTCACAGAACCGTGGGCCATCACCAGTCAATTTTAGACAATTTTCATCACCCCAGAAAGAAAGTCCATACCTGTTAGCAGTCACTCCCCATTCCACCACCCCAACGCCTGCCCCCCATCCCCAACAATCACTCATCTACTTTCTGTCTCTACAGATTTGCCCACTCTGGACATTTCATACAAATGAAATCATACAATGTGTGGGCTTTTGTGACAGGCTTCTTACACCTAGTATAATGTTTCCAAACTTCACCCATGTTATGGCACAAGTCAGTGCTTCATTCCTTTCTTAGGCTGGATAATATTCCATTGTATGAATACACTATGTTTTGTTTACCCATTTTTCTGTTGATGGAAATTTGGGTCGTTTCCACTTTTGAGCTATTACGAATAGCACAGCTGGGAACACTGGTGTAATGTTAAAAAGGATAGTTAGGGAAGGTAGAGGAGATAAGGGGCAAGCCACGCAGATATACTGGGGACAGATCATTTCAGGCAGAGGGAAAAGCAAGTGCAAAGGTCCTGAGGCAGAAGTAAGCCTGACATTGCAGAGAAGGAAGCTAGTGAGGCAGAAGTGGAGAGAACAAAGGGAGGAGCAAGGAATGAGTCAGAGTGGAGTGGGAAGCCTGAGGGTGAAGGGCCTGCACTCTGGCTGTGACGAGAAGCAGTGGGAGGGTTCTTGTGGCTACTGCTGCTTCCTAACAGGACTACCTGAAAACCAACCAGAGATGGGCCCACTTCTCCCACTCACTGGGCTCAGGGTTCTCACTCACCTGACCGCGGTGGTACTAAAGGAAGCAGAGGAGCGAGTAGAGATATAAGGGTAGTGCTTGGTATCAAGTTTGTCTTCAATTGTGTCCTGGAAAAAAAAGAGACAGATATTGGGCTTTTGCCATTTGTTTGAGAAGGGCCAACAGAACCAAGGCAAGATGATTCAAAGAGCAAGTCACTTAGCACAGTGACACGGCCAAGTTTGCAACAACCCAGGTGCCTAGCACTGGGCTCCTCAGGGACCAGATGCCCTACAACTGGCTGGTGCACTGAGATCAGTCTGCAGGTCTGCCTCTTTAAGAGAAGTTAAAAAAAACAAAAAAACAAAAAACTGCAATGGGGCGCCTGGCTGGCTCAGTCAGAAGAGCATGCGACTCTTGATCTTGGGGTCCTGAGTCCAAGCCTCATGTTGGGTGTAGCGATGACTAAAAAAAAACTTTAACAAAACCGCATTCATTTTTCTTGCTTCCCTTCTAATTTGTTTTTTCTTTTTCTTTTACATTCTATGTGAGGTTATAAATGTTGCATTCTGTCCAATAAATTCCTGACACTTGCCATCAGTCTTGGAGAAACTAGACATAGGCAGTCTCTCGGGCAAGACAAGATCTTACACCTTCAGTTTTCCAAGGGTCTAATTATCCAGTGGGCAGATTCCAGCTATGCACCTCCTGCTGTCTAGAAATCCCCATGCCTCCTAACAGGTACCATGGGAAGCTGACACACACACACACACACACACACACACACACGGCTCTTCAGGGAGAGGGGGAGAGGGGCAGGAAAAGGGAGCAGAGAATGAAGGAGCAAATGAGATAGGAGGTGGGCTTTAATTATATTACAAAGAAATGTAACTGGTTCCTAGATGTTCATGTTCACCCATCCTTTTGGTTTGTGGGTTTTAAAAACAGGAAGTTGACTCACTATATATATTTAAAGTATACTTATTTTAATAAGTCCGCAGGAACACAGACTGCTTGAACTGACAAAGGAATTCTGGGAAAGTCCCCTCATTGTCAGGACCCTGGTCTTGTCCACCTACAGAGAGCAGGAGCTGGACAAGGTAGCTCCAAGACCCACCCGGAAGGTCCAGTGGGGCAGGATTCTAAGCGGGGTTTCTTGAGCTACAAGCAGAGAGCAGAGAGACAACTCACCTTCACAGATACGAAACACCTACTATGTCCAAGGCACAGTGCCAGAGGACACATGAGTTGAGGGCAGAGGTCAAGGTATAAAAAGCTGACTCCAA
The DNA here is from genome assembly GCF_009762305.2 of Zalophus californianus. Taxonomy (NCBI): domain Eukaryota; kingdom Metazoa; phylum Chordata; class Mammalia; order Carnivora; family Otariidae; genus Zalophus; species Zalophus californianus. The sequence continues at coordinate 7,956,189 of NC_045607.1, forward strand.
ACACTGAACAGATACATGTATGTAAAGAGCAGCCCCGACACACTACAGGAGTCTGGGGCAGCCTCTTTGGTGCCGGGAGGTCACACAGGGGCAGTGCATGGGAACCGTCAGACCCGATGGGGACTCTGAAGGCAGGCAGGGCTCAGAAGTGGAAAGGGAGAGCACCACAGGCAAGGGATGGATGTGAACAGACGAGCAGAGGCAGAACCATGCCTGGGAGGGTCCCTGACTGATGGGGTGTCTTAGGGAGGGATGGGCTCGGGTCGCATCCTGAAGGCCCCTCCACACCTGCACCCTCGGAGTAGCACTCGTTACTCATCTGACCTATAGGTGCCAGATGTGTTTGGTCCTTTGGATACAGCACCATCGAGGGGTCTCTACTCTGGGGCTATGTCATATAGATCATGGGGGTCTGCATCTGGTGGCCTCTGGGGACAGCTCTCCCTAAACCCTGAGGACAAGGCTATGGGGCCTAGAAGAGCTCTGAAACTGGATACAAATCCTCCGGGACAGATAACCACCCCAGGCTATCACCACCAGCCCACAGCAGGTGAAGCTGGAGGCCTCTGGGCCTGTGGGCAAAGAGCCCCAGGCCCTGGCTGTCCCCCACATACCCTCACAGCCCTCCCTCACTGACCTCCATGATGTCTTTAATGATTGGGGTCCACCGCGAGAGCTGGTAGGTCTGCTCGCTGATGCGCTCCTTCCGCTCTGGCTTGCTCCTGCGGCGCAGTGTGGACTGAGTGCAAACACACGTGACATTAGATGGAGTCAGGGGTCATCTGGGCCCCTGCGACTTTGCTGGCCCTTCGAAATTGCTCCTGAGGACTCCCTTCAGAGAGTCAGCACTGGCAGAGTACGAAGTGGGAGGGGTTTTCCTGGAAAAGTCCAGCGTGTGCCCCTTGGGCTTTTGCCCAAGAACTTGGAGCAAACTTGGTTCTTTAAAGCCAGGAAAAATGGCAAATGTGGGCCAAATATATAAGTGTCATTCAAAAAACTCCTTGTAGTGGGGTCCCTGGGTGGCTCAGTCAGTGAAGCATCTGATTCTTGGTTTCAGCTCAGGTCAGGATCTCAGGGTCATGGGATTGAGCCCTGCGTTGGGCTCTGTGCTCAGTGGGGAGTCTGCTTGAGATTCCCTCTCCTGGGACGCCTGGGTGGCTCAATCAGTTAGGCATCTACCTTTGGCTCAGGTCTTGATCCCAGGGTCCTGGGATCAAGTCCCATATGAGGCTCCTTGCTCAATGGGGGGACAGCTTCTCCCTCTGCCTGTCACCCCCCCGCCCCCGCTTGTGTGCTCGCTCACTCTAACAAATTAAGTCTTTAAAAAAAAAAAGAGACAGAGATTCCCTCTCCCACTCCCTCTGCCTCTGTCCCTCCCCCCACTGGTGCATGCATTCTCTCTCTCTCCCCATTTCTCTAAAGTAAATACATAAAATCTTTAAAAAAAAAATCCTGGTAGTTAAAAACATAGTTTGCTTCAGTTATAGGAGAAAAGACTGTTTTGGGTAGGACTTGGTCTTTGATTTTGCTTTGACAGTCTGGGTGCATGAGTAAACCATCTCCATTCCCATTTGGGTGCCTCTTGTGAAAAAGAATCTAAAAACACCAAACTACCTCCAGTTCTAGGTCCCTGGTCTGGGCTCAGGGACAAAGTTTTTGACTCTAATATTCCAAAAGAAGTACATTTGCAACTCCAGCTTTATAGCACCACTGTGTGAACAACTCCCCATAGGAAGAAAGTATAGAGTGAGGTTCCTAGCAGAGAGATCTGAAGAGTGCTTGGGCCTCTTCCTTGAGTTCTGGAGCCCCCCCGACCCCCAGCCTCTTCTAGAGCATGCGGTGGGGTCGGGCTTCCCAGACAGCCTGCCCTGGCCTGGTTCTGAATCATCACCAGTGAAGAACCAAGTGGCAAACCTGCTTGATGCTAACTAAGCATTGTGCTCTCACCCTCAGAGAAGATGCTGGACGTGGGTGTGCAAAGGCAGAGCCAGACTGACCTCAAGACACAGAGAATGAAGCCAGCGTGACTCCTGTTTGAGGCTGGTGCAGACACAGCTCAGCTTTAATGACTCTGTGCAGATCTTGGTTCTGGGAGTAACACTTCTATTTTATTACATCTCTCTATACCTTTATTCCTCTGATTTTATGTTTTTTCTTTCTCAATGTTGAGTGTATGTATCATAAGCCACCTTAAGTAAATTGGGAGAAAAGATAAGACACGCCAGCTTCTCTTCTGCCTCTCCCTCCCCATATGCAAGGCTGGCGCCTTACATCAGTGACGATGGGCACCCCCAGGTGCGCCATGTTGGTGATGATCTCGCTGTCCTCTGGGGGGATCTGGGCGTGCTGGATCAGTTTATTCAGGTTCTCCTCAGTGATGCCTGCGAGAACAAAACCCCTGGTCACCACACCCAACCACCATGCATCACACACTCAGAAGCAGAACCAGTCGCCTGAGGGGGGACAGTGCCCCTTCTCAGGGTTAGTAGAAATGAATCTTCACCACATCAACTTTACTGTAAGATGAGGACAAAATCAGCATTTTGATTCCACTCTAGCCACTCTGTCCCAGGCTTTGACCACCAGCAACTGCCCCATTATGGTCTATATTTCCACCTGTCTCCTGCTTCTCAGCCATCCCTGCCCACCCCCACCCACATCGAAGTCAAGAGTCTCAGTGTCCATCTCCTGCACAATGGACACTTATGGGCAACTATAATGTGGGTAAAAATCAGTTATTTAAAGGCAGAGTTACCCATGTGATGCCAGTATCTGGCAGACATGCTCTCACAAACTGGCTTTGCAGTCAGTGGCCTCTCCCCGCTCCCACCCGTCTCTTCCAGAGATGCCACACCTTTATTACCTCTAGAATTAATTGCCTCTAGTTGCAACTCATTTGCTTACATTTCCCCAAATGTAAAGAGCCCCTGGGATCTCCGTATTAAATATCCTTTCCGGGGCGCCTGGGTGGCTCAGTCGTTAGGTGTCTGCCTTCGGCTCAGGTCATGATCCCAGGGTCCTGGGATCGAGCCCCGCATCGGGCTCCCTGCTCTGTGGGAAGCCTGCTTCTCCCTCTCCCACTCCCCCTGCTTGTGTTCCCTCTCTCGCTGTGTATCTCTGTCAAATAAATAGATAAAATCTTAAAAAAAAAATATCCTTTCCATGTCTCCTAAACTACTTTTCTACGTTGCCTTCTCTCTCCCACCTGCCTCACTTGCCCAAGGATGGGCCTCTCCGCTCTTCTCCATCCCACCATTCCTACCATTCTTCAAGAAGATGTAGAGAAGGATGATGCGGATTTTGTCGTAAGTGCTGACATTTGCATCCAGCAGAATGGGGACGATGGCTCTCATGGGGTCCTTGATCTTCTCCCCTTCAGCATCTGTGCCCATGGCCAGGTCCTGCAGAAAACACACCACACTGGCCCCATCCCTGGCGATGGTCTGGATGGATGGGAACTATTAGACAACTGGTGGTCTGTAAACGGGATTTGCCACTTGGCTGGGGAAGGTCCTATGTAGGGGCTTCTGCTCTCACAATGCCCCGTAATCAGCACTGGTGTCATCAGCATTGTTTTATATAGCGTCAGTGAAAAGTGATGACAGCCCCAGGGTTCACTTTGCAAAAACAGAAACCACCATGATTTTTTTGCCATCTTGTTTGAAGGTAGGCTGCTCCCTCCGGGTGAGTGCCCGTGTAGCTGTGCTGACTCCGTGGGTCAAGATTCAATCCTGGTGGGTCCTCTAGAGGTACAAAGCCCTGCTGAGGGATCGGGGCTGAAAGGGTTGCCTTCCCACACATGAAAAGCTTTGGCATTTTAAGGGGCCACTGCCTGGCTAGACTCTTCCCATGTGCTCCCGCTTGGCGCTGAAGGCCATGTTTTTTGAGTTTTGAGCTACTCTATGTTTTTGACCTGTTTTTAATCTTCCAACCACTTTCAGGGCGAGGAGAAAAACAAGGGCTCCCAAACTTGCAAATCCAACCCAGAAAGATGAAGGAGGAAAGAGGGGCTGGCAAAAGAGGGAGGATGAGAGAGAGCACAGTGACGGCCCCGACTTCACGACTCAGGGAAGAGTCATATCCACTGTAGAGAGGCCAGAGACGGTGGCACATCAGCCTCAGGAAACCATGAACCGTTCACTCTGTTCTCAGAGACCAATGGCTGCAACTCCCCCTGGAGCCCAGACAGGGCTTGCCTGAAGGTTCCCTCCTCTAAAGACCCCATGAGTCCATAACCATCATGGTCTCGAGTTCATGGTCTGTCCAGGTCGAGGAAGGTGGGTGCCCCCAGGCCCCTTCACCTCTCAGAGCTACCACCATCCTCAACAGACATTTGTGCAGTGGGACCTGAGTCTAATACTCTCTAAAGGTCCAATCAAATATAACAAGTTCAACAAATACTATGGAGCACTTCTGAAAAAATGTATGCTTTGAAGGATTCACCCCGACGGCATTTTTACTGATATAGGGATTTTCCAGACAGTCCAGTTCTTTTGCCAAGATCGCCCATGAAACTGATGGACTTCTGCAGGGTCACTTCCCCTTAGAAGAGCGTCAATGAATCAGGACAGGTCTGACAAACCCAAGCTGGCCTGTCACATCACGCCAGAAGATGCAAATCTTAGCTTCACACTGAGAACCTGAGCCATTCTTTCTCACTGCGGCTTCACACTTGCTTAATGCCCTCCCTTGCCTTGGAAGCTGACCCTAGCTGAGGAATGTTCTCACACTTGGAGAATGGAGGGCCAGGATTAGTGACTCCACACAACACTCCTGGAAAATGTGGCAGCATTGTTATTTCCTTTTGCTGATGAGGAAAATAAAGCAGAAATAGGCACATCAAACAATCAACAGAATTCAAATCCCAAACTGCTGACTTTCAGTCCTAATCGTGATCAGGGAGGCTGTGGGTGCGTTTCTGACATGCTACTGCACTAGCTTTTCTCAGCATCTAGGTCTCCAAAGCTGGTGTGGTCACAGCAGGAGAAGAATACACTCAGAATATAAAACTCAGCCAGCCTTGTCAGTGTAGGGCTCAGAGATCCATGTATCTCTCTTCAGACATTCCAAGGAGCCAGTAGAAAGTCAGACATGCAAAATCCAAATGACACAGCATTCCAGACCAATCTAGTCCCTACCATTGAGAGTGGAAGTGCATTGATTGGCTCCAGAGTTGAGACAACGTGATCTAGTAGACTTCTATATCCTATGATTCTGCGGGATGTTCAAGGTCAGATGTTACCATTCAGCTGGGTCAGTGGGCATGGCAGAAAGAGAAGGAAAAGGTCCTACCTGCTCCACTCGGCAGAGTTTATCCACGGTGCCTTGGTAATGCTTCATGCAGTCTTCGGCCAGGTGCAGGTGAGTCGAATACTGGGAAAAAGCAGAGAGTGTGTAATCAAGAAATCACTCGCTCACAAGAAATCACTCATGCAACATCTACTGAGCTCCTACAACGTATAAACACTGTGCAATGCCACGAGGAGATTCCAGCCTCATAAAGGAGATAAAACATGCTTTCCAGCAGGAACACAAATATCATGACAGAAAATTCTGTGTGTCAAAAGAGAGGAACAAATCGCATTCCTAAAGGAGGCAAGTGGAGGGAGGAATCCTTTATGAGGGTAGGGTGATACAATGGTTCTACAATGTGTCCAAGAATTCTTTGATACCCCTCCTTCTAGGAGGTGGAGCTTAATCCCCCCGCCCCCAACCCACACACCGAGTGTTGGTTGGATTCAGTGACTTGCTTCTAACAGAGTGTGGAGGACATGATGTAGGACATCCCAGGTCAGGACAGAAAAGGCACTGTGACTTCCTCCTGGCTCTCTCCCTCAGGTCACTCACTCTGGAGGAGGCCAGCTGCCCTGTCATGAGCACATTCAAGCAGCCCAGGGGAGAGGCTCATGAGGTGAGGAATTGAAGGATAAAGAGAGAAAAGGATGAAGAGGAGAAAAGAAAGTCATAGGAAGTAAGTTACCCAGCCTCACAGCTTTTCCTAATAAAACTGGAAGTTGATTAAAAACTTGTGGATTTCAATGTATCAGTCAGTACAGAGGGGCTCTGAGAGGTCTTACTGCAACTGTTTATACTCAAGATTCAAACCCATCATTTGGGATGGTTGTACCTTACTGAGCTCTTTCTGGTACTGGGGCATCTTCTTCAGCATCTGGGACAGGTCCCGCATGGTAGTCTACAAGGGGAAGGAAAACACATGGTCTCACTCCAATGGTCCTGACCTAGGAGGCTTTGCAAGGGTGGGAGGCACAGAGCAGGACAGGAGCCAGCACCAGACTTCCCGAGTGCATGCTCAGAAACTCTCGAATCTATTAAGCCCGAGATCACCATGGGTTTAGATTTCCAGGCCTCTGGTTCAAAAAATTATTGATCCAAATACCGTAACCATCTTATAGGTGGGGAACTGAACTCCAAAGGGTAGCAATTATGTTTTATTTATTGGACTAGAAAGTTACTGAGAGCAGAATTCTTGCCAGGAAAGAGCAATTTTTCTTCCCCATGCTGCTTTTCTGCATACTCAGCTCAAGCAGTCTTGAAATTGAGTTCACATTTCATCCCAGCAGAAAGGCTACAGTTGTTAGACAGGTAGAAAGAAGGAAGAAGCTGGGAAAGGGCTGGGATGTGCACCCTGACAGGTGAAAGTTTACTTGCTAACTGTGTGACCCACCTAATTCCACTCTTAGCCAGCAAAAAATTTATTGAATTACTACTATATACCAGATGAGGTGCTAGAGAGACAAGAACAGAACAAACAAAAAAGAGAGCTTCTTGCCTTTGAGGAGCTACCATCTAGCAGAGGAGCCATTCTGACTGAGATGATTAGTGTTCTTCAGGAAATCACAAGTGTGGCTGCATAGGTGCATAGAGGCACCTCACTAGTCTAGGGGGGAGTAGGGAAGGTTTCCCTGAGAAAATGATGACTGAGCCAAAGGACCAGGACTTCACAAGGCAAGGCCTAGGCAAGGAAGTCAGGCATGGCTGGAGCAAGGTGGTGGGTACAAGCAGGTGGGGGGCAGACCTGAGAGTCTGGGGAGCCTGATGGCCTGGTGCTATAAGGTGTGTCCATGAGTGAGTGAGACTTCTACTGGGAACAGAGTCACCAAATGGTTTTAAGCAAGCTTAAAATACAATCAGAGCTGTATTTGCCTTGACCACGATGGGTAAACCACCTCTGATGAACCCATGTCAGGGTAAGGAGAGGATCAGTAAGTTATGAATTCTAATTCCACCACAAGCTAAAAAAGGTTTTCAGTTCTTCTGGCTTAAACTGAATTATGATCTAAAACAGTAAATATTAATCTTCAGGGTAACAAAATGAAGATCTCTATAAACATCAAAAGATGAGGGCTCCGATCTCAATCTTGACTGCAAAAATAAGACAAAATGATATTAGATGAAGAGGTGACAATAAGCCCCTAACTCATTAGTCCTGTGCCATGGAGGCACCCTGCCAACCAGCTCCCAGAAAGAAGACAGAATTAGCCTAAAGGACATTGGAGCTCTAGTATGCATTTACCTTCTCTCCAGTATTCATTCTCTTGCTGGAAGAAAAATCTTTCAGAGAACGGGTGACTTCCCTAGAAGACAGAAGGAGGCAGCTAAGTTTCACAGCAACGCCTCGGGCCTCCATGTGGACGCTACAGAAGTGGTGCGAGATTCTTCCTTTAGGAATATGTGGCAACTTTTCCTGCCAGTAAGGTATGCAGTTAAAAGTGATTTGTGAAGAAGAGAGAGAGGGATACATCATTTTCCTAACTAATATTCTAAACCAAGGTCTCCAGAGGGGGGTGTACAGGATGATTTGAGAGAAGAAATTATTAGTACATCTATTTATGTTTACTTTACTCCATCCTTCTTAAATTTATGCTTTTGTATATACTGTAAAACATATATATTACTACAATTAACTATATAGTAAATTCATAAATAAACTTGCGTATTGGAAATGTGAAGCAACATTTTCCTAAGGTTGAGTGATCCAAAAAGTTTGGGGCCACTTTATGAACAACTGAACTATCCAAGACTGTGTTATTTTCCCACTCTTCCTTGTGAATTTACTGAGGATATCACCAACTCAATGTAGCAGACAGAAAGTCTTTCTGCAAGGGGCACCTGGGTGGCTCAGTCATTAAGCGTCTGCCTTTGGCTCAGGTCATGATCCCAGGGTCCTAGGATCGAGCCCCGCATCGGGCTCCCCGCTCCGCAGGCCTGTTTCTCCCTCTCCCACTCCCCCTACTTGTGTTCCCTCTCTTGCTGTGTCTGTCTCTGTCAAATAAATAACTAAAATCTTAAAAAAAGAATGTCTTTCTGCAAAAGCAGAATTTTCATTTATAGCTTAATTCAGGTGTTAGGGGCACCTGAATGGCTCATTTGGTTAAGCATCTGCCTTTGGCTCGGGTCATGGTCTTGGGAGTCCTGGGGTCAAGCCCTGGTGCCAGTCTGGGGGGGGGGTCCCTGCTTAGCAGGGAGTCTGCTTCTCCCTGTGCCTCTGCCCCTTCCCCCCCGATTGTGCACACACTCTCTCAAATAAACAAAATCTAAAAAAAAAAAAAATTGGGGGTGACTGGGTGGCTCAGTCGTTAAGCGTCTGCCTTCAGCTCAGGTCATGATCCGGGGTCCTGGGATTGAGCCCCACATCGGGCTCCCTGCTCAGCGGAAGCCTGCTTCTCCCTCTCCCACTCCCTCTGCTTGTGTTCCCTCTCTCATTGTCTCTCTGTCAAATAAATAAAAAGATCTTTATAAAAAAAAAAAAGAAAGGGGCACCTCTTGTCTGCCTTTGGCTCAGGTCATGGTCCCAGGGTCCTGGGATCGAGCCCCGCATCGGGCTCCCTGCTCGGTGGGGAGCCTGCTTTTCCCTCTCCCATTCCCCTGCTTGTGTTCCCTCTCTCACTGTGTCTCTATCAAATAAATAAATGAAATCTTAAAAAAAAAAGTTCAGGTGTTATAAACATTTTGAAACATCTTCAGAGCAAGGTACGGTTCTATATATACACATCAGCTCTTGCTTGGAAATTTTAGGGATGACAATAGTGGAAGAAGATGACACACAGGCTATATAAAAGAAAATCGAATTGATGCAGTGTAATCTGGATCTTTCAATGGAAGGAACTGGCTTTATTTATTTATAAGTAGGCTTTATGTCTAACGTGGGGCTTGAACTCACGACCCTTAGATCAAGAGTTTCGTGTCTACTGACCTAGCCAGCCAGACACCCCAGGCACTGGCTTTAAACATTTAGTGTTTACAAAGCATTTCCTGAGAGCTACCGATGTTTTCTAAAAATACTAAGAGCCACCTGAACACAGAGTGGACCTTCTCACTTGGTGAAGTTGGTGTCCCTCGAGCTGAGATTAGAAGGGCTTCATCATCACCGGTTATCACGTGGGTGAATTCATCCACTGAGCAGCTCTGTGCTAGTTGCCCAGAGTGTGCACATGAGCAACTGCCATCTGGAGAAAAAGTTTGGCCTGTACTCTGGGGCGAGCCCTGGAGCTGGGGTGGTGGGGGTGGCTGGGGTCCCTGGGGAGAGGTGGGGGCAAGGGGCTCTTACTGGGACACTTCCGCGATGTGCTTGTGGCGCAGGGCTATCCAGAGGTCATCATCCTCGTCCAGGAGCACCTCCTTCACCCGTGCCTCTCCAATGCCACTTGTCTCGTACCTAGAGAGGAGGCATCCCCACAAAATTCATCCAACCGCCCCGCCGATTTGTAACAGATGAGAGCTTACGGGCCTCAGCAGAGAGATGTTCTCACGGATGATTCTACCACAGGCCTGCGGCCACCTGAGGGGTCACTGTCCGTAGCAGGTTTGCTGGATCAGCACCTGACACAGCAGCAGTTTCTCGGGCAGGGAGAGACCCAGAGTCAATGTTTTAAAATCTGCAGGGGCAGCCGGTATGTACTCAAGTCGGGATACAGGTGTGTTCAGAGCTACTTGTAAGGGAAAGTCAAAGATCACGCTTGCTCCTTCCTGGGAAGGACCAGGATACCATCCTCAAACATGTGGTACCTAAATTTTCAGTTTTAAAATCAGGTACCTGCAACAGGCCCTCAGCATATTTTTACATGTGAAATCACGAACATCTAAGGGAAAGCAAGAATTACAAGTACCAACAGGGAGGAAAACTGACATTCAGTCACATTTTTAGAACCTTAGTTTTGAAACCACATGAGAACAATACAGTCTGTTTCCAAAAAAAGAAAAATTAGTTTTTAGAAACTGAGTTTCGGGTGATTGTTACCAAGAAAAATATTGTTTATAATGAAGAAAACAGCTCCTTTGCAAATAAAGTAAGAAACTTCTGTTGATATATTTTATTATATTTCATGACCTATAAATAAGAAGTTTTAACTCCGAATAAGATATGCATACACATGTGCGCACAAAGACACACACACACACACACACACACACACACACACACCCCCAACATATGAACCCCTCGAGCAGGCTCTGAGCTGAGGTGACATGAGCCGTGAACTAAAGATCTAAAGTTCTTGTTCTCCCCAAACAGGCACGAGCTCCTGGCTGCTGATGCCACATAGATTTGGGAACTCACAGAAAAGCTTGCAGGTTTATTAGCAAGACTCTATCAATGCATCTGCTTTCCCTGGGATGAAAGACATCCTTTTTCTTAGGTCAGAGGTGCATTTGGTTTGCTTGCAAAGGTGTACCGGGTCTGTACACTTACTTGTATACATCATTTTCAATGGGCAGCAGGTCATAGCTCATAGCCTGAAAAGTCAATTCATGAAGCACGGGGGAGCTGGGGTCGAAGCCGCGGTCCAGGATCAGGAGCTGGGAGCGCGCCTTGTCTGGGCCCTGGAAGGACAGACACAGGGAAGGCTTTCACAAGCCACCCATACAACTCCAGCCTCTCCCACTGGTGCAGCTGCCCCTCCTGTAAAAGCAGCCCCAGGAAGTGACCTCTGAGATAAAACCTACTAAAATAGCACTGACTAGTTCATTTGCTGCTTGACAGGAACACCAGTAAACACCAAGCAAAAATCCAGTATGTCTATTTCCTAATGAGGGTCCTTTAAAGTAGATCCAAAACTGTGGCTGAGGTCCAGAGTGAGCTTATGAAGGAGAGCACCACCTGGGTTTGTTATAAATAGGGTGACCCACCATCCAGTCTGCCTGGGACCCAGGGGGTTCCCAGGACCTGGGACTTTTAGTTTTAAAATTATGATAGTGATAGAACAGTTCTGTCCTGATTGCAGCGGGGGTTATGTGAATCTTTACTTGTGATGAAATTGCACAGAACCATCCACACATGCGAGTACACATACAAACTAGTCAAATGTGATAAGGGCTGGAGATTGTGCCAGTATCAATTTTCTGGTTTTCATACTGTACTTACCATTGAGGGTGTTCCCAGGATGCAGGACTTTCAGTGCTAACACTGGGAAAGTCCCAGCAAACAGACACAGGTTGGGCACCCTGGCTACACGGAGCAGAATCTGTATCTCCCCCACCCAAGGGCTCGAGCATCTCACTGAAGGCCAATGTGTAGGACAGTGACACTCATGCACACTCTGTGAGCAACAGAACCCAGCTGTCCCCAGGACTGCCATACAAACACTGTGGTCACTTGGCGAGAGAGCCACGTGGACCAACTCCAGACTTACCTCGCCCATTGTTGGGTCATCGGCTTTGTAGGCATCGAGCTTGTCCTGGATTAGCTGAGCCAGCAAAGCATTGTCCTTGTATTCCCTGACAAAGGAGGAGTGACACAGGGTGAACTGGCCATGCACCCACCCGACGGCACTGACTGTCCTCAGGGTGGAAGGCAGGAAGTGCAAGGAGGGTCAGGGGAGATAAGCTTCACCTGTATTCTTCTTTTACACGGAGGATATATTCATGTAATACACATATAATTTAAAATGACAAATAAAACACTTTGCTCAGTGCCTGGAACATAAATGATTTTCTAGTTCCTTTTAAAAAAAAAAATCCAGGGGCACCTGGGTGGCTCAGTCATTAAGCATCTGCCTTCAGCTCAGGTCATGATCCCCAGGGTCCTGGGATCGAGCCCTGCATCGGGCTCCCTGCTCACTGGGGAGTCTGCTTCTCCCTCTCCCACTCCCCCTGCTTGTTCCCTCTCTCACTGTGCCTCTCTCTGTCAAATAAATAAATAACAACTTAAAAAAAAAATCCAAACGGATATAGAGGCAGTCTTTCCCACTGGCTTCAGAAAAACCACCACACTTCAGCAGAGGGTCCTGGCCATCCACTCTCCTCCCATGATCAGGTTGTCTGAGCCTCAACCCACCCGATTCTCACTTCCCTCAATTGAAATCCTCTTGGGTCTTGTTTTGTGTTGTTGGCAGGTGACACTTCTGCTGGTAGAGCCAGAAAGATGTAAGTGAGAGCCGGGGGACCTTTCCCCTTGGCCAGGCCTGACAGCACTTCCCGGGGCTCCTCCCAACTGTATAGAGTGTGTGGCTGCTGCCTGTCACCTGGCCAGGCTCAGTGCTGAAGCAGCTCCGTTCCCATTCCACTCCCTCCACGAATGAACTCCAAGCTCTCCCGATCCTGTCAGGAGATATGGCCTGGCCCCCATTTCTTAATTTCCACCGGGCTTTTGTCAGCGAATACCAATAATAGAGGGAGGGGCTTTTCCATGGCTGTACATTCCAGCAGACAAGGAGTCAGTAAGGACAGGCCGCCACAATGGTCCTCGGCACCACCAGTTCAGGCCCTTCCCTCCCCCTGCAGCAGCCACCCCCCGGGTCTCCCTGATTCACTGCTGCTCTCACTCCCCCATGCAAATTCCCCCAAAGGTCCCCAGTGATAACCACTGAACAACATAATCCCAAGCCTGGCCTCCAAGGCCTCCAGGAATGGCTTCAGATTGGGCCCACTGAATTGCCCTCCAGAGACGCCCCACAGCCCTCCACAGTCACTCTGCCAGAATGCCAATCCTCCTCAAATTTGCCCTTTGCTTTCCCAACTCCAAACTTCTATTCATCTCAACGGCAAGAGCCAACTGTCCACACAAAGTACCCTGTGCTCCTCATCGGTCTACTGAGATCTGAAACTGCCCTTTAAGACCTTGTTCAAATGTCACCTCTGGTCTGAAGCCCTTCTTGACCCCTCGGCTCAAAGGGCCCTCTCCCGACTCTGGATGTCCAGGCCCTTGTCCTGTGCTAAGGCACTGGTCTTGTAGGCCCTGTAGTTTAGGTATGCACAGCTTATGCACACATGTGTCAGTATGCATGTTACCCACACTTCTAGATCAAGGGCTTCTAAGCGCCGGGGTTGTGCCTTCAAGGTAAGTACTCTCTCTCCAGCACTAAGCACATAGCAGATAAGTAATAAGTGAATGACTTTATAAAATCCAGGGAATATGTCCTTTGGAGAATTATCCTTGTATTTTATCTTACTCCAGAATACCTTCTACAAAGACGGTATTTGTTTTGAAAGGTTAGAAAGAGCTAAAAATCCACAGGAAGCCTGGATTGTGGTTACACAGGGGTTCACATTTAGCTATTCAGTAATTGAATATATATATTTCATGCCCTTTTCTGGATGCATTATTACATTTCACAATAAAATTTAAAGACTATCAAAAACACTGGAAGAACGATTATAATACAAGATACTTAAATCTTGACCCTCTTGAGACAACCGCCAGAGGAATCTCAAGACAAAAGGAAGCTACTCGCCCGGTGAGCACATGGAGGCCACTGAAGGCAGACTGGCGCGCTGCCTTACCCCCGATACCGCACAGCTGGGTACTCCTTCAGGGTGGCACACAGAGTTGCAATCTGCTCTGCCAGGCGCTCCAGTATAGGATTCTTCATCTGAGCCTTGTGGGGACTGTAGAAGCTCTGGAAAGAGTCCGCAGAGTCCAAGGAATACACCTGAGAAGGAAAAGAAACAAGAAAAAAAATTATATAATATATATCATGTTTGCATCCAGAATGGTGAACCGTTGGGGAATTTTCTCCAACCTTGGTAGTGAGTCTATAAAACATATTCTCATTTATTCTACAAATATGTCCTGGGTGTCTGTGGCAGGCCGGGCATTGTGCTAAACACTTGGGAACTATCAGTGACCAAAACATGACTGTCCTCGAGGAGTGTACAATCTTACAAAAGAATAACATAACCATAAACAATAAGCATAATGAAAAGTAAACTATATGATATGTGAGAAACTGGTTTAAGTGTATGAGAACAGGACAGAGCAGGGAAAGAATGCCTGGAGGGCAGCCGGGAGGGAGGACAGCAGGCCTCCTTGAGAAGGTGATGTACGAGCAAGGGCTTCAAGGAGGTGAGGAGTTTCTCACCAGCAGGAGACTTCCACATGGAGGCAATAGCTAGAGGCAAGGCCCTGAGGCAGGCATGTGCTCAGAGTGTCTGATGAACAATGAGGAGGCCAGAAGAACAGGAGAGGAGGTTAGTATAAAACCTTCTAGGCCATTATAAGTTTAGGTTTTTATAAGTAAGGGACAAGCTGGAAATCATCTGTGACTGGGGCAGATAAAGGAGCTTTTTATGGATTTAATAATTTCCTATCTTCAGTAATACACTGTCAGTATTTTTCTTCTTATTCTAGAAGTTTAAAATTTCCTCTTAAATTACCTAGTCTATCAGCTATCAGTATTTTCTCAGAATCTCACTTTTGTCAACTACCCTGATCTTCTAGAAAACCTGTGGTTTAAAAAAAAAAAGTTTATTACTTTTTAAAAATATATGAAATGTAATCTGGTTGAATATACTAAAGTTGTGTTTTGTTAAATCCAGGTAGGCTCACACAGAGAAAAAAATTCCTGCCTTTAAAGCTGGAAACAGCCTTGACGTTAAGTGCTAAGGGAAAGACACTGTCTTTAAGCGTTCACACTGTATGTTCTCCATCCCTCCTTACCCAAGAACAGGTCACTCTCTATGTCTAGAAGCTAATCTATAAAGATGCCATAAGCCACAGTCAACTTTTACAAAATGCCTAAGAGTTCTGTTAGTTTTGTTTCTTATTTGCCAGGAGAAGACATGTTAACCGATCTTACAAAATGAAGATATAAATTTTGTACGCTCTCTCACAATCAGCTTCACCTTTACTGGCTTAAAAGCCTAGTTTTTTTCCCAAGGGGAGAGGTTTGTCGCCACGCTCCAGCAACTGAAGTGTTAACAGCCACTGACGAAGGCTACCATCTGCTCCTCCAGCAGAGCGTGAGGGAGGTGATCTCTGCACAAAACCAGTCTCCTGTGCAGCAGATGGGTGTTGTCTGATCCCTTCCCCTGCTCTCCTTCCCTGCTCTTTCTGGACTGGCTACCTTTGGTTATTCAAGGAGTCAGCCAGTAGAAGTGAACACTGTGAGCAAGGATGAAATGCACACAGAGAAAGGCGTGAGGGCTTTAAAAAAAAAAAAAGTCAGAAATAACTAGAGAGTAAGATGAGGGCCTCCGGCAGAGCATAAGGAACACTTGTTTCCATTCCATCAACGTCCATTCAGCAATTGAGAATACGATGTCTTCCTCCCCCACTCTGCTTACTGCACCCCTGTCAGGACCTGCCAGAGCTCCTTACGGAGCAGCGAGGATGCAAACTTTCTACACACTCCCCACTCAGCCGCACCTGGGACTCGTAGGGAAGGAACGCAATGTTGATTTCCGTCAGAGTTTTGATGACTTTGGCTGCCCGAGATTTCACCAGCTCATTAAACAGGGCATCTGGACAAGCTGCAAGAAGCACAAAAGGAGGCAAGTTTTCCCATCCATTTCAACAGTTGCGCACATCTGGGGGATTTTCTATTTTATTAGGAGTTTAAGAAGGCAACTAGAAAGTTCGTCCCATCCTAGAATATCCCCAATCTCTAGAGTACAAAAGGAATGTAAAACCACCTAAAAGGCCCTCAACATCTAACAGAAGCAAATGGCAAAAAAGATACTGAGATACTGAGAGCTAATAAGCTAATAAAACTACTTTCTGATATCAAGGAAAGGAAAAAACCCAAGGGATGAGGAAAAGGCCTGTGATACGAACAGACACCACACATCTGACAAGTTTATGAAAAATGCAATAAGGAAAAGTGACACCACTGGCAAGGTGGTGCAGGCATTTCTCTGGGACACCTGCAGGAGCTCGGCTGCACAAGAGACCCACTTGATGGGGAAACTGGGACTGCCAGGGGCTCTCCCGGGCCAGACAAATGGGTTTGCATTCTCAGAAATGCATTTTTGGTTTATTATTACTAATGTCACCTCTCTGCTCCTTTTTTATGCATATTCAAATAGTATACAATTACTCTTTGCAAGAACCTTTCCCATTTTCTCAGTGGTGAGCTCTGTGGGGCTTTCCCTAAAGAGAAGAATGGTGGGAGCACTGCTGTTGCTGAAGTTTTAAGCTAGCCAGCTCGACTCCTCTCTCTTTGCTATTAACAAAACTGACCAAGACGATTCTGCACTAGGCTCCATGTGCAAAACCTCCACAAAATAAGAAAGTGAATTCCAGGACAATGATGCAGTTTCCGTCTGCTACCATCACCGCCAGACTGGACTATTTTTGTAGTTGAAAAACTGATGGAAATACAACAGCTTATGGTGATACCTGGAAGTCTATACAGTGAAACATCAAAGCTAGCACTGGAAAATTATTCTCAGCATTAAACCCTCTAGTCCTTAGAAGAGATGCTATTTTTCATCAGGAAGGACGGCATGACCGAGTAGGTTTGTCTTTGTATGTGTTTATTTTTGTCTCTTATGCAATTTATCTTCTGAAGAGAGTATAAAAGCTCAGGAGAAACATGGCAACAACCCATTTCTTCCCTACTGATCAGCCTTGCTGTGCAGAAACACTAACCTGGAAGGACAGGGGTGGCACCTGCCAGCTCTACTTACAGTCCGTGAAGAAGACGTGCGCAGCCCGGTACTTAGCGGTTGGTGGGTCCTTAAAGTCACCGATGAGAGAGTGGACAGACTGTAGAGGAAAAAAAGAGGGAACTGAATCCAGTTCTAGAAGCAAATGGGACCTATACCCGAACTGGGTTAAATCCAAGCTGCTTGTGCAAAATAGCAGGGGATTTTTAATGTACAATTCATGTTTGCCCATAACGGAGTTCTGAAGACTTAAAATTAGGATTGTTTCAGACTTTAGATGAACAAAGCCTTCTTAGCTCATTCCGGAAGACAGAGTCTGTTCTTTGGAGCCACTATAACTTGGGTTCCTGAGAAGATATTCACAGAAGAGGAAACGGGTCAAATACTTTCCAGGAAACTCACACTGATGAAGTTCTGGCAACTTCAGATGTAAGCCAGTTTTCAAAAGTGAAAAGAAAGGGAATGGAAAACTGAAGGGAATTTATACAGATTAAGAGACCTAAGAAAACTATCGACCAAATGCAAGGAGGTGCATCTTGTCTGGATACAGACTTGAACCAACCTCCCAAAATGTTAAGACAGGTAATTTTCAACACAACCTGGATATGATGATATAGACCCAAAAGTATAAAATGCCAGAGTTCTGAAGGTGGGTCACTAATTAGACACAGTGGATCTCCTCCCTAGAGAAGGAGTGCAAGAGGGGGGAATTAGACTGACCCGGGCCTGGCCTTCTGGACAGCGGTGGTATTTCAGAGAGCTTAATGCACTCTCACTCCACACTGAACCCTTCCTTCCCTGTTTGTGGATTGCACGCTTAATCAGAGCAGTGTGTTAAATGCGCACTTAACCTAGAAATGTCAGACACTGCCCCACAGACGCCAGGCCGGCACGTACAACCTCAGCCAAAGCTCCTCTGGGGGTGGGACTTGCCTTCTCAGACGGAGTGATGAGATACACAGCCTCCAGGCTGGGGAGTGGCTCTCTGCGCTTGTTGATGTCTTCCACAACTAGACAACAAACAGCAACCCACAATCAATAAGAAAACAGAACCAGTGATCATAGATCTAGAAATAATCTAGACAGGCCCCCTTCAGACTGCTGCAGGTGAAAATCTATGGGGCGAGGGTTGGAAATCACTTGCCCCTTCCTTGGAGTTACCACATTCCACTGCCTCACAATGCTCAAGAGGTTAGAAAACCTGAAATTTTATCACACTAAGTATTTCCCTTTTCAGTTTAAGGAAACCCCTTGATCTCATGGTTAAAAATGGAAAATCCTACCTCTTTCTGTCACCAACAGTCTTTTACCCCTTCCTTCGGTTTTTCTCACCTGTCCTAAATAATCCCAATTCCTTTAGAATTTCCAGGTGGAGTTTATCAACAATTGGATAGTTTTTATCATTTTCTTCTGTATGTCACATGAAGATATTCCAAACATGCCCTCTATATAACTCAGTCCTTCCCAATAGTTCAAAGACTAAACATTATATTTTGTTAAACCACAAGCATTTGGTTTGCTTGTTTCTTTTACAGTTATATCAGCTACTTCACCTGGGAAGAAGAGCTTCTGGGATAATCCTCACCTTACCAGCTGCCTGATAAAGCTTAGGGTACTCTATCTCTGCTGTACCGTCCTCTGGTCCAGAGAGAATAGCACAATCACTTGGTGCCATTCTTCCCATGCAGAGGATTTAAGCAAATACAAGTATCACTTTAGGATGATACCTTGTAACATTTATAAAGACTTTTCACCCCAAATAATGTTCAAATACCAAAATCCTTCAACCACCTACTTTACCAGTAGTTATAGATTTCTGAATTTCATATACAAACAATACTTCCCCCAAAATGTTTTGGGGGTTCCACATAGGAATTGCTAACTTTTCAATTTTGCCAAGCAAAGGGACCTTTTTTAGAACGCACCTTTGGGAGTAGGGAAAAGTCTGTGTGCAGCAGGGGAAGAGCTGAACCTTCATCTACCACAGGGAGCTAAAAGATAATATCTGCCATCAATGAATCCAAAGATAATAGGCTAAGTATTTATCTAGAAATATCAAAAGGATAAACAGAAGAAAGAGCAGACCCTGAGGGAGAAAGGAGTGGGGGCCAGGATGCTGCTGCTTCTTCCTTAGAAGTTCCTTAGCTCCATTTGGCTCTATCCCCCCTTAACTTTTGTGCATTTTTTGCTTTGAGAGAGGAAAAAAATAGCTTTAAAAATTCAATGAAGAGGGACGCCTAGGTGGCTCAGTCAGTTAAGTGACCAACTCAGGTTGTGGTCTCAGGGTCCAGGGGTGGAGCCACATTGGGCTCCTCACTCAATAGGGAGTCTGTTTGGGATTGGCTCTCTCTCTCTCTCTCTCTCTCTCTCTCTGAAATAAATAAATAAATAAATCTTAAAAAAAATGAAGAAAATAACTTTGTAATCTCAAAACAGGGGCAAGCCCAGTCTTCGCTCACTGAATGACAAGGAGTCACAGTAAAAACTATGTACTCTCATTTATAGGACTAGGTTTCTGGTGACAGATATACTGCATTTGGAAAAGTGTTTTTAAAAATGAAGGACTTGGGGTGCCTGGGTGGCTCAGTCAGTTGGGTGACTGCCTTCGGCTCAGGTCATGATCCCAGGGTCCTGAGATCGAGCCCCACATCGGGCTCCCTGCTGAGTGGGGAGCCTCTTCTCCCTCTCCCACTTCCCTTGCTTGTGCTTGCTCTCTGTCAAATAAATAAATAAATCTTAAAAAAAATTTAAAGTAAAAATGAAGGACTCATTCCAAGGTGTGATTATACCCCCCAAATTATTACATATATATTCATATGTATATATTTCACATAGAATTTAATCAATAAGAAAATCCATGATATATTATCACCATAATTTCACAATTTAAAAACATTTTAACACCAAATAATAGGAAAGACATAATCTTAGAATAAAGGACAAACCGTTGAATTAAATTCATTTAGCTTAATGAAATCTCAACCCTCCTAGTTCTTCCTCCCATGGTTGTGGTTTGGTAGTAATTTTGATAAAGACCAGCAACAGTCTGCAAGCCACACATCATATGAAGTCTCCAGGGGAAAAAAATTAGGAAGTGAATTGCAACAGGTGTGTTCCACCCAACATTTTTTTTTTCAGAGGAAAAATAAAGGTTAACTTCCTTGTTTGAAACAATAGCTCAGAAGGTATTGCCTTTCAATCTTCTGAGATAACTCAGAAGAGAATGTTATTCCAAAGATTAAAATACAGGATCCCTCTTGAAAGGAGCCCCTGAGTAACACAAGAGCTACACACAAATGTGAATAAGAGCTCAAGGACAGGAGCCAGAGGTCTGAGTCCTAGTCTCAGATGTGAGACACTGGCCAGTGACCTTGAGCAGGTGACTTAACTTTTTTAAAAAGCCTATTTGTTGCGAAATTATAACACACAGTCCAAAGAGTGAATAACACATAAACATACAAATAATTACAAATTAAACACCTGCGTCAGTGCCTCCCCAGTCAGGAAACAGAACTGGCCAGGACTAATAGAAGTGCACTTGCCATACCCTCACTCCCCTCCCTCCAGAGAGAACCACTGTCCTGACTTGAATGAGATCACTTCTCTTCATGGTTTTAACACGTACACTGCATTTCACAACAACATAGCTTAGTTCTGCCTAGTTTTGAACTTTATATAAATGAAATCACACTGTAAATATTCTTTTGTATCTTGTTTCTTTTGCTCAACCTTATGTGTATCAGATCAGATCTACCCATGTGCTTGTGAATAGCCAGAGTTCGTTCATTTTCATTGTCTATGGTATTCTATGGGACTATATTATGATTTATTTAAACAATGCTCCGTGAACATCCCTGCATGTACATTCTGGGCACACATGCCTGAGATTGTCTAGGACACACGTCTAATGGTCTGGCTTGTAGGACACACACACCTTCAACTCTATCAGACACTGCCAGTGTTTTTCAAAGTAACCATACTAATGGACATTGTCATATAGGAGTTCCCATTTTTCTACATCCTATCTGTCACTTGGCATCAACAGAATTTAAATATTCCAATCTGATGAGTATGTATAGCAAGATCTCATTCTGGTTTTAACCAAGGGCAACGTTTCATGGATTTCTTGGCTATTTGGATCTCTTCTTTGTTAAGTGGCTGTTCAGGTCTTTTGTGCACTGTTTCTATTGGTGGCCTGCCTTCTTCCCCTTAATTTAATCTGCCTTTTGGCACCTTTACCAGATATTTAATGATCGTCTAGTACTATACTGGGTGGTAGGGATTTAGCGATAAACAAGAAAGCCTTGGGTCTCTCTCAAGAGACAGCCTTACCACCCCGGCTGTTGGAAGAATGTGAAGTCAAGTGAGATAATAACGAATAGGGAGGGGGAAAGCTCGCCACAAAGAGGAGGCCTGAGTTTCACTCAAGGGCGGAGAGAGAGCTGCACTCACTTGTTATCCCCTCGGTCATGATGTCTGTCATCTTACAGCAGGAAGACAGCATCCTCATGCTCAGCTGATCGACCACCAGCACCTGGAAGCAAAAAGAACAGCTTACGGCCTGCATGGGATTTGCTATGATTCTCTCATCAGCTTGCTGTGTCAGACTTCAAAAAGTGCCCCAGAAAAATAGAATATTAAGTTATAAATATTTCCTATGGGCCAGAAGTTTGCTAACATACATGCTAGATTTTCTCTCCCAAGCCACACCCAAACCTAACCTTCTAGGAGTTGAGTTTGTTCTTGCTGACTTAATTTTATAAGCTTACAAAATCAAAGTTTTTCCATGATGAAGAAAATGACTACTCATAAAAAAGGCAGGAAAAAAAAAAAAAAGAAAAAATCATCTACAGCACCCACACACTCAGAGAAAACCATACTGGAGATTATTTTTTCAGAGCATAAGTTTTTTTTTTTTTTTTTAACAAGAAGAATGAACACTCGTGCCACACATATGGCATGGAAGATGAGGACTTTGTTGCCAACACCATGAGGATGTACCAGCACATGTGTTGTCTGGGAGCATTCTCTACCTCAGTCCAGACTGGAAGAACAAGAACATGTCAGTCCTGGTCTAAAAGCTCCAGACCCGTGATTCTTCAGCTAACCACTCCGATCTCCATTCAGCCCACAGTGAAGAGAAGAAGCCATTAACTAAAACAAGGCTATTTCTCCTCCTCTTTAATGACATAAACCGAGGTAACAGGAGCTAGACACAGTGGGGACCAGAAAGCTCTAAGAACCAATTAATTTTCATTTTATGAGGCAATTTCCTCAAGATTAGTTTGAAATTCACAAGTCCCTGGGTGCCTGGGTGGCTCAGTTGGTCAAGCAACTGCCTTCGGCTCAGGTTTGGCCCAGGGTCCTGGGATCGAGCCCTGTATCGGGCTCCCTGCTCAGCCTGCTTCTCCCTCTCCCCCTGCTGCTCCCCCTTCTTGTGCCGAAAGGCAGGTTAAATCAAGGGGAAGAAGGCAGGCCACCAATAGAAAAAGAAAAATCTCCGTTAAAAAATAAAACTGACAAGTCCCCAGGGAGAAAGAGCAGGACACAGATAAAAGGAGGATGGACGTGCTGGCTAAAACAGAAGCACACGAGGCTGAAGCGGAGACCAAAACCCTTCTGTCCACGCAGCTCTGCTGTTCCTGGACCAAGTGGACTTGAAAATATGTGGGCTCTTGACTGTGGGACAACTTAGGGGCAAGAATGATTGGTACAAACCCTCCAATGACACATGGGGAAGTTCAAGTAAAACAGCGTGTTTTCCTGGCTCCAGACAACCAAGTGAATTTCTGAGTGGAGGACAGCACGCTTTCCCACTTGAATCACCCACTCTGGTAAGTGAGGACACAATCAATCTGACCGGCTTAAGGACTTGCTTCCAGCATGGCTCTCAATGTTCTATGAATAAACAAGCTTCCTTCTTTTGTCGTATATAGTCACAGATACATAGGGCTGGCCCAGACGAGGGCTTTCCAAACTGTTATGTGGGCTCCATGGAGATGCTTTCGGGTCACCAGAGGGACTTCCTTCTCTCTTGTAGCAAGCAGAATAATTTCACCTCCTTCCACTTCACAGAAGAGGTTCCAGACAACATTTTGTTTGAATAAAAGAGTTTCCACTGCTAAAGTGTCCTACCAGATGATCTTTAAGAGAAGCTTTATGACCAAGAGATTTCTTCACCAGGACTGCATAAAATGAAGCAGAATAGATTACCTTTTTTTTTTTTTTTTGGTACTCTCTGGACACAGCAAAAGTCTTGATTTCCTATTTATTCCAACTCTATTTTCTTATATTTTCACCATTCTTATATTTTCCACATGAACTCACCTGTTAAGGCCATTAATTGTGCTCTACTTACCTTCCACTCCCCCTTCTTCTTCACCTTCTTTATCACATCATGCATGATCTCTAAAAAAGGAGAGAGAAAAAAAGGAAGGAAGGAGGGAAGGAAGAAAGGGAGGAAGGGAAGGAGGGAGGAAAGTTTAATGCAATATTAACGACTTTCAACACCTGCTTATTATATTAGACTAGGTCATTTCCCCCCATAGGCTTTGTTTTCTCTGTCATGCAATTCAACCAATCTGCTTACTGATCCGTAATCAAATTACCACAAACTTTTCTATTTCCTTTATTCTTTTAAAAGAAAAAAAAAATTTTTTTAAGTAAGCTCAAGGCCCAATGTGGGGCTTGAACTCATGACCCTAAGATCAAGAATTGCATGCTCTACTGACTGAGCCAGCCAGGTGCCCCTCTTCCTGTTCCTTTAATTTGGTGGTTGTCAAACTTTTTGGTCTCAGGACTTCTTTACACTCTTAAAAATTGAGGACTCCAAAGAATGTTTGTTAAATGGGTAGATATCTATTGATATTTACCATACTGGAAATTAAACTAAGAGGGGTGCCAGGCTGGCTCAGTCAGTGGAGTGTGCAACTCTTCATCTCAGGGGTTGGGAGTTCAAGCCCCACGCTGGGTATAGAGTTTACTTAAAAATAAAATCTTAAGGGCACCTGGGTGGCTCAGATGGTTAAGCATCTGACTCATGATTTCGGCTCGGGTCAAGATCTCAGGGTCCTGGGTTCGAGCCCCATGTCAGGCTCTCCACTCAATGGGCAGTCTGCTTGTCTCCCTCTGCCCCTCCCCCTGCTCATGCTCTCTCTCTCTCTCTCTCTCAAATAAATCAATCTTTTTAAAAAATCTTTAAAAAATTAAACTGAGAAATTTTTTAAGTAATCATTAATTCACCTAAAATAACAAGAGGAGGGGTGCTTGGACGTTCAGTGGGTTAAGCGTCTGACTTTTGATCTCAGCTCAGGTCTTGAGCCTTGAGTCTTAAAAAAAAAAATAAATAACAAGAGGGGTGCCCAGGGATGCCTGGGTGGCTCAGTCTATTAAGTGTCCACCTTCAGCTCAGGTCATGATCCCAAGGTCCTGGGATCGAGTTCCTCATCTGGCTCCTTGCTCTGCAGGGAGCCTGCTTCTCCCTCTGCCTGCCACTCCCCCTGCTTGTGCTCTCTCTCTCTCTCTCTCTTTCTCTGACAAATAAATAAATAAAATCTTAAAAAAAAAAAAAGAGGGGTGCCTGGCTAGCTCAGTCGGTAGAGCATGCTGACTCTTGATCTCTGGGTCATGAGTTCTAGCCTCACATTGGGCATAGAGCTTACTTTATAAACAAATACATACATACATACATACAAGAAACTCATTATATGTTAACATAAATAGCATTTTAATGAAATGTAATTATATTTTCTACAACAAAACAATTTTTAGTAAGAATACTGGCTTTTTTAAAAAACATTTCTGCAACTCTCTTTGGCTTCATAAAAGACAGCTGGGTTCTCCTTCCTATCTGGTTCTGCAATCTGTTATGAATCATATAGCATCTAGAAAACTCTACTGTGCACTTTGTGAGAGAATAAGAATGAAGAAGGCAAATAATATCTTAGTCTTATTATAAAGACAGTTTTGCTCAGGGACTCCCCACGGGATCTCGGATTTTTGAGAACCACTGCCTTAAGTTAAGTGGGTAAGAGACTATGACAATACCTCAGGCCACATGAGCCCCCTCAAGCTCCAAAAACAGATGTGAAGGGCAGTTGTGATGATGTCTTTCTAACCCTGAGCACAGCTGTGGGATGCTCCCAATCCAAATCACCATTTTGTTAAGCCACAGTTCCTAGAAATTCCATACCACACACCGTCTACCATGAAGTTTTCACAGGAAATAAAACTTTTGCCACTCTTTCTAAATCTAGGTAATACAAAGGCCTGGAAGGACTCAAAGGTGAGCAGTTGCCACCAGCAAGTGTGTTTCAAACATTTAGGTCATTATCTAGAGCACATTTCTGAATTCTGCTTTTGATCATGTTCAATAATCTGACATGTCATGAAAGTTTCTTAATATCTTTAAGAACTTGGGAACCTGGGTGGCTCAGTCAGTTAAACGTCTGCCTTCAGCTCAGGTCAGGATCCCAGGGTCCTGGGATCAAGTCCTGTCTCAGGCTCCCTGCAGAGCCTGCTTCTCCCTCTCCCTCTACCACTACCCCATGCTTGTGTGCTCTCTCTGTCAAATAAATAAATAAAGTCTTTTTAAAAAAATCTTTAAGAATTTTTTACATGATTATAAAAAAACCACACTGCAGTAAGCATAGAAAACAGAAAAAAAGTATAAAGAAGAAAATACCATGTACTACTTGTGTACATAAAAAAAAATCAAAGAAAAATCACCTGTAATCCTACCAACTTCAAGTACATAATTAACATTTTAGTTTATTTCCTGCTAGTTTTTTCCATGCAACTCTACATAGTTAAGATCATACTGTATATATAATTTTTATTATGTTTTTTCATGAATAAGCTCATTTTCCCCATGTTAATAAAAAATGCTTCCTGGTTTTAAATGCCGCATAATAGTCCCTAGTTTAGTCAACAATTTCCCCAATAGCCATTTAGATGACTTCCCATATTTCAGTGGTGAAAAATTGGGAACAAATACATCCAATGATAGGGCAGTGCTTAAGTCAATTAGGTTTTGTTCATATAATGGAATACAATGTACTCATTAGAAATAATGATATGGTAACATATCTATTCATTCATCCACTCTCTCATTCGATAACATTTGCTGAGTAACCACTGTTACTCCACTAGGCACCAGGAATGAAAACACAGAAGACATGGCACAGCTCCCACAGAGCTTACAGCCTGGTGAAGGGAGCAGACGTTGAATCAAGTGCAATCTCAGCTTCTCATAAGTGTTCTCCAAGGTCAATAAACAAAGGCTATGATAGAGAAAAAAAAAAAAGGTGTGGACAGCTACCCAAAAGGGAGGACCAGCCAAGGCCTCTCTGAGGAAGTGAACCTCATAATGAAGATGCCAGCTATGCAAAGGCTGGAAAGGAGAAGGAGTAGGCACAAAGGCTTGGGCTGGAAAAAGAGTTGGACATCTTCTTGGAACTGGAGATCACTATAAGCTTCGAGATTGAAGGCCAGATCATTTAGGGCCTTGATTTTATCTGAAGGGCACTGGAACACCACTGAAGGCAGGGATGTAATCTGATGTGCTGTAGAAGGGAGATTGGAGGGGATGAGAACAGAAGCAGGGTGTAGTGCTAGGAGGCCTTTGCAATCAGAAAAAAAAAAAATCAGCATGATTGGTGGCAGGGGTCATGGTGAGAAGTGGATGGATTTGAAACATATTTTGGAAGTAAAACCAACAGCGTTAGCCGCTGAATTGGATGTGGGGGCCTGGGGGATGGGGAAGAGACAGATAACTCCTGGGTTTTTGGCACAAGCAAAGAAATTGATGCAAAGACATTTGGAGATACATAGAGAAAAGATTTAAAGGAAGAACTGACTTGTAAGAGAATACCAAGAGGTTTTTTGTTTGTTTTTTTAATTAAAGATTGAGATGGCTGAGAGACATCTGAGGGGAGATGGAGAGCCGGTAGCTGGAAGTAGCTCTGGAGCTTGGAAGAGTGACCTCAGCTGGAGGTAAAAATTTGGACTTCAATCCTTCCTTCCTAGGTACTCCCATTCCAAAATTCTCAGGAGATATATTTGTCGTGGCTATTGTTAACAGCCAGTTCCAATGCTGCCCTACATTTTTCTAATCCAATACCGAAAAGGAAACAAGGATTAGAGCCCTATTTGCATTAAGAATCAAGTAGCTTGGGCTACTTCCCCACAAATAATCCCTGGCAATCACATTTCATCTCTCTTGTAAGTCCTCTTTGTGGAAAGAAACAAAGTCTTCTGAGGCCAGTCCAACCAGCAGTCTTATTTCTGCACACCAAACCGTGTGTATAAACAGCCAAAACGTCCATTCTACCACCCAGCTAGTCTATATAGATAGAACAGAAGACACCAGGGCAGCTTCAACTTCTCCATAATCACGAGGACCAAAGCCCTGGTGGACTTTGCTTCCCTCATGGACAAGGGGTAAACAAGAAGGTTCCTTCTCAGCCACAGGCTCTAGGTCCTGGGTGACTCCCAAACTCAACAAATCTTTCCCATGCCCTGAGAAAAATAGGTAGCTAAGATTATCTGGGACATCTTCACATGTACCCAATATACTAAGTGGAGTCCTAAAGGAAAGGCTCTAGGGATAGCTGCAAACCCGTCCCCTCTTGGGAAGCCTTTCACAGTGACGTGTGTCAGGACACCTAAGCCCATGGCACACCAAAACGTCTGAAATAGCATGACTAATATTAGATGGGCTGGAAGTTTGGGAGAAATGTGAGCATCACTAAAGTCCTTAAAATCCCCCCTTAAGTGGGGGATTCAAATATGCTAATGCTCTGCCCGGGTCAGATGCACCAGGAGTCCCATGCCACCAGACAGGAAGAAGTTTTCTACAGGAAGAAGAAATCTACAGATTTAAGGGAGTCTAAACTCAGGCCACAAATGCCCTTCTCTTTACCAATTCAGAGTACAGGCAACTTCCAGAGTCGTTCTGGCTTAATAGTGGGGAGTTCTTCGGGTGCCTGGGTGGCTCAGATGGTTGGGCATCTGCCTTCAGCTTGGGTCATGATCCCAGGTTCCTGGGATCGAGCCCCGCATGGGGCTCCCTGCTCCTTGGGGAGCCTGCTTCTCCCTCTGCCTCTCTTCTGTCTCTCATGAATAAACAAATAAATAATCTTAAAAAAACAGTGGGGAGTTCTTCTAAAAGACACCCTCTTGAATATAAGGGTAGTTAAGAAAAGGTCACCCCCACCCCTCATGATTAAAAAAAAAAAATCATGGGAAGCGCTAAAGTTAGACCAAGGAAAATCCAGGTTTAGGCATTTGCTGACTATGTGAACTTGGGCAAGTTTAAAATGTTTTAAGCTTGGGGCGCCTGGGTGGCTCAGTCGGTAAAGCAGCTGCCTTTGGCTCAGGTCATGATCCCGAGGTCCTGGTATGGAGCCCCACATCGGGCTCCCTGCTCAGTGGGGAGTCTGCTTCTCCCTCTCCCTTTGCTTCTGCCCCTGCTCATGCTCTTTCTCTTTCTCAAATAAATAAAATCTTAAAAAAAAAAATAAAATGTTTTAAGCTTCAGTTTTCTTATCTGCAAAATTATAATGGCCTGTTATAAAGATTAATAAAATACAATGTTTAGTTGGTGCCTGGCATTCCACAAAAGGCACCTATTGTGATGTCACTATAAAATATGTTATTCATACAGACAAGGAATTACCTCCTTATGAAAATTATGACACATCGCTTCCACCAGTCAAGATTTTTAATAAAATGTAAAAACCTATTAAGAAGAAATACATATTCAAAATACAGTTTTTAAATAATCACAAGAGGACGCCTGGGTGGCTCAGTTGGTTAAGCAACTGCCTTTAGGCCAGGTCATGATCCTGGAGTCCCAGGATCAAGTCCCGCATCGGGCTCCCTGCTCAGCAGGCAGTCTGCTTCTCCCTCTGACCCTCCCCCCTCTCATGTGCTCTCTCTCTCTCTCTCAAATAATAAAATCTTTAAAAAAATTTTAAAAATATTTAAATAAACAAATAAATAATAAATAATCACAAGAATATTAGATAACAATCTCTACAGGTATTTCACCTAAAACCTCAAAGCTTCTCTGACCCCCCAACACACATGTAATACGTTTTTGGAATAACAGCACGAATGTGTCAATGTGTACAATATAAATCTTAAATGTAAATATAAAATTGAACAGAAGATTCCTTCTACCCCTTCTGAGGAGACAGACCTTTGTTTATCTAGGAAGGGATGCATTAAAACGGAAGCACAGGTGGGGGCCCAACACAGACACACAGGACTATATTTTTAAATTGCTATTACTTAACATTCTGCAAATTCGCTTAGACAAGAAAACAAAATGACGTATAAAATTGGTAAGGAGGACGCAGAATATCTGCCTGCAGCAATCATGGGAATCACATTAGAACCCTTATGAAGGTGGCAGATACAAAATAAACACAAAACAACCAGCAGGATGTTTACGGGGCAACCAGAACCAGATTTCAGGAAGACAGCTCCGCTGCTTACCACGGCATACTGGGCTGGGACTGCACCCCTCTCGATTCTACCCGCCACTGGCAATTCTGCTTTTGAGCAACAAGAAGTCTATTCCTCTTTCCCTGGCAGCACTTCAAATACCTGAAGATGGCAACCACGTCTCTGTTTTGCTCTGGGCTGGAAAGTCTCCTTGCTAAACAACGGTACCTCCCAGGTGGAATGAGTTTAGAGCTAAACAACACATGAGGAAATGGTTCAAATACTTGAAAACAAGACTTCCAAGTCCTGTCAAGATCTTCCCTTAGAGTGGCGCCTGGGTGGCTCAGTTGGTTAAGCGGCTGCTTTCAGCTCAGGTCATTATCCCAAGGGCCTGGGATCGAGCCCCTGCATTGGGCTCCCTGCTCAGTGAAGGGTCCAATTCTCCCTTTCTCTCTCCCTCTGACTCTCCCCCTGCTTGTGCTCGCCCGCGCACGTCTCTCTCTCAAATAAATACAATCTTTCAAAAAAAAAAAAAAAAGGATCTTCCCTTAGAAATACCTATTTATACAGACTATTGGTAACCTAGCTACAAATTATTTACCATTTTGCCTTTACATAGTTCTTCATAATACAGAAGTAGCACATTTTTGTTGAAAAATTCAAATAGATGTATAAATACAAAATGAAATTTTCCTCCTTACTCCCACTCTTCAGGGGAAACCACCACAAACAAGTCTAGTGGGCACCCTTACAGGTCCTCTTCTATGCATATACAAGTGTATATGGGAATATAGGCACATACACTCATGGCTCCTTGGCTGAGGCCTGGGGAGGTTAAGTAACTCTCCATGATTCTCCCTTCTTTGGTGCTGAAGAACCCTTACGTTGGAAAGAACCTTAGAGACCATTTAAAACCAGAGTCTAGGTCCCTCATTTTGGGATTGAAATACCCCTCGCAAAACAGAGCCTTCTGGAGTAGGCAAGGCCACTAAATGGTCACTCTAGAGTGAGCAGAAATGGGTCTCTGGATCCCCATACAAATGTTCTTCCCACTACACATACTGTTTCTTGGGCTCTAGCATGGACTGGACTCTGAAATTGAAGCTGGGTGTGCTTTTCTGTTTCATTTCAATGATCACCTTGACACAGTAAAGCTAAGTGATTCAGATGGGTTTTGGAGCCAGATCCTCCACTTACCAGCTGTGACCTTGGGCAAGTTATTAAATCTGTGTCAGTCTTCCCATCTATAAAATGGGAATGACCACACAGGCCCCATAGAGTTATTGTGGGGATTAAATAAGTTCATGTGTGTAAAGCACTTAGTTCAGTACTTAACACTGTTGGTTATCACCATCAATATCATCATCTATTTCAAATGGTATTTGACCTCCCTAGGATGGAAGAAGCCAAAAATTTACGATTGGTTTCTTATTTTTTTTAAAAGATTTCATTTATTTATTTGAGAGAGAGAGAGATAGTGAGAATAGGAACACAAGCAGGGCCAGTGGGAGAAGGAGAAGCAGGCTTCCTGCCAAGCAGGGAGCCCAATGCAGGACTCGATCCCAGGACCGTGGGATCATGACCTGAGCCGAAGGCAGACGCTTAACGACTGAGCCACCCAGTCGCCCCCCAACTGGTTTCTTATTGTTTCTCCATGGAGTTTGTGACGTCTCCTGTTTTCCAGTTTGTTTCTCTGCATACAAATTCTTTCATCCACTCAACAATGATGACTTAATTGAACACCTATATGTTAGACCTCCTTCCCAACATTGCAAAGACCACAGTGAACAAGCTAAACAAGATTCCTGCTCTTAAGGTGCTTACACCTGATATGGAGGGCAGAGACAGTCAATAAACACTAGGAAGTAAACAAGATCATTCTAGAGAGTGACATGTGCTCAAAGGAAATTACAAAGGTTAATCAACAAGAATGTGACAGGGGTTTGGGAGAAGGTCCTCTCAGGAGGTGACAGGAGGACCGACACTGTCATTCTGGGGGCAAGAGTTTTCCAGGCATAGGAAGAGCAGGTGCAAAATCCTCAAGTCAGGATCAAGAGTAGTACAGTCCAGGAATAAAGACAAAGCAATTATGGGGAGACCCAGCAAGCTCAGTGAGGGAAAGAAAGGTTCAGGATGCGCTCTGAGAGGTTGCCCCAGAGTCTCACATTGTCTTTAAAGCAGTAACTCCTTACTAGGGACTCCACAAGTCATACATAGTATTCTGCTCCTGGAATACTAAGCCTCATTCATTCACGTTCAAACATGACAACTCCCTCCCATCCCTGTACCTTCAACTGCCACCCTGTCGCTGGCATCTGGCATAAAATAATGATCTAGCAAATGCCTGTAGAATGAATGAACCCCCGGGTGGCATAACTGAGCAGTGCTTGCTGGGAGTGAAATGAGCGGTTCTGTTCATAGTGTATCTCAGGACCGAGTAAGGTGACTCCACCCAGTAGCTCACTGCAACCACCTACACACCCCCTCCCAGGGACGCCACTCTCCTGACACCCCCCAATTTTCAGAACTCCCAGTTCAAAGATGACTGCCAGAAAAAAAAAAGTCTCAGGGACTCTTTCACAGGGACTGCTGGGGAGAGAGAACTCTTCATTCTTGAGGAACATGACAGGTACACTATGGTTATTCTGGCTAGCCCCAAGTTTGCAAGCCGGAAAGATCTAGAAATGTTCTTCTCTTAACTCTCCTCACTCAAATGCAGTGAGGAGTGTGGGTATTATGTGAATATACAAATACAAATGCTCAAATCCAAAGTTTCTGCCATCTTAGCATTTCTCTATTAATTTTTTTAACCAGTGTCTGAGATATCACAACCTAACCTAAATACTTCCAAAAACTCATATTAAAGAAAAAGCTTAATCAGGGGCACCTGGGTGGCTCAGCTGGTTAAGCATCAGCCTTTGGCTCAGGTCATGATCCCAGCGTTCTGGGATCGATCCCCGCATCAGGCTCCCTGCTCAGCGGGTAGCCTGCTTCTCCCTTTCCCTGTGCCCCTCTCCCTGCTTGTGCTTGTGCTCTCTCTTTCTCTGTCAAATAAGTAAAAATAATAAGAAAAAGCTCAATCAATAATTCAGTCTTAATTTTTTAAAAGTGCCCACAATAGTAGTAGCATCTAACATTTATTGAAGAGTTACTATGTGGAATACCTTGTCCTATACATTTTACATGAATCATCTCACTGTGACCCTCCAAGATTAAGTATTATAATCACTCCCATTTGGACGCCTGGGTGGCTCAGTCATTAAGTGTCTGCCTTCGGCTCAGGTCATGATCCCAGGGTCCTGGGATCGAGTCCCACATTGGGCTCCTTGCTCAGTGAGGAGCCTGCTTCTCCCTCTCCCTCTGCTGCTCCCCCTGCTTGTGCTCTCTCTCTCTCTCTCTGACAAATAAATAAATAAAAATCTTTAAAAAAAATCACTCCCATTTTTATTTTTATTTTTAAATATTTTATTTATCTGAGAGAAAGAGACATAGCGAGAGAGAGCACGAGCGCGGAGGAAAGGGAGAAGCAGGCTCCTATTTAGCAGGGAACCTAATGTGGGGCTCGATCCCCGGACCCCGGGATCATGACCTGAGCCAAAGGCAGATGCTTCACCGACTGAGCCACCCAGGTGCCCCTAACCACTCAGCGGGGAGTCTGCTTCTTCCTGTCCCTCTGCTCCTCCCCCTGCTCGTGCACACTCTCTCTGTCTGAAATAAATAAATAGAATCTTAAAATATATACACACACACACACACACACACACACACACACACACACACACACACACACACACACACACACACACATATAGTCATCAGAGAAGGGCACCTGGATGGTGCAGTTGGTTGGGTGACCGACTCTTGGTTTCTGCTCAGGTCGTGATCTCAGAGTCTTGAGACTGAGCCCCACATCAGGCTCCGCGCTCAGCGTGCACTGTGCTTGGAGTGTCTCTCTCCCTCTCCCTCTGCTCTTCCCCCTGCTTGCATGTGCACGCTCCCTCCCTCTCTCTCTCTCTCAAATAAATAAATCTTTAAAAAAAAAGTCATCAGAGAGTTTTAGATGAAAGTTTCAAACTCAAAAAACAAATGCCATTTTGGTTATTATGAAATTGTTCCAGTGTCTTAATCTAAAGACAGGTACCCTGGCTCACTCCTGTAAAACATCAGTTACCTA
This sequence comes from Zalophus californianus, assembly GCF_009762305.2. Lineage (NCBI taxonomy): Eukaryota > Metazoa > Chordata > Mammalia > Carnivora > Otariidae > Zalophus > Zalophus californianus. The sequence goes on from NC_045607.1 coordinate 7,989,655, forward strand.
AAATTATACTTTATTATAATTTTGTATCTGAACTGTACTTTGTGAAAGTGAGAGACCAAAATAGAAATCATAAATTGTCAGCCACAGGGCAAGGACAAGGTACCGCTCCCTGTAATTGTTCAGTGACAACTGCCTAACCTGGGAATGTTCTTGTTTAGGTTTACTTTTTGGGTGGTGGGGAGTGGGAGGGAAGGGAAAGGCTGATTGTTGGAGTTGTCACAAGCTTTAGAACATTCAGAGACTGGTGAACAATGACTTGATTACATTGCCCTTGTAAGCACACCCACGGATTACATAAGACTCAAATGCCCAAAGTTATGACATCCAACACTTGGGCTGCTGAGAGCATGATAAATAAATGCCTGATGTCCGAGAGACCAAATCCTAACCTCAGGCCCATGAAGATGCCAGATGGAGTTACAGGGAGGACTATTTACTGTCTCTTTTACAGGAGAGTCTCATTTCCCATCTAATTTTCCCCACTCTGCTTCCTAAAGTTTAGAGCCAAAAAGTTAAGGAGCTACTCTCTAAAGCAAAGCCTCACAGACCCTGGAATTTTGATTAGTAGAAAGGAAATCCCAAAGTGAGGACAAAACGAGATTAGAAATAGGAGTTCCTGGTAGCACTTTAGATGCAGTCTAAAAAAGCGACAGCTCCAAAGAAGAAATTTTCTTCTTCCTAAGGTTGCTTTCCACATAATATCCCTTGGATTAAAGGAGCTGTGAAATCACCAAATACACACAAATAGAAAAATCAATTAAAAATGGAAACTTAGGGGGCGCCTGGGTGGCTCAGTCGCTAAGCGTCTGCCTTCGGCTCAGGTCATGATCCCAGGGTCCTGGGATCGAGCCCCGCATTGGGCTCCCTGCTCCATGGGAAGCCTGCTTCTCCCTCTCCCACTCCCCCTGCTTGTGTTCCCTCTCTCGCTGTGTCTCTCTCTGTCAAATAAATAAATAAAATCTTAAAAAATAAATAAATAACATAAAAATAAAAAAGGAAACTAAAACAATTTCTATCTTCTTAAGGGGCGCCTGGGTGGCTCAGTCGTTACGCGTCTGCTTTTGGCTCAGGTCATGATCCCAGAATCCTGGGATCAAGCCCCCCATTGGGCTCCCTGCTCAGTAGGAAGCCTGCTTTTCCCTCTCCCACTTCCCCTGCTTGTGTCCACTCTCTCGCTGTGTCTCTGTCAAATAAATAAATAAAATCTTAAAAAAAATCAACAGCTTATAGTAGTAAATATTATTTAGTTATATTAATGTTTTGCACAAAAGACCAAAGACACAAAATGGTGAAATGGAGATAATTATTCTAGGACAGACAGCACTACTATTATCTCATAAGCATTGTTGAATAAGACATTTTTAAAAGGACTCAAGACTCAGTTGGTTAAGCGACTGCCTTTGGTTCAGGTCATGATCCTGGAGTCCCGGGATCGAGTCCCACATCGGGCTCCCTGCTCGGCGGGGAGTCTGCTTCTCCCTCTGACCCTCTTTCCTCTCGTGCTCTCTGTCTCTCATTCTCTCTCTCTCAAATAAATAAAATAAAATCTTAAAAAAAAAGAATGAGGGCCATTTTTATACAAGATAGTGATACTATCATGCAGTTATTTGGGAAGCATTTTGCATTGGCTAAAGAAAAAGAAGGAAAGAAAGAGAAAGAAAGAGGGGGAGAGGGAGAGAGAAAGAGAGAGAAAAAGAAAGAAAGAAAGAAAGAAAGAAAGAAAGAAAGAAAGAAAGAAAGAAAGAAAGAAAGAAAGAAAGAAAGAAAGAAAAGAAAAGAAAAGAAAGAAAGAAAACACACTGCCCATATACATCACCAACAGCAGCAGACCTCATCTGTTAATGTCCCATTTGGTTTGCCAGCCTGTATCTGTTTTTCTGCAAAATGCTTGTCCTCAGGGCACCTGGGTGGCACAGTCAGTTAAGCGTCCAACTCTTGGTTTTGGCTCAGGTCCTGATCTCAGGGTCATGAGATTGAGCCCCACGTCAGACTCCATGCTGAGCATGGAGTCTGCTGAAATTTCTTTCCCTCTACCCCTCCCTGCCTCTCTCTCTTTAATAAATAAATCAATCTTAAAACAAACAAAAAAACAGCTTGTCCTCCTCTTAGTACAGACTATGATGCCTGCAGTAATTCCTCCTTGAACTGCAAGGACCTAGAACAGGTATCTAGCTTGATCTTGGCAGGAACACAAGATGTGGCCAGTATCTTAAATTTGTAGATGCAGCATTTAATGGCTTCAAATCACATTTCCTGACCTAAGTGGGGGTTTTCCTCCCTTTAAGTACTAAGGATTAGAGAAAATGTACTTTGGAAAGAGGGAGAAAGAATGGGATATTTCATATAATTCCAGAAACCCAGAGCAGACAAAAGATCTAGCCTGGTGGTTTTTAGTGGGGGAGTGATTATGCGCCCCCAAGAAGGACATTCAGCAATGTCTGGAGACATTTCTGATTACCTCGGCTGGAGGATGCTACAGGCATTTATGGGGGAGAGGCCAGGGATGCTGCCAAACATCCTACAGTGCACAAGCTCATACAGCCCAAAACGTCAATAGTGCTAAGGCTGAGAAATCCTGATCCAGTCCATTTTATAAAGAAAATGAACCCAAGAGAGATAAGTGACTTGTCTGTGACAGTGGTAGTAGGAATCATCTTATTTTCAAGTCCAAGATTCTCACCAGCCCAATTTGTTCTGTTCTAAGATTTAATCAGGTCTGAGATGCTAAAAAATATTTAATCTTACACAGCATGGCAAGGCCATAAGCTCAAGCTCCTTCTGGAACCAACAATTCAGCTATTGCAGAGATGTCAAACTGACAGAAGATAAAAGCCTCAGGGAAGCTTCCAGAAGGAGGAAATGCTCCCCCCACCACCACTCCAAGCCCCCAACACATAAAAAGGTCTAATTCCAGGAGGGCTGCTTCCTTTTCCCAAATCCATGTAACTGGTTACAATTATATACCAGGAAAAGAAAACATCCTCCAGGGATTTGAGCCCAGGATCAAGCATGGGAAGAAGGTGAAGCTCTGGGAAGAAAGACTGAAAATCCAGAAGCAGCTGAGTTTGCACTTTTACTGAATATGCAGGCTGGGGCTTTCCTCAAGCCAGTCTTCCATACCCTATAGAAAAGACGCTGCTGTTTACTACAGAGAGTTGGTTTCTTGTCCTCTCTGCAAGAAAGGGGCAGGGGGAAAGTGGCCAAAAGAGCCAGTCATTTTGTTATATTAAGAATCTAGGGTGTGGTGGTCCCCAGCTTCTGGCTGCTGGCCACTCCTCTCCTTCCTTCCTAGAATGCAGTTCTTATAAATGATAGTCTTATTTTCTACAGTAGATGTGTGGTAAGTGACTTAGCAAACCTAGGAAAGCTGAATCCATCTGAAGTGGAATCCTAAGCCAGCAGTAGGGAACACTGAAAACCAACCAAATGCACATAAAAGTATCCTCAACAGTTTCAAGAACTGGAAGCACCAGGTACCTCTGGAACTTAAAAGAATGTGTGTGGGGCGAGGGGGGTGGCGTGTGACAAGTATAAGGCATGTTGGTAGAAAGGTATTTGGGAAACAGTTATATCCTAAATCTCTTCTATCACTTCCCATCACTGAGTGACTGTCCTCCCAGCATGGCAGAACACCGAAAGTTTCCTCTCCAGAGAGTGTAGAGTTTGCAGGTCCCTGGACTGTGAGACTCAAGGCATAGTTCGGGGCCTGAGTCTAATACTGAAAACAGAGGTACTGAATGACCATGTGTACAGATTGTTGAGAACTACCCTCCATACCTCTGGTCCTCTTCATCTACTCAGCTCCCAGAATTCTGGTAGCCAGACCTTTATCTCCAAGCAGGAGACAGACTTCTCTCAGGAGTCAAGCCCAGGAAGAAAAATCCAAAGACACTGACACTGGGGATTCCCCAACAGCCCACCTTCTTCAGCCCCATCCAGAAGGCCAGAGCTCCAATCAGTGTTTAAGTCTCTCATCATAAGCAGCCAGACCCAACTAAAGAAAGTTCCTACGTGGAAAATAGAGACCAAAACAACAACAAAACCTGGAGGAAATAGACTATGCAGATAATTTTTTATTTTTATATTTTTTTAAAGAGAGAGACATAAAGGAAGATACCATATTCATGAATCAAGAATAGGAGGCTACAAAAAAAACTAAAATGAGCTATTAGAAATTTTTAAAGAATATGACAGCAGAAATTTAAAATTAAATAGAAAGGTTGGAAAATAAAGTTGAGGAAATCTGGAAAACACAGCAAAGAATCAAAGAGAGAAATAACTGAAAAGAAAATTAGAGGACTAGTCCAAGAGCTTCAACATCTAAATAGTACTAATTCCATAAAGAAAAAACTCAGGAGAGGAAATCATTGTGAAATTATTTTTTTTTTAAAGATTTTATTTATTGGGGTGGCTGGGTGGCTCAGTTGGTAAAGCGTCTGCCTTCAGCTCAGGTCATGATCCCAGAGTCCTGGGATCCAGTCCCGTATCAGGCTCCCTGCTCAGCAGGGAGTCTGCTTCTCCCTCTCCCTCTGCCTCTCCCTACTGTTTGCGCGCTCTCTCTCTCTCTTGCTCTCTCATATAAATAAAATCATCAAGGGAGAGAGAGAGCGTGGGATGGGAGGGGCAGAGGGAGAGGGAGAGAGAATCTTCAGCAGACTCCACGCTGAGCATGGAGCCCAACTTGGGGCTCGATCTCACAACCTTGAGATCACAACCTGAGCCGAAACCAAGAGTTGGATGCTTAACCAACTAAGCCACCCCAGGTGCCCCTGTGAAATTATTTTTGAAATGTTCCCAGAAGTAAACAGCGTAAGTTGCCAGAGGGAAAGGCCCACTGAATGTCTAGTACAGGGATCAGCAAACTATGGCCTGTGGGCCAAATTCAGTCTGCAGTCTGTTTTTGTACAGACCTTAAGCTAAGAATAGCTTTTACACTTTTAAGGGGTGGGAAAAACAGAAGAAGATGTGGCAGAGATCGTATATGGACCACAAAAACCAAAGTATTTACTACATGACCTTTTAAAGAAAAAGTTTTCTGACCCTCGTCCAGCACAATGGATAAGGACGGACATATACCACAGCAAATCACTATCAAAGTCCAGAATATTGAGGACAGAGTGGAAGTTTCAGAGGGGAAGATATGAGACATACTAAAGGATCAATAATCAAATGCCTTCAAACTTCTCAAAGGCAAAACTGGAACAAGACAATGGAACAGTATTTTTTTTTTTTTAAAGATTTTATTTATTTGACAGAGAGGGATAGGGAGAGTGGGAACACAAGCAGGGGGAGCAGAAGAGGGAGAAGCAGGCTCCCCGCTGAGCAGGGAGCCCAATGCGGGGCTTGATCCCAGGACCCTGGGATCATGACCTGAGCCAAAGGCAGACGCCCAACGACTGAGCCACCCAGGTGCCCCGACAATGCAGCAGTCTTTCAAAATTCTGAAGGAAACCAATTTCCAACATAAAATTCTATGTTCCTTCAAACTAACAATTAAGTATGAGAGTAAAATAAAGATATTTTCTGACACATAAGGTCTCCAAAAAACTACCTCCCTTTTTCCAGAAGTTCCTGGGAAGTGAGCTCCACCAAAACAGGAGAGAGTAAACCAAGAAAGGAAGATATGAAATACAGAAGACAGGATGATTCAAAATGTGAGAGGTGGGGCGCCTGGGTGGCTCAGTCAGTAGATCATGCAACTCTTGCTCTTGGGGTCATTGAGCTTGAGGCCCACACTGGGTGCAGAGATTACTTTAATTAGTTAATTAAGCAATCAATTAATTAATTAAAAAACAAATGAGGTGAAAAAAATCCCAGGAGGATGGTGAATAGATGGAGGTCCCAAGTAACAGCGGTGCACTAGAGGGAAGACCACCAGTCTCAGCATAATGTGGCTTTATAGCCACCCACACAGTCATCGTGCCTGGTGCCCTGCATTCCATTGTGTAGATGAAAGGTTCCCCTGTAGTATTATTTCACGTAGTGCAGGTCTGCCGCTGATGGTTCTTTCTACGTTTCTTGTTTTTGTTTTTTAATGTCTGAAAGTGTTTATTTGGCTTTGTTACTGAAGGATACAGTATATTCTCTGGGGTTTAGCATTCTAGGTTAATATTTTGTATCTCTCAGTCCTTCAAAGTTACTGCTCTACTGACTTTCAGCTTACATTGTTCCTGGCAAGAAATCTGCACCATCTTTATCTCTGCTCTGTATATAATGTGTCTTTTCTCTCTAGTTAATTAAAAAATTTCTTTTTATAACTGCTTTTAAGCAATTTGGTTATGATGTGCCTTGGTGCAGAGTTGCTTATGTTTGGGGTTCACGGAACTTCTTGGATCTAAGAGTTTATGGTTTTCATCAAATTTGGAAAGAGTTCAGCCAATATTTCTTCAAATACTTTTTCTGCATGCCGGCCCCCCCCCCCCCCCCCCCCCCCCGCCCCATTCTTCTCTCCTTTAGGGACTCCAATTATATATACTGGGCCCTTTGAAGTTGTCCTACAGCTCACTGATGCTTTTTGGTTTTTTTCTCCAGTCTTTTTCTATGTTTCACTTTGGACAGTTTTTATTGCTATATCTTCAAGTTCACTGTTTTTTTTTCTTCTGCAATGTCTAACCCCTAACTCTAACTCTTCAGTAAAAAGAGAGATAAAAACGAAGATAGCAAGAGGTTAATAATTGTTAAATCTATAGATTTAATTTAAATTAATCTAAAACTTAGATTTTAAAACTTAGAAGGTAAGTAGGTGATATTATACTACTCTCAATTTTTCAGTATGTTGGACCTTTTTTTTTTTAAAGATTTTATTTATTTGACAGAGATAAAGACACAGCGAGAGAAGGAACACAAGCAGGGGGAGTGAGAGAGGGAGAAGCAGGCTTCCCACAGAGCAGGGAGCCTGATGCGGGGCTCGATCCCAGGACCCTGGGATCATGACCTGAGCCGAAGGCAGACGCTTAACGACTGAGCCACCCAGGCGTCCCAAGTATGTTGGACATTTTTAATAAGATTGGGAGCAGGGAAAGAATGGGTATTACCACTGTATGAGAAACTGACCAGATCTTTCAGCCTCAGTTAAAGCCTGAAAAAAAAACTCATGACTTTAACTTGAATTTCAAAGTTCCTTAAAGGATAAGTAGGAAGGGTGAGATGACACAGAGGGAGGGACACCCCACCACATAACCAAAACAGTAAAGTTCAAAGTAACTCACCCTAGGATTATCTGAGGGAAAACTGGAAACTCTCAGCAGCTACATGATTGCCTCATCTTAAAATCCTGAAGGACTTTTACCCAAAACATGATTAGGTCTGCAGACTGAGTAATTTTTAAGGGGTCAGCCTCACAGTCGTCTATTGCGGAAAGCCTAGAGTGTGAAATGAACAGAGCAGAGGGCGACTCTTGCTCAGCTGCAATGTTTTATTTTCCTCAAATCCCTAGCAACTAGTCCCAACAATATTGATGTGTCCCGAGACCAGCGAGAGGCCTCTTTCCTTCCTCTCCTAGGGCTACACCTAGGACTCAAGAAGATGGGTGGAAAAGGCACTATGAGAGCAGGGGCCAAGCTCTGCTTCTCTGTGTTACTCTCAGTACGGGGGCTCTGAAAACCATCTAAGCCTAAAAGGTCTTCCTTCCCCCCGGCCTCAGCTGCCAAACAGAAGCAGCTTTGTTCCTACTGCCATTAAAGGAAGTTCATGAGGATCATCTGTGACTGGATTAGAATCAACTGGAAAGTCCTGAGCTACATCTAAGCACAGTATAAGTGGCCTTTCCTCCCTCACTGTTGTAACACTGCTAGTAGCTTATACCTGTCACTGTGAAAATCTACAGTGGCACAGACATGAAAATAATACTTTGTCCCCAATAGCCACAGAGAAGGGAAAAAAACCTGCCACCGTGTTTCATCCAACAGACTAGTACAATCTGACTTCCTGCTCTGGGTGGGAGTCTGGACTAGACACTTCTAAGATTGTTCCCAGAGCCAAGATTTTATACTTTGATGCCACCTTGACATAGTATAAATCCCAAATCCTCAGAGCTTTACAACTCTATCCTTATTTCCTCCTCCAACAATCCTGAACAATGAAGTTCATACAGACTTTAAGACACAGAGAGAAAAACTCTGGAAAAGTACCCAAGTGCCAAGCCTCCCAGCTTGGAGAGCAAAGACTCACTCTTAAACAAGGTGTCTGGGTTGCCGACTCAAGCTTGCTTTCAGACAGTTTGACGATGGGTCCGATGAGTCACAAAATCATAGACACTGCTCTGCTAGATTCACCTTCTTGACTCTGACTCTCAAGGCAGCTGGCTACTCTTCCTATGTCCATCCGAAATGCTGGTGTCCCTTGGGGGGAAACCCAGGCCCTCTTCTGGCCTACACCCTCTCCTGTGATCTGATCTGATCCCACAGGTTCAGTGACCTGATGATGCCCCGATCCAAATCTCCAGCCCAGACCTTCTGGGCACATCTGCAAACCTGTTTCTTCTCCTTTCATATCTCAGTGAATGGCACAACCTTACAACTGGCTGCCCAAGCCAAAAAATGGAACTCTCCCAACTCCTTTTTCTCATCCTGCACATCCAAGCATTCACGATGACCCGACCCTTCTACCTCCAATGACTCCTTCACGTCAACCTTCTCTCCAGCCACTGCTACTTCTCCACCCCTGGCAGAGTTCCCGCCTGGGTCACCACAGGAGCTTCCTAATGGGATCCTCTGTGCTCAGTCTCTCTCCCTCCCACCAGCCTTCATGCAGCAACCAAAGATCTTTCTAAATTAAAAAAAATTTTTTTTTTAATTTTTAAGTAGGCTCCATGCCCAATGTGGGGTCTGAACTCATGACCCTGAGATCAAGAGTCAGATGCTCTACTGATTGAGCCAGCCAGGTACCCCCTAAACTAAATTCTAACCATGTCGCCTCCTGACTTAAAACCGTCAGTGGTGTTCTACTGTTCCTGGAATAAAGATAAAAGTCCTTCACAGGGTAAGAAAGCCCCAAGCACCTCTCCAACTTCTCTCTGCACACTCCCTCACCCCATAGCTCCAGCCACATTGAACTTTTCTTTCTCATTCTCTTGCCAAGCTGGAACATTCATCTACTTGACTGACTCTCCCCGGGGCCCCACCAACACCATCCTTCTGGCTAACTCCTCTCATCCTCCAGGTCTCCCTCAGCCTCCCTCATTCCCCAGCCTTGCCGGAGGCTCCCTCATGTGCTTCAATATCATCCCACCATCGTGCCCCTCTCAGGGCACTTACCCCGATGTGCTACCATTGCCTATCTGAATTCCACTAGGACCAGATCTACTTATACGCCGTCATATCTACTGCCCCTAGCACAGCTTCTGGCACAGAGAGGACTGCATAAATACTGGTTGAATGAGTGAAAATCTTGGTCCCAGAACCCTCTGAAGCATGCTGAAATGGAAACAAGCTGTGATATATGGTTGGGGTTTCTCTGACATCTCAGAAATCCTCCAAACAAGGAGTGACTGTTGGAAAGTCTGATTTCAAATCTGTTATCTTCACAGCTAGGCTCCACGAATTTTTTAAAAATTTGTTTGTTTTTCTCTACTTTTCTCCATCTCTCTCTAATTTTGTTGTTGCTCTTCCCAAGATTGAAATGGGTTTTCCTAGTGTGATAAATACTTAATATCTCGCTCACTTCCTACAAGGTCAGCTTTTAGGCCAAATAATTAGTAGAGATTTAAAGTGAAACATCATGGGGCACCGGCTGGCTCAGCTGGTAGAGCATGAGACTCTTGATCTTGGAGTTGTGAGTTTGAGCTCCACAATGGGTGTAGAGTTTACTTAAAAATAAATAAATAAAGTGAAATATCAGTGGCATGAGAAACAGAAAAAAAAAAAGGGATACTGGAAATCTGCCCTCCGAGAGCTTGCAATTTGAGCCATCCATAGTTACTCCTGCTTCAGAGCCCCAGAGACACATATTAAGATCAGATCAGTGTATATCAGAAGCAAATTGCTTTGTTTTAAGCAATGCAAACTCTCCCAAAGGGCATCAGAATGGACAACAGCTAGCTGTTGTCTAGTGATTATTAGATCCTGTGTCTATCAAAAGCATAGCGATTCATTTCCTTGATTCCTCTAATAACTTATTCACTAACCTTGAGCAATAAACTAATCTCTGGAATTGTATCTGTAAAGTAATAATAACTCCTTATAGTGACTCTTCATTGTCTTCCAAGCAATTTTTTTGTATATTATTTAATGTGAGCCTTGAAAGAACTGCGTGATGCTGTGATCAGCATTCCTAATTAAAAAGAGGTTTAATAAGATGTCCAGGTCACCTAGCCACTAAGTGTGAGAACTGGGACTGTCAGCTGGATATTCTGACTTCTGGTCCAGAATTTTTTCCACTTACCCAATACTGCTTCTCATTAAAAAAAAAAATACACACACACACACAAACACACACACACACACACTCCAAAAAAATGCACAGAGGGGAAAAAGGTAAGTAAAACTCTTACATGTTGAAATTCAGATGAAGTCTTGGACACCTCACCCTAACTTTAGTGCTAGGAACAGCCCTACACAGTAGCAACTAACTTGTTGAAGCAATCAAAAAGATCAAGCTAGGGATTCTCCAAGCATTTCTCAATGAATAGGTGAGCCATGGGACTAGGGTTCAAATTTTATGGCTGTTGAATTGCTAGTGATGACTATAAAGTTTGACCTAACTGCTCCACTAAAGAAAAGATACTTCATTAGCTGCCAAACACCTGTTTTGTCTAAGAGGTGCTACATGCCAAAAAAGCCAGAGAAAAAATCTTTCAGCGCACATTCAATAAGCCCTTTATAGATCCTGTGGCAGATACATGCTCTCTTACATCTGATGGGTAACACATGTTACCTGAGTCCCAGACCACCTCTTAGGGAATTTTGCCCCAATTTAAACTGCTAGAAAAGAGGTGGGGAACATGCCTGGATGGCTCAGTCAGTTAAGCCTCTGACTTTTTTTTTTTTTTTAAGATTTTATTTATTTATTTGAGAGAGAGCATGAGAGGGGGGAGAGTCAGAGGGAGAAGCAGACTCCCCGCTGAGCAGGGAGCCCGACACAGGACTCAATCCTGGGACTCCAGGATCACAACCCTAGCCAAAGGCAGTCGCTTAACCAACTGAGCCACCCAGGCACCCAAGTCTCTGACTCTTGATTTCAGCTCAGGTCATGATCTCAGGGTAGTGAGATCAAGAAGCCCCGTGTCAGGCTCTGTGCTGGGCGTGGAGCTTGCTTAAGATTCTCTCTCTCCCTCTGCCCTCCCTACCTCCTGTGTGCTCTAAAATAAACAAACAAATAAATTAAAAAATGGCAAGCCAAAGCTGTACTCAGATGAAAATTCATATCCTTTGATACTTTGTGAGGAAAAAAATTAACCAATCATTTGATTCAAGAAATTAGAATAAGAACACATATGCACACAACATAGAAGGAAAAAACTGTTTTTTTAAAAAAGACAAGGGGGGCACTTGGGTGGCTCAGTCAGTTAAGTGCCTGCCTTCAGCTCAAGTCATGATCCCAGGGTCCGGGGACTGAACCCCACATTGGGCCCCTGCTCAGCAGGGAGTCTGCTTCTCCCTCTCCCTCTGCTCCTACTTTGCTCATGCTCTCTCTCTCTCAAATAAAGTCTTTTAAAAAATAAATTAAAAAATAATAATAAAAATAAAAAAGACAATTAAGGGGTGCCTGGGTGGCATAGTCGTTAAGTGTCTGACTCTTGGTTTCATCTCAGGATCATGGGATCGAGCTTGGAGTGGGGCTCTGTGCTCAGCAGGGTGTCTGCTGAAGTTTCCCTCTCCCCCTCCCCTGTGTGTGTGCTTGCATGTGCTCTCTCTCTCAAATAAATAAATTTTTAAAAAGTAAATAAAAATAAAAAAGAATTAAAATAGACAAGTCTCTAGCACATATTTCCATGAAAATAAAAGCACAAACAGGGTAAAATGACAAAGAGGATCATAACAACTAATAAAGGAGATATTTTCTAAATTAACAAATTTAATTTAAAGTCAATAAATTAGGGGCGCCTGGGTGGCTCAGTTGTTAAGCATCTGCCTTCGGCTCAGGTCATGATCCCTGGGTCCTGGGATTGAGCCCTGCATCAGGCTCCCTGCTCTGCAGAAAGCCTGCTTCTCCCTCTCCTACTCCCCCTGCTTGTGTTCCCTCTCTCGCTGTGTCTCTCTCTGTCAAATAAATACATAAAATCTTAAAAAAAAAGTCAATAAATTAAAAAAAATTTTAAGATACATAAAATCTTTAAAAAATAAAGTCAATAAATTAAAAAATTTTTTAAATACATAAAATCTTTAAAAAAATAAAGTCAATAAATTAAAAAAATTTTTAAGATTTTTATTTATTTGACAGTAGACAATCTGGATAAATAAATTAATCAAATATTTATCCTCGCTCCTCAAAAAGCAACAAATTCAACTAAGTTTATGGATAAATCACTTCTGACATTCAAGGAAGGGAATTTTTATGTTACTTCATCTATTCTGAAACACACAAAAAGATGGGAAACTTCCCATTTCATTTAATGAGAGAGAAATTCTGATACAGAAGATCTGAAAAAGATATAAAAGAGAGAAAAAATACACATACATAAAATATGGTGTTAAATTGTTCATTCCAAATATGTATTGAGTGCCTACTGTGTACCAGCACTGTTCTAGGTGCTAGGGATAAAACAGTGAACAAAACAGTCTGTGTTCTCAGACAGCTTACATTTGGCTGGAGGAAGCAGCGACGAACAAGTATGAAATGTCAGAGAGTGGCAGTTCAGCACAGTAAGGAGGGGATAGGAAATTCTGGAGGAAAGTTTCCATTTTATATAAAGTAGTCAAAGAAAATCTCACTGGGTAGGTGGCATTTGACCAGAGACTTAAAGGAATTAAGGGAACAAGCCTATTTCAGACATAGGGAACAACAAATACAAAGCCCTGATATGGGAATATAATTGAAATGATCCAAGAATAGCCAGAGGGCTCCAATATTAATAAATATATATGCAAAAATAATAAGTAGAATTTAACAATACAGAAAAAGGATTATACATGACAACAAAGTAAACTTTGTTTCAGAAATGCAATGATATCCAATATTATAATTAATTAGATTACATTAATGGATTAAATAAGAAAAAGCATATGATCATTTCAAAAGAAACTGAAAAAGTAGTTAATACTGATTTAAAAAACGAACTCTTGGTAAGCTGGAACTAAACAGAAATAGTTCAAATATCACTTCCTCAGGGAAGCTTTCTCTAACCTTCCCTGACTTATGCCAGGCCTCCCTGTTAAATGTGTTCATAGTGTCCTGTACCATTTCTTTGTAATTCTTAGCACAATTGTAACTATTTTTTGTACTATCTGTAAGACAACAACGTTAGAATCCCTTAAAAAAGTAAGGAGTTTAGGGGCACCTGGCTGGCTCAGTCAGTCAGTAGAGCATGTGACTCTTGGAGTCATGAGTTCAAGCCCCATGTTGGGCATGGAGCCTACTAAAAATAAAATATAATGTAATATAAATAAATAAGGAGGTTTTTAAAAAATTAATCAATCAATTTATTTATTTATGTATTTATTTTAGAAAAGGGGGAGGGGCAGAGGGAGAAAGAATCTTAAGCAGATTCCATGCTAAGGGTGGAGCCCAATGCAGGGCTGGATCGCACAACCCTGAGATCGCCACTTGAGCTGAAACCAAGAGTTGGACACTTAACTGACTGTGCCACCCAGGTGCACCACGAGGTTGGTTTTTTTTTTAAGATTTTATTTATGTATTTATTTATTTATTTGAGAGACAGAGAGAGAGAGCGAGAGAGAGAGAGTGCACCCGTGCACACAGGCAATGGGAGGGGCAGAGAGGGAGGGAGAGGGAAAGAATCTCAAGTAGACTCTGTGCTGAGCTGGGAGGCCCACTCAGGGCTCCAATCCCAGATCCCTGAGATTATGACTGGAGTTGAAATCAAGAGTCAGACGCTCAAGTAATTGAGCCACCAAGGCACCCTTAAATAAGGAATTTTAAAAATATAATTAATAAACTGGAAATAAAGACACAATGGGACCACTCAGCAACAATAACTTTTAAATTTTAAATGAATTGTCTAAAAGGACCAAATCAAAACCACTACAAGAAAAAATTGGTTTTTTTTTGTTTTTGTGTTTTTAAAGACTTTATTTATTTGAGAGAGAGAGCATGATAGCGCTTGCACACAAGTGGGGGGGGGAGGGGCAGAGGGAGAGGAGAAACAGACTCCCTGCTGAGTGGGGAGCCCAATACAGGCCCAATCCCAGGACCCTGAGATCGTGACCTAAGCTGAAGTCAGACGCTTAATGGACTGAGCCACCCAGGTGCCCCAAGAAAAAATTGTTTTGAATCAAAAGTATACAGAAAAAAGATAAAAGGTAGAAGATTAATGAAATAGATAACTGGTTAGATTTAAGTACATACCGTTTATTGAAGCTTTCTACTTTTACATTTAAAAGACAGAATAAAAATAATAACTTCAAATGAAAATAATATGTAGATTAGAAATGTAATTTTAACAATCTAATTTAAAAATGGGCAAAGAAGGGCTCCTGGGTGGCTCAGTCTGTTGGGCATCTGCCTTTGGCTCAGGTCATGGTCCCAGGGTCCTGGGACTGAGCCCCACATTGGGCTCCCTGCCCAGCAGGGAGTCTGCTTCTCCCTCTCCCTCTGCTCCTTCTCTCACTTACTCTCTCTCTAATAAATAAAATCTTCAAAAAAAAAAAAAATGGGCAAAGGAGGGACACCCGGGTGGCTCAGCCAGTTAAGTGTCTGACTCTTGATTTTGGTTCAGACCATGATCTCAGGATTGTGAGATTGATCCCTGCATGGGGTTCCACACTGGGTGTGAAGCCTGCTTAGGATTCTCTCTCCCTCTGTCCCAACCCCCTCTAAAAAATAAAAATAATAATTACATAAATACATAAATAAAAATGGGCAAAGGATCTGTGTAGACATCTTTTCAAAGAAGATATACAAATGGCCAATAAACACATGAATAAAATGCTTATCACTAGCCATCAGGGAAATGCAAATTAAAACCACAATGGAATACCACTCCATACCCACAAGGATGGCTATAACAAAAAAGACAGATAATAACAAGTGTTGGCAAGGACATTATGAAATTGGAATCTTGGGGCGCCTGGGTGGCTCAGTCATTAAGCGTCTGCCTTCGGCTCAGGTCATTGATCCCAGGGTCCTGGGATCAAGCCCCGCATCGGGCTCCCTGCTCGGCGGGAAGCCTGCTTCTCCCTCTCCCTCTCCCACTGCTTGTGTTCCCTCTCTCGCTGTGTTTCTCTGTCAAATAAATAAATAAAATCTTAAAAAAAAAAAAAGAAACTGGAATCTTTATACACTGCTAGTGGGAATGTGCAGCCACTTTGGGAAAGGAAAAGGTAACTCTTTCCTCAAAGACTTAAATATAGTTACCATGTGACCTAGCAATTCTATTCCTAGGTATCTACCCAAGAGAACTGAAATGACATGTTTAAAAAAATAAAAATAAGATAAAAATAAATGTAACATAAATTCTTCTATTCCATGAATATGGTATATCACTTCATTTATTTAAGCCTTCTTTGATTTCTTTCATCAGTGTTTTATAGCTTTCAGCATATAGATCTAGAACACATTCCATTAGATTTATACTAAATATCTCAGTTTTTTCATTCTACTGTAAATGGTACTATTTTAAATTTCAATTTCTATATAGATTTTTGTAAACTGACTTTGTATTCCACAACTTTGCTAAACTATATGCAATTCTCTTCTTCGGGTTGCTCCCTTATTTGTGAAGCTGAAGAATTATGATTTTCACATTGCAATATACCTAAGAAACTAAAATATTAAAAGTAAGTTTGTTAAAATGTCAATTCTTCCCAAACTGATCTATAGATTCAGGGCGCCTGGGTGGCTCAGTTGGTTAAGCGACTGCCTTCGTCTCAGGTCATGATCCTGGAGTCCTGGGATCGAGCCCCGCATCGGGCTCCCTGCTCGGCAGGGAGTCTGCTTCTCCCTCTGACCCTCCCCCCTCTCATGCTCTCTATCTCTCATTCTCTCTCTCTCAAATAAATAAATAAAATCTTTAAAAAAAAAACTGATCTATAGATTCAACACAATTCCAATCAAAACCCCAGAAAGATTTTTTTAAATAGAAATAGATATGCTGATTCTTTTTTTCTTTTAAAGATTTTATTTATTTATTTGTCAGAGAGAGACAGCACAAGCAGGGGGAGCAGCAGGATGAGGGAGAAGCAGACTCCCCACTGAGCAAGGAGCCCACCAGATGTGGGACTCAATCCCAGGACTCCGGGATCATGACCTGAGCTGAAGGCAGATGCTTAACTGACTGAGCCACCCAGGCATCCCAGATATGCTGATTCTATAGTTTATACAGAAAAGCAAATGAACCAAAACAATTATGAAAAAGAAGAACAAAGTTGGAGAACTCACAATACCTGGTTTCCAGTCTTACTTTAAAGCTACAGTAATTGGCACAGAATGGATGTTGGTGAAACCATACATATAGATCAATGAAACACAACAGTGAGTCCAGAAATGGACCCACCCATATATGGCCAACTGATTTTCAACAAAGAACAAAGACAATTTAATGGAAAAATGGATAGTCTTTTCAACAAATGGGGCTAGAACTGGACACTCACATACAAAAAAATTCATACACACACAAATGAACCTCCTAAATCACACCATACAAAAAAATTAACTCAAAATGGATCAAAGATTAAATATAAGGCCTAAAACTATAAAATTTCTAGAAGAAAACACAGAAAATTTATAATATAAACACAAAAGCTTTGTGAATTTGGGCTGGGCAAGGATTTCTTAGATAGGATACCAGAAACACAATCCATAAAAGAAATTGATAGATTAGAACTTCTTTTCTGAAAAATACTGTTCACAGAATGAAAAGACAAGACACAACTATGAGAAAAGATTTGTAAATCATATAACTGATAAAGGACTTGCACCCAGAATTATAAAGACCTCTTAAAACTCAATCATAAGAAAATAACCCAATAAAAAATATACAAAACATTTGGACATTTCACCAAAGATATACAGATGACACTAAATACATGGAAAAATGCTTCTCTTCACCATCAGTCATTAGCAAAAGGCAAATTAAAACCATTATACAGGGGAACCTGGGTAGCTCAGTGGGTTAAGCATCTGCCTTCGGCTCAGGTCATGATCCCAGACTCCTGGGATGGAGCCCTCGAATCGGGCTTCCTGTTCAGCAGGGAGCCTGCTTCTCTCCCTCTCTCTCTCAAATAAATAAATAAATAAATAAATCTTAAAAAAAAAAAAAAAAAACCCATCATACCAATACCTATCAGAATGGCTTGGTTTATTTATTTATTTAATTAATTAATTAATTTATTTATTTAGAGTAGGTTCCACGCCCAGCATGTATGCCAACGCTGGGCTTGAACTCACCACCCTGAGATCAAGACCTGAGCTGAGATCAAGAGTCAGATGCTTAACCAACTTGAGCCACCCAGGCTCCCCAGAATGGCTAAAATTTTTAAAACATATAATACCATGTACTAACAAGGATGCTGGTAGGAATGCAAAATGGCTGTGGAAAACAATTTGAGTTTCTTATAAAGTTAAACATACACTTATCATATGACCCATTAATTCCACTCCTAGATATTTACATATCCAATTGATCTGTTCACACAGAAACCTGTGTGTGAATGCAATTGTCCAAATGCAAATAACTAACTAGAAGTGGCAAAGTGCTGGCAAAGTGATAACCCAAGTAGTGCAGACACACAAAAGAAAAGCAGTCAACAAAAAAGGAACAAACTATAGAAACATGCAACATGATGACTCTCAAGCACATGATACTAAGGTTAAAGACGTCATATTCAAAAAGGTACATACTGTATGATTCCATTGATGTGACATTCTGGAAGAGGCAAAACGATAGGGACACAAAACAGTTCAGTGTTTGCCCGGGTCTGCGGGTGGAAGGAGAGGTTGACTAGAAAGGGCAGCACAAGAGAATTTGAGGGGGTAATGACATTGTTCTGAATTTTGGGTATTTTGGTGGTTACATAACTGTATGTAATGGCTGAAATGTGAAGAGCTGTTCACTAAAAAGGGTGAATTTTACTGTATGCAAATTATACATAGATATTAAAACTGGAAAAAATACAGTATGTATGTAATATATTTCAAAAAATACTTGTTGTATGTATGCTAACCAAAGTTTCTACAGAAAAAAGAGAAGTGTAAGAATGAATGAAGACTGCTTCTATCTAGGTGTCCTCTCAATTTCTGACACATCCTATGAATCATGGACCCATGTGAAAAAGGTATGTGCTTAATGTGCAAATCGAAACTGCATTCTTTTCCAGGGGAATGTGATTCTTACAAACAAACATGAGGAGAAATTGCTAGCAGCTAGGAAACAACAAGAAAGACAAATAGTACATTTTGAACTCCTTGCATCATTGTAACACACTGAGAAAACTTCAGGGAACAGAAATAAACTCTGGATTACAACATGGATTTACATACCGAAACGTCATCTACTGACATAAAATAGATATAAAATGCCACAGGAAATGAAATCCTCCTTCCCTGCTCTCTCTTTGTAGAGAGCAGAAAACAAATACATCTTATAGAAAGAAAATAAAGAAAGGGTAAAGATAAAGAGTAGAACTGGAAATAGAAGTTGGATCAGATTGCAATTTGTCCATAGGTTCTTCAGGCCAATTCTCCCATTTTCCAGTTCATTTGCACCTCTGTCAAGATAATTTTTTTTAAATTTTATTTATTTATTTGACAGAGAGAGACACAGGGAGAGAGGGAACACAAGCAGGTAGAGGGAGAGGGGGAGATGTGGGACTTGATCCCAGGACCCTGGGACCATGACCTGAGCTGAAGGCAAGATGCGTAACGATTGAGCCACCCAGGCGCCCCAAGATAATTTTTTTTAAAGATTTTGTTTATTTATTTGAGAGAGAACACAAGCAGGGAGGAGGAGCAGAGGGAGAGGGAGAAGCAGGCTCCCCACTGAGCAGGGAGCCTGATGCAGGACTCGATCCCAGGACCCTGGGATCATGACCTGAGCCAAAGGCAGACACTTAACCAACTGAGCCACCCAGGTGCCCCTTTCAAGAAGAAATTTATCTGAGACTCCTTCCTCCCCCAGAGGGCAGAGCTAGTCTATCTTGTGCTCAAAATCCTCTAACCCGTACTGACCCTTTTTGTGGATCTTTTCATGATGATAATATTTACTGAATTTACTGTGTGCTAAGAACTGTACTAAGTGCTGCACTATCTCATAAACACTCATAGAACCCCACAAGGTAGGCGCCTGGGTGTCTCAGTGGGTTAAGCGGACTGCCTTCGGCTCAGGTCATGATCCTGGAGTCCCGGGATCCAGTCCCATATTGGGCTCCCTGCTCAGCAGGGAGTCTGCTTCTCCCTCTGACCCTCTTCCCTCTCATGCTATCTCTCATTCTCTCTCTCAAATAAATAAATAAAATCTTAAAAAAAAAAGAACCCCACAAGGTAGGTGCTATTACTCATTTTACAGTTTAAGAAATTGAGGCGCAAAAAGGTTCCCTTATTTGCCAAAGTCACGTGGCTAATAGGTAGTGAGCCAGAATTTTATCCCAGATAGTCTAATTCCAAGAGGCCATTCTCTGAATTGCTATACGTAAAGATTCAATATCTACTGAGTCCCAAGCACTAATTCAAACACTAAGGATAGACAAGAGTAAGGCAAGGTTCTGTTCTCCCCTGAAGGAACTTCTGGTCTAGCTGGGCAAGACTAACAACAAAGACGTGCAATACACTGAGTATATCCTGTGTGGGAGAAGTTAAAGAGGGGGTGACAGGGAAAACTTGGGAGTAACAGAGAAAGCTCCCCAGGATTGTCTATGTCTATCACAACAGTATGAGTGTTCCCTTACTTTAGTCTCCCATAGTTCCTAGCAGGCTGTGAACAAACATTGCTGAATGAACAGTTTCGAGTTGACCTACCTCCTCTACTTCTGTTGGGTCTGTAGCTATGGCCATTAAAACGCAAATGAGAAAGATGTGACAAGTAGCCGAAAACTACGTTTATCTTGCTCTCCATTGTATGCTTCATTCATTGACATTCAATAAGTATTTATTGATGGCTGAGGGAGTCAGCCACTGTTCTTAGCATGGAGTACAGTGGTTAACATGCCACATAAAGACCCTGTTCTCATTCAAGTGGATGAAACAATCAAAGAAATACCAAAACAACAAACAAACAGAAAACCACAAAAACAAAACAAGCCCGAACAAGATCATTTCAGTTAATTTGAAATGCTACAAAGAAAATAAAACGAGGAAACACAATCAACAGTGACTATCCGGTGTTAATTTAGATTGGGAAGACCAGGCGGCATAGTGGACATTTAAACTGGTGCATGTTGGTTAAAAAATTCTTTATTTTACTTTTATTTTTAGAGAATGGAAAAACTAGAAACCCTGTCCAAAATTAGGAGCCAGAATTAACCTGTGTCACTGACAAAGAATTGCAATAATATTTTCCCCAAAATTTATACATAACTCAAATGTTATCAGAATAGATGCTGTTCACGCATTCACCAATTTTATGTAAAACTGATTTGCTTTCCATAAACAGTGGTCTTGCTTTATTTCAGAAAAGAAATTTTGGCCATATTGCATTATTGATTTTTTTTTTAACCTTTATGATGGCTTCTAAAAAGGCAGGGGAGTAGTGTATTAAGTGGTGTATTAAGATGCTACCGCATCAACAAGGGTCCTGGCAAAAGGATGCAAAAACTTATTTCTATAACACTTAAGGTTTTTATTTTAAAGGCACAATATTCAAATATAACATCTGAAAGAATGTAACATGTAACACAACATTCCATATTTCAAAACTTTTTAAAAAGGCTACTGAAAGGAAATGGTGTATGTAGAATAATGAAGAAAGTGGTTTTTGTTTTATTTTTTTACTAATATTGCAAGGAAATGGACATCAGGTTTTAAAAAATTAATTAACACTGATTTTGGCAAGTCATTTAACTGCTACGAGCCTCCATTTCTTTCCCACAGGTAAAATGACATTAGAGGATCCCTCATGGGTACTTCCAGCCCTAAACGCCTTGATTCTCCTAAGAAAATAGAAGGTAGATGATTCAGAAACTTTACTGCATGAGGAGGGCAGGTGTTATTGTGGGCACTTTTAAAAACTTGCCCATTTAGGCTTTAGTTTTTATAACAATTTTCTTCTGATGCAATATGTCAGGAAATGTTGTACAAGTGGGAGTATTTCCTATATATTAACGGAAAAACTGGGGAAGAAAAACAGTTGTGATGCTCAAAAGGAACGCTGCACAGCTAAAAAACATTTGATGAGAGAGCGCTGAAATAACAATCCACTGGAAAGGAAACCGTCATTTCCACCACTTTTATTCTATTTCCTTTCTTATGCTCTCCTGAAGAGAAAAACCCAGTTTTAATTTTTTCCTAAATCCGAAAGAGGTAGCAAAAGCCACAGAAATCCTTACACGTTTTTTATTAAAGAAATCGCCAAAATACTGAAGAGGCACTATGTGTCTACACCTATCATCAATCTTACTTAGCACCGAGGACACCGTTTCCAAATATCATCACCAACAGCCCTCACTCCGCTGCAGCCGACACTCACCGCCACCCATTTTTAAAAATCCATTTACGCTGAGCCTTTCATCCAAACCCATCAACAACCATTTCCTCCCTGCAACAGTGGTTTCGACTGCCCGAAACGTCCAGCCAAGCCAGGGCTGAGTCCTGCCAACAGGGAGACTGCAGACTGCGGTGCTGGGCAGGGCAGGGCCGCTCCAGCCGCCGCACACTAAAGCTTTCCGCCTCCTCCCGAGTGATTTAAGAGGGTTCGGGACCCAGATAAGACCCCGCCCTTGCAGCCACGACCCCGGAACGGGAGGAGGAGAGAGGCGGCCTCAGCTTAGCAGAGCCAAGCCTTTGGAAAAACAGGCTGCTCCTACCCAGCGGCCAGCAGCAGCCGGGGCTGGGCGAGCGGCGCGTCGCGGGCGGTGCGCGCCGAGCGGCTCCCAGGTGGGTCTCCGCAGCCGGGGACCGCGGCTCGGGCTCCCGGAGGGGGTGGGGGTGGCGGCGCGGGCCGCGATCTCGCTCGTCACGATTCACCACCAAGCAGAGTGGGAAAGAGGGAGGGACTGGAGGCAGAAAACGGAACGGAATCAGGGAACTCGGGGAATAAAGAAGGCAAGGAAGGGGAGAGGGGAGGGGGGGAAGGTGATAGGAGTGAAGAAGAATGGAGGTGCAGGGGAGGGTGATGGGTGCAGAAGGGGTGGGTGATAGGCTGCAGGGGATAAAGGCGAGGTGAAGGGGAGGGATGGGGTGCTGGGGGTTCGTGAAGGGGGAGGAAGAAGGAATGGCGTGAAGGGGGATGGGGTGGGGGGAGAGAAATGGGGGTGAGGAGGGAGCGATGGGATGGTAAAGAGGGAAGAGCGGGAGGGGGATGCAGGGGAGGGATGGGTGAAGGAGGCTGGGGTGGAGAGGGGAGGGGTGGGATGCAGGGGGAGGAATGCGGGAAGGGGAGAGCGGGGGAAGCAGGGAAGCGGGCGCCGGCCGCAGGAGGCCGGGAGGGACTTCCCTGCGAGGAGGGCGGCGCCGGAATAACGGGACCCTCCCAGCCCCGAGCCCCCCGGCCGGGCGGGGCGAGCAGCCCGCGCGGAGGCCGGGGCGCCGCGGGCAGGTACTGCGCCCCGCTCCTGCCGGGCAGCCGCAGCCCTCGCCCGCGGGAGGACCCCCACTCCACTTACTCTCTCCGACCACGGCTTTGAGGCCAATGGGGGCCATCGTGCTGCGCGAGTCTCCGGGCTCCGGGTCTCCTCAGGCGACGCCCGCGGACACTGCTACCTCCCCGGGTCAGCGCGCTCTGCCGGCCACAGCCCTCCGCTCCGCAGCCGCGCTCGGGCTCGACTGACGCGCGGACTCGTCGCGGAGGCGCGGCGCGAGCCAGAGCGAGGCTGCCGACCTGCCGGCGCGCGCGCGGGCGGGGCTGGCCGGGGGCGGGGCCTTGTGCCAGCCGTTAGCGTCACCCGCGCGCCTCCGCCAATCGCACTGCGGCCCGGGAGCTCGGCCCCGCCCGCCGAGATGCGGCTGAGCGCGAGGCGGTCCCTGGCTGGCGCGAAAGCCGCGCCCTCCCCCTCACCTCACGCGCAGCGCGCACCCTGCTGCCAGTCGCGCGCTCCTGGGGCTCAGGGTCCTAAAGTCCCCTCCGCCGCCTCCGCACCTGGCCACAGGATACTGACAAGCTCCCTCTTCCTGAAACCACGTTATGTCCTGTCTTTCCTCTTTCTGGGAACCCTCCATTTTTCGCCTGCCCACATAAGGAACTCAGAGACTCCTAACCACAACATAACTGGAGGTTTATCGACATCATCTCTCTCTCTGGGTACCTATATCCACATACCCGCCATTCACTGAGCTCTTATGTGTCAGGCTCCACGCTAAGCGCTTTACTGCATCATCTCATTAAATCCTCACAGTAATTAAGAATTGTTTTTAATCTCCATTTTCCGATTAAAAAAACCCGAGGCTCAGAGAATTGAGCACTAGGGTTGCTCTCGGGCTGTGTAACATTCATTAGCAAATATTGAGTGGTCTCCCACTACTCTATGTAAGCTACTATTCTGGGCATTGGAGCTACAGCCATGTATAAGGCAGACTCGGATTCGAGTCTTTGGGCGCTCAAAAGGCTAGAAATTTCGAAGTCCCAAGTCTGATAGGAATATGCTGTAGGACAGCTCAGGTCTCAGCATCTCCTTGCAGGAGTCCACATTACCAAAGTGGTCTCAAGTCAGTTCTTGATGGACTTTTTTTTTTAAGATTTCATTTATTGGGGCGCCTGGGTGGCTCGGTTTAGCGACTGCCTTGGGCTCTAGTCATGATCCTGGGGTCCTGGGATCGAACCCAGTATTGGGCTCCTTGCTCAGCCAGGAGCCTTCTTCTCCCTCTCCCTTTGCCTGCCACTCCCTCTGCTTGTGCTCTCTCTTTCTCTCCCTCTGTCGAATAAATAAATAAAATCTTTATTATTTATTAGGGAGAGGGAGGCAGGATCCCAGGACCCTGGGATCATGACCTGAGCTGAAGACAGATGCTTAGCTGACTGAGCCACCCAGCTGGTGCACCTCTGATGGACTTTCTTTATTAATGAGGGATGTTACTTTTTTTTTAAGTCTTAACTATTTCTTTTTTTTTTTAAGGTTTTATTTATTTATTTGACAGAGAGAGACACAGTGAGAGAGGGAACACAAGCAGGGGGAGTGGGAGAGGGAGAAGCAGGCTTCCTGCGGAGCAGGGAGCCCGATGTGGGGCTCGATCCCAGGATCTTGGGACCATGACCTGAGCCGAAGGCGGACTCTTAACGACTGAGCCAGCCAGGCGCCCCGAGGGATGTTACTTTTGAAATATGGCACAGGACTCACCTCTGGCTTCAAAGAAAAGCAAATGAGTTGAGCCAATTAAAAACTAAAAAGGACAGGAGAGCTAGAAGTCATAAAATCACTGACTACTCATTAAAATTTTGGAACAACTCTGTGAGCTAAGTCCTCTTTTCTTTCTTTCTTTTTTTTATTAAAGATTTTTATTTATTTATTGAGAGAGAGAGAGAGAATGGTAGAGAGCATGAGAGAGAGAAAGGTCAGAGGGAGAAGCAGACTCCCTACTGAGCAGGGAGCCCGATGCGGGACTCGATCCTGGGACTCCAGGATCATGACCTGAGCCAAAGGCAGTCGCTTAACCAACTGAGCCACCCAGGCGCCCTCTTTTCTTTCTTTCTTTATCTTTTTTTTTTTTTTTTAGATTTTATTTATTTGTTAGAGAGAGAGCACAAGCAAGGGAGAAGCAGGCTTCCTGCCGAGCAAGGAGCCCAGTGTGGGACTCGATCCCAGAATCCTGGGATCAGCACCTGAGCTGAAGGCAGATGCTTAACCAACTGAGCCTCCCAAGTGTCCCTAAGTCCTCTTTTCTTAATATTATTAAGAAATATAATATTTACAGATGAAAAAACTGAGATTCAGAGAGGATAAGAGCTTTGCTAGTGACAAAGGAAAGATCCAATTCCAGAATCTGAATTCTGAATCATTATATTACACTGAGCAGTTAAAGAAGCTGAGGCCCACAGGAGGACTTTCCAAAGGTCATACACAATGAAGAATGGCAGAGCCAGGACAAGAGGCCACATGTCCTAGTTCAGCTACCAGCCCCAGGGCAGGAAGAGTTGACCATCTTCTTGTCCCCACCCCAATCTACCCCAACAGAACTTTCACATGGCTTCACAGGGAGAGTAAGTGTTTGTCTATCATTTCACGTCTGGGCTCTGCCTTTTACCCAAGGAAGGTATTGATAGTCTCAGGGTGCATTTGGGGAAGGAGGAGATAATTCGTAAATGTGAGGGAACCTAGGATGCACTTGTAATGCTGCATGCTCCCCCCTTAGCCAGCAGAGACTATCCTCAAGGAGCCAGTATTCTAGCTGAGAAGACAGACAGGAATCAAGGAGTCAGTCACAGCATTGAGTTACTGTCCTAATAAGTGCTAAAGCAGGACAGGGGCTGTGAGAGTGAGTGATGGAGCGCTTGACGCAGTGGACCTGGTGAGGTATAGTCAGGGCAGGTAGCAAGAGGGGTCTGGGAGAGTGTCCCAGGCAGATACAGAAAATGAAAGGACCAAGTGCCAGAAAGGAGTTTGGCTTTTCCAGGAACGGAGAGGGGGGTCAGTGTGGCCGGAGGAGAGTCTGAGGGGCAGGTAGAGAGGAAAGCCCCCAGGGGTAGGCCTCACTGCAAGGCTCCAGGACATTTTGGTAGCCTGGAATCTGTATGAGGACCTCCTCAAAGGTCACAGGCAAATAAAGTATAGCAGCTTGTTATTTTCTGCAGAGGAAAGGACAAAAAAAGAAATATTTGCCTGTGGATGTGTACCTGAGATGTTCACTAGGGATGGCAAAAATCTGAACGGGTGTTATTCTAAATAGGATGGCTGAAAAAGCAAGTGGGGTGACAGACTGTGAGCTCACTCAGGAACCCCTGACTCTGGAGTGGCGGATTGGAATCTTCCTGCATGGGGAATCCAAGCCTGGCTTGAGACCTCCTGACATCTCTGAGCCTTGGTTTCCACATCTGTGAAGCAAGGACAATAGAGGAGACAGTCAGATGACCTACACCTTAAGGTAAAATCCTCCATCAGTCATCATGCCTATTACCCTTTGCTCTGTATTCTTTTTTTTTTAAAGATTTTATTTATTTATTTGACAGAGAAAGATACTGAGGGCAGGAACACCAGCAGGGGCAGTGGGAGAGGGAGAAGCAGGCTTCCCACCAAGCAGGGAGCCGCGTGTGGGGCTCGATCCCATGATCCCTGGGATCATGACCTGAGCCTAAGGCACACGCTTAACGACTGAGCCACCCAGGCGCCCCTGCTCTGTATTCTTTATTTGCATATACGTTTGATACACCCCAGGCACCAAGAAAAGGGCCCTCATGAATTTTCACTGAATTCTCACTACAGCCCCAGGAGGTCAGTGCTATTATTAATTTTCCTGCTGCGCAGGGAGGTCAAGTCACTTGCCCAAGGTCACATGGCTCTAAGCGCAGACCGGGGACTCGCGCTCTGACTTTCTGATGCCCAGGGGAGAACGTCCAACGCCTAGGCGCAGCCCCAGTGCCCTGACCCTCTCCTTAGAGAGGTCTGGCTGTGTGGACTGCTAGCTGGGGGCATATCAACAACCAGAACCTGGACCTCTTGGGAATTCGTACCTAGGCGAGCCCTCAGCGCGGGGCTGCGGCCGGCCGCAGGATGCGCTGGGCTTGTCCGCGGCCGGGCAGGTGCGCTTGCAGCTGCGCATGCGCGGCCTGCAGCCTCTGCAGAGCCCTGGTGCCGAGTAGCCGCTGGGGGTAGGAAGAGGCCTGTGGTTTACGCACGGGCCATGTGACGGCGGTGAGCCGGCTTGTGGCTTGGCCGTTGCACTTCCAGGAGACCGGCAGGTGAGGGGGGGGGGGCGGAACGGATGCAGAGCAGAGCGGGGAGAAACTGGAGGTCTGAGCATAAGGGCTGTGAGCAGCGTGAAGGGACCAAGAGAGGGGAGAGAGGAACAGATGAGCCTGAATTGGCAATGGAGCTGACCAAGTTGAGACAGAAGCAACGGGTATAGTTGTTGCCACCAAACCTACTGATACTGTGGACCCACTGGCTTGGGTCCCCTGCACACCCAGGGCCTGTTGGAGAGCCCTTCTCCCGCAGTCTCGGGCTTGCTCCTACCTCTTCTGCTTTAAAGCTGCATCATCAACTGCATTTTTCCATGTTCACCTCCATCCCTTCCCATGGCCACTGGACATTTAGATTCTGCTACATTCTTTTAGAAGCAGTTTCTAAAGAATTCAACAAGATAATATTTATAAGATTCTTTACCTAGTACTGGGTACCTAGTAAGGACCCAATGAATGTTAGCTATTAATATCATTAAAAATAACAGGAGGCTGTGTCCTGCCTTTATTGATGCTGTAGATTCTTGGCAGAGGATGAAAAAGTAATTGTCTCCATCATAGCCACCCACAGTCCCCAAACCTACAAAGAGCTGCTGGGCCTGGAGTCCTTGAGTTTGGTACATCTTTGCGCCCAAGAGTGAGTTAACAGATTTTTGTATTTTAGGTCAGAATATAATATCAAAAGGGCTTTGTTTGCAAAGTCTAGCCAGGGTCTCAAATTCCAAAGACTGTAGAGGCCATGTGGAGGTAACAACCACAGATGTGGCCAACTGCAGACTACATGCCTTGCCCAGAGAGGCAGTCCTTACTCAGCTCTAATCAATAGTTTCCACGCAGCGGCCAAGGATCTTGATGGTAAGAATTGTGACATCTCCCAATGGTTAAGTATTGCTATGGACTAAAAAAAATTTTTTTAGTAACACCACCATTGGCCAAACAAAACACATCTGAGGGCCACATGCAGCCCCCAAGGCACCTACTTGCAAAACTCTGGGGGACCAAAGGGAAAGGTTGGATTCCCCCATTGAGCAGGCTCCCAGAGAGGCCCTGACTTTTACCCAACTCACATAGAGCCCCATTGTGGGCAGGGCTCTGGACAGGCGTAATGGTAGTGTGAATACCTGGCATCAACCACCAAAACCTTTCCCACTCAGCCCTGAGAGCCAGGAAAGAGTCCCTTTGCTCAGCCTGGCTCTGGGGCAGAGATTAGGGCCAGCCACTTTCGAATGGACTAGTGAACACTGTAGTGGAAGCCTCCACAGATAGCTGATGTGGGCAGTTCAGATTTGCCTGGACTGTGAAAATCCCAGGAATAAGGAAAAAGCTACCCCCACATGTCAGATACTAGAAGTCTCAGTGACCTCAGCCAGTGGGGGCTTAAAGCTGGTTTTTTTTGTTTTTGTTTTGTTTTTAAAAGATTTTTATTTATTTGACAGAGAGAGAGAGGGAGAGCAAGCACAAGCAGGGAGAGCAGCAGGCAGAGGGAGAGGGAGAAACAGGCTCCCTGTGGAGCAGGGAGCCCAAAGCAGGGCTCGATCCCAGGACCCTGGGATCAAGACCCAAGCCCAAGGCAAATGCTCAACCGAACAAGCCACCCAGGCACCCTCTTAAAGCTGCTTTTATTTGATTCAGAAAAATAAAGGAGTGCCTGGGTGGCTCAGTCGTTAAGCATCTGCCTTCGGTTCAGGTCATGATCCCAGTCTCCTGGGATGGAGCCCCGCATCAGGCTCCCTGCTCCGCGGGAAGCCTGCTTCTCCCTCTCCCACTCCCCCTGCTTGTGTTCCCGCTCTCGCTGTCTCTCTCTCTCTCTGTCAAATAAATAAATAAAATCTTAAAAAAAAAGAAAAAGAAAGAAATATGACTTTTTTACACTGTGGGTATCAGAGAACAATTTGTGTCTTTTATACTTTACATTGAATTGTTATAAGATCCCAGAGGAAGGAATTTTCATTCCAACTGGGGAAATAGTTTTGTTTAGATGTGTTTTGCTTCTGGCCAGTTTGGTTAGAAAGATTCATGGAAGAAAGTGGCAGTTGAGCTGAGCCTAGAAGCTGAGAAGAGAGAGATCAAATCCAATCAAGAAAAGAGCATAGTGGCGCCTGGGTGGCTCAGTCAGTTAAGCGTCTGCCTTCCACTCAGGTCATGATCTTGGGGGCCTGGGATCGAGCCCCGCATTGGGCTCCTTGCTTAGCGGGGAGCCTGCTTTTTCCTCACACTCTGCCATCCCGCCCCCCACTTGTGCTCTCTGGCTCTATCTCTCTGTCAAATAAATATATAAAATCTTAAAAAACAAAACAAAAAAAGAAGCATAGACCCATGGTTCCCAAACTGTTCCCAAATTAACAGGAGCATAGCAAAATATTTTAAATTTTGGAGAGAAACAATGATATCATCTGTTGGACACTGAAAACTAGTAGCTGGAAGTAGTTCACAGTTTCAACATCAGACTTTCCTACATTCCTTTCTGTGACATTACATCTTTATAAAGCTGGGTTTTCATCAATTGATGTGACAAGAAGCAAATAACTCATGCAAATCAATGTAGAACAGGAAAGGAGAGAGTCAATGTCTGATGTGATTCCAGGGTCTGAGAAGATGCACCTACACCATTAGTAAGTAATGGTGGTTACTTAAGAATTATTTTAGGGGCACCTGGGTGGCTTAGTCGTTAAGCGCCTGCTTTCGGATCGGGTCATGATCTCAGGATCCTGGGATCAAGCCCCACATTGGGCTCCCTGCCCCGCGGGAAGCCTGCTTCTCCCTCTCTGTCTCCCACTCCCCCTGCTTGTGTTCCCTCTCTCTCTGTCTCTCTCTCTCTCTCTCTCTTTGCCAAATAAATAAATAAAATCTTAAAAAAAAAGAATTATTTAAAAATATCTTTTCTTTCAACTTATGGGCATTATTTTTTCTTTCCTTTTTTAAAGATTTATTTATTTATTTAAGTCATCTCTGCACCCAACATGGGGCTTGAACTCATGACTCCAAGATGAAGAGTTGCACACTCTCCCAACTGAGCCAACCAGGCTCCCCTTATTTTTTCAAATGGCTATTAAGTAGTTAGGACTAAACAACTGGTAGTTAGCTACCAACAAAGCTGATAAGTATTTCTTTTAGTCTGGGATGCTATGAAAAAAATGACAGAGAGGCTACCATGCTTGGGAACCTCTGGCATAAGCCAAGTGTAGTGGTATTCATCAATGCAGCAATATTTATTGAGCACCTACTATGCTCCAGACAGCATCCTAGACACTGGAGATGCAGCAGTGAACAGGAAAGAAAATTCCCATTGGTTATGAAGCTGACATCCTAGAGGGAGAAACATAATAAATAAGTAAATAATAAACTATATAGTGTGTTAGAAGGTGATAAATGCTATGATAAAAATAGTAGGGTGAGGGACATCTGGGTGGCTCAGTCGGTTAAGCGTCTGCCTTCAGCGTGGGTCATGATCCCAGGGTCCTGGGATGGAGATCCGCGTCTGGCTCCCGGCTCAGCAGGGAGTCTGCTTCTCCCTCTGCCTGCCGCTCCCCCTGCTTGTGCTTTCTCTCTCTCTGACAAATAAATAATATTTTTAAAAAATAGTAGGGTTATCAGGAGTAGACCTGGAGAAGGGCAGGGAATAGTTTTGCATTTTATTTATTTTATTTTATTATTATTATTTTCTAAGTGGGCTCCATGCTGGGCAGGGTCCAACGCGGGGTCAAACTCACAACCGTGAGATCAAGGCCTGAGCCAAGATCAAGAGCTGGACACTTAACTGACTGAGCCACTCAAGCACCCCTAGTTTTGCATTTTAAAGGGGAGAGACAGGCAGGCTGGGCTTCAATGAGAAGCCATTGGATGTGAGTTCAAAAGTCAGAAGCCAGATCTGATGTCCCTGTCAGCACATAGGCTATGGATGACACCAGCAATAGTGACTGGGATGACCCAGGGTTGGTTATGTGAAGGACACTGGGAAACACTCAGTTTAAGGTTGAGCAGAAGGAGCGGACACCAGAAGGAGGCAGGAGGGAAATGGCCAGAGAAGTACAGGGGAGCCGGGGGTGCACAGAGACAGGATAGCAGAAGAACAGCTAGATGAAAACCACAGATCAGGATCAAGGGCACTTTTTTGAATAGGGGAGAACCTCTTTTTTTTTTTTTTAAGATTTTTATTTATTCTTTGACAGAGAGAGACAGCGAGAGAGGGCACACAAGCAGGGGGAGTGGGAGAGGGAGAAGCAGGCTTCCCTGCTGAGCCAGGAGCCCGATGTGGGGCTCAATCCCAGGACCCTGGGATCATGACCTGAGCCGAAGGCAGACGCTAAACGGCTGAGCCACCTAGGTGCCCCACCTCTCTCTTTTTTTTAAACAAAACATTTTAAAAACACAGCAAAGCAGTAAAGCAAATTCCCATGTGGCTCCTCCCCCAAAATAAATCAATGTTTAGCTTTAGAATTTTGTTTGTTGATAGAAAAATAGATCTGGTTATATAATGTGGAATCCTTTCCCTCCTGAAACCCCGCTAAAGCAATAGCAGGGGAATTATAAGAAGTTTAAATCCATAAGGACACAAAGAATGGGGATATCTGACTGGCTCAGTCGGCAGAGCATGTGACTCTTGATCTCAGGGACATGAGTTTGAGCCCCACATTGGGCATGGAGCCTACTTTAAAAAAAAGTTGCAAAAAACAAAACAAGACACAGAGAACAGAAAAAGGAGGGAATGGGAGATGAGAGATAGTGACAAAACTCTGGAAGATGAACAGCATGTGGCTGAGGGTTAATGATGGCATAGAGAAGAGGAGGTAGAAACACAAATCTTCAAAAAGAGACCAGACTCAACCACATACCTTGTAGGAAGCTCAGGATTCGTTGGTACCAGGTACTTTGGAAGATGCGAATGAAGGATAGGGCTGAGTAAACAAAGGACTTGTAAAGAAAAGCAGTCCTGCCGCCAGGCCCAGGTCCCCGGTCCTCATCCGCAGAGCCAGGCGACTGCCCCTCCCCCAGCAGAATAGTGTTGAGGAGAAGGAGACTATTGCGGACAACAGCAAGCATGTGTGGGACATACTGTGTGTCAGTCACCATTCCAAGCTCTTTACATATATCGATCCATTTAACCCTAATGGTCACCTATAAGTTATTTACTATTATTATCCCCATTTTACAGATGAGGAAACCAGGCCATTTGTCCAAGGGCTCACAGCCAACAAAAGAAAGGGCCAGGATCCACACCGTGCCACGTGGGAGGTGAGGCTGGACGGTAGAACATGGTGCTCTGTGGTTTGGACTTTATTTCTCTCTCCATGAGAAGCCACGGAAGGTTTTCAAATATGGAAGTGACATTTATTTATTTATCCGTTTAACATTTCATAAATATTCATCAGGTGTCTGTGGTATGCTGGGCCCTCTGCCAGGTGCTGAGCACTCCAGGGTGAGCATATAGACACAGTGCAGGGTTGAGCCAGGGCAGGAACAGGGAGCCAGTGAGGCCTGAGGAGGGGCACCCAGTCCAGCCAGGGATCTGGAAGGGACTCTTGGGAAAGGCAAAGTTGAGACTTTTTTTTTTTTTTTTAAAGATTTTATTTGACAGGGAGAGACACAGCGAGAGAGGGAACACAAGCAGGGGGAGTGGGAGAGGGAGAAGCAGGCTTCCCGCCGAGCAGCGAGCCCTATGCGGGGCTCGATCCCAGGACCCCAGGATCAAGACCCAAGCCAAAGGCAGACGCTTAACGACTGAGCCACCCAGGCGCCCCAAAGTTGAGACTTTGAAGCTTAGCTGAGTTTGCATGGGAAAGAGGGGTGGGGGTGATGGGACATATCCGGAACAGAAGCAACAGCATGGGTGAAGGCCCAGTAACCCATCTGTGGCCATGTTGGCACAGCCCACTTAGCAGCCCAGACTGGAGGCTGGATCAGAGATGAGGGCACCAAGGGAGGCTAGGGTAATAGTTCAGGTCAGAGCTGTGGAGTCTCTGGGATTCTTCTGTGGTGGGCGTGGGAGGGGCTGAACATAATTAAGGTGAATCAAAATAGCACCTGCCACTTCCTGGGCACCCTTGTTCACCAAATGCTTCAAGCACAATATCTCATTTAAGCACCCTCGAAATACTATCAAGTAGGTATGATGATTTATATGCTTTACAGATGCAGACACTGAGACTCAGCACATCCTGGGGCACATAGCAAATTCCTGGCCAAACCAGGATTTGAACCAGGCACATCTGAGCCCAAAGCCTGAACTCTTAACCACTCAGTTCTTTTTTTTTTTTTAAAGATTTTATTTATTCATTTGAGAGAAAGAGCATGCAAGCAAGCATGAGAGCAGGGATGGTCAGAAGGAGAGAGAGAAAAAATCTGAAGCAGACTGCACTGAGCACAGAGCCTGACATGGGGCTCAATCCCACAACCATGAGATCATGACCAGAGCTGAAACCAAGAAACCAAGAGTTGGAAGCCACCCAGGTGCCCCTTAACCACACAGTTCTGTTGCACCTCCAGATTTCAGGGCTTCTTTGAGCCAGACACAGAAGGATACACTATGATTCCATGCATATAAAACTTCAAGAACCGTCTAATCAATGATGATAGAGCTCAGGATAACGACTATCACATGCGGGTGGAGGGCAAGGATACTGACTGGGAAGAGAGATGAGAGGGCCCCTGGGGCTCTGGAAATGTTCTGTGTCTTATGTGTTGATCTGGGTGGTGGTAACAAGGGTGGATATTTGTATAAAAGTTCACCAGGCTGCTCACTTAATTATGTACTTTGTTGGATATATGTTATACTTCAATTTTTATTTTTTTAAGATTTTTTGTTTTTATTTTTTTTTTTAAGATTTTATTTATTTGATAGAGAGAGACACAGCAAGAGAGGGAACACAAGCAGGGAGAGTGGGAGAGGGAGAAGCAGACCTCCCGCCAAGCGGGGAGCCCGATGCGGGGCTCGATCCCAGGACCCTTGGATCATGACCTGAGCCGAAGGCAGATGCTTAATGACTGAGCCACCCAGGCGCCCCTTTTTAAGATTTTTTAAAAAGATCTTACTTATTTGAGAGAGAGAGAGAGCACATACAAGCTGGGGGAGAGAGAGGGATAAGCAGGCTCCACACTGAGCACAGAGTCCAATGTAGGGCTCAGTCCCACAACCCTGAGATCATGACCTGAGCCAAAATCAAGAGTCAGACACCCAACTGACTGAGCCACCCAGGCGCTCCAGTTCAATTTTTAAAGACTTTTTTTTTAAAGTTATCTCCCACCCAAGGTGGGGCTTGAACTCACGACCTGAGATCCAGTCACATGCTCTTCCAACTGGAAGGCACCCCATGTTATACTTCAATCTTTTTAAAACAGGGCTTCCTGGAGGAAGTGCCATTTGAAGTGAAATGGAATCATTTTGGATGATTATTATAATCATAAACCAAATGCTTATGGCATATCAGGCATACTATTTATTGAGTGTTTGTGATATGTCAGGCACTGTGCTAACTGCTCTACATGTTATTATTTTGTTTAATCTTTACTGTGGTCCTGAGGAGAGAAATATTATCCTGCCCATGTTACAGATGAGAAAATTGAGGTTTTAAGAATGAAGTGACTTGTCTGGGTCACACAGGAAGTGACTTAGCTGGAATTCCAGCCCAGGTTTGTCTGACTTTCCCAAGTCTGTGCTCTTGGCACCACCTGCTCCCACCTCCCCCTAGGGGAGTGGTGGGCCTTGGGTTACAGAGGATGAAGCAGGAGACACCAGAGAAGGCTCTGAGCACATTGGAGGTGCTGTGAAGCCAGGCCCCTTTCAAGGTTCCATACCTAACTTCATTTTTGGAATTGTGTTTTCTCTTTCTTAAAGAGAGCACTCCCCCCCACCCCCACCCCATATTGTCGAAGCTTCAGGCTTCTACCTGCAAAACCTGGACCTGCCCTGGCTCTTAGGGTGGCTTGGGGGAATGGCTGCTCCAGCCCGAGACTCTAGAGTTATTTTGCAATACCTTAACCCGTGCTCCACCTCCTGACAGAGCACCTGGGATCCTCATCACAGGCCACCCCCCACACCAGTGTCTTCTAAAGCAGACCCTGAAAATCTCTCATAGCCTAAAAAAAGCAGGGATGCCCGCCCCTCCCAACTCAGATGAAACACAGGCTGTCTTTCTGGGCCCCTCCAGCTTCCTGCTTCTTCTCCACGCCCCTCCTCCCTCCCTCTCCTCTTTTTGTCTACTGTCTTCCCACCTCCGCTTTTCCCTACTCACCCCTCTCCCTGACAGCAGCCGCCTTCCCACCTTACCCTACAGAGAGTCAGGGCCCAGAGCCCTCCCCACCCTGCCTCAGACTCAGCCCGACTCTCAGCTTCGGGGGAGCCAGGAGTCCAGCATTCAGAGTCTGGTCCTGCCATGTTGAGTGGCCCAGGCCTGGCACTTTTTCTCTCTGGTGTCAGTTTCCCTCCCTCCCATTTATGCATAAGCTGGGCCCTGGGCTCCTTGTCTTGAGTCACACTGAGTGTCTCCAGCTCTCTCCTGAGTCAGGAAGCAGGTAGCCAAGGGGGTCCATCTAGGGGGGACTTGGCTCCCCTCCTCACCAGCTGGCCACCCCAGAGGGGTCTCAGGGGCCTGTCATTGGGCAAGCAGGTGAGGCAGGCTTTGAGTCCTGGGTCTGATTGTCCTCAAGCTCAGGGCTCACTGCCCAGACCTTTGGGACATCCCCGTGTGGGGTTCCTGGTGGGGTCTTCTTGACCCCCAACTCCCTCCCTCCCTTCCAAGCAGTGACCCTTCCCCTAGCTGTGCATAAGGCCCCCCCCCCTTAAACACCTCACAGCCACACCCCAATACAGGAGGAGCTGTTTGAGCAGATGTTTAATATACAAAACAAAAATAGCGGTTATTTTGTTGAATGGATTGCCAACAATCGAAGCCATCTGTTTTCGACATCCCACCCTAGGGCCTAAAAATGCCTGCCGCCTTCCATGGCAAAAGCACGACCACCCAAGAGCTGTTTGAGCATATTTATAAGTAGTTCTCTGCCTGGATTCACTGGAAGACTACAAATAGTCCCCCACACCCCCAACCTTCCCTCTGATGGGGCCTCATGAAGGAGGAGACAGGGCTTGACATTCTGCATTATGGGTTATGGCTTGCTTTTATTTTTTTTCCCTTGTTGTTTTCTTTGCTTAAACAAACAAACAAACCTATTTTACTCTGAAGATGAATCTCTTGCCATTTGCAGTTTTTCTATGAGACCCATATCTTGCTACCCACCCCCTCTTCTGCTGACCCAACTTCTGAAGCTTGTGCTGAAAGAGAGCCCATCTCCAAATCCTCTGCTATGGCTGTGCCCATCACCATTCCTGATCCCTGCATTTTCTCCTCTTACAGCAGCAGAGAAATCCTGGAATGTCATTGGACTATGTGTAATTTTTTTTCATCACTTTTCATTACACAAGTAAGACAGTACACCTTTATTGTTAAAAATATCTCAAAAAGGGGGCGCCTGGGTGGTTCAGTTGGTTAAGCGACTGCCTTTGGCTCAGGTCATGATCCTGGAGTCCCAGGATCGAGTCCCGCATCGGGCTCCCTGCTCAGCAGGGAGTCTGCTTCTCCCTCTGACCTTCCCCCCTCTCATGTGCTCTCTCTCTCTCTCTCATTCTCTCTCTCAAATAAATAAATAAAATCTTTTAAAAATTTATTTAAAAAAATCTCAAAAAGGAAATAAAGAGAATTTTTTACACTAAAACCCCATGGGACACAGTTAAAGTTGTACTTAGATGAACATTAGCAGTCTTAAATGCTTTTATTTATAAAAGACTCAAAGTAAGTGAAACAAGGACTCAGCCTAAGAAATTAGAAAAACGAGTAGAATAAAAGGAGAGAGAAAAAAAAGATGAAAGGGAACACTAATGAAATGGGAAAAACACACTAAGAGAATAAATAAAATTTGTTTGAAAAGAAAAAAGGTCAGTTTGAAGAGAAAAATGAAATGGGAGGAATCTTTTTTTTCTAAGATTTTATTTATTTATTTGAGAGAGAGAGAGAATGAGAGAGAGAAAGCACATGAGATGGGGGAGGGTCCAAGGGAGAAGCTGATCTGATGTGGGACTCGATCCAGGGACTCCAGGATCATGACCCGAGCCGAAGGCAGTCGCTTAACCAACTGAGCCACCCAGGCGCCCAAAATGGGAGAAATCTTAACTAAAGTAAGTCCGAAGAAAGAAAGCAAAGAGAGAAAGTAAAAATATGAAATGTTAGGAATGAGGAAGGCAATACAAATGCAGATATGGGTGTTATTAATTATTTTTAAATATTACGGTAATAAATTGGAATAACAAAAGGAAATAGATTATTTTTTTAACAATACATAAACTATCAAAATTGACTTAAAAGTGGAAATAACAGACTAAGAACCATGGAAGAGATTAGAAAGACAAAGAGATTGCATCCCAAAAGACTCTGGGGGCAACAATAGGACAAACTGGGGCACCTGGCTAGCTCAGTAGGTAGAGCGTGTGACTTTTGATCTCTGGGTTGTGAGTTCAAGCCCCATGTTGGGTGCAGAGATTACTTAAAAATAAAATATTTAAAAAAATAGGACAGGGCCCCTGGGTGGCTCAGTTGGTTGAGCGTCTGCCTTTGGCTCAGGTCATGATCCCAGGGTCCTGGGGTAGAGCCCCACATTGGGCTCTCTGCTCAGTGGGGAGCCTGCTTCTCCCTCTCCCTCTGCCTGCCGCTCCCCCTGCTTGTGCTCTCTCTATCAAATAAATAAAATCTTTAAAAAAATTAAAGTCATGAAAGAGAGGAAAAAAGAGACAGAACTATTCTAGATTCAAAAATTAAAGAAACATTGGGGCACCTGAGTGGCTCAGTCAGCTAAGGGTCTGACTCTTGGTTTTGGCTCAGGTTATGATCTCAGGGTTCTTAGATCAAGCCCAAGTTGGGCTCTGAGCTCAGATTCCCTCCTTCTCCCTCTGCCCCTCACCCTCTCTAAAATAAATGAATAAATCTTTTTTAAAAATTTAAAGAAATATGACAACCAAATGCACTGGAAGCTTCTTGATTAGATTCTGGAGTTAGAAAGAAAAAAAAAACAGCTATAGAGACATTATTGGGACAGAGAAATCTGAATATAGACAGTGTGCTAGATACTATTATTACATTCAGTTTCTGCTGGATGGATAATGGAATTTTCTTGGTTGGGATAATGGGATTTTGTTTACGTAGAAGAATGTCTTAAATCTTACGAGATACATTTTTAAAAATGTGCTAAGGAATAGTGTTTAATGTTTGCATTTCACCTTTCAAATAGTTAAATGTGGTGTGTGTGTGTGAGTGTGTGTGTGTGAAGAAGAACAGGGCCACTATGAGTGACATGGAATAATAGACTTCGTGCACAGACTGTGCAAGGCCTCTATACCTGTTGGTAGTTGGAGGGATGCCAGTGATCTGCGTGAGGGCAAGAACAATAGAGTTCACATCTGTCTCTCACCCTCTTCAACCTCAGTGACACAGGTGACCTGCAGGAGTACTGGTGTCTTTTGCCATGGCTGTACACCTACCTGATCCTAGTACTCAGACAAGTCAAAGGAGAAGACCTGGCAGGAACCAGGGAGGT
Source organism: Zalophus californianus (assembly GCF_009762305.2). Lineage (NCBI taxonomy): Eukaryota > Metazoa > Chordata > Mammalia > Carnivora > Otariidae > Zalophus > Zalophus californianus. Next base: position 8,028,323 of record NC_045607.1, read on the forward strand.
TACAGGCCCAGGATGCCCAGAATCAACAAGGTAAGTTAGCAGATCAGTGACAGCCACATGCCGCCTCCAGCAAGAGCCTGAGGCCTTCCATCAAACCTCAGAGCACAAAAAATGGCTGCTCCTTCCAAATCTTGAGCAAACTGATTCTGTGGCCAACCCACAGGGGAAAGAATTCTAGGAAACTTGATTCCAGCTAAGTCGACACAGGACAAAGTAGAACATGAGAAAGAGAGAGAGAGAGAGAGAGAGAGTGTGTGTGTGTGTGTGTGTGTGAGAGAGAGAGAGAGAACGCACAAATGTAACAAAATGTTAACAATTGGTGAATGTAGGTGAAGAGTGCTCAACTTTTCTATAGATTTGAAATTTTTTTAAAGACTTTATTTATTTATTTGACAGAAAGAGACAGCGAGAGAGGGGACACAAGCAGGGAGAGCGGGAGAAGGAGAAGCAGGCTTCCCGCTGAGCAGGGAGCCCAATGCAGGGCTCCATCTCAGGACCCTGGGATTGTGACCTGAGCCGAAAGCAGACACTTAATAACTGAGCCAGCCAGGCACCCTTAGGGTTGAAATTTTTAATAAAAAGTTAGAGGTGGGGAAAAGGCACCAGGCCCAGATGGTTTTACAACTGAATTTTATCTAGCCTTTAAAGATCAGATTATTCTTAGGTTATGTAAACTGTTCTAAACCACAGGAAAAATATGGAGAGTTCATAATCCATTTTACTAACATTACCTTGGTACTAAAACACAATTTAAAAAAAAAAAAAGAGGGGCACCTGGGTGGCTCAGTTGGTTAAGCAACTGCCTTCAGCTCACGTCATGATCCTGGAGTCCCGGGATCGAGTCCCATATTGGGCTCCCTGCTCAGCAGGGAGTCTGCTTCTCCCTCTGACCCTCCCCGCTCTCATGCTCTCTATCATTTTCTCTCTCTCAATAAAAAAAAAAAAAGAGGTTTCATCACTAGGAACATAGTCAATTTAATACATAAATAAACTAAAAAAGAAAAAACACAAATAACTCTCTAACCAGAAAAATATGTTATTTAAGCATTGCATGAGCTCTCATACCATGCTCTCCACATTGGGAAGGCTGTAATGGTTTGTACAGTGGAGCTTCTGCCCTTCAGAAAAATCACAGGTTTCCTGTAGTTGAGCATTCAGTCAACCAGAGATAAGATAAGAGAGAGACCACAATTGGGTTCTAAATTGAAAACAATGACATTCCAAATGGCATGGCAAGAAGAGTGAGGGTGAAGGAGAACCCAGGGCTGATGAGCTAGAAATGAAATTTGAGCTCCTAGCCATTTACAGATAGGAAAACGGAGGTCCAGAGAAGGGAAGGGCCTTACCCAGTTTCACAGAAGGCCCATCCAGCCAGGTCAGCATGGACTTCAAGCACCAGTTCCACAGATCCAGAAAGCAAAAGCCAAGCAAAGACTATTTTCTAAAACGAAGCTGACCCTACCACCTGCAGGTCAACGGCAGGAACTGCAGGATCCCGAGGGCCAGGGCTAGGGTAGTGGGATGGGTAATTTTCCTCTTGCCCGGGTCCTGGTTTTGTTTAAATGTTTGATATTTTGTTCACCATGGAACTTTTGGCATTAATTTTTAATTAAGAATACTTCATCAGGGGCACCTGGGTGGCTCGGTCGGTTAAGCGTCTGCCTTCGGCTCAGATCATGATCCCAGGGTCCTGGGATTGAGTCCCACATCGGGCTCCTTGCTCAGCCATGAGCCTGCTTCTCCCTCTGCCTGCTGCTTCCCCTGCTTGTGCTCTCTCTGTCTGACAAATAAATAAATAAAATCTTTAGAAAATACTTCATTAATGGGGTGCCTGGGTGGCTCAGTCACTTAGGTGTCTGACTTCGGCTCAGGTTGTGATCTCGGGGTCCTGGGATGGAGCCCCATGTCGGACTCCCCACTCAGCATGGATTCTGCTTCTCCGTCTCCATGCCCTTCTGTCCCTCCCCCTGCTTGTGCTCTCTCTGTCTCTCTCTCACATAAATAAATAAAATATTGGGGTGCTTGGGTAGCTCAGTTGGTTAAGTGTCTAGCTCTTGGTTTTGGCTCAGGGCGTGATCTCAGGGTTGTGAGATCATCGAGCCCCAAATCGGGCTCTATGCTCAGCAGGGAGTCTGAGAATTCTCTCCCTCTCTCTCTACCCCTCCCCCCACTCACCTCTCTCTAAAATAAATAAATCTTAAAAAAATAAAATCTTAAAAAATACTTCATTAAACTCTTATTTATCTTTTTTTTTTTTAAGATTTTTATTTATTGAGAGAGAGAGAGAGAGAGAGCATGAGAGGGAAGAAGGTCAGAGGGAGAAGCAGACTCCCCGCCGAGCAGGGAGCCCGATGTGGGACTCGATCCCGGGACTCCAGGATCATGACCCGAGCCGAAGGCAGTCGCCTAACCAACTGAGCCACCCAGGCGCCCTAAACTCTTATTTATCTTGATTACTGAGATTCTTGGCACATACACGCCCCACCCTTAAGTTTTGCACCCTAGACTAGTACCTCACTTGTTTCCCGTTCCCATTACCTTATACTCTAAAACCTGGACCCTTCATTCCTATTCTCATTCCCTCCCCCAACCCAGCACTGGCATCTCATCAGAGGATCTCGTCTCTTTTGTGGTAAGAACACAGGCAGAAACACTCCTACTCTTACTCCCTCCCTGCCTTCTCTAGCTCCTGTATTTCAGGTGCTGTGTTAAGTAGACAGAGGGCCTTTGCCCTTAGGCAGTTATCAAGGAAGGAGGCATCTAGAAAATGCAGTGAAGTGTTGTAAGAGATTTGAATGGCCAAGAGAAGGATTGCATCTGGGATCATGGGAAGAGAAGAGTCTAGATGGGTTCCATCCTATTTCCCATCCATACCTGCTGCTTCGTCTATGTCTGAACCGCAAATAACAAGTTATTAAGCACTTACTATGGGCCCAGAAATAGTCTAGAAGCACTAGTTCATCAGATCAATGGCTCCCCTGTGGTAGAGGTAGAGACTCAGAAATGAAAAGTCTTTACTCAAAGCTCCACAACTGGTAAGGAGCAGCACACTGATTCAGTCTGAGGTCTGCCTGACTCAGAGCTGATTCTTGTAATCATTATTTGTCGTTATTTGTCATTCAGCAAAATTGGTGCATGCCTACTATGTGATAGGACTGGTTTTAGGGGCGGGGGATAAGGAGTGAAGAAAATGGTTAAAAATTCCTGCCCCCATGTGGCATTCACTCTGGTGAGGAGGACCGGCAATAACCATGTAATTAAATAAACAAGATAATTTCAGATAATAAAAAGTGTCGTGAAAAAAACTAAAGCAGGATGATGGGATAAAGAATCTGTGTTGTCAGGCAGCCTCTCCGAAGGTGGAGCATTTGAAATGAGACTTGAACCTAAGGAATCTACTGCGTGGATATTGGGTGAAGGAAACAGGAAGTGCAGAGGTCCTGGGGTAGGGTTAACCAAGGCACATTTATGGAGCAGACCAATTGGTGTGGCTGGAACATAGCAAACAAGGAAGAGCGAGGGAGGCTATGAGGTGTGAGACCATGTCACACAGTTGGGCTGTGATAAAGAGCTTGGATTTTATTCCGAGAGCAATGGAAAGCCATGGAGGGATTTCAGCACGAAGGTGATGAGATGTAATTCCATGTTTTTTAAAGGATCACCCTAGTATATGGTTTGACAACCCATTGATGTTTTAGGCCAGACGATTCTTTGTTGTAGGGGGGCTGTCCTGTGCATTGTAGGATGTTTATCAGCATCCCTGCCCTCTACCCACTAGATGCCAGTAGTACACTCCTAGTCATGACGACCCAGAGTGTCTCCAGATATTGTCAAATGGACCCTGGAGGGCAAAAGTCGCTCCCAATTGAGAATGACTGCTGTAGTCATAAAAGCAAAGAAGGGCCATGGAATGTTCTCAATTGAACAAGCCTGCAAAAACCTGATAGCTACGTGCAATGCCTGACCTCAGACTGGATCCAGCAGGGTGAGGGGAGAAGACAAGGTGCCACTGACACAGTAAGAACGTGAGTGGTTGGGGCACCTGGGTGGTGCAGTCAGTCGAGGGGGTGACTTTTGGTTTCGGCTCAGGTCGTGATCTCAGGGTCATGAGATCAAGCCCTGTGTCAGGCTCCATGCTCAGAGTAGAGTCTGCTTGAGATTCTCTCTCCCTCTACCCCTGCTGCTTGTGCTCTCTCTCTCTCTCAAATAAGTAAATCAATCTTAAAAAAAAAAGAATATGAGTGCTGGATTAAATAAAACTATTAAATCAACATAATTCCACTGAAGTTGCTAACTGTACTATTGTTATGTAGGAGAATATCCTTATGCTTAGGAAATACACACTGGAGTCTTTATGTATAAAGAACCAGAGGTATAAAGTCTATGCTTAAATCATTCAGAACAAGTTATATACAAGCATATATACATACCCCTGCATGTGTGAATGTTATAACATATAACACACATACATATATAACCCTACGTGACGTGTTTCTATCTATACATTCTTGCGATATGCGTGCAAATGGTTGTGTATATCTAGGGATATATATGTATCTCCCCATGATATGAAATAATTTTATCTGAGCAAAGGGTGTACAAGTGGGCTGTTTGTACTATTCTCATTCTTGCAACTTTTCTGTAAGCTTAAAATCATTTCCAAATAAAAAGTTCAAAAAACTGCTCTCGTTTCCTACATGATGAGTGGACTGGGGATTGGTTCGTCCGTCTACTTCCTGAAATTATTTGGCTAAACCTCTGCCTGCCCAGCGACCCAGCAGCTCCACCTCTGGGCATGTACCTAATTGATATGAGTGTTTATGTCAACCTAAGACTTGTACTGGAAGGTACATAGCCGTTTATTCTTACTCGCCTCGAATGGGAAACAACCCCAGTGCAAAGTACACACAACACCACAGTTAAACCTCAAAGCTGTAACACTGAGTGTGACAAGCGAGACACAGAAGAGTGCTCATTATATGGTGACTCCTTTTCTTTGCAGTTCGACAAACCGGCCAAATGGATCTGTAGTGGTCGCGATCTGTGGGGGGAGGGGGACCAGGTGGGTTTCCGGAGCTGGAAATGTTCTGTATCTTGATCTGGGTGGGTGTTTACATGTGTGATTACATACATAAAAATTGATCATGCTATGCACTTAGGATTTGTACAATTTATTGTATATAAATTTTATTTAATAATAATAAAAAAGACCACTCTGGCTTCTGTGTAGAGACTAGAGTAGTGGTGACTGGGGGAGCCACAGGGGGAGAAGAGCAAAGAGGAAGTGAAATGAAAGAGGGGGTTCAAGAGTGAACCCCAAGTGAACACCTGGGGGAGCGGGGGGTGCTGCTGACTGAGATGGGAGGTCTGGGGGAGGAAGGGAACCACTGGACCCCTCCCTGCCCTCCCTCTCCCCAGGCCCTGGAGAAGTCAGATTTCCCTCCACATCTGTGTCCCAGTCACCGCCAGGGGGCAATGAGGTCCTTCCTGACTGGCAAGGCAGCCTGGAGCCCGCCACAGGAGCATCTGGGGCTGGGGACAGCTGTGGAGCTGTTGCCTGGGTGGCTTCCAAGTCACCGGGACACTGTGCTCCTTGCAGAAGAATCTTGTAGGATGGGAATGGAAGGAAATTAAAATCTAAAGCCCTGGAATCTGAAAATCATGACTCCAGCCCTTTAGGCTCAGGATGGGGCCAGGCTCCTTAAGGTGGCCATGAGCTCTTGCTGCTGGCATTCTCCACCTCACCTGCCTCCATTCAATCCCCACCCCGCCTTATGGAAGAGATGGGCTCCCTGCAGGTGCACCTTCTTGCATGTGTGCTGTTTCTGAAGCCTGACCCCCTCTCCTGTGGGCATCTGACACATCCCTTAGGAGTCACTCCAGGACCCTTTCTAGACCCAAAAGGTGGGTCAGGCTGGCCCCCTCTACATCTATCATCATACTCCTTTTTCCGTAAATTGCATTAGTCAATCTACCTGATTCTTCAGCTCATCTGTGGCTCTGAGAGGCAAGGGAGTGCCTGGCATAGGCTCTAAGAATACTTTATGGTTGAATAAAAAGACAAATGAGTGAGTGAATCTAAGGTTGGAAGAGGATAGCACCTCATTTAATCCACCTGGGGTTTTGAAGTTAGAGACCTGAGTTCAAGTACAGACAATGACACTTACGAGCTGTGTGACCTTGGCAACTGTCTTAACCTCTCTGGGCCCCAGTCTCCTCTTCTAATTATCATCCTTACTATACAGTTTCAGTGATAATGTTGCATGTCAGTCCCTTAGCCTAAAATCTGCACATAGTATATGCTCAATAAAATGAGGATTTTTTTGTGTGTATGTGTGGTTTAGAAATGTAAGGGTGTGTGTGTGTGTGTGTGTGTGTGTGTGTGTGTACAATTATATCTGTTTGTGTAGGCTATATAATAAACTGTTAGCTAATGATAGAGAGTGAAATTGGGAGAATAAGGTAAAATTTTCTTTTTGTGCTTGCTTCATATACTTCTGTGGTTGAATGTCTTATGTTAAGCATGTTTCGTAATTACACAGCCTTTAAATGAAAAATGAAATCCAATATCACATGAAAGAATGCCCAACATCATTAGTCATAAGGGAAATGCAAAACAAAACCGCCATGAGATACCACCACTCACCAGTCGAAAGGCTAAAATCAAAAGGCTTGGGGCTTTAAGTGTCTGCCTTTGGCTCGGGTCATGATCCCAGAGTTGGGGCTCCCTGCTCAGCAGGGAGTCTGCTTCTCCCTCTGCCCGTTCCCCCCCACATGCTCACTCATGCATGTGTGTTCTCTCTCTCAAATACATAAATAAAATCTTTAAAAAAAAATAAAATCAGAAGGCTTAACAATACCAAATGTTGGCAAGAAAGTGGAGCAACTGGAACTCTCTTACACTGTTGGTGCAGGTATGAAATGGTACAACTATTTTGAAAAAAATGTTGTAAGTACGTAAAAAATGTAACAAGCATACTTCCCCTAGAAATTCCACTCCTAGCTATGACTCAGGCACCAGGAAGAAAGGGAATATGTGTCTGCAAAAAGACTATAACACAAATGTTCATCGAATCTTTATAATAGCCAAAACCTGGGAGTAGCCCACACGTCCATCAAGAGGAGGATGTGATAAACTCTTTGTGATGTGTCCACACCGTGGCATGCTACACGCAGAAAAAGGGCACGAACTGCAGCTACAGGGGACAACACAGGGTAATCTCAGAAACATGATGTTAAGCAAAAGAAACCAGACGCAAAGGAAAATGTACCGCATTGCTGTTTAATTCCATTTATATGAAGTTCTAGGACAAACAGAATGGATTTATGGTGAAAGTCAGAACAGCGATCACCCTTGGGGGAGTATCACCTGGCGTAAGAGAACTTCTGGGGTGCTGGAAACGCTTCATATCTTGATCCGGGTGATAGCTGCACACAAGCACCCATAGATAAAGCTCATCAAGTGGGGCGCCTGGGTGGCTCAGTCGGTTAAGCATTCACCTCTTGATTTCGGCTCTAGTCGTGATCTTGAGGTCCTGAGATCTAGCCCCTCTGTGGGCTCCATGCTCAATGGGGAGTCTGCTTGAGATTCTCTCCCTCTCCCTCTGCCCCTCCCCCTGCTCACGTGTACTCTTTCACTGTCTCGTATAAATAAATAAATCGTAAAAAAAAAACAAACCTCATCAAGCCATGCACAATTGTTCACAGCAGCTTTATTTATGATATCTCAAAGCTGAAACAACTCAAATGGCCATCAGGAGGCAAATGGGTGAAGACAATATGGTACAATCTTACTGCGTAATATAAGCCAGCAATAAAAAGGAGTAAACTACTAATGCAACACCATGAATGAATCTCAAAATTATGATACTGAGTTTTAAGGGGCGCCGGTGGAGCATGCGACTCTTGATCTCAGGGTTGTGAGTTCGAGCCCCACATTGGGTGTAGAGATTCCTTAAAAATAAAATCTTTTAAATTATGATATGAGTTTTTTAAAAAGTCAGACAAAAAAGAACAGTGTATGATTCCGTTTATATAAAATTCTAGAAAATGTAAACTCATCTATAGTGATGGGAATCAAATCAGTGGCTGCCTCCATGTGAGGTGGGTGGGAGAGAGGAAGGAGAATTACAAAGGGCCAGGAGGAAACACTGGGGGGTTATGGGTATGTTTCTTACTTTTATTGTGGTGCTGGTTCTACAGATGTATTCATATGTTCCAAATCATCAAATCTACACTTTATATTTTTTTAAACCATTTTTAAAAAGATTTTATGTATTTATTTGAGAGAGCAAGTGAGAGGCAGAACACAAGCAGGGGCAGAGGGAGAGGGGAGAATCAGGCTCCCCTGCTGAGCAGGGAGCCCAGCTCGGGGCTCGATCCCAGGACCCCGGGATCATGACCTGAGCCAAAGGCAGACACTCAACTGACTGAGCCACCTCAGCGCCCCAGATCTACACTTTTAAATATGTGCAGTTTATTATATGTCAATTATACGTCAATAAAGCAGCAAAAACATTTTTTAAAAAACTCATTGTGCATTTGATATATGTAAATTAGGCTTCAACAAATAAAAGAAAAAGAAAAGAAAGAAACTGTTTTCCTGACAGTTTCCCCGACTCTGTTTCCCTGCTCAGTACTTCCAGCCTTGTCCATGCCCCACAGGGTCCTTTCTTCTCACCTGGAGCACCCCAAGAGAAAGTCTACAAACATCAAGTCTACGAATCAGCGCTCTGCAGCTCAGCTGGTGCACCTGGGACCTGTGGCTTCCTTTTTTTTTTTTTTTTTTTTTAAAGATTTTATTTATTTATTTGACAGAGAGAGACATAGTGAGAGAGGGAACACAGGCAGGGGGAGTGGGAGAGGGAGAAGCAGGGAGCGGGGAGCCCGATACGGGGCTCGATCCCAGGACCCCAGGATCATGACCTGAGCCCAAGGCAGACACTTAATGACTGAGCCACCCAGGCGCCCCCATGGCTTCTTTACAACAACCGTATTCCAGCTCTCACGGTCCAGCTCAAGCACCACCTCCTTCTAAGAAGCCACTTTGCCTCGTGCCACACCCTCCCAGCTCAGGGCTCCCAGGATCCTTGGCTTAAACCTCTATCCTGGCATCTTCCACTATTCACCTTGTATTATCTGTGTAGACCCACCTGTCTTCCACACTCGCTGCTGACAGTCATCGTGAGAACAGCTACTAATTAATGGCCCTGGGCCAAGAGCTATACATGGTTGATTTCTTTGCCTCTCTACATCAACCAGGAGGACAGGGATTATTAGTTCCCTTTTGTGGAAGCCGAGGCCCAGGATGGGGACAGCCAGTGGGACCTAGTCCCCGCGGCCATAGGAAGGTTAAAGAACATTCAGACGCCACTCTGGCTCACCTTGAGAGCAGCCAGGGCCTTTATCGGTGGGCAGAAAGGAAGGATTTAGCATCTCTGGAGTCCTTCAGAGTTGTAGAAAGATACCTTACAGGTGGAAAGGTGAGTCACTTTAGGTAAAAGGAATTGCCTTCAAGTTTCCAGAGCAGGAAGAACGTGGAGAAAGTGGGCAGCATGCGTAGAGGACAGGCTCGAGGAAGGTCTCTCCTCAGTGTTCTTTATTCTTATTAAATGGCTCCACATTTGCAGATGGGGACCTTGGCACAGGGCTGGAGAGGGAAGACTCATGATTAGCAGGTTCAGAGACCTTGGTTCTGGGTTTGCCAGTAGCTAACTGGGGAGCCGTGAAAACGTCTGTGTGTCCATCTCCCCATCTGTCCTACTGGCAAGGGTAGGGCTTTGCAGTGAGGTAAATCTGGGTTGAAAAACCGGCTTCCTGACTTGCCACCCTGTGACTGACCTTGCCTCTCTGAGCTTGCGTTTCTTCATCTGCGAAATGGGGATAATAATAGTGCAGCCCTTGTGGGACCATCAGGAAGATAACATGTCCAAGGGCCTAGCCCTGTGCCCAGCACGTGCCATACCCATGTCCTTACCGTCATTATTCCTAGATGACGGATAAGAACATCAGCTGTAGTCCCTGCCCGGGCAAGGTGCAAGCCCAGGGACACAGGGCATCTCAAAACCACTTCGAACACTGGACGAACTTCTATAGTAGGCACGATCCTCTCCACAAGGGAACAGGGCAGCAGAGGGGTCTCAGCCCTGGGTTTCGGGGTGGGGGAAGGATTTTGTGCCTGGGCAGGACTGGCCAGCTCAGCAGAATGCTTAGCATCGCTGACCTTCAGGCACTAGATGTCAATAGCACCTCCTCCCCCACCCCACAGACAGCAGACATAGTGATAATTAAGAACACCCCCATATACACATTTCCAAATGCCCCCCCACCCCGGGAGGAGGTACCAGGCCTGCGGCTGCCTCCTCATTCAGGGCTCCCTGCACATGTGCACAGTTCAAACCCTCTCTGAGGGCATCCGGTGGGCTGGGTGACAGGGGTTGAATCTAGACCATGCTGCACTTGCCAAGCCAGCTGGGGTCCTGGTGCGAGACTGCCCCAGCCTGTTGTCAGTGACTTTGCTACTTCTCATGGATGCACCTATATGGGGTAGGACAGCATGGTCCTTGCAAGCTCCCTGCTCCTGGGTCCCTACCTGGTCTTCGTGGTCCTCACACGGTGGCCCGTGCCCATCCTGATGCCTAGCTCTGGACTCTCCCCACCGCTTCTCTCTCCCTCTCCATAACTCCCCCCTTCCTCTTGGGCCTCTTCTCTGTTCCTCCCCATGCCATGGCTTCTGTCCTCCAGGCTGGGCCCCCCAGAGGTGTGGGAATCAGGTCTCAGTCACCCTGGCCCACTCAGAACCCAGGATTATTCTCATTCTATTCAGAAGGACCGGAGGACAGAGAATAGGAGGACTTAAGGGAGAGAGGAAGAAGGACCAGGCTGGGGTGGAGGTGGCCCCACCTTGAGAGGCCTAGCCCAGCCTTACCGCAAGTTTAGTCACACGGAGGGCTGGGTAGACCTGGCCAGCACTGCCATCCTGGCCAGGCTCTGAGTCACCAGCTGCAGCCCGGCGGGAAACCACGCCTGACATGGAAGTGGCACACTTGGGTTGGTGAGGCCTGAAGCCCCTCCTGGCTGGCCCTGGAGGAACTGGGAGTGACTAGCAACACTGGCTGAGCAAAAACATCTCTCTGGGACTTGCAAGGAAGTCAGGAACCCAGTGAGGCTTGAGGTCTCTGCTCTTGCCGGGGCAGCGGGGCGGGGGGGGGGGGGGGGTTGTCTCTCACTCTGGAGGGTGGGGTGAGGTGAGAGGTAAGACTTGTGCATAAATCACCACGATGCACAGGGTTCTTGACAAGGACCTAGGACAGGCATAAGGCCAGGGCCAGGGGAATGAGTACCTGCTACAATCCTTTCATTATCCTTTCATTGGGGCAATTTGTCTCTATGTATCAAAAACCTCAAAAGATGGTTTCTACCAGCCATTCTTCTTCTAGAAATTGATCCTTGTAAAACAATTGAGAAAATAAGCGTCCGGTCATAGGCAAATAGTTTGATGCAGCCACACAACGGACTGTCACACAGCCCTGAAAAATCAGTAGAATTAAAAATTCCTTAGCATGGAAAGACGTTCATAGCATATTGCCAAGTAAAAACCCAAAATGGGTGAGCAGACAGTGAGCATAGCAGAGAATCCCCTTTCTTGTTTGAAAACTAGATGAACACATGAGTTTGGGTCTGGAAGGATGGTGGTGTGCTGCGGGATGTTGCGGCTCAGCGTGTGGCTTACCTTCACCTCTTCCTTGCCCTGTGACCTTGGATGGGTCACTTAACCTCACTGAACCTCTCCTATAATATAAATGTCACATGAGCTGTGATGAAGATTGATTAAGGCAGAGGATGTAAAGCCCACAGCTGAGAACAGCAATGTTGTTTCTATTTCTCACTCCCTGCCTGTTTGCTGACACCATGATACCACCTTTTCTGACTTTGGTACTGCTGGGCCCAATGTGGAATCATGACCTGGGCAGGTGGTGAGCACCCCCTTCCTGTAGGTATGCAAGCAGAGGCTCCGAATGGCAGGGACCCTGTAGAACAGACTTTGCTATCAGATGGGGACTGAGGTGGGTGTGGCCACTGCAGGCATGAGCCTAGGCAGGTCTAGGAACAAGGTGGCTGAGTCCCAGGGATCAGGTGGGTGTCCCTGTCACGTTCCTCTCCAGTGCCCTGGGCAGCATTCTGCGCATCACCCAAGCTCCATCATGTCGACGCTAGGGATGTCATGTTGACTGAAGACAGTCCTGACATCAGAGAGGAAGATCTATTTCAACAAATAACTGCACACAAAATACAGTAATTATGCACGTACTGATTGCAGTGAAGGAGGGGTATAAGGCACTAGGAGAAGGGGCAGACAGGAAAGGCTTCTCTGACAAAAGGTCATTTTAGCTGAGGTCTGGAGGATGGATGGTGCTCGGTGGTGCCAAATTGGGAAAGAAAATCAGCACGTGTGTAAGCCCTCATGTAGCTGGAGCAAGGCTCGTCGAGGGTATGAACGGTCAGTGTGGCAAGAGAAGGGGCAGGGGAAGAGTGGCAAAGGGGAGCCCGGCAGGAGCCTTCAAGGCCATGGGTCTGACTTTGTCCTGAGGACAGTGGGAGCCACAGAAGGTCTGAAGCTGGGGAACGACACGGTCCCTTTTGTATTTCAGAACAATCCAGCTGGCTGTCCACTGCAGAATAAATGGGATGCAGGGGGTGGGGAGGCCACTAAAGGGTGGGGCTGTCAGTTGGGGGGCAGTCCTGGGGCCTGGACTCGGGTGTGGTGGTGGAGCTGGCCATAGGAGGAGCAAGAAGGGGGCTGGGCAGCCAGAGTCCAGGTGACAGCTGGAATAGCTGTGAGCTGGGTCTCCTTCCACTACCCTACGGTTAATAAAGAGGGGAGGTTCAGGCAGGCTGCCAGGGTCCTTCCGCACCAGGGGCCATGCCAACTGGGTAAACAGCAGTGGACACACGATATTCCTTAAAAACAAAATCTTGATTCATTCACATTCCCTGTTGTTTACCCAAGGTGTTTGTTTTTTTTTTCTCCTGGGCTATTTCAGGTCTGACAGGTTTGTGGGGAGAGCAGAGCTGGGACTCAGAGCCAACTGGGAGGGAGAGGGACCAATGGGGCAAGGAATGGCCCATGCTCCTTACAAAACCAGGAAGGGTTCTGGCCTGGGTCCCTACTGTATGTTCTGGGGCAAATCCCTTCCCTTCTCCAGACTGCTGTTCAAGCTTTGGACCCTCCTGGACCCTCCCTTTCAAAGTAAAGTATTATTAGTCTTTACCTTTGGGTCCTAGTCTCTAAATGTGCTTTAGGGTGGGGTGGGGTGGGGCAGCCCTGAAGGGAGGCAGTTTGGCAGAAGCCACTTCCTGACAAAGGACGGATGAATCAGGGGCTGTAGGTGGCATTCTCTGCCTGGGAGGGGGCAGGCCCAGCGAGTGGGCATGGGGAGCCTTCCCTCTCTGCTCCAGATGTAGAACATTCATTCCTCTTCTTTGTCCACATGCCTGGTATCTTCCACCGGGCTCCAGGGCCTGGGCCAAGGGAAGTGTGTGGGAGAGCTGGTGGAGAGATGCGATATCCAGAGCCCTAGGAAAAAAAAAGCAGAGACACCCCCGCACCCCCACCCCCCACACCTTGCTGTGTTGAGAAGTTCCCCCTTTTTTTTTTTTAAGATTTTATTTATTTATTTATTTATTTGAGAGAGAGGGAGAGAGAAATCACCACCAGGGCGGGTGGGAGGGGGGCAGAGGGAAAGGGAGAAGCAGGCTCCCCCCTGAGCAGGGAGCCCGAGCAGGTCTTGATCCCTGGGATCATGACCTGAGCAGAAGGCAGATGTTTAACCAACTGAGCCACCCAGGTGCCCCGAGAAATTCTTCCTTATAGAAAGAGCTCTTAAAAACCAACAAGAAAAAAGATATACATTCTTACACAAAAGCAGGCAGAAGATATGAATAGTAAAAACCACAAAGAGCCAAGAAATGTATGAAAACATGCTTTAATTTATTCAAAACTAAAAACTGAATAGTAAAACAGCTTCAAGTGTAGGGGTAAGGGTTCCTAGTTTTTCAGAGTTGAGAAATTCTCCTGATGTCTAATTTCCCGAAATCTTTTCCTCTTCCTCATATAGTACTGATGACTATATTTATTTTGCTTTCCTTTAAAAAAATAAGTCCTTCTTCCTCCACCCAAAGATCACAGCTGGCCTGATTTATTAACATAAAGTAGTAGGAGAGCTGAGAACTTTTCTTTTTTTTAAGATTTACTTATTTATTTGAGAGAGAGAGCAGAGGGAGGGGCAGAAGGAGAGGGAGAGAGAGAATCTCAACCCTGAGATCATGACCTGAGCTGAAAGCAAGAGTCGGACGTCTAACCAACTGAGTCACTCAGGCGCCCTGAGAGATAAGAACTTTTTTTTAAATCTTTTTTTTTTAAAGATTTTATTTATTTATTTGACAGAGAGAGACACAGCGAGAGAGGGAACACAAGCAGAGGGAGTGGGAGAGGGAGTCCCGCTGAGCAGGGAGACCCACGCGGGGCTCAATCCCAGGACCCTGGGATCATGACCTGAGCCGAAGGCAGACGCTTAACGACTGAGCCACCCAGGCGCCCCCAATAACTTTTTTTTTTAAGATTTATTTATTTATTAGAGAGAGAGAGAGAGAGAGCGCGTGCAACGAGCAAGGGGAGGGACAGAGGGAGAGAGATCGGGGAGGCCAACTCCCCGCTGAACGGGGAGCCTGACTTGGGGCTCCACCTCAGGACCCTGAGATCATGACCTGAGCTGAAACCAAGAGTTGGATGCTTAACTGACTGAGCCACCCAGGCGCCCAGGGAGCTGAGAACTTTTAAAGAAGTTTACAATAGTCTCAGAATAAAGTAAAAAACCCTATGTTCTGGACACTCAAGGAGCCTCCCATCTGGTCCCACCTGTCCATGGCAGGGGCCCCCTCTCCTCTTCCCTTGGACTAGCCCCTGGGCCAGTCAGAACTCATCTCCCTTGCCTTTGTTCATACTGGCACCTTTACCTGGCATGCCCTCTCCAGGCCTACCTACCCAGCATTGAAGTAAGGGTTGCTATGTGCATCCAATGGAATGTTATCTTTTGAAAATCCTTACAATTGGTAATTCTTCCACTAAGTAGTTGTGAGGGCTGTCGGATGAGGTAGGGAATGCCTTTGGCATGATACCTGGCAGGTGGCATGAGGTCCATGAATGGTGGCTATCCCTGGATCTTCATCGAATAGGCTTCTTCTCGCCAATCAGATCTCCAAGTGTCATCTCCCAGACTGCCTTCCTAGGTGGCACCCCCACTCCTGTCACTTTAATCCCTCATCCTATTTTATTAATGCTTATCCTTTCTGAATCATCTTGTTTATGTACTGCCTTTCTCCCTCCAGCAGGAGAACATAGCTTCTGCAAGGGCAGGAATCTTGACTACTTGGTATACTGATATAACCCCAACACCTGCAACGGCGCCTGACACACAGCTGGAGCTCCATATATTCACTTGTCATTTCAAAATCAATTTTATTGGGGTGCCTGGGTGGCTCAGTCGGTTCAACGTCCGACCTCGGCTCCGTTCATGATCCTAAGTCGGACTCCCTGCTCAGCAGGGAGTCTGCTTCTCCCTCTCCCTCTGCCCCTCCTCCATGCTTGTGCTCTCTCTCAAATAAGTAAATAAAACCTTTAAAGAAAATCAACTTTATTGAAGTATAATTTACATGCAACAAAATGCATCCATTTGAAGTTTTATAGTTTGGTGAGTTTTTTTGTTTTTGTTTTGTTCTCTTTTTAAGTTTTATTGAATCCAGTTGATTTTTTTTTTTTAAGTAAGCTCTACGCCCATCATGGGGCTTGAACTCAGGACCCCAAGATTAAGAGTCACACACTCTACCAACTGAGCCAGCCAGGCGCCCCTAGTTTGGTGAGTTCTGACAAACATGTACTCCTACATTACCAGCACCCCAGTCAAGGCATAGACCATTTCCAACCTCCCTCAAAGTTCCCCTCTTTTTTTTGCAGTCAATTCCCCTCCACTCCACCTCTAGGTAAAATGTGTTTGTGTGTGTGTGTGTGTGTATGTGTGTGTGTGTGTGTGTGTGAACTCAATGAATTTTGAATTGGGACTGGCCCCAAGGTCTTGGGGAGCTATTCACATGTGCACACAGCATTCTATAGTTTACAATGCCGTTCTACTTTTATGATCTCATTTGCTTTTCACATATGAGACCATGGATGCTCAGATAGACTAGGTGACATGTGACAGAGGGTCTCCAAAGCCAAGAAGTGGGGGGCAGGGCTGGACTAGGGGCCTGGCATCCTGGGCAGTTTGTGGATACTCCAGGCTGACAGGCCCGGGTGTACCATAAAGGCTGGCAAAAGGCTGCTTGTGGTCCCCACCTCTATCCCAACTGGCCCAGGCGTCCAGTCTGACTGAGATGCCCTGGGGTGCCCAGCTGTACACCCAGGGCAAGCAAGCCTTTCCAGTCCCTATAGTTTGGGCTGTGGGGAAAAAATGAAACAAGGCTAGCAGCCTCTCTTGTTTCTGATTACTTCTGTCTGGTTGCTCAAAGAGAACAGATAGATGCTGGGTGTCAGGAGACTTGACTTCTGGCTGGGTTCTGCATCTGCCTTGCTGTGTTACTTTGGCAAGTCACTTTCCTTCTCTGGGCCTCAGTCTCCATCTCTGTAGAGGAAACAAGTCATCCCTGCCAGCTTGACTTCAACTCCACCTGATGACTCTCTGTTGCGTGAATCTGTCCTGCTCTTCAAAGACTGGCCTCTGCTTGTGCTCTCTCCACTCCCTAGAATGCTGTTCTCCAATGTCTGCTGTCAAAATTCTGGTTTTTCTACTTGTAGTTCCGGTGCTCATCCCTCTGTGATTTTCCTCAAAATGGAATGTTCTGCTCCTTTCTCTAATTTCTATATGCTCTTGAGGGCAGGGACTATGATTTTTTTTTTTAAAGATTTTATTTATTTATTTGAGAGAGAGAATGAGAGAGAGAGAGAACATGAGAGGGAAGAGGGTCAGAGGGAGAAGCAGACTCCCCGCCGAGCAGGGAGCCCGATGCGGGACTCGATCCCGGGACTCCAGGATCATGGCCTGAGCCGAAGGCAGTCGCCCAACCAACTGAGTCACCCAGGCGCCCAGGGACTACGATTAACAATGAGAGAAGGGTGGGTTCTATTTATTGAGATGACCAATCCTGTGCCAGGCCCTGTGCCGGTCACTTTGTTATGTGCTTTAATCCTCACAACAAAGTGTCATTATTCTCACTTGACAGATAAGGAAACTGAGGTTCAGAATAATGCCACTTGTCCTGGGTCACAGAGCCAGTAGGACAGCTTGGGCAACTTCTCTTTCCCCAACCCCAGCATGTTTTTTTTTTTTTTTTTTTTTTTTTTTTAAGTTTTCTTTAAGTACTCTACCCCCCAGGTGGGGCTCAAACTCAGGACCCGGGATTAAGAATCCTCCGCTGGTGGGACCGAGCCAGCCACCCACCCACCCTGCCCCTACCCCCGCATCTTGCAGAGGGCCTAGCAAGCAGGTATTTATCACCTGTATGCTGAATGACCAGTAAGCCACTGACTGCCTGAATCAGTGCCAGTATCACATTAATCAACTTCAAACCTACCACTGGTAGTGTAGACAGGACTGAAGTACCCGTGCTCAGTAATGCTAACTTTTATTACCACCATTCTTTGCCTTTGTCACACCTACAGTAAGATCTGCCCAATTACAGGGTGGGATACATGGGTGGTGAGTACTCGGTCACCAGGGTAAGCAAGCAGAAACTGGATGACCTTTGGGACACAGTAAGGGGAAGTCTGAGCATCAGCAGCCAAGGAAGGCCTCCGCCACCCCCATCCATGATTTTAGGAATCCCAGTTGGTAACCTGTTTCCCCTCCTGGCTTGGGAGGTGGCGAGGGTAGGACTGGAACACATTCCTGTGGTACCAGGACCCACCCATGCTCAGCCCCGCAGGCCCAGTTGATACCCACAGACCATGCAGGCCCGTGGGTTTTGAATCTTTGGAAAGTTCTATTGTTTATTCCATTCCTGACCTGCCCTGTCCCACAAGCCACCTCCCGAGTGAACTACCCATATGCTGAGCCTGAGGAATGTCCGCCTGGCCCTGGCACCGGGGGTGCCTTCTGGGCCCCGAGCCCTCCCTGCCACCTCCCCTTTCCCTGCAAAGATTGTGCAAGACAGGCGGGCACACCTTCTGGGGCAGGTCGGATCAAGGCCAGGAACTTGCTGAGAGCGGGAGGCGGCGGGCAGGGCGGGAGGGGTGGGGTGCAAACGCCGAGTTCCCGCACTTCGGCCTCGGCGTCCCCTACCAGTTCCCCACGACTTGCTCGGCGTGATTCTCTTCCCGCGCGGAGAGGGGAGGAGGTGACCCCAGGCTGGAGCCCCCCAGGGCACTCCCCGTTCTTTCAGATGCCCCCACCAGCCCCATCTCTTTCTTCGGTTCGGCCTGGGTCCGGTGCGCCCCTCAGTGCGTCACACCCCGCTCTCCCTCTCTCCGACTGGTCTTTGTCCGGGTCTCGCCCGCAGTCCCGGCGTCCCCGGCCCCCCCCGCCCTCCCGCCAGCGGCCGCGGCCGCGGCGGGGGCGGGGCTCGGCTCGGGGGGCGGGGCGGGGCGGGGCGCGGCGGGGCTGCTGAGCCGCGGGCTGGGGCGCGGGGCGGAGGCAGCTCACGGGACAGACGCGGCCGGGGCTTGGAGCGCGGGCAGAGCGGAGGCCGCAGCGAGGGGCGGCGGGAGCGGGCCGGGCCCGGCTGCATGGCTCCAGCGGCGTCCTCCTGAGCGGCGCGTGTAGCGACGGGC